>NC_058522.1:172619522-173225772 GCF_904849725.1 Hordeum vulgare subsp. vulgare
TGTAGACATGACCCGAGACACTCCTCGGTCAATGTCCAATAGCGGGACCTGGATGTCCATATTGGATCCTAAATATTCTACGAAGATCTTATCGGTTGAACCTTTGTGCCAAGGATTCATATAATCATGTATGTCATTCCCTTTGTCCTTCGGTATGTTACTTGCCCGAGGTTCGATCGTCGGTATCCGTATACCTCTTTCAATCTCGTTGCCGGCAAGTCCCTTTACTCATTCTGTAATACAAGATCCTCTGACCTACACTTGAGTCACATTGCTTACAAGGCTTGTTTGTGATGTTGTATTACCGTGTGGGCCCCGAGATACCTCTCCGTCACACGGAGTGACAAATCCTAGTCTTGATCCATACTAACTCAAGGACACCTTCGGAGATACCTGTAGAGCACCTTTATAGTCAGTCAATTATGTTGTGACGTTTGATACACACAAGGTATTCCTCCGGTCTGAGTGAGTTATATGATCTCATGGTCATAGGAATGAATACTTGACACGCAGTAAACAATAGCAATAAAATGACACGATCACATGCTACGTTCATAGTTTGGGTTTAGTCCATCACATGATTCCCCTAATGATGTGATCCAGTTATTAAGTGACAACACTTGCATATAGTCAGAAAACCTTAACCATCTTGGATCAACTGGCTAGCCAACTAGAGGCTTGCTAGGGACATTGTTTTGTCTATATATCCACACATGTATCTACGCTTTCATTCAATACAATTATAGCATGGATAATAAACGATTATCTTGAAACAGGAAATATAATAATAACTATTTTATCATTGCCTCTAGGGCATATTTCCAACAGTCTCCCAGTTGCACTAGAGAAAATAATCTATTCCTCACATCGCTATGTGATTTACATTGTAATGAATCTAACACCCATACAGTTCTGGTGTTGATCTTGTTTTTCCCGTGGAAGAGGATTAGTCAGCGGATCTGCTACATTCAGATCCGTGGGCACTTTGCAAATATTTTCATCCTCTCCTTCGACGTAGTCGCGCATGAGGTTGAAGCGTTATTTGATGTGTCTCGTCTTCTTGTGAAACCTTGGTTCCTTTGCCAAAGCAATTGCACCAGTGTTGTCACACAATAGAGTTATTGGATTTAGTGCACTCGGCACAACTCCAAGATCCGTCATGAACTGCTTCATCCAGACACCCTCCTTAGGTGCCTCCTAGGCAGCCATGTACTCCTCTTCATATGTAGAATCTGCTACGACGCTTGGCTTGGAGCTGCACCATCTTATCGCACCCCCATTAAGAATAAATACGTATCCGGTTTGGGACATAGGGTCATCTGGATCAGTCTCAAAGCTTGCGTCGACGTAACCCTTTACGACGAGCTCTTCACCACCTCCATAAACGAGAATCATTTCGTTAGTCCTTTTCAGGTACTTCATAATATTCTTGACCTCCGTCCAGTGATCCAGTCCTGGATTACATTGAAACCTACCTGCCATACTTCTGGCCAAGCTGACGTCGGGTCTAGTGCACAACATTGCATACGTGATAGACCCTATGGCTGAAGCATAGGGGATGGTACTCATCTTTTCTCTATCTTCCGCGCTTACTGGGCACTGAGTCTTACTCAGTTTTATACCTTGTAATACTGGCAAGAACCCCTTTTTGGACTGTTCCATTTTGAGCTTCTTCAAAACTTTATCAAGGTATGTGCTTTGTGAAAGTCCTATCAGGCGTCTCGATCTATCCCTATAGATCTTAATGCATAGAATGTAAGCAGCTTCTCCTAGGTCCTTCATAGAGAAACACTTGTTTAAGTAATATTTTACGCTCTCTAAAAACTCCACATTGTTTCCAATCAGAAATATGTCATCCACATATAATATTAGAAACGCCACATAGCTCCCACTCACTTTCTTGTAAATACAAAATTCTCCAACTACTTGTATAAACCCAAACGCTTTGATTACTTCATTAAAGCGCTTATTCCAACTCCGATATGCTTGCACTAGTCCATAAATGGATCGCTGGAGCTTGCATACTTTGTTAGCATTCTCTGGATTGACAAAACCTTCGGGTTGCAGCATATACAACACTTCCTTAAGAAAACTGTTAAGGAAAGCCGTTTTGACATCCATCTGCCAGATTTCATAATCGAAAAATGTAGATATTGCTACCGGTGAGAATGTCTCATCGTAGTCTACTCCTTGAACTTGTGAAAAACCCTTTGCGACAAGTCGAGCTTTATAAACGGTCACATTACCGTCCGCGTACGTCTTCTTCTTAAAGATCCATTTGTTCTGAATAGCCCGGCGGCCTTCAGGTAATACTTCCAAAGTCCACACTTTGTTTTCATACATAGATCCTATCTAAGACTTCATGTCCTCTAGCCATTTGTTGGAATCCGGGCCCACCATTGCTTCTTCATAATTCGCAGGTTCATTGTTGTCTAACAACATAATTGATAAGACAGGATTACCGTACCACTCAGGAGTAGTAGGTGATCTTGTCGACCTGCAAGGTCCGATAGGAACTTGATCCGAAGTTTCATGATCATCATCATTAACTTCCTCCTCAACCGACGTTGCTTCGACACAGGTTTCCCCTGCCCTGCGGCAACATCTAGAGGGATTAGAGGTTCGACAACCTCATCAAGTTCTGTCTTCCTCCCACTCAATTCTTTCGAGAGAGACTCCTTCTCAAGAAAAGCTCTGTTCTTAGCAACAAATACTTTGCCCTCGGATTTGATATAGAAGGTGTACCCAACTTTCTCCTTTGGGTAACTTATGAAGACACACTTTTCCTCTTTAGGTTCCAGCTTTTCAGGCTGAAGCTTTTTGACATAAGCATCACATACCCAAACTTTAAGAAACGACAACTTTGGCATCTTGCCATACCAGAACTCGTATGGTGTCGGCTCAACGGATTTTGATGGTGCCCTATTTAAAGTGAATGCAGCTGTCTCTAATGCATAACCCCAAAATGATAACGACAAATTGGTAAGAGACATCATAAATCGCACCATTTCTAACAAAGTATGATTACGACATTCGGACACACCATTACGATGTGGTGTTACAGGCGGTGTTAACTGTGAAACGATTCCACATTGTCTCAAGTTCATAACTAATCCTGATGCTAACTGAAGTGAGACTGTGCCGACGGCGATTGCATCAACCTTGGAACCATTTCCCACGCGCATCATCACTTCATCCTTCGCCACCCTTAGCTTATTCTGCAGTTTCTGCTTTGAGTTGCAAATATGAGCAACAGAACCGGTATCAAATACCTAGGCACTACTACGAGAGTTGCTGAAGTACACATCAATAACATATATATCAAATATACCTGATTTTTCTTTGGCCGCCTTCTTATCAGCCAAATACTTGGGGGAGTTGCAATTCCAGTGACCCATTCCCTTGCAATAATAACACTATGTTTCCGGCTTAGGTCTAGCCTTGGGTTTCTTCGTCGGATTGGCAACAGGCTTGCCGCTCTTCTTGGAGTTATCCTTCTTGCCTTTGCTGTTTCTCTTGAAACAACTGGTCTTATTGACCATCAAAACTTGATGCTCTTTTTGGAGTTCTGATTCTGCGACTTTCAGCATCGCAAATAACTCGTCGGGTGACTTGTTCATCCCTTGCATATTATAGTTCAACACGAAGCTCTTATAGCTAGGTGGCAGTGCTCGAAGAATTCTATCAGTGATAGCCTCTTGCGGGAGTTAAATCCCCAGCTTAGCTAGACTGTTTGAGTACCTAGACATTTTGAGCACATGTTCACCGATAGACGAATTCTCCTCCATCTTGCAAGCATAGAATTTATCGGAGGTCTCATACCTATTGATCCGGGCGTTCTTCTGAAAGATGAACTTAAACTCCTGGAACATCTCATATGCTCCATGACGCTCAAAGCAACGTTGAAGTCCCGGTTCTAAGCCATACAAGACTGCACATTAAACTACTGAGTAGTCCTCCTTACACGATTGACAAGCGTTCTAAACATCTTGGTGAGACGTAGCGGGTGGTTCATCTCCTAGCGCAGCATCAAGGACATAATTCTTATTCCCAGCTTGTAGGATGAGCCTAAGATTACGTGCCCAGTCTACAAAGTTTCTTCCATCATCTTTCAACTTAGCTTTCTCTAGGAACGTATTGAATTCAGGGTTGCTACTTTGTGAGCCATTGATCTACAACATAAAATATTGCAAAGTGGACTTAGACTAGGTTCACGTTAATTAGAGTTTAACTAATCAAATTACTTAATAAACTCCCACTCAAAAAGTACATCCCTCTAGTCATTTGAGTGGTACATCATCCAAATCAACTAGCTCAAGTCTGATCATCACGTGAGTTGAGTATATCTTCAGTGGTAAGCATCTCTATGCTAATCATATCAACTATACGATTCATGCTCGACCTTTCGGTCTCTTGTGTTCCGAGGCCATGTCTGCACATGCTAGGCTCGTCAAGTTTATTGAAACGACCGATCATCACGTGGTGTATTGAAACGACGAACTGTCACAACGGTGCACAGTCGGTGAGAACACAATTTCATCTTGAAATTTTAGTGAGAGATCGCCTTATAATGCTACCGTCGTTCTAAGCAAAAGGATTAACATCACATGCAGTTCATAAGTGACATGATATGGCCATGATCTTGTGCTTCTTGATCTCCATCACCAAAGCACCAGCATGATCTTCTTGTCACCGGCGCCACACCATGATCTCCATCATCGTGCCGCCATCGAGGTTTTCGTGCTATCTATGATATTACTACTTAAGCTATGACCTAGCAATATGGTAAACGCATCTGCAAACACAAACTTTAGTTTAAAGACAACCTTATGGCTCATGCCGGTTGCCGTAGCATCGACGTGCAAGTCGATATTAACTATAACAACATGATCATCTCATACATCCAATATATCACATCATATCTTTGGCCATATCACATCACAAGCATACCCTGCAAAAACAAGTTAGACATCATCTAATTTGTTGTTGCATGTTTTACGTGGTTGCTATGGGTATCTAGTATGATTGCATCTTACTTATGCAAAAAACCACAACGGAGATGTGCAAATTTCTATTTAACCTCTCTCCAAGGACCGCCTCGGTCAAAACCAATTCAATTAAAGTTGAAGAAATCGACACCCGCAAGTCATCTTTATGCAACGAGTTGCATATCGGTTGATGAAACCAGTCTCTCGTAAGCGTACGAGTAATGTCGGTCCAGGCAGCTTCAATCCAACAATACCGCCGAATCGAGAAAAGACTAAGGAGGGCAGCAAATCAAATAGCAACGCCCACAAAACCTTTTGTGTTCTACTCGAGATAACATCTACGCATGAACCTAGCTCATGATGCCACTATTGGGGAATGTTGCATGGGAAACAAAATAATTCCTACGCACACGAAGACCTATCATGGTGATGTTGATCTATGAGAGGAGATTAGATCTACATACCCTTGTAGATCGCTAAGCGGGAAGCATTAAGAAACGCGGTAGATTTAGTGGTACAACTTCGTGATTCAAATCACCGTCGTCCCACGATCCGTTCCTATCTAGCGCCGAACAGGCGACACCTCCGCGTTTAGCACTCGTACAGCTCGATGACGATCTCGGCCTTCTTGATCCATAAATAGAGACGGAGAAGTAGATGAGTTATCCGGTAGTGTGACGGCCCTCCGGTGGTGGTGATAATCTACACCTACAGGTCTCCGCCCGAGCTCCACCGAAATCCGATCTAGAGGAAGAACTACGTGGTATAGGTTTGAGTTGCACGTGGCAAAGTTGTGTCTCAGAAAGCCGCAAACCACCAATATATATAGGAGGAGGGGAGGGCTTGTCTTGGGGCTCAAGGGCGTCGGCCGAGTGGGAGGAGGTGGACTCCCACCCCAATTCGGTTTGGGAGAAGGAGTCCCCTCCTTACTTCCCACCTCCCTCTTTCCTTGTTTTTTCTTTTCTTTTGGTATTTTCCACTTGTGGCGCCATGGCCCTATTAGGTTGGCCCTAGGGTCACTAGGCTCACTCCTGGGTGGGTGGGGCCCTCCCGGTGAATACCCGGAACCTATTCGTCACTCCTGGTACATTGCCGGTAATGCTCGAAACTTTCCGGTGACCAAATGAAACCATCCTATAAATCAATATTCGTTTCCGGACCATTGTGGAAACACTCGTGATGTCTGTGATTTCATCCGGGACTCCGAACAATCTTCGGTAACCACACATATAATTCAACTATACTAAAACATCATCGATCCTTAAGTGTGCAGACCCTGCGGGTTCGAGAACTATGTAGACATGACCCGAGACATTCCTCGGTCAATATCCAATAGCGGGACATGGATGTCCATATTGGATCCTACGTCTTCTACGAAGATCTTATCGGTTGAACTGTTGTGCCAAGGATTCATATAATCCCGTATGTCATTCCCTTTGTCCCTCGGTATGTTACTTGCCCGAGATTCGATCGTCGGTATCCGTATACCTATTTCAATCTCATTACCGGCAAGTATGTTTACTCGTTCTGTAATACAAGATCCCGTGACGTACACTTGAGTCACATTGCTTGCAAGGCTTGTTTGTGATGTTGTATTACCAAGTGGGCCCCGAGATACCTCTCCGTCACACGAAGTGACAAATCCCAGTCTTGATCCATACTAACTCAACGGACACCTTCGGAGATACCTATAGAGCACCTTTATAGTCACCCAGTTACGTTGTGACATTTGATACACACAAGGTATTTCTCTGGTGTCAGTGAGTTATATGATCTCATGGTCATTGGAATGAATACTTGACACGCAGAAAACAATAGCAATAAAATGACACGATCACATGCTACGTTCATAGTTTGGGTCTAGTCCATCACATGATTCTCCTAATGATGTGATCTAGTTATCAAGTGACAATACTTGCGTATGGTCAGAAAACCTTAACCATCCTTGATCAACTAGCTAGCTAACTAGGGCTTGTGCTGTCCCACAAGCGTATGGGATCGCAACAGTTTTCGAGTGTACAGTATTCAACCCAAATTTATTGATTCGACTCAAGGGGAAGCAAAAGAGTATTCTCAAGTATTAGTAGTTGAGTTGTCAATTCAACCACACCTGAAAGATTAGTGTGTGCAAGCAAAGTATAAGTAGCAAGGTAGTATGATAGCAACGGTGCCAGAAAAAGCCTTGGTTGACGGGATTGTCATTACCGCTTACCAAGGCCCGGCAACGGCGCCAACAAAGTTTTGCAACAAGTAACAGCAGGCTAGCAAGGAATAGTAGTAGCAGAAACAACAAAGTAGTAAGTAACAGCAGTAGCAACAATAGCAGCAAAGTGACAGCACCAAGGTGACCCAATCCCTCTTGTAGCAAGGGACAAGCTTAGGCAAAGTAATGTAGCGAGGACTAGTAGTAAAAGACTCGTAGGCAGTGGATAGGTGATGGATGAGTATGACGGATGTGATTCATCAGGTAACAGCAATAATACGTAGAGATAAGTAACTAGGTCCCGTTCGTCGATCTAATGTAGGCATGTATTCCGTATGTAGTCATACGTGCTTAGGGAAAAGAACTTGCATGACATCTATTGTCCATCCCTCCCGTGGCAGCGGGGTCCTAATGCAAACTACGGGATATTAAGGTTCTCCTTTCAATAAAGAACCGTACTAACACATTAACACGCAGTGAATACATGAACTCCTCATACTATGGTCATCTCCGGGAGTAGTTCTGGCTATTGTCACTCCGGGGTTGCCAGGTCATAACACGTAGTAGGTGACTACAACTTGCAACATAGGATCTCAAACACACATATATTGGCGACAACATAATAGGTTCAGATTTGAAATCATGGCACTCGGGTCCTAGTGACAAGCATTACGCATAGCCAAGTAGTAGCAACATCAATCTAGAACATAGTGGATACTAGGGATCAAACCCCTCAAGAACTAACCCGATTACATGATAGATCTCATCCAACTCATCACCGTCCAGCAAGCCTACGATGAGATTACTCACGAACGATGAAGAGCATCATGGAATTGTCGATGGAGAAAGGCTGATGATGACGATGGCGATGATTTCCCCTCTCCGCAGCCCGAAACCGACTCCAGATCTGCCCTCCAGATGAAGAACAGGATGTGGCGGCGCCTCCGTATCACAAAACGCGATGAAACCTTCTCTCTGATTTTTTTCCACGCGAAACAGAAGATATAGAGCTGAGATTGGGGGCGGTGGTACCACGTGGGCCCCACAAGCCCTCATGGCGTGGCCATAGGGGGTGGCCGCGGCCCAGGGGCTTGTGGCCCACTGGCACGCCCCCTCCAGTGGATCTTCCCGCAGGTATTTTTCTTTTATTCCAGAAAAAATCTCCGTAATTTTCAAGTCGTTCCGAGAACTTTCATTTCTGCACAAAAACAACACCATGGCAGTTCTGCTAAAAATATCGTCAATCCGGGTTAGTTCCATTCAAATCATGCAAGTTAGAGTCCAAAACAAGGGCAAAAGAGTTCCAAAAGGTAGATACGACGGAGACGTATCAGCTCGCTAGGGACATTGTTTTGTCTATATATATCCACACATGTATCTATGCTTTCATTCAATACAATTATAGCATGGACAATACACGATTATCTTAAAATAGGAAATATAATAATAACTATTTTATCATCGCCTCTAGGGCATATTTCCAACAATGTCAACACAATAAATTCATGGCTTGCACTCCTCAACCCCATGTGTGCAACAGTAAAGTGACTAAGAATTTAACACTTTTCATTGCAAGGTGGTCCCCAAGACGTGCACTGGAAAACTTCTTGTGACAGCACGAGACCGACGTTCCAGAAGATTCCCCCTTTATTCCGTTTTCGAACCCTAATCGCTGCTGCGCCCCTCAAACCCTAATCGCTGCAGCCTCCCACCTCTCTCTCTCCCCCTACAGCCGTCGGGCCTGCGAAGCCCATCCGGAGCCCGCCCGGCCTGGATGGCACCGTCGCCGTTCCTCCCGAGCTCTGCCAATGGCAGCCAGTCTCCCGTAGCTCTCCTCTCCCCAAGAAGCCCACCACCAGCCCGAGCCCCACTGGAGCCTCGCCCCTTTGTCGTCGGGAGCCTGTGCCCTGCCACCGGTGCACAGTCGCCACCCTGGACCCGCCTTCCTCCGCCGCTCCGCCCCAGCAACTGTCGGCCGCTGCTTCGTCCTGCTCGCCCGAGCCCTTCCTGCCGAGGTCGCCGCCCTAGCTGCCTCGGTCTCTAGCTTGCGCCGCCAGCGTTAGTCCTCCCCTGCCACAACCCTCGCCGGAGGTCGCCGGCCTGCGCCGCCGCCGACCCTGCTTCCTCGATCCACGCGAGATCCGGAGAGCCGCCAACCGCCGCCGCACTGACCCGCCGCTCGCCTCGGGAGGAACCCCCGTGGGACGGCCCGCCAGCCCGTGGCCAGGGCCGCGCCCAGCTAGCCCGCCTTGCCTCGCCCCAGCCCAGCGAGATCCCAAGTCGGCCCAGGTCCCCTCGGCCTCCCCGCTGTCTCCCTGGCCCAGGAGTGCCGCCGACTAGGCCTCGGCCTCCTCCCCGCCAACATGGGCCAGACCCGACTAGGTGAGCCTCCCCCGAGCGTGTATCCCCCGCACCAGTGCTAATTTTCTATTGTGCGCTCATGCCCTGTTTGGGCCCCGATACGAATTCGGCCCGTGTAGGGTTTTTACAATTCCGGTGATTTAATTCTTTTTCACAGAATAGGCTATATTTCAAATGCCCGTAACTTTTAATCTGTATGTCGGATCGCGACGTATTGTATACGTAACTCATGTAGAATTTCCTGTAGATTACGAATTTGAAACTTGCATAAATGTTTGAAGTAGTTTGACCTGTCAAATGCCTAGTTTTGCGTGTTGTCCCAATAGGAATTGTTCCGTATTTATTTTGCGTGAGTGTCCGGATTGCTCGAACTTCGTAGATAAAATGCTCATGTTTTTAGGTACCTATTGCCATGTATGTTAGAGTAGTTGGTTGTATTTTTGCATGTAGGATTCCGTAGCTAGTTTGCTATACTATGTTAGGGACATATTCCCGCATATACCTGTGGCGTTGTTTTGAGCTTGCAACCCCACATGTTATATATGTTTTCGAGGTAGAAAAACTCATAAAATTTAACTATGCATTTAGTTTTAGATTTTGAGCTAGTTAGTTTGCGTGATATTTTGCCATGTTGCCCTTTTGTTTATTTTGTGGGATTTATTCCGTGCTTGATATGATTAAGTTGTCAACTAGAGAGTTTCTCTTGGATGTTTACTCTAGCCCCTAGTAATTTTGGTTGCAATAGAAATCCATGTTTAGGTGTGGTTTGCTTGGTCTAAAGTTGCTAGAAAATAGTGTTGATTTGGAGATGTTGAAATATTTCTAAGTCTAGAATCTGTTATATTTTGTGGATGTCTTTGCATGAGTTTATATGGTGATATGTAGCTCTTTTGAGGTTGGTGCAATGGAGTTAGTTATAGACTATAGGGTTCTCTAGCATGCTGTAAATTTTCATGTCATTTGGAGTCCTGTAGCTTATGTTTTGCTGCTGTAAATATGCCTTCAGATCGAAAACTGCAGTTTCATAAACTGTTATTTTCTCAAAGTCTGAAACTGTGTGTGAGAAGCCATTTTGTGACTTCTTTTCCTAGTGATCCATGCTTCTATGCTAGATTTTATTAGTTGTATGTGGTAGTGCATCTTGCCCTCTATCGTCTCATTCCTTGGTTGAGCATTTTGGATTTATGTAGCTCGTAGTTGTGGGGTGTAGAAAATGCTATGTGGTTGATTTTGGCAGATTGTAGTGATATCTTGTTTTGCTCGTAGTTGTTGAACCGTTGCTCCATTTTGATTGCGTCCTGTATGAAACTTGCTTAGAATCCCATGTAGTTTCATATCTTGTTGGTTGTGTGTTTTGAAATGCCCGTGACTGTCGTCGCACACATTTTGCATTCATGCCATCATATCTTGCGGGGTTTGTATCTTTTGAACCGTAGCTCCGTTGGAGATGTTCTCTATATGTAAATTGCTTATAACGACGCGTAGAATCACGTGAACCTATTTATTTTGCTGTTTACCAAACGTTTAAATGTGTTAGTTCAGATCTGGACAGAATTGTATATTAACATGTGAGGTCGCTTCGGAGGTGCTATATGTCATTTCCGACCTCATTTACAATGCCTAGATAGGTAGTTTAATTATGCTTCACCTCTTGCCATTTGTAACCACATTTAATATTGTCGTGTACTTAATTGGGATAGAACTAAATAAATCCGTATGTGGGGTTTCGTCAATATGCAACTCGTTGCATATTGAACTTCACCTAATGTGTAGTGTTTGATTGTTGTGAGTTGCCATGCCATGTCTTGCATATACTGTTGTTCATGCATCACATGTGTTGTGCATCGTGTGGTGAATATCGTGAATTGATGCTCGTTTCTGGTTTCCTTCGTCTCGAATAGAGTTCCGCAAGCGTGTCGGATGGTGAGGGCCCGTTCGACTACGTCGGTTCGTCTGCTTCACGGAGTCGCTCTTCTTCCAAGCGGGATCTCAGGTAAGATGACCATTTCCCCAGATACCATTACTATCATTGCCATGCTAGTTTTACCGTTTCTATTGTTATGTCTCGTTGTGTACCACCTGTTAAATATCAGCCTCTCAACAATGCCATGAAACCTTCAACCTGTTCACAACCTAGCAAAACACTGATTGGCTATGTTACCGCTTGCTTAACCTTGGTTAGCGTTGCTAGTTGCACCTGTAGTTGTTTCCATGTGATAACATGGGTTCCTTGTTATATCACCATATTAAATACAATTTAATTTAATGCACCTATATACTTGGTAAAAGGTGGAAGGCCCGACCTTTCTAGCCTAGTGTTTTGTTCAATCTTTGCCCCCTTAGTTTCGGCTACTGGTGTTATGTTCCATATTTGAGTGCCTTGATAATTCGTTTTAGATTAAAGCTGGTCTGGCAAGGCCCAACATTGGTTCTACATTTGCCAAAAATAATAATTTTGTTAATACTGAAAAGCATAGGGCGTCATGAACCCGAGGAGTAATTTTACATAATACAGGGGGGCCAATGCTGATGGTGCTAGTCCAAAACAGAGCACTGTGCGGGGCCAATCCAGGACAACTTGGGAGATTTCTATCGAGCCACCGTACGCATCGCTCATCCGTCGTGTCCTGAGAACGAGATACGCGGCTCCTATCAAGATCGTCGACACACCGGGCGCCCTTGCTGGATTAGTTTTACCTTTGACGAATGTCTTGTGCATCGGGATTCTGGTGATGCTTTGGGTAATCTCAGAGTTGAGGTTTTCCACTAAGAAGTCCGACGAGATTGCGAGCTTCGTGATCGAGGATTTGTATGCGGCTTGTGGTAATTTGTGATGCACTAGTTGGAGCACCCCTGCAGGATTAAATCTTTCAGAAAGCCGTGCCCGCGGTTATGTGGCAATGTGGAAACTTTGTTTAAGATTGGTTCTAGATAACTTGAAGTTAATTAATTAAAATATGCCAACTGAGTGCGTAACCGTGACTGTCTCTTTCGCGAGTTCCTACTCCGACCGAGGACACGGTAGGGTTATGTTTGACGTAAGTAGGTGTTCAGGATCATTCCTTTGATCATCACTAGTTTACATCCGCTGTGCATAGATCATCCCCCTCTATATTCTTGTACTCGTAAGTTAGCCACTAAATAAATGCTTAGTCGCGTGCTGCAGCCTCACCACTTAACCATACCTCACCCATTGGGCTTTGCTAGTATTGATACCTTTGGAAATGAGATTGTTGAGTCCCCTATGGCTCACAGATTACTACAACACCAGTTGCAGGTACAGGTAAAGGTTATATGACGCGAGCGCGTTGATTGTTCATTTGGAGTTGCATCTTCTTCTTCTTCTTCATCGATCTAGGATGGGTTCTAGGCCGCACTACAGGAATCACCTACTTTTCCGTCTGCCATCACCGACGGCAAAGACAAAGACCCGGACGGCAAAGAACGAACCACAGACGGCAAAGATTGGTACGGCCGGCAAATTTTCTACGTCAGCCTACGACGGCATAGGACATTCTTTGCCGTCCGCCCCCCCCCCCCCCCCGAAGCGGACGGCAAAGCTCTTTGCCGTCAGCTTCCCTGAGGAGCAGTCGGCAAAGAGCTTGAGACGACAGCCGAGAGGCGTTGGCTCCGTTAAGGGTTAACGGAGGCTCTTTGCCGTCTGCCTGCTGGTCAATCTTTGCCGTCTGCCATATTGCATATCTTTGCCGTCTGCCGTGTCCTCCCCTGCCCCTCTCTCCACTGCTGCCCCTCCTCTGTGCCCTCTTCTTTGCCGTCTGCCCCCCCCCCCCAGCAGGCAGACGGCAAAGAGCCTATATGGCCAGCTGCTACTGCCCAGGAAGCACAGCTGGGTGCCATGTGGCACCTTTGCCGTCTGCTGGCTGATGGCAAAGGCCTTTGCCATCAGCCAGCAGACGGCAAAGATCCCATATTGTCACTGTTTTGTTTATTTTATGTTATTTCACAGCAATAATATATATAATTCATAGCACATATATGATATATAGTTCACAACACATATATGATATACATATAAAGTTAACCAATGTCATTTGTTCATCAATGGACATCCATATATCGAAAGAAACCAACATATACAAAGTTTCATCCATATATATATACATATAGTTCCACATATATTGTTCATCAACACATTGTTCATCAACACATACAAAGAACCAACACATTGTTCATCAACTCAAATAAAAAAGGAAACTAAAGCACTCCAACGCCAGCTTCCATGCATGTAGTACATCCAATCTGCAAAATGGGAATAAGAAAGTAAGTACAAGAAGAACAACAACATATATGACAAATAAGCTAAATTGAAGAAGAAAGAGAAGAAGCAATAAGAGAACAAGGAGAAGAAAAACAAGAAGGAGGAGGAGGAGGAGGAGGAGGGGAAGGGGAAGGAGAAGGAGAAGGAGGAGGAGAGGAAGAAAAAATAAGAGAAGAAGAAGGAGAAGAAGGAGGAGAAGAAGGAGAGAAGAAGAAGGAGAAGAAGGAGGGCTCCTTCTCCTTCTCCTTCTCCTTCTTCTTCTCTTCCTTCCTTCTCCTTCTTCTCTTCTTCTCCTCCTCCTTCTTCTTCTCCTCCTCCTCCTTCTCCTTCTCCTTCTCCTTCTATTCTTCTTCTCTTCTTCCTCTTCTTCTTCCTTCTCCTTCTTTTTGAGCTAAATATTCCAATTATGTCCTTTTAGAGGAAAAGAAGCTAAGTATATAATATTCATGAGCTAACCAAGGTTCTTATGCCATTTTGAGCTTATTACGGTATTTTGGAGCTAAATGGGCTAACTATGTCATTGTTGGGTTAATTAAAGCAAGGATAATATGAAAGAGGAGAATAAAGAGGAGGAGGAGGAGAAGAAGAAGAAATCAAGAAGAAGGAGGAGGAGAAGGAGAAGGAGGAGGAGGAGAAGGATAGAAGGTCCTTGGCCTTCTCCTCCTCCTCCTCCTCCTCCTCCTCCTTCTCCTTCTTCTCTTCTTCTTCATCTCTTCTTCTTCTTTCTTTTCATTTTGAGCTTATTATGGTAGAAGAAGAAGAAGAAAGAGGAGGAGAAGAAGAAGAAAGAGGAGGAAGAGGAGAAGAAGAAGAAATCAAGAAGAAAGAGGAGGAGCTTATTATGGCATATTTTCTAATGTTTCTAATCTTCAAGTGCATTGAATTCATCTTGATCTTGTGATCGTCACGCACCTCGGCAACATCCAACTCCAATATCATCTTCTCCTCATCAAGGCTTTTACGGACCTTCGACAACTTATATATAAGCTAATAATAGATCTTTTGCGTCTTTCGATATGCGAAGAGAAGTAAGAAGGTTTACTATTGGGATAACGAAGATATGAACATATTTCTGATCAATTCAACAGACGAGATCGGATAGTAGAATAGAGAGAAGGATCTTCTACTTTCTGAAAATGATAGAGAGTCAGGAGAGGGTCTATGTTAATAGTGCTCTTTAGATAGGGAGAGGAAAGACGTAACTAGACCGTGAAAATAATATAATCTTTTACCGCTACATCCGCTGGAGAAGAAAACTCAGCAAAGGATATTCCTATCCTTTCTCTAGTTGAAGACTAATCTAGATATTCCCTAACATGCTTCATTCAAACTTGAAAAATTCCTTCCATGAATCTAGGGATGGAAAACCACCTGTGACTTCGCCAAGTCTCCCTTTCTTTGGTCGAAGGCCTCAGGTCAAGATCCTTTTTCCTATCTATTGAAAATGCATAGAGAGATGCTTCTTCCTCTTCAAGTTGGAAGTGTAAGAAGAAATGCGGTAAATAGGAGTTCCATCTACCACGCACTCGACCCACACTCCAGCTAACTTCAGCATCCATACTCAGCTATGAGGAAGGTGCCGGGGACACTATGAACACACACGTACTTGGTTGACTTGACGTCCCGTCTCACAACCTTGTAAGATCTAATAAACAAACAACTTGCTTGCCCAATCCCTATTGAGAGGATTTCTTGAGCTTGAACTTCCTTTTGTAGCTCCGCACAAAAGGACTTCTTTTCATCCGCAATGAAGCTTATACCACCACTTGGTGAGTAAGGCCTGATTTCGTCCCGTCCATAGCACTTCAGACGTCACTTTGGCGTGGCGCTGCTGGATACTTTTGTTCAATAGGAATAGGAGGAAAAAAAGCTATTGATGAGCATCTATTGGAGTCGATCATTTCCAAGATCTAATTCTAGTTTCTTATTATGTAGTTGAAACACCTCACAATCTTCAGTTTTACGCTTACGCTTAAGGGATGAAATGTTCTTGGTGGATGCAGGACCTAGTACTACAAAAATTTGCATGCAACATGAGCTTACATGAGTGCCAATCAAGGGAGCCACCAGGCTTGAGAATAAGGTGGTATCAAAGAATTAGTGGCTGGTGAATGACTCATCAAAAAGCGGATTTATGAGAGGTTCTTTATCAATCTAGTGGCCAATGAATCACTTATCAAAGAGCGAGCAGCCGCCATGTTTAATGATTTTGTGGACCCTGGATGTAGCGGCTGGTGAACCACGTCTTCTTCCACAAAGATTCAGACAAAACCGAGCTTGGATAGAACTAAAGAAGATTTGGCGAACGAAGAAAAATGTCAAAGGGTTTAGTATAAAAAAATCAAAGGAGGTTATTCAGTAGCCATCGTGGGTTTCATTACTTTTCTTCCATTCAAAAAAGCTCTTCACAAAAAAAGGATAGAGAATGATCGATTCACCATTGATAGCATTAAGCCTACAAGGAGGGATATTGTGATAATAGTGACCTCCGGGCTACCATGTCAATTGTAAAAAGTAGTTGATTCGTGTCTTGCAGGAGCAATAATAGTGAAATGAGGACGTAAGCCCCCTAGGTCTTCCTCTTCCTTCTAAACTAATTGCTTTCGCTTGACTCTTCCAGGAGAAAAGTATAATAAGTGGTTGAAGGAAAGCTAAGTTTGGAGGAGAAACTTACCGTAGTGGTCATCAAGGAGGAGAAACACCACGGTTGCTCGCGCCGGCTTCGTTTGGAGACGGTTGCCCTCGAGAAGGGTCGTGCGATGCCGCTCGGGAGTTATTCTGCAGAAAAGATATTTTGCAATGTCTCAGTTAGCATGATGACACTCAATTATTAATACTAGTTTATAATGAAACTCACCGTGCCAATCGAAGAGAAGACGGGCATCGGCGGAGGGACTTGACCGCTCTTCTCGCACAGACCCTGAAGAGTGGGTCGTATTAGTTAGTATTGAAACAGACATTACACACATGATTTGGCTAATGTGAAAAAAAAACATACCACAAAAAGCTCGTACAGGGCCCGTTGACCCGCCTCATTCCGGGCCCTCTCCTCCTCAAGCAATCGTGCCGTGCTCTGGTCCCTCTCATCAAGAGCAGCCTGAAGAGCAGCCTGGCTTGCCAATCTCTCTTTCTCAAGAGCAGCCTGGTTTGCCGCTCTCTCTTTCTGAAGAGCAGCCTGAAAAACCATTCCTCGTTACCACAGTAATGATCTATGGTGACACACATAATGAAATGGATGAAAGTGTTCTTAGTCCGTACAACTAACCTCGATGGCAAGTTCGACTGGCCGTGGACGACGCGTTATCTCAGGACAGTTGCTCGACTGGCATGCCTGGATCTCCGGAAGAGTTAGTGGACAACGTATTATCCCATCTCCAATGGCTATCGAGCCATGGGGCCTCCCGCCACCAGATATCATCACCAGCTCTGGTTCCAAAGGTTCCTGGCTAGGGTTAAAGTCATCCCCTTTCGTAGCCTTCCCCGCGTCCCTGTATGCCACGAGCTTCTGGTGGGATGATATGTTGGTGAAGTTACTGGGACCATCCAGGTCAGACTCAGAGAATGCCTTCGCCTTCTTGTACGAGGCAGTATGGGCCATGCCATAAACGTCGTACAAGTGTGGCATCTCAGTCTCATTGTGATGCACCTAAAAGAGAGGAACAAAATATTAGCATAAGAATGAATTGCATGAATCATGAAGCAAATCACATACCCAGTTTCGTCCAAACTGAAGTAAGTTGGCGCTGCCTTGATGGTGTGGCACACCAACCATTTGGCTACGCCGATCCTTCGCATTATCGTGGACGGCTTGCCAGCTGCCTGTGCACCACTCATCAACCAACGCCTCCCAACAATCCATCTTATCCGCACACCATCTCGGGGGCACCTGTAAGTTATTAGAAAGAATTTTCAGCGCTACGCCTATGAATGAAATCAAGAAAACTACGTAGAAGGACTTAAGAATAGGTAATTACCTTCATGTATTGCTCCTTCTTCAGAAACTTTCCGCGGCAATCCTTCTTCTACTTCTTAATACCACGCGTGGCGTAGTAATCTCGAATAGCCTGGGGCCGAGCCTCGTGGCGCAAGTTCTGTAGTAACCGCCTACACTCGACCTCGAGAACCCTGGCCGCCGCCTCCTCATATCCATCCTCACACCTATAGAATGTCTGCAATCAAACGTGAAAACACCGATTAGTACAATAATGAGGTATATGCTTAATTTTACATTCTGTAAAAGGATAATTTACCCAAAAGCTCCTAATCACCGTCTCGGCCCTCGTGTGGCACAAGACACCATCTATAATCTCCTCCGGCGGGGCCTGCGCAGCCTGGTAGTGCTCCTAGGTAAATCCTAGTGTAGGAACCTGACCCTCACCAGGCAACGTGACAAACCCCGGGAAATTTGTCCGGCAAAGCACACCAAGGACGGAGTTCGGCCTGCGGACTCCAAGAGGGTGTACCCATCCCCTGCAGTATGATAAGGTCAGCGCATTAGATATTTGAACAAACTTGAAGGCAAAAGCTAAAAAAAGGGTAAATGTAGTTACCTATCTCCTTCAGGTTTTATCACCGGCCTCTGCTCGCGGGTAGCCGGGGCGACCGGGAGACGTGTACTACCACGCTTGTACACGGTAGCCAGGGCCCCGTCCACCTGCACATCGCCCTCACTATCCGTAAGCTCATCCCCGCCATCCCCGCACCCTGAGCCACGCGGGCCCTCGGTCCAATCCGGCAACTCGGTACGATCCGGCCAAGGCTCCCATCCGGACCTCTCCACGTCGGGTGAAGCCTCCGGAACCGTAGTCTCCTCCGGCTGCTCCTGGGCCGAATGCACCTCGACTCGAGGCTGCTCCTGGACCGGAGTCTCATGGGACGAATGCCCGTGAACACCAGGCTCCTGGACCGGAGTCCCCGTAGCCTCCTCCGCAAACGGGTCGACCATACTAGTCCTATGCTCGGGTGAATGAGCTGGTGGTGGTGGCGAGGACGGCTCAACAGTCCTCCTGGATCTTCCGCGGCCACCACCTCTCCCTGTACCCTTCCCCTTCTTCCCCACCCGACCAGCACCTCTACCAGCGGGCAATGCCGCCGACGAAGAAGAACCCCCGGCTGGTGTCGAAAAACTGTCTGCCAAGGCTCTACGGAGAGATAGGGGTGGATGGGAAGTACCACCCCTCGTGCGGGGCGCCTGGGAAGAACCCGTCGAGCGCTCTGGACCCGCGCCCACCATCTTTCAACACCTGCCATGAGAAAGATTAAAAGAAATTAGTACAAGATAAAAAAATTGAATGACTGACATGAATAATAATATGTACATGAATAATAAATATTAAAATATATAGATATTATCTTCTGTTGCCCGGCTCTCCAAGGATTGTCGGAACCCTAGCCTCCGCCGCACCTAACCCTAGCCGCGACGGCGCCATCTCACCGGCGCGTCCGCTCCAGCCCTCGCTCCCCTCCTCCCTGCCCTTACAACCTACGCCGGAGGCCCGGTAGGAACCCTAGTCCTACCAATTTGGTATCCAGAGATTCCAGGCTGATCATGTCGCTCCCTCCACCACCGCCGCCGCTCAACACCACCACCGCCCCACTGCCGCAAACCACCACCACCGCCCCGCTGGGACCCAACCCCCGCCGCCGAGCGTCGCCCCACTACCTACGGGCCGCCGTCGCTGCCGTGGGCCACCCCGGCCTTCCAGCCACTCCACGGAGGGGCGCCGCCACTGCCGCCCCAGCTGCTGCTGCAGCACTACCACGCCGCGGGCACTCCCTGGCCGGTGTGGCCGGCCACCACCGCGCCGCTAGGGGGGCTGCCCCAACAGTCGCTACCGGCCACCACGGCGCAGGCGTCGGGGGTCGGGGTAGGGGGTCGGGGGTCGAGGGTGAGTGTTGTCGGGGGTCGGGGGTCGGGGGTCGAGGTTACCTATAAAACTTTCTAGGTTACCTATAAAATTTTCTAGGTTACCTATAAAACTTTCCAGGTTACCTATACTACTTTATAAAACTTTCCAGGTTCCATAAAAAAATATTTCATGCCAGGGTGTAGTCGAGATGTCGTGTCGGGGCGTCGTGTCGGGGTTTCGGGGCATCGTGTCGGGTGTCAGGGGTGTCGTCGAGATGTCGTGTCGGGGCGTCGTGTCGGGGTTTCGGGGCATCGTGACGGGTGTCAGGGGTGTCGTCGAGATGTCGTGTCGGTGCGACAACTACTATTGCGAGCTGTTGTAATATCCTCAACGTTGTGGCAAGTGCAAGCATAGGCGGCGACCGGAGGGCTCTACACGGTCAACTACAAACCTAACAACTAACCTAACACAAAGTAGGTAATTAACAACTAACCTAACAACTAACCTTGCTCGAGGGGTAATACCACTAACAACTAACCTAATTACCACTAACAACTAACAATTAACCTAACTAACCTAATTAACAGTACGTAACCACTAACAACTAACCTAACTAACCTAACTAACAATAGGTAATTAACAACTAACCTAACTAACCTAATTAATGAATTAAACGAAAAAAGGAAAAAAGGACTCACCGAGGAGGAGGAGGGCCGCAGGAGGGGGGGGCGCAGGGCGGAGGTGGGGTGTGTAGATGGGGAGGTGGGGGGGGGAGGCGGCGGCGGTGCGTCGGCGGCGGCGCTAGGGCGACGGTGGCGCTGGGGGCGCAGGGAGGAGGAGGAGGCCCGCAGGGGGGGGTCGCAGGGCGGCGGTGGGGAGGTGGGGGGGAGGCGGCGGCGGTGGGGCGGCGGCGGCGGTGGGGCGCCGCTGGCGCTGGGGGCGCATGGAGGAGGAGGAGGCCCGCAGGTGGGGCGCAGGGCGTGCGTGGGAGAGAGAGAGAGAGCGTGTGGGAGAGAGAGAGTGCGTGGGAGAGAGGAGAGAGGTAGGTGCCTTTAACTTTTCGGGGGTCCATCTCCTTTGCCGTCTGCCATTGATCCCCTTTGCCGTCCGCCACGGACGGCAAAGCTACTCAGGCAGACGGCAAAGGGGTGGGTGGGGCCGGGGTGGGATGGGGAGAGAGGAGGGGTGGGGTGGGACAGCTTTGCCGTCGGCCATCCCTACCTTTGCCGTCTGTCAGCAGACGGCAAAGAGGTGGCTGATGGCAAATATTTATTTTGCCATCAGCCTCCTCTTTACCGTCTGTTTTTTGCCAACACACGGTAAAGAGGTTCTTCGACGTCCGCTGGCTGATGGCAAAGATTTGGCAGACGTAAAATAAAGGAATTCCAATAGTGCCGGCAGCCTGGGATAGCAAGGATGGACGTCGTTCTTCTTTTGTCATTTGTTTTCATCCATAGTCGGACCCTGCTCTTCTTCATCGTGATTATGTATTGTACTGATGTGACTCTTATGTAGCTTGTGGCGAGGGAAAGCGAATTCCATATATCTCATCTTTTGAGTAATTGAGGATAGGATCGCATCTTCGGCGTTAGACTTCTCCTCAAGAAAAAAGTCAAGAAAGGAGGGAAACAACGATCATGGAAAGATTGAAAGGATATATGCTCCTTGTAAAGAAGTATTTTGGTCAAAAAAGTAGCACTACACCAAAGAACTTTTATTACTTTTGTAATGATATTAACAGGACTATGGACTACTTAATTTTGTTATGCATTTGGAACATATGTCTTCCTTGGTTATCTGCTAGCAAGTGGATTACTTACAACTTTTCTCTGCTAGCAATCAATGATACAATTCAATGAAGCAATCAGCTCCCTAGCTTTAGTTGAGGTCCCTCTAAAAGGGAGAAGCTTGACCTGGAGTAATATGCAACAAGCCCTACTAATAGAAATGATTGATTGGTTTTCAAATTACAAAATTGGTCCATTACCTACCCAAACACTCTATTCACTCCCTTATACAAGCCTATGTCAGATCATGTTCTCTATGTCATTTCTATTGGCAAGCACATTCCAAAATCTCCTTCGTTTAGATTTGAAAATTTCTTGTTATACCAAAGTTATTTCAAACAGACAATATCCAATATTTGGAGTCAGCTATTTCCAGAAACAGATAGTGCAACGCTAGTTAGTTCAAAGTTCAAAAGTATCTCAAACCTGGAAGGAGATATTCAAGCAACAAATGAAGTTATTATGATGTGACATCCTCGACTTTTGCTACAGTGATGATTGTAATTAATTGATGACCCACAAGTATAGGGGATCTATCGTAGTCCTTTCGAGAAGTAAGAGTGTCGAACCCAATGAGGAGGAGAAGGATGTGACAAGTGGTTTCCAGCAAGGTAATATTTGCAAGCACTGAAATTATCGGTAACAAGTAGTTGTGTGGTGAGATGATTCGTAGCGAGAAACAAGTAACAAAAGTAACAACGGTGCAAAAAAGTGGATCAATCCCTTTTGTAGCAAGGGACAAGCCTTGACAAAGTCTTATAGGAGGAAAAACGCTCCCGAGGACACACGGGAATTTCTGTCATACTACTTTTCATCATGTTCATATGATTCGCGTTCTTTACTTTGATAGTTTGATATGTGGGTGGACCGGCACTTGGATACTGCCCTTACTTGGACAAGCATCCCACTTATGATTAACCCCTCTTGCAAGCATCCGCAACTATGAAAGAAGAATTAAGACAAAGTCTAACCATAGCATTAACCTAGTGGATCCAAATCAGCCCCTTACGAAGCAATGCATAAACTAGGGTTTACGCTTCTGTGACTCTAGCAACCCATCATCTACTTTCTACTTCCCAATGCCTTCCTCTAGGCCCAAATAATGGTGAAGTGTTATGTAGTCGACGTTCACATAACGTCACTATAGGAAAAACAACATACAACACATCAAATTACCGAACGAATACCAAATTCACATGACTATTTATAGCATGACTTATCCCATGTCCTCAGGAACAAAAGTAACTACTCACAAAGCATAACCATATTCATGACCAGAGAGGTAAAGAGTAACATCAAAGATCTGAACATAAACTCTTCCACCAAGTAATCCAACTAGCATCAACTACAAAGAGTAATTAACACTACTAGCAACCTTACAAGTACCAATCAGAGTCGCGAGACGGAGATTGGTTACAAGAGATGAACTAGGGTTTGGCGATGAGATGGTGTTGATGAAGATGTTGATGGTGATGAGTCCCCTCCGATGAGAGGAGTGTTGGCGATGACGATGGCGACGATTTCCCCCTCCGGGAGGGAAGTTTCCCTGACAGGATCGTCCTGCCGGAGCTCGAGATTGGTTCTTCTCAGGTTCCGCCTCGTGGGGGCGGCGAATCCTGTGAAAAGCCTCCTCTTAATTTTTTCCAGACCAAAACCCTTCTTGTAGCAAAAGAGGGCGGCCTGTGGGCCAGCAGGGTGCCCACAAGCCCCCTAAGCGCGGCCAGGGGGTGGTCGCACCTATGAGGCTTGTGGCCACCTGCTGGCGCCCCTCTCGCACTTCTTCGGCCCAGTATTTTTTATAAATCCCAAAAAAAATCCACGTTGATTTTCACGGCTTTTGGAGTTGCGCAGAATAGGCATCTCAAACTTGCTCCTTTTTCAGGCCAGAATTCCAGCTGGCGGCATTCTCCCTCTTCATGTAAACTTTGCAAAATAAGAGAGAAAAGGCACAAGTATTGTACCATGAAGTGAAATAACATCCCAAGAAGCGATAAATATCAACATGAAAGCATGATGCAAAATGGACGTATCATTAAGCGACAGTGATCCCGCGCTAATGATGCCACATCACCGTTAATTGTATCAATGATCTCGTGTTAATTCAAACCGAATCAAAATTTGAAACTTAAAATTAAAGTCGAATGAGAAAGGTTTTATGTTGTTAGAATAAAAACGTGGGGGAGTTATAAAAATTCTTTAACGAATTATAAATGTCAATTGGGTACTTTTGAAATTATTAGGTAATCCCTATATATTTAAAAGAGAAGCTTTGTGTAAAATAAACAAAGGAAAGAAAGTAATCAAAGATAATACTAAAATAATATTAAAAAACAGACAACCCCCTGGCCCAACTGGGCCAAAATTGGCCCAGCTGCCCCCCATCCAGCCCATCACGTGGGGGTATAAACCCCCCCCCCCACCGGGCAAGCCTAAATCTGCCCATGCACTCCCGTGGCTCCCTCCCCGCCGCCACACCGTCCCTCACGCACGACCAGCTCCGCGTCTCCCTCCCCCTTTCTCGGTCTCACCACACCACCGAGACCGAACCCCCTCTTTCGGTCTCCCTCCTCCTCCCAGACCGGCAACCCCATCCGCACGGAGAGCGACCAGGTCTCCCTGCCGCTCCCCACTCCCGTACCGCCAGGAAACCCCCACCGTTGCTCGCCCCTAGGACCACCTCGCCCAACCTCCATCTCACCATCTCCCTCACGCGCCCCACCTCCCGTCGCCTCTTCCTCCCTCGCAGAGCCACGCCCGACCCAGCGCCTCCCCTGGCGCTCGATCCCCCTGGGATCCCGTTGCGAGGGTCCTCTACACCGGCTTTCCCCAATCGGCGGCCCTGCCTCACCCCCGCCGGCCGAGGCCCTCCGGCAACCCTCACCGGCGCCATCTTCACCGCGTGACCGCCACCACCACCACCACCGTCTCCTACGCACCTGCCGAGAACTCCGGCTAGACCGGGCCCTCTCGTCAACGCCGGTGAGCCCCGGGGCCCGGCCATTCTCTCCTCCTTCCTCTCCCGGTTCCATTCCAGCAATCGGCGCTCCGTTCCGGCGTCGTTGAGATCAAGTAGGTGTAGGGCTAGATAGCCCCCTCTCTCTCTCTGTTGAGGTCAGAGAGATGAACACAGAAATGCCACACAGGTTGGAGATGAGATGTGAGAAAAAGAAAAAAAAGGTGTATATGTGTATATATGTGTGTATGAGAAATAGAAATGAGAATACGTTATTTGTATGAATATATGTATGGGTGTTTCGTGTGTATGTGGCCTAAGCCACATACCGGTGGGGCCAAACCTCCACACCCACTTACAGGGAGGCCCCACAAGCTTTTAAGAAAAATAAAAATGAACATTTAAAAAATAAAATATTTTTTTATTAAATAAATAGATATATTATTTAATTAATTAGTTAATTAATTAAATGAATAATTAAGTAATTAGAATAATTAGAGTATGACACACGGGTCCCCCACTAAATTAATATGATTAATTAATATTAAACCTAATTAAAAACTCATGTCTATGACGCATGGGACCCACTCGTCAGTTGACGAGTCAACTGCTGATGTCAGCATGGCATCATGCTGATGTCATAATAGCATTTAATTAAATTAATTAAATCTGTTTTTAATTCCTAAATAATTAATAAAGCTTTAAAAATTAATATAAAATAATCCGTAAGTGAGGTCAAAATATGTTCAACATGAAAGTTGATGAGCAGAACGACACGAACCCGGATACACGGTCCATTCATGTGTCACGCGTCCCTAGCATAGCAAACACGGAACTTTTCCATCGTTTTCCATCTGACCGGTAGTAGCCACACACCCGGAAAACATCGTCAGATATTCTTCCGACCCGTCTACGACGGATGTTGCTGTGTTAGCTCATGTCTAGCCTTCATCTTGCCATTGTGTTGCACCGTTGCTATTATTTATTGTTTCTTCCCCCTCTTCTTACCGGTAGACCCCGAGACTGACGCTGCTGCCGGGTACATTTATGACCCTGCCGACCAGCCTTTTGCCACAGAGCAGCAAGGCAAGCAAACCCCCCTTGATCATCCCTATATCGCCTATGTCATTCTTCCTTCTGCTTGCATTAGTATTTTGCTACTGTTGTAGTTAGCTCCTATATCTGATGCATAGCCTGTTTTTGATGAACTAGTACTTTCAGTGTTGTACTTTAAACTGCTTAGTATAGGTGGAGCAGTCTTCCCCTCTGACCCCGTAGTGCAGTTGCCCCACTTTGCTTTCGAATCTCGATCCCTGTTCGACGAGCCAGACCCGACACATCACATACACCCCCCTTAGTTGCACGATGCTACAGGGATACTATCGGGTACCGAGGGTGACACCTTGGTATGTACTCCTGATGATATCTCCGTAGTACAGCTAGTCGGTCGTGGTTATCGAGGGTGATTCCTCCTTCACCATTCGCGACGATGCCTCTATCGTGCAACCCCTCAAGTGTGGGACCCCCGAGTTATTGGAATTATGCCCTAGAGGCAATAATAAATATAGTTATTATTATAATTCCTGTATCAAGATAATCGTTTATTATCCATGCTATAATTGTATTGAATGAAGACTCATTTACATGTGTGGATACATAGACAAAACACTGTCCCTAGCAAGCCTCTAGTTGACTAGCCAGTTGATCAACGATAGTCAGTGTCGTCTGATTATGAACAAGGTGTTGTTGCTTGATAACTGGATCACGTCATTAGAAGAATCACGTGATGGACTAGACCCAAACTAATAGACGTAGCATGTTGATCGTGTCATTTGATTGCTACTGTTTTCTGCGTGTCAAGTATTTATTCCTATGACCATGAGATCATATAACTTACTAACACCGGAGGAATACTTTGTGTGTATCAAACGTCGCAACGTAACTGGTGACTATAAAGATTCTCTACAGGTATCTCCGAAGGTGTTCGTTAAGTTAGTATGGATCGAGACTGGGATTTGTCACTCCATGTGACGGAGAGGTATCTTAGGGCCCACTCGGTAATACAACATCACACACAAGCCTTGCAAGCAATGTGACTTAGTGTAAGTTACGGGATCTTGTATTACGGAACGAGTAAAGAGACTTGCCGGTAAACGAGATTGAAATAGGTATGCGGATACTGACGATCGAATCTCGGGCAAGTGACATACCGAAGGACAAAGGGAATCACATACGGGATTATATGAATCCTTGGCACTGAGGTTCAAACGATAAGATCTTCGTGGAATATGTAGGATCCAATATGGGCATCCAGGTCCCGATATTGGATATTGACCGAGGAGTCTCTCGGGTCATGTCTACATAGTTGTCGAACCCGCAGGGTCTGCACACTTAAGGTCAATAAACCATTGAAGGTGATTATTCAAGCAAATAGAGTAACCATTATTCTCTTTAAATGAATAATCGTATTGCAATAAACACGATCCAATCATGTTCATGCTTAACTCAAGCACCAAATAACAATTATTTAGGTTTAAGACCAATCCCGATGGTAGAGGGAGCGTGCGACGTTTTGATCATATCAACCTTGGAAACACTTCCAACACGTATCGTCACCTCGCCTTTAGCTAGTCTCCGTTTATGCCGTAGCTTTCATTTCGTGTTACTAATCACTTAGCAACCGAACCGGTATCCAATACCCTCACGCTACTAGGAGTACTAGTAAAGTACACATCAACATCATCTATATCAAATATACTTCTTTCGACTTTTGCCAGCCTTCTTATCTACCAAGTATCTAGAGTTGCTCCGCCTCAGTGATCGTTCCCCTCATAACAGAAGCACTTAGTCCCGGGCTTGGGTTTAATCTGGGGTCTCTTCATTAGTGCAGCAACTGCTTTGCCGTTTCACGAAGTATCCCTTCTAGCCCTTGCCTTTCTGGAAACTTAGTGGTTTTACTAACCATCAACTATTGATGCTCCTTCTTGATTTCTACTTTCGCAGTGTCAAACATCGCGAATCGCTCAAGGATCATTGTATCTATCCTTCATATGTTATAGTTCATCACGAAGCGCACACAGCTTGGTGGCAGTGACTTTGGAGAACCATCACTATCTCATCTGGAAGATTAACTCCCACTTGATTCAAGCGATTGTCGTACTCAGACAATCTGAGCACACGCTCAACGATTGAGCTTTTCTCCTTTACTTCGTGGACAAAGAATCTTGTCGGAGGTCTCATACCTATTAACAAGGGCACAAGCATGAAATCACAATTTCATCTCTTTAGAACATCTCTTATGTTCCGTGACGTTTCAAAACGTCTTCGGCGCCTTGCTTCTAAGCCATTAAGTATTTTGTACTGAACTATCGTGTAGTCATCACAAACGTGTATGTCGGATGTTCACAACATCTACAGACGACGCTCGAGGTGCAGCACACCGAGTGGTGCATTAAGGACATAAGCCTTCTGCGCAGCAACGAGGACAATCCTCGGCTTTACAGACTCAGTCTGCAAAGTTTTCTACTATCAACTTTCAACTAAATTTTCTCTAGGAACATATATAAAAACAGTAGAGCTATAGCGCAAGCTACATCGTAATTCGTAAAGACCATTTGACTATGTTCATGACAATTAGTTCAATTAATCATATTACTTAAGAACTCCCACTCGAAAAGTACATCTCTCTAGTCATTTGAGTGGTTCATGATCCACTTACACTAGCTCAAGTCCGATCATCACGTGAGTTGAGTATAGTTTCAGTGGTAAGCATCCCTATGCTAATGATATCATCTATATGATTCATGATCGACCTTTCGGTCTCATGTGTTCCGAGGCCATGTCTGCACATGCTAGGCTCGTCAAGCTTAACCTGAGTGTTCCGTGTGCGCAACTGTTTTGCACCCGTTGTATGTGAACGTTGAGTCTATCACACCCGATCATCACGTGGTATCTCGAAACGACGAACTGTAGCAACGGTGCACAGTCGGGGAGAACACAATTTCGTCTTGAAATTTTAGTGAGAGATCACCTCATAATGCTACCGTCGTTCTAAGCAAAATAAGGTGCATAAAAGGATTAACATCACATGCAATTCATAAGTGACATGATATGGCCATCATCACGTGCTTCTTGATCTCCATCACCAAAGCACCGGCACGATCTTCTTGTCACCGGCGCCACACCATGTATCTCCATCAACGTTTGCCATCGGGGTTGTCGTGCTACTCATGCTATTACTACTAAAGCTACATCCTAGCAAAATAGTAAACGCATCTGCAAGCACAAACGTTAGTATAAAGACAACCCTATGGCTCCTGCCGGTTGCCGTACCATCGACGTGCAAGTCGATATTTTCTATTACAACATGATCATCTCATACATCCAATATATCACATCACATCGTTGGCCATATCACATCACAAGCATACCCTACAAAAACAAGTTAGACGTCCTCTAATTTTGTTGTTGCATGTTTTACGTGGTGACCATGGGTATCTAGTAGGATCGCATCTTACTTACGCAAGCACCACAACGGAGATATATGAGTTGCTATTTAACCTCATCCCAGGACCTCCTCGGTCAAATCCGATTCAACTAAAGTTGGAGAAACTGACACCCGCCAGTCATCTTTGAGGAACGGAGTTACTCGTAGCGATGAAACCAGTCTCTCGTAAGCATACGAGTAATGTCGGTCCGAGCCGCTTCGATCCAACAATACCGCGGTGTCAAGAAAAGACTAAGGAGGGCAGCAAAACGCACATCACTGCCCACAAAAACTTTTGTGTTCTACTCAAGAAGACATCTACGCATGAACCTAGCTCATGATGCCACTGTTGGGGAACGTCGCATGGGAAACAAAAATTTTCCTACGCGCACGAAGACCTATCATGGTGATGTCCATCTACGAGAGGGGATGAGTGATCTACGTACCCTTGAAGATCGTACAGCAGAAGCGTTAGTGAACGCTCACGTCCCTCGATCCGCCCCGCGAACAGTCCCGCGATCAGTCCCACGATCTAGTACCGAACGGACGGCACCTCCGCGTTCAGCACACGTACAGCTCGACGATGTTCTCGGCCTTTTTGATCCAGCAAGAGAGACGGAGAGGTAGAAGAGTTCTCCGGTAGTGTGATGGCACTCCGGAGGTTGGTGATGACCTTGTCTCAGCAGGGCTCCGCCCGAGCTCCGCAGAAACGCGATCTAGAGGAAAAACCGTGGAGGTATGTGGTCGGGCTGCCGTGGAAAAGTCGTCTCAAATCAGCCCCAATACCTCCGTATATATAGGTAGGAGGGAGGGAACCTTGCCTTGGGGCTCAAGGAGCCCCAAGGGGGTCGGCCGAGTCCAAGGGGGGGGAGGCTCCCCCCCTCAAACCGAGTTGGACTTGGTTTGGTGGGTGGGAGTCCTTCCCTTCCTTCCCACCTCCCTTTTTTTTCTTTCTCTTTGATTTTCCTTTGTATGGAACATAGGGCCATTTTGGGCTGTCCCACCAGCCCACTAAGGGCTGGTGCGCCACCCTCATGGCCTATGGGCTTCCCCGGGGTGGGTTGCCCCCCCCCCCCGGTGAACTCCCGGAACCCATTCGTCATTCCCCGTACATTCCCGGTAACTCCGAAAACCTTCCGGTAATCAAATGAGGTCATCCTATATATCAATCTTCGTTTCCGGACCATTTCGGAAACCCTCGTGACGTCCGTGATCTCATCCGGGACTCTGAACAACATTCGGTAACCAACCATATAACTCAAATACGCATAAAACAACGTCGAACCTTAAGTGTGCAGACCCCGCGGGTTCGAGAACTATGTAGACATGACCTGAGAGACTCCTCGGTCAGTATCCAATAGCGGGAACTGAATGCCCATATTGGATCCTACATATTCTACGAAGATCTTATCGTTTGAACCTCAGTGCCAAGGATTCATATAATCCTGTATGTCATTCCCTTTGTCCTTCGGTATGTTACTTGCCCGAGATTCGATCGTTAGTATCCGCATAACTATTTCAATCTCGAGTGTTCATGTTGTATTACCGAGTGGGCCCCGAGATACCTCTCCGTCACACGGAGTGAGAAATCCCAGTCTTGATCCATACTAACTCAACGAACACCTTCGGAGATACCTGTAGAGCATCTTTATAGTCACCCAGTTATGTTGCGACGTTTGATACACACAAAGCATTCCTCCGGTGTCCGTGAGTCATATGATCTCATGGTCATAGGAACAAATACTTGACACGCAGAAAACAGTAGCAACAAAATGACACGATCAACATGCTACGTCTATTAGTTTGGGTCTAGTCCATCACATGATTCTCCTAATGATGTGATCCCGTTATCAAGTGACAACACGTGCCTATGGCCAGGAAACCTTGACCATCTTTGATCAACGAGCTAGTCAACTAGAGGCTTACTAGGGACAGTGTTTTGTCTATGTATCCACACAAGTATTGTGTTTCCAATCAATACAATTATAACATGGATAATAAACGATTATCATGAACTAAGAAATATAATAATAACTAATTTATTATTGCCTCTAGGGCATATTTCCAACAGATACCATGGATTACCCTCGATGTTACAACCACACAGTTACTCGACCATGTTACTGGGATCATTGGTGATTAGTTGTTAAGACGGGTAGATTCCCGCGAGATTGTGTCATTGGCCTGATTAAAATGATAATGGACTTGAGTATTTGATCTGGGTTGGTCGGATGGACTTATTATGCACGAACCGTCTGCGTAGGAAGAATTATGGGTACTCGGCATCGCGGTATCAGCCGAAGCTCTTCAGACGTCAGCGATGTAGTGGCGCGCGCCCGAGTGGTCCCGAGATGCATCGCTCTTGTATTAAGGGGTGCTAGGACTGACGTAGGCCGCACTCGCATCGTGCAGGAGCTCGGAGGGGAAGTGGGCCCATGAACCCTCTGTGCTGAGCTTAGGTGGGGCTGCGACGTGTTGATATTCCGAGGCTGGGTAGGACCCATAAAAGTGTGTCCGGCCAGAGTGTTATCGAGCGTGTTGGGGAATATGTTGTGCACCCCTGCAGGGAAGAACTGATCTATTCGAATAGCCGTGTCCACGGTTACAGAGCAACTTGGAGTTGTGCCCCAATCTTATACAACTACAATTTTTACTTAGCTGGAATTAGTTGCCTCGGGATTGCTTCCTTGCACGAAGTCGAGGGAGGATCTGTGGGCGTGACCTCACTTTTATACTGCTGCAACAATATGACTATTAAATGTGTTACACCTGTTCTACTCTCATCTTTTGCTGCAAGACCCTCAAGATGCTAGTCTTCGATAGGACTAGGCCTTCTCTCTCTTTTCTTGCATTGCTGCAGTTAGTCCACATATAACCAACCCCCTTCTTTGATACTGATGCATAGTTAGAGTAGTTCTGATGTAAGACTTGCGAGTACTTTGGATGATTACTCACCGTTGCTTTGCTCCCCCTTTGTCCCCTTGATACGTTGCTCTGACCAGATGATGGAGCCCAGGAGATGGAGGTTCCCGCCGACGACGACTACTACCCCGACGGTGTTAGAAGGTTCCCAGGCAGGAGGCCTCGCCTCATTCGATCGTTGTATCTTTTGTGCTAGCCTTGTCTAAGGCACCCAATGAGTTATGTCTGTACTCAGATATTGTTGCTTCCGCTGACTCGTGTGTTTACCGAGCTTTCGTATTCTAGCCCTCGAGGCCCCTTGATACGTCTCCATCGTATCTACTTTTCCAAACTCTTTTGCCCTTGTTTTGGACTGTAGTTTGCATGATTTGAATGGAACTAACCTGGACTGACACTGTTTTCAGCAGAATTTCCTTGGTGTTATTTTTGTGCAGAAATCAAAGTTCTCCAAACGTCCTGAAAATTTACGGGGAGCAGTTTTGGAAAATAAGAAAAATATCTGCTCCAAGTTCCACCTCAGGGGGTGGGCCAGTGGGCCACAAGCCCTGGCTCCTCCACCACCCCCTAGTGGCAGAGGGCAGGCTTGTGGGGCCCACACGGCTCTGTCACCCCCAATTCCAACTCTATAAGATCCCTTTCGTCCCAGAAAAAATAAAAAGAGAAGTTTTCGATACGGAGGCGCCGCCACCCCCTATTCTTCATCTGGAGGGCAGATCTCGTCATCGTCATCATCAACCTTCTTCCCTCTCATATTCGATGAAGCTCTTCGTCGTTCATGAGTAGTCTATTCGTAGGCTCGCTGGGCGGTGATGAGTAGGATGAGATCTATCATGTAGTCGAGTTAGTTTTGATGGGAATTGATCCCTAGTATCCAGTATGTTCTGAGATTGATGTTGCTACTACTTTGCCATGCTTAATGCTTGTCACTTGGGCCCGAGTGCCATGATTTCAGATCTGAAATTATTATGTTGTCACCAATATATGTGTGTTTTAGATCCGATCTTGCAAGTTGTAGTTACCTACTATGTGTTATGATCCGGCAACCCCGGAGTGACAATAACAGGAACCACTCTCGGTGATGGCCATAGTTTGAGGAGTTCATGTGTTCACCAAGTGCTAATGGGTTGGTCCAGCTCTTTATTAAAAGGAGAACCTTAATATCCCGTAGTTTCCTTTTGGACCCCGCTGCCACGGGAGGGATGGACAATAGATGTCATGCAAGTTCTTTTCCCGAAGCATGTATGAAGACACACGGAATGCATGCCTACATCACATTGACGAGCGGGAACTAGCCACATATCTCTCTATGTTGTAGCAGTTGCATGAAGAATATCATCCAAACAAATCACCGACCCATTTCCGAAGAGTTTGTCCTACTGCTGTTACTTGTCTTGCTCTGCTGCTGCTGCAACTAATGTTGCTACTGTTGTTACTTGTTTTTCTCTGCTGCTGCTGCTACTGTTGCTACTACTGTCGCTTGCTACTATTGCTACTTGCTACTGTTGTCACTACTGTTGTTCCTTGCCGCTGCTATTGCTCGTTACACTGCTGCTACATGCTACAATCTTGGTTCGCTGATCCTTGACGGGAACTGACAATTTCCGTCAACGAGGCAACTTGGCGGCATTGATACAATCGTTAGGAATAGTCTGTCGTCAACAGATCATTTCTGACACCGTTGTTATCATACTACTTTGCTTGCAGATACTAATCTTTCAGGTGTGGTTGAAGCTGACAAATTCAGCTGCTAATACTCGAGCGTATTCTCTCACCTCCTGCCTGGCGTACCAACAAATTTGGGTCGAATACTCTACCCTTGAAAACTGCTGCGAACCCACGCGCTGGTGGGCCATCAACAACATTCTTCTAGTTCCGTTGTCGGGGAGTGCTAGCAGCATTCTTCTGGTGCTGTTGCAGGGGAAGGTTTGTTGTCATTAGCATTCGTCTAGCCATTGCCAGAGATTGCAATCAGCATTTTTCTGGCGCCGTTGCCGGGGAGGTATTGCTATATTCTCTGAGTCACTTGGGATTTATATCTGCTGATCACTATGAAGAATCTGAAGGATCCGAAGACCAAAGTCTTGTCCTCAACTACGAGGGGAGGTAAGGAATTGCCATCTAGCTCTGCACTTGATTCACCTTCAGTTATGAGTAAGTTTGCGACATCACCTCCTGCTAGAAATCTTGATATGTCGTGTGTGCTTGATGATGTTTGTGATACTAGTGCTAGAGATGCTATGCTTGATACTATGCCTGATACTGATAGAGATGCTATGCTTGATACTATGATTGATACTATGCCTGATACTGCTAGAGATGCTATGCTTGATACTGCTTTGCCTGATGATGCTAGACATGCTATTTTGCCTGATGATGCTATGCTTGATACTGCTAGAGATACTCCTTTGCGTGATGTTCCACTAGGAGTGTTCCTTGATGCTCATATTGCTAGAATTACTGCCAATGCTCGTGATGTTTCTGAAACTGCCGATACTATTGAGATAGAACCTGCTTTTGCTCCTGCTAGATCTAGCTCTCCTAGATATGAATTGCCTGATATACCTGAGGGTTACATTATGGAGGGAGAGATAGCTGAGTATTTTCTTGCGTGTAAGGATGCCTATGACGCTAAGAAATTACTTCTCAAGTGGAAGGAAAAATCTCGGGAAGCTAGGATGAAAAATGACCCGAAGTTTGCCACTTCGCCTATCTTTGTCACCGATAAGGATTATGAATTCTCTGTCGACCCTGAGATAATCTCTCTAGTCGAATCTGATCCTTTTCACTGTTATGAGTCTGAGACCGTCATAGTCCATCTTGCCAAACTATCCGAAATAGCCAACCTTTTCACTAATGAGGAGAAGATCCGCCACTGCTATATCCTTAAGATGTTTCCTTTCTCTCTAAAGGATGACGCTAAAGTATGGTTCACCTCTCTTGCTCCTGGATGTGTGCGTAGTCCCCAGGAGATGGTCTATTACTTGTGTGAGAAATATTTCCCTGCCCAGAAGAAGCAAGCTGCCTTGCAGGAAATATACAACTTTGCTCAACTCCAAGAAGAGAGTCTTCCACAGGCTTGGGGGAGGCTCGTCAACCTACAGAATGCTTTGCCTAATCACCCTCTTAAGAGAACGAGATACATGATATCCTCTATAACGGCTTACCGATGTTTATAGAGACCACCTATATAGTTGTGCCGGTTGTGTTTTTAGGGAACGAACTGTAGATCAAGCTGGGACCCTACTGAATAACCTCTTGATCAACGATAATGCTTGGACAATTCCCGAACCACCTTCTAAGCCAAGTCCTAAGAAAAGAGGTATTCTATTCCTCAGTTTCGAAGATATGGAAGAATCCAAGAAATCTATGGAAGAGAAAGGCATTAGATCTGAAGATGTCAAAAATCTACCACCTATCGAAGAGATCCATGGTCTCGATAACCCGATACAGGTAGTGGAAGTGAATTCTCTGCATAGGTTTGATGAAGTGATATTCCTTTTGATAAACCTGCTAGCCTATGCTTTGATGAATTTGACAACTTTGTTGCCAAACAACAGAGTTTCAATGATTATGTTAGCAGACAATTGGAACAAAGTACTTGAAATTGCGTTATATCGACTAGAGGGGGGGTGAATAGGAGATTTTTTGAATTTCGTCACTGAGGAAATTCCTTTTGAGGAAATTCCTCACTGATGACTAACTTACAGCGGAAACAGTAAAGGATCAGACGTGCAAGCGTTCACACCAGCAGTATTTCAGGGTGAAGAATGTGAAAACAGATTGCACAGTAAGAAGGCACGCAGAATACAGATGGTGTTTAACTATTGTGAAGAATTTGGGGTTGAGGAAATTCAGAGAAAGTCTTCAGCAAATTCTTCAAACAGTCACAGTGAAAGTCATCAACACATAATATAGGGAAAGTAAAGAGTTGAGGAATTAGAACCCATTTCTCAGTGAAGACAGTAGTTGATGACCTAGTTCCAACTGCTGTGACAGTTGTACATCTGGTTTGGAGCGGCTTGGTGTTGAAACCAAAGGACACCCAGTCTCGGGACACACAGTCCCTACCGTATTCTCCTTGAGCTAAGGACACACAGTCCTCGCCCAAAACTCATGGTAAGTCTTCAAGGCAGACTTCCAAACCCTCACAAACTTGGTCACTCAACGATCCACAATTAACTGCTAGAACATTCTAGACCATGACGCCTAACCGTCTGGAGGATGCACAGTCCTCAAAGGTAAATTCTTCAGTCCCACACAGGAACAACTTCTTCAGTGATGCTCAATCACTAGGTTTGGTTTGTGGTTTCGGTGGGTGGTGTATTTCCTCACTGATGAATTACTCTCAAAGACTGAGGAATTTGGGTTGCTATTATGACAAGTGTCAGTTTCTAATGGAGCAGCCAACCAGCTAGTGGTTGTGGGGGTGGCTTTTTGTAGCCTGGGAGCATCCCGATATGATTTGACACTAGTGCCCTTAAATAATATGACCGTTGGAGTGGATAAGACCAGTGACTTGGCATGTTTATCGAAACGGTCGGAACCCTCAACTGTGAGAGTCCTCATGTCAATCATATTCCTCACTTGAGGCTTTTGGTAGGATTAGGCTTGGGTTGAGCAACATGAGGAAATCCATTCCATAGTGTAACTTCAACCCCCTTTAACAGCATGGTGTTCCTATTACTCAAATGCGAAGAAAGTAAAACAGAAAGTGTAAATCTTCACGCTTCAAATTCTTCAGAATGAATTTCTTCACGTACCACCGGACTTCTCAATATCAGTATCTTCATGAGGAATATTAATTTCATCGCAGATTCCTCGCGATTCATTTCTTCAGCTTCAGACCAATTTCTTCAACTGAAGACATACATTTTTAGGGGTCGATATTCTTCAAATATCCCAAACTCCTCAATGACTTATAGATCCTGTGTACAGACATAAACACATTAGATACTTAACCTATAAGTCTTCAAACCACCAAAATCACTGAGGGGCACTAGATGCACTTACAATCTCCCCCTTTTTGGTGGTTGATGACAATTAGGTTAAGTCTTCAATAGGGATCAAAAATATGAAGTGTAAATACTCATTTGAGGATTTTGAAAACAAATTCAGAGAGACCCCCCCTGAAGATGTGCATCCCTTGAGGATTTTTCTTTTATAGCAGATGCACATTGATGATTTATATCATGGAGATCTCCCCCTAAGTCTTGTAACTCATGCATACGTATAACATATCATATGAAGAAACTGAAGATGCATGATGGCAAATGGTATCTGACGAATTCCAGCATGCGTGCATTAAAACTTGAGGAATAAGCTACAACTCAGAAAAACTTTCAAAAGCGTGAGAGTACCATCGGGCTTAAGTTACCACTCATTACATAAAAACTTCAGAGGAGCCAAGAGTTTGTAACTTAAATATAGTTTATAAGCCCCAAAAATATCCCGCTTGAAGACTAACTCTCGAGTTTCTCCCCCTTTGTCATCAAGTTGACAAAAAGGGACAAACTGAGGACTAACGGCCGTGAAGCCTTCATTTCTTGGCGGTTGAGGAAGAGCCGCGATGCTTCTTGGGAGTAGTCTTCTTCCTTGGGCCGGTTGCTTTGTCGAGTTGTTCCTCATCAGATTCGGCAGTGCGGAATGAAGAAAAGGAGCTGTCTTCAAGGTATGGCACTGGAATGGGCCTGAACTTCCTCTTGAGAGGCCACGACCAGTCAAAGTCTCCCTCAAAGTCCATTTCTTCAAGCTCAGTCTGAGTCTTCAAATGTGCAAGTGTAGCCCAGGTGCGATCGAAAACCTCACGCAGATAGTGATGGTTAATCTTCGCAGAGTTCTGTGTTTCAGTGAGGGTTTTCACAATGGCACCAAACTGTCGTTTGACCCATTTGTGGTTGCTATCCACCTTCTGGTGAAGACTGAGGAGGAGCTCTCTGGTGTTCACCACGCGAGGAGGAACGGAGCTTGCTGGACGAGTCTCAGTATCGTCCCATGAAGAATATGCTTCTGGCTCTCTGAACTGGCCATCAAGGGGCCTGTTGCCTTCTTCAATCACAGATTTTCCTTTTCCTTCAATGGGTTCAAAAGTCTTCTTATTGACCCGAATAGGAGGCATTTAACCAACATGGTTTTGACAATCAGCGTGAAAGTTGATGCTTGTCCTTGTCCTGATGAATCTCATGATCCACGTGGCATATATCTTGTGATCATAGGGGCACATGGCATTGTCGGCCAAAGTCCTCAAGAAGAAATCATGGATATTGATAGGAATATCATGAATGATGTTGAAGAGGATATTCTTCATGAGGCCTACAACATCTTCTTCATCGTCATGGCCTTTGATTGGCGTGAGCACACTTCAGAGGATTCTGTAGACAGGCCGGGGTGTGTACTTGAGCTCGTGGACGAGGAAGGTTGTTCTTGAGGGTTTGCCAGCAGCCAAAGGCTTCATGAAGACTTCCATCATACCATTTGGCAGCTCACACTCACCATAAAGCTTCACTGCCCCATCTGAGGGAATTGGTACGGGCAGTTCTCTAAGGAGTTCAGAAGGAGGAGCCTTGTAGTGAGTGTTTTGGGACATCCAGTCAAACACCCAAGTGTTGATGTCTTCAGCGTTGCCAGATATGTGAAGAGTGGCATAGGACTGAAGAATAAGGTCGCTGTTCCAGTCTGATATGTCTGAGCACATTGGGAGCAAACCTGCATCATGGAGTACACTGAGGACTGGCTCCAGGCAAGGTATTGCTTCAAGCTCAACATGAGGAATATGCCTGTGCTCGAATATCTTGTTGCGTCCACAGAGCACAGAGGAATAGTAGTTCATCTGAGTCCTTGTCCAAAACTTCAGATGCCTCATTTGAGGCTTGTCATAATGGTTCTCTCCGATGAAGTACATGCGTTCTTCAAAGAAATTTTCTTTCTGAAACTGTGGACGCTTGGAGAATGGCTGACGCTGAACAGGCTGAAGATTTTGCTAAGGAATAGGGGTGGAGACAACAATAGCAGTCTTTGGGTTGAGCACAATGAATTCATTGTTTTGGGCGGGTACATTTTCTTCAGCATTTTCCTCAGGGTGAGGAATTTCATCAGCTGGTACTTCATGCTGAGGAGATGATGCTTGCTCTGGCTGAGCTTCAGGCTGAGGAATTTCGGCTTCTTTCTCATTTGGAGGAGTTGGGTCAGCCTGTTCCTCATCTTGAGGAGTCTTCTCAGAATGTACAATTTCATCAGCATGAGGATTTTCAGCTTCTTTTTCCTCAGTTGGCTTTGTGGCAGAAGCAGTTTCATCAGCTGGTGCAGCTGACGCTTGAGCAGTCTCTCTCTGAGGAATAAGAGGTTGAGGATTATCGTCAATCTGAATTTCCTCATCAGTGTGTTCCTCAGAGGCGACATCCTTCATTTCCTCATCTGCCCTTGTAGATGGGTCATCAATGACGACCATCTCATAGTAAGGGGCGACATTGACAGGCACTGGGTCCAGAGGAGCAGTTTCTTCAATTTCTTTGAGGCGCTTTGCCTCTGTCTCTTCTACTGCTGAGGAGGCTTTTCTCTTCTTGGCTTCCTTTTCAGCAGCCTTGTTTTCTTCACATCTGATGCAGACGGAATTATCTTCTTCACCTTTGAAGCTTTTGGTGAAGGTGTTCTTTCTTCAGATTCTTCAGCTGGTAGTGAGGAACCAGCAGGAACAGAGTCATCAGCCTGCTTTGATGAAGCAGCTGGATCAGGAGCAGTCTCATCAGTGGCAGCAATTTCATCAGTTGCAGTTTCCGTGATGATTTCTTCAATGGCCGGTTCATCAACACGGCGCTCTTGGTGTTCTTCCTCAGCTTGAGGAGTTTCTTCCTCATGAGGAGATGCATCTACTGGCTCCTCAACCAAGGGCTGAGGAGTTGGTGTTGGGGGTGCAGTTCTCTTGTTGTAGTCATCAACATCACTAGTGGCTAGCTTGATGAAATTGCTCTTGATGCTTTTGCGATCTGACAGCTTGGCGTACTTGTCAGTCAATATTTGCAGCTCTGCCTGTGTTGACACCAGTGCATCAGGAGTCAGTTTGAGGAGATTCTGCCTGAGGAATTTCTCCTTTTTGACCTTTGCCTGCCTGGCCTGCTGTTCTTTCCACTTGGCTTCATTTATGAAGGTGGCCACCATGTGGCTGATGCCAGGAGGAAGTTTCAAATCATCAATGGGAGTGTTTGGGTCCTCATACCTTTTGGTCCATGGCCACAGGAATAGGACTGCCTGATGCTTGAGCTACCCTTTCTTGCTTGTTTCTGATGATGGCTTGCAGGGTTTCATCATCATATTGATCATTTCCCTCTGATGCAGACGGGACTGCGATGATTTTGCTCGGGCTGGGCAGAGGTGCACGTTCAGCAGTTGCCAAAGTCTTCACAAGAGGTGTTGAAGACTTTGTCTCCGAGCTAGTTGCAGTTGGGAGTGAGGAGCTGGAGCTGGCGGTCGTAGGTTTCACGACATGCTTCTGTACTGGTTTCTCTTGAGGCTTTGGAGGTGGAGCTGAGGATTTTGGTGCTGAGGAGATTGGTACTGAGGGTTTTGGCGCTGATGGTTTTGGTGTTGAAGGTTTTGGTAATGAGGGTTTTGGTGCTGAGGGTTTTGTGACAAAAGCCTGAGCAGACTTCTCTTGACGCTTTCGAGCCCTTTGCTTTCATGGCACAGACTGCATGTGAGGAATTTCTGAGCCTGAGGTTTCTGCAGCTGAGGAATTAGCAGCACCGGAGGCAGCAGCTGAGGATTCATTAAATTTCCTCACTGCAGCTTCTGCTTGCTCCTTGAGCTTGGCCAAATGTTTTTCTGTCTCATCTGGGTAGTCATCAAATGTCATGAGACTTGAGGGATGTGCTACTTGATGATCCTCAAGTGGGGCCCTTCTGCCAGGAGGCTTCAAAGCTAATTTCTTCGCATATTTGGGAGTCACAAACATGTACTCCTTCCATTCATTTGCCCATCGGCATTCAATCTTCTGCAGCCGTATCTTTCTCTTGGCCATTGTCTCATGTTCATCAGGCGTACAATAGTCCAAGTAAATGTCCTCAGGGATATCAGCAGTTGTGTGTTGCTCAAGTTTCTTAACTCCCTTCTGTCTTCTTTCTTCCAACATTTTCTTCAGTTGAGGACTTTGCTGATGATTTTGAACTCTTGAGGATTCTGATGAGCCTTGAAGAGTTTCTTCCAGAAACGCTGCAAATGAGTTAATGTGATGAGAACCGAGAGATTCATCAACTGACATGTGTGTACCTGTGAACAGAGTATAGTTGCGAGGAATTTGGAGAGGTCATATGCGTTCTCAGATTTGAAGAAAATAAAAAAGTTTGACAGTTTGAGGAATATAACCAGTGGTTGAGGAATTTGCCTATGCATATTGTTCTTGGGTTCCAGAGTTGTACAGATCCGAAAATTCGCACAATTGAGGAATCTCGTGAAAATCTTAGATGCTTAGCATAGTTCATCAATGATTGTGGTGATAGGTAGTGTTTGAGGAATCATGTGCGCATCGTATCTTGAGGAAAAACAGATTTCACACAGAAGATGTAAAATTTCAGATCTAATCGGTTGTAAAAATGGAATATATTTACCCTGGAAGGTGCGTACGAAGAACACAGAAAGTTGTGTTGGAGAGGCTCTTCGTTCGAGTGTCCAATGCACCCTAACTCGGCGACAGAGGACGTCTACGGCGGCGGCGGACGAAGATGGTCCGACTCCGGCGTGGTTCCGACGACGGAGAAGTCGAGGCAGTGAAGCTCTTCCTCATCAGCGACGAGACTACCAGCGGTGGCGCTAGGGTTCGGTGGAGTGTGCTGTGGCAGGAGAGCGATGAGGCGAAGAAGAGGATGCCGAGGGGGATAAGGACATATTTATAGCCAAAAGTTACTGTTGGCGGGAAAATGTCGGACCAAATAGCCCCAGCCTCTACGTCTCCGCAGGACACGTGTAGCTCCCGTACGATGCGGTGGAGATAGTGGAGATCGTGGTTATCCGATCGTGGGAAGTGGGGGTTGAGTTACTGTGTCGTTAAAGAAAACAATTTTTGAATATTTGAGGATTTTCGTTACAAAATCATCAGCTGACAAGGATGCAGTGAGGATTTTGAACAAAGTTTCAAGTAGAACGCATATGAAGAATTGAATAGACTGGATAAGTATAGCATAGAGGGAAAGTAGGGTCCGATCACATTCACTTAGAAGAAACATCAACTTGAAGAAATAGCAATAAGTGAATGCTGTTGAGGACCAGAAATCACAGTCTATCTAGTCAAATGAAAGTCATCAAGTGTTTTTGAAGATTTTGTAATAAATCATCACAATGAAGAACAACTGTTTTGAAGAAAAATGCATTGTGAGGAAATTGATCATTTGAAGAAAATCAACTTGAGGAATTTCACATTGGGCGGTGGCGTTACCCACCATATAAGAATGTTGATTACAGACTCCGCGTACAATTGTCGTAGGGCCCTGAGAATCAATTTCTCCGTTAATTCTTCACATTCAGAGTGACTTTCTTCATCAGTTGAAGAAAATCGTTTCATCATGTGTTGCACATCTAAGTCTTCAACTTTGCATAAGTGTTAGGATGTGTGCATGTTTTTACAAAACATTTGAAGACTCTAAGATATTTAGCTCACATCGCAACTTGCAAAACCTTTTCTCATCCAAGGACTTAGTGAAGATATAGGCCAGTTGATCATCAGTCTTCACATGGTCGATGAGGATATTGCCCTTGAGGACATGGTCCCGAAGAAAATGATGACGAATCTGGATGTGCTTGGTCTTCGAGTGCTGTACTGGGTTGTATGCAATCTTGATAGCACTCTCATTGTCACAGTAGGGAGGTACATTCTTCATGTTGATGCCGTAGTCCTTGAGGGTTTGCTTCATCCATAGCAATTAGCACAGCAAGAACCAGCAGCAATGTACTCAACTTCGGCAGTGGAGAGTGATACGCAGTTCTGCTTCTTTGAGGACCAGCAAACTAGTGATCTTCCGAGGAAATGGCATGTGCCAGAAGTTGACTTGCGGTCCACACGGTCACCAGCATAGTCTGAATCAGAATACTCTACCAGATGAAGATTGGATCCCTTGGGATACCATAATCCTAGTGTTGGTGTGTGAGCTAAGTATCGAAGAATATGTTTCACAGCCTTATGGTGTGATACCTTCGGTTTTGCTTGAAAACATGCACACATGCAAACACTAAGCATTATATCTCGCCTCTATGCACATAGATACAATAAGGAGCCAATCATAGAATGGTATACCCGCTGATCGAAATCTTTACCATTTTCATCAGTGCCAAGGTGGCCGTTGGTAGGCATCGGAGTCTTGGCACCTTTGCATTCGTGCATGTCGAATTTCCTCAGAACATCCTTGAGGTATTTCTCCTGTGATATGAAGATTCCATTGCTTTGTTGACGAATTTGGAGACCTAAGAAGAATTTCAGGTCCCCCATCATGGACATCTGATATTCTTCACTCATCATGTAGGCAAATTCATCACTGTATCTTTCGTCAGTACAGCCAAATATGATATCATCAACATATATTTGACATACAAACATCTCATTATCATAGGATTTTGTGAAAAGAGTTGGATCGAGTGAACCAGGTTTGAAGCCTTTCTTCATGAGGAATTCCTTCAATGTATCATACCATGCCCGAGGGGCTTTCTTGAGGCCATACAGACACTTTTTGAGTCTGAAGACTTTGTCTGGATTCTTTGGATCCTCAAAACCTGGAGGCTGAGCAACATATACTTCTTCCTCAAGCTTACCATTGAGGAATGCACTTTTCACATCCATTTGATATAAGGTGATGTTATGATGGTTAGCATAAACAAGTAGTATTCGAATAGCTTCAAGTCTATCAACAGGTGCAAAAGTTTCATCGAAATCTATTCCTTCAACCTGGGTGTAGCCTTGGGCTACAAGTCGTGCCTTGTTCCTCACCACTTGACCGTCGTCATCTTGCTTGTTTCGGAAAATCCACATGGTGCCGATGATGTTGTGCTTGCGAGGATCTAGTCATTTGATGAGCTCCCATACGTCCTTCAGCTTGAATTGAAGAAGTTCGTCTCGCATAGCTTGGATCCACTCCGGTTCCAGAAAAGTCTCAGCAATTTTTGAGAGTTCTGTGGTGGATACAAAAGAAAAGTGCCCACAAAAGTTAACTAAGTGTGAAGCTTTTGAGCGAGTGAGAAGACCTGGCGCGTTGATGTCGTTGAGGATTTTGTCAACTTCTACTTCGTTTGCAATCCTCGGATGAGCTGGTTGAGGATTTTGTCTGGGCTGAGGAAGTGGTGCTGTCGCAATTTCCTCAGGAGCATCTTCTTGGTTTTTATCAGCGATGGGGATCGTTTCTTCACCAATTTCCTCAGTGGGAACAATGTCTTCAGTAGTCTTAAGCTTTATTGCTTCCTCAGGAGACAGCTTATCTGGATCAGAAGGCAACTGCTCTCTTTGCGAGCCATTAGTTTCATCGAACCGCACATCTACAGTCTCAACAACATTGTTGTGATAGTTGTTGAAGACTCTGTAAGTGTGCGAGTCCTTTCCTTAACCGAGCATAAAACCTTCATGTGCCTTAGGTGCAAATTTTGAGCTATGGTGAGGATCTCTAATCCAACATTTTGCACCGAAGACTTTGAAATAACTTAGATTGGGTTTCTTGTCAGTGAGGAGTTCATATGAGGTTTTCTTGAGGAATTTGTGAAGATATACCCTATTGATGATATGACATGCAGTGTTGATTGCTTCAGGCCAAAAGCGACGAGGAGTCTGATATTCTTCAAGCATAGTTCTAGCCATTTCAACCAGAGTCCTGTTCTTCCTTTCGACGACACCATTCTGCTCAGGAGTATAAGGAGCAGACAATTCGTGAGTAATACCAAGTTCATCAAGATAATCATCAAGACCAGTGTTTTTGAACTCGGTTCCATTATCACTCCTGATGTGTTTGATCTTGATGCCAAAGTTCATCGAGGCCCTTGAAGAAAATCATTTGAAGATTTCCTGCAATTCAGTTTTATACACTATGACATGCACCCAAGTATATCTGGAATAATCATCAACTATGACGAAGCCATATAAGGATGCTGCATTGGTTAGTGTGGCATAGTGAGTAGGTCCAAATAAATCCATATGAAGCAATTCAAATGGACGTGTAGTGGTCATGATGGTTTTAGAGGGATGCTTGGATCTGGTCATTTTCCCAGATTCACAAGCACCGCAGAGATGATCCTTGAGGAATTTGACTAATTCGATGCCGATGACATGCTTCTTCTTTGCAAGCGTATGCAAATTCCTTATGCTTGCATGACCTAGTCTTCGGTGCCACAGCTATCCTTTTGAGGTTTTTGCTAGTAAGCAAGTGGCTGGTTGAGGACCTCTAGAGAAATCAACAATGTACAAATCCCCTCTTCTTACACCTTCGGAGACTTTGGATCTGTCAGATTCCATGATGACTACACATCTATATCTACCAAAGATAACAATCATATCAAGATCACAAAGCATCGAGACTGACATAAGGTTAAAACCAAGGGATTCAACAAGCATCACTTTGTCCATATGCTTATCCTTGGAAATAGCTACTTTGCCAAGTCCCAATACCTTGCTTTTACCTTTGTCAGCATATGTGATTTGCTTCAGAGGTGATGGAGTTAGTGGCATATTCATCAGTAAGCTTTTATCACCAGTCATGTGATGTGTGCAGCCACTATCGAGAACCCACTCAGTATTTTTGGGTTTGTCATCCTGCAGATGAATTAGTACAGCTTACCATCTCGTATGCTTCAGATTTGAAGAATATGATACTAATTTCATCAATTCAGTAATTTCATCATAACAGAAGAGTAAGGACGTGTGAAATATTTCTATTTCATCAATCATTAGCTTGCGTCCTATCAAGCATTTCCTCAGGTCTCCAGCAAATTCTTCAGATGATGGTTTTCATCTGGAGACCTGACCTGCAGAAGTGATTAGTTTGATTTCTTCACCACCCACATCTGAAGGGGTGGCAAAGCGTTCATCATCTTGCGAGCACCATATGAAAAAGGTGGCATTGAAGCTAATGCACTTCTCTTAACAGTAGGGGGATTAAAGTACTCATATGAATATGCAGAGAACTGGTTTGAGGATTTATGAACATAATAATTTGAGGAGTAACGCTCATATTCATATTCCTTGTAGTTTCCCTGCATGTTAGACGCATAAGCACGGGTACGAGCATAGTTTTGACCAGTTGAGGATTTTGATCCTCTTGAAGACTTTGGTCCTCCTGAGGAATTTGATCTGGGGTTCAGATTCTTCAGTGGTGTTGTCATGAGGACATTCACATGAAGATTTTCAAGACAACTTTTGGGAACCCAGATTTTCCTCACAGGAGGGCCATTCCTGCAGTTAGTTCCAACATATCGAGCAAATACTTCACCAGATTGATTTTTGAACAGTTTATAGTTGGAATCAAATGACTCATCCGAGGAATAGGATAATTCACAAGAAAAGCCAGTTAGATTAGATGGATCAAAAGGAGGCCCAGTAGCAGCAACACATGAGGTTCTGGGATACTGCTCGGGTTTCCAATAAGATCCATCAGCATTTAATTTCCTCTCAAAGGCAATTCCTTCTTTCCTCGGGTTCCTGTTCAAGATCTGCTTTTTGAGCACATCACAAAGGGTTTGATGTCATTTGAGGCTTTTGTACATGCCTGTCACGTACAATTCCTTCAACCCTGCATTTTCATCAGTAACATTTGTGTTTTCCTCAAGAGAGGAAATAGACACAACAGGAGCAGTTGAAGAATTTGTAGCAATGGTAGCAGTTGATGATTCTGGTGAGCAATTAGCAGTTTCGCGTTCAATGCATTTAAGATATGGAGGAATAAATTCAACTTGACTAGCGTTGATCTGTTGAGCTAGTAATGAATCATTTTCCATACGAAGATCATCATGAGACATCCTCAGCTTTTCAAGATCAAGCTTCCTTTGAAGAAATTCATAGGAAAGCTTCTCATGATCAGTGAGGAGTGTATCATAACGATCCTGAAGATTATCAAATCTAGAATGAAGACTTTTCGTGTCATCAGTGAGGATTTGGGTAAGGTTCATTTCATCATTCAACAGATCATCACTTTTGTCTAGCAGTTTCTGAAGCTTTTCAAGAGCAGTTTGTTGTTTAGTGGCAATGATAGCAAGTTTACTAAAACTGGGTTTCTTATAATCATTAGATTCACAGTCACTTGAATCAGAGGAGGAGGCATTACTTGATACCTTTGATCCTTTTGCCATGAAGCAATAGGTTGGAGCGAAGTCATCAGCATAGTCATCAGTCTGGATGGTGCAATCATTTTCTTCAAGATTGAAGATTGACTTGCTGACGAAAGTGGTTGCTAGTGCAAGACTAGCCTGTCCAGATTCTGAGTCTTCTCCAGAACCCTCTTCTTCATCACATTCCTCAGATTCTGCCTCGGAGTCCATTTCCTTGCCAATAAGTGCCCGAGCCTTTCTGAAACTAGTCTTCTTGTGTGATGAGGGCTTTGAAGATGAGGATTTTGAAGATTTCTTCTTCTTCTTCGAGTCATCAGAACTGTCATCCTTGTATTTCTTCTTCTTTGATTCCTTTCCCCAACGGGGACAATCAACAATGTAATGACCTGATTTCTTGCACTTGTGACAGGTTCGTTTCTTGTAGTCCTCAGATGCAGATTCTGATTTCTTCATGTCTCTTCTTGAAGATTTATCGAACTGGCCACGTCGTGTAAATCTATAGAATTTCCTCACAAGCATTGCAAGCTCCTGTCCAAATTCTTCAGGGTCACAAATGCTGTCATCTGTGTCTTCTTCTTCAGATGAGGAAATTGCTCTAGCCTGCAGTGCACGTGGTATGGAATAGCTTTGTCCATATAGATCTCTCTTTTCTTCTAGCTGGAATTCATGAGTATTTAGCCTTTCAAGTATATCAGCTGGATCCAGCATCTTGTAGTCTGGTCTTTCTTGAATCATCAGAACTAAAGTGTCAAATGAAGAATCCAAAGATCTCAGCAGTTTCTTTACAACTTCGTGATCAGTGATGTCTCGAGCTCCCAGTGCTTGCAGTTCATTTGATATGTCAGTGACGCGATCAAAGGTGTCTTGGCAGCTTTCATTGTCATGTCTCTTGAAGCGATTGAAGAGATTGCAAAGAATATCAACACGAGAGTCACGTTGGGTTGATACTCCTTCATTTACCTTGCACAGTCTCTCCCAGATCAGTGTTGCAGATCCCAAAGCACTTACTCTTCCAAACTGGCCAGGGCTCAGATGGCCACAGATGATGTTCTTCGCTTGAAAATCGAGTTGCTTGAATTTCTTCACATCAGCTGCAGTGGCACTGGCAGAGATGATGGGGACGCCATTTTCCACAATATACCAGAGATCATTATCAATAGCTTGTAGATGCATTTGCATTTTGTTCTTCCAGAAGGGAAAGTTCTTTCCTTCGTAGGTAGGACATGCTCCAGTCACCTTAAACATGCCTGCAGTCGACATAACTAAATCTCCAGGTGGTTAAACCAAAATCACACAGAACAAGGGAGTACCTTGCTCTGATACCAATTAAAAGTGCGTTATATCGACTAGAGGGGGGTGAATAGGAATTTTTAGAATTTCATCACTGAGGAAATTCCTTTTGAGGAAATTCCTCACTGATGACTAACTTACAGCGGAAATAGTAAAGGATCAAACGTGCAAGAGTTCACACCAGCAGTATTTCAGGGTGAAGAATGTGAAAACAGATTGCACAGTAAGCAGGCACAAAGAATACAGATGATGATTAACTATTGTGAAGAATTTGGGGTTGAGGAAATTCAGAGAAAGTCTTCAGCAAATTCTTTAAACAGTCACAGTGGAAGTCATCAACACATAATACAGGGAAAGTAAAGTGTTGAGGAATTAGAACCCGTTTCTCAGTGAAGACATTCGTTGATGACCCAGTTCCAACTGCTGCGATAGTTGTACATCTGGTTTGGAGCAGCTTGGTATTGAAGCCAAAGGACACCCAGTCCCGGGACACACAGTCCCTACCGTATTCTCCTTGAGCTAAGGACACACAATCCTCGCCCAACACTCGTGGTAAGTCTTCAGGGCAGACTTCCAAACCCTCACAAACTTGGTCACTCGAGGATCCACAATTAACTGCTGGAATGTTCTAGATCATGACGCCTAACTGTCTGGAGGACGCACAATCCTCAAAGGTAAAAGGCTTCAGCCCCACACAGGAACAACTTCTTCAGTGATGCTCAATCACTAGGTTTGGTTTGTGGTTTCGGTGGGTGGTGTATTTCCTCACTGATGAATTACTCTTGAAGACTCTGAGGAATTTAAGTTGCTCTTATGACAAGTGTCAGTTTCTAAGGGAGCAGCCAACCAGCTAGTGGTTGTGGTGGTGGCTATTTATAGCCTAGGAGCATCCTGACATGATTTGACCCTAATGCCCTTAAATAATATGACCGTTGGAGTGGATAAGACCAGTGACTTGGCGTGTTTATCGAAATGGTCGGAACCCTCAACTTTGAGAGTCTGCATGTCACTCATATTCCTCACTTGAGGCTTTTGGTAGGATTAGGCTTGGGTTGAGCATCATGAGGAAATCCATTCCATAGTGTAACTTCGACCCCCTTTAACAGTACGGTGTTCCTATTACTCAAATGCGAAGAAAGTAAAACAGAAAGTGTAAATCTTCACGCTTCAAATTCTTCAGAATGAATTTCTTCAAGAACCACCGGACTTCTCAATATCAGTATCTTCATGAGGAATATTAATTTCATCGCAGATTCCTCGCGATTCATTTCTTCAGCTTCACACCAATTTCTTCAACTCAAGACATACATTTTTAGGGGTCGATATTCTTCAAATATCTCAAACTCCTCAATGACTTATAGATCCTGTGTACACTCATAAACACATTAGATACTTAACCTATAAGTCTTCAAACCACCAAAATCACTAAGGGGCACTAGATGCACTTAAGTACTCATATGCTTAGCCATTTAAGTGCTTGTGTAGACAGAAATGTCAATGATCTGAAGCTTCTGAGTAAACATGCTTCTATGATTACTACTCAGGTAGAACAAGTACTTAAAGCTCAGAATGACCTGCTCAATGAATTAAATGACAACTTTGTCAGAGTCATTACTATAGGAGGCAAAATGACTCAGGAACCTTTGTATCCTGAAGGTCATCCTAAGAGAATTGATCAAGATTCTCAAGGAATCAATGCTGATACACCCAGTCATCCTAAGGAGAAGAAGAAGGATGATAGAAACCTGCATGCCAGTTCACCAAATATTGTCACACCTGAAGAACCTAATTATATTTCCGCGTCTGATGCAGAAACACAATCAGGTGATGAACATGAACCTGGTGACAATATGGACAGTGATGTTCGTAATAATGCTCAACCTAGCCATGACGAGGATGTGGAGATTGAACCTACGGTTAATCCTGATAATCCACAACCTAAGAGATACGACAAGAATGACTTCACTGCTAGGAAGCATGGTAAAGAAAGAGAGCCATGGGTTCAGAGACCTATGCCCTTTCCAACTAAGCCATCCAAGAAAAAGGATGATGAGGGTTTTGAGCGCTTCGTTGATATGATAAGACCCGTCTTTCTACAGATGAGGTTAACTGATATGCTCAAGATGTCTCTGTATGCCAAGTACATGAAAGATATCGTGACTAATAAATGGAAGATACCAGATCTTGAGATCTCCACCATGCTTGCCAACTACACTTTTAAAGGTGGAACTCCTAAGAAACTTGGTCATCCCGGAGTGCCCACTATACCTTGCTCAATTAAAGGAAACTACGTAAGAACTACCTTATGTGACCTTGGAGCCGGTCTTAGTGTTATGCCGCTTTCTCTTTAACGTAGACTTGAATTGGATAAGTTGACACCCACTGATATTTCTCTGCAAATGGCCGACAAATCAACTTCTTTCCCTATCGGCGTTTGGAGGATGTGCGTGTTGTGGTTGCTAATACCACTATCTTAACAGACTTTGTTATCTTGGATATTCCCGAGGATGATGTCATGGCTATCATCCTCGGAAGACCCTTTTTAAACACGGCAGGGGCTGTTATAGATTGTAACAAAGGCAATGTTACTTTCCATGTCAACGGTAATGAGCACACAGTGCACTTTCCAAAGAAACGATATCAAGTACATTGCATCAATGCTATCGAAAAGACTTCATCGATTCTTATTGGGATCTTTGAATGCCCTATTCCTCGTGTCAAGATGAAGTATGATTTGCTTGTTGGGGAGATACGTATCCCCATTGATGTTACTTAGTGGCTATTTGAAAATTCTCCATTCTCTCTTGCGATTGGAGAAGGTTTTGTCATAAGGACTTGATCAATCCCATTGACGGATTTCTTTCGATGACCATGAAACGGATGAATCAAGGAGTCACATACCTCTGTTTTGATCTTGCATTTTCTTTTGCTTAGAAGAAAAATGATAAAATTAGTATAGTTTTTCCGTATTTCTGTTTTAGCGTCCCGGAGAAAAATACCTCGAAAATAAAAGTTCTCCGATGGTCCTGAAAATTTAGTATGATTTTTTCTGGATTTTTTTAAAATTTCTCGGCCTCAGAGCTGGCTTGGGGGCCACACTAGTGGGCAACAAGCCCTGCCACCGCCACCAACCCCCCTGGTGGCGGGGTGCAAGCTTGTGGGGCCCACAGGCACCCCTCCACTCATTCCAGCTCCGAGCCTCTTCTTCCACCTCCAGAAAAAATTGTTTCGCAGCTCAAACCCGTGTTCTTGCTCATTTGGCTGAGATTTTCGATCTCCTTGCTCAAAGCACCATTCTCCGAACTATTTTGGGGAAATTACTCCTTGGTAAGGTACTCCTCCATTGGTCCAATTAGTTTTTGCTCTAGTGCTTTATCCTTCGCGTATTCTTGCTACCTTGGTGACCCTGTTCTTGAGCTAGAAATGTTGATTTTAGCTGGTTCCAAGTAGTTTTAGCGCATGATACGGTCTCTAGGCACTAGTAGCAGTAGTTGCTACAAGGTGTGGTGGGTCTTTATTCAGCAAAAGGAAATTATATTTAGGAGGAAGTTTCATGGTGGTTCCTCAAGTAAGAAGGGTCCTCGTCTCTCCTTTCGGGAGCCCGAACCTTTTCAACTAAGGGACGCACCGGCGCAACCATGTGCCTTCCGATGAGTTCATGATCGAAGCAGGTTTCAAGGATGAGTTTGATGCACTTGTCCGCAATGTCAGGTTAGAAGAATTCCTCTCAGATAAATGTGAACAGTATGCTTTGCTCACTGCCTCTTTCGTGCGTAGATTTAAATTCTCAGTTGGTCGTGACTCATCCATAATGTTTGATCTGTATGATAAATCATATACCGTAGATTTTAATGACCCTCCTAATTCCTCGGTCAGAGACTTTGTCTCCAGTATAACGGTTGGAGAAACCAGAGATATCACGCAAGCCACCATAGGAAGCATATATTTCCCTACCTTGCACTACCTTGCCCTCTTCATAGGTAGGTGCATTAACGGTAAGGGTGCACATTGTCACCTATGCGCTTCCGACCTTAGTATCCTTAAGAGCGCTGTAACAGGCGACAGGAGCTTCAATATGGGAGCTATAATAGCAAGGAGGCTGAATAAAAATGCTAGCGAGGGGGATTTCTTTGGTGGAGTTTATGCTACACACTTAGCAAATTTTCTTGGAGTATGCATCCGTCCAGAAGACCCTCCTCTCCTTACAGCCTACCTTGATCGTGTCGCTCTGACACGCTACCAGTTCCTTGAGAGATATCATGGATCCCTCCTCTACCGCTTGATATTTAACTGGCAGCGTGTTTTCCATATTACCCTTCCTGCTCCTGCTTTCTTTGACTTTCAGGTAAAACGAAGATACTACATAACCATAGGAGAGCCAGAGGAGTATGAGAGGGAGGCGACGGCTGCTCGACTTCGTGAGGCAGCTATTCAGGCAGTGGCTGCAGCACTCCCTATAACACCCATTATGACTTTGGGTTTCGCCAGGATCATCCATGGGAGTAGATCAAGCTAGGGCAAAAGCCTAAGCTTGGGGGAGTATGTGTTCTCACCGACTTTACATTCATGCTTATGCTTTCACTTTGTTAGCCGGTGTTTACACTTTGCCACTGTATTGTCCATGCTAGTTTCTTTTTGTTTTCTTGTTTTCTTGTTTTGTGTCCTTTTGACAAAACCCAAAAAGATTTTTCTTTCTTCTTTTGCTTGTTGGGAGCTTTCCCATGTAAATAGTTTACTTTTTCTTTGTGTCAAGGTAGAAGATATTGGTTACAATGTTTATTAGTTCTTGCATGCTTACATGTTTAGCTTTCGAAGAGCCATATTATTTTGTCTTCTCCTTTGTGTTTGCCTGCAGATTCAGCTTAGTCCAATGCGCTTATTATCGTTTTCATCGTTCGATCGTGCAAATGAAAGGCAACAATGATGATATATGATGAAGTGACTGAGACTGGAAAGGTGGTATGAACTCTATCTATTTTGTTTTTGTAAATATGACTAGCTTGTCGACCCAGATTTAGCTTTGTTGTGAGAGAACCATGTTTGCAATGACAACTTAGAGATCATAGTTTCTGATGCCATGCTTATTTAGCTGAGAGCTTATAATGGTTTGTCTTGAATGCCAACATAGATTTTAAGATGACTATGATGTATTATGATAGGATGGTATTCTCCTTTGAATGTTTCAAGTGGCTTGACTTGGCGCATGTTCATGCATGTAGTTGAAACAAAATCAACGTAGCCTCTATGATGTTCGTGTTCATGGTGATTTATATCCTGTTCATGCTTGCATTCAATGTTAGTCAAACTCATTGCATCTTGATGACTGTTGTCGCTCTCCAGTTGGTCGCTTCCCACTCTTTTGCTAGCCTTCACTTTTACTAAGTGGAATACTGCTTGTGCATCCACTTCCATAAACTCAAAAAAAATTCCATGAGAGTCCACCATACCTACCTATTTGCCGTATCTTCCTGCCGTTCCAAGTAAATTTGCATGTGCCATTCTCTAAACCTTCAAGAAATAATATATTTTGCATGCCCGAACCGCTCATGTGGTGACAGAGGGCTATTGGTATCTTCCATGTAGGAGTGTTATCCTCGACATGTGTTTATTCACTGTCATTCAAGAGAAAGGGGCCAGTAACTGGAATGCCCAGTTCCACACTTAAATCGAAAACATAACTGTAAAACAAGACTCCCCCCGGACTGATGTTAGTATGGACGGTAACCGAGGATTCGGCTAGCCGTGGAGTGTGATTGATTGGTGGTGGGGGAGTTAAAACTTTACTTTTTTGTTTGGGAACCGCCTATAGCATGAGTAGCATGGAAGATATTGAGAACTGTTGGTCATTGCATTGACAATGAAAGCATGCCACCCAAAATTATTATCTCTGTTTTCAAAGCTTGAGCTCTGGCACCTCTGCAAATCAATGTTTTCCTCTGCGAAGGGCATGTCTAATTATTTTCATGTTGAGTCATCCTCCTCTTATATAAGCACCAATTAGAGAGCACCTCTGTCATTTTTATGCTTTGCTTTTGATTGATATTGAGTATGACTATGACTGGATCTTCATTGCTATGAATTACAATGTTTAGTCAGCCCTTCACTACAGGAATTAGCTTCTTTGCCGTCTACCATCACAGACAGCAAAGAGTATATCACAGACGGCAAAGAATCCCACTGTCGGCAAAATTTCTGCGTCAGGCAATGACGGCATTGTAGCTTCTTTGCCGTCTGCCTCACCGAAGCGGACGGCAAAGAGCTTTGCCGTCAGCTTTTCATAAGAGCAGTCGGCAAATATGTCGAGACAGCAGCCCGCTGGTGTTGCCTCCATTAGGGGCTAACGGAGGCTTTGCCATCTGCCTCCCCCCTCTTCTTTGTCGTCTGCCCCCCCCCCCCCTTCTTTGTCGTCTGCCTCCCCCTCTTCTTTGCCGTCTGCTGTCTGATGGCAAAGGGTGATGACCCTTTGCCGTCTGTTCGCTGATGGCAAAGAGCTTTGCCATCTGCTGGCAGATGGAAAAGAGCCCATATTGCTCCTTTTTTATCTGTTTTCTTTTATTTGCTCCTTTTTTATCTATTTTCTTTTATTTCCATGCATTTGCTCGTATTGCTCCTTTTTTATCTGTTTTCTTTTATTTTCTCCCTTTTTATCTGTTTTCTTTTATTTCCATGCATTTGCATAGCGCGCACACACACAAACAGACACATATATATAGTTTGAGACATCTTCAACACATATTTCACATCATATATATTTCCAATATCATCATGAAATATTTAACAAGCTAGAGAACACCAAGGCTAGCACAATACATAGTTTCACATAGTTCATCCATATATACATACATAAATTTTACATTGTTCGTCAATATAAATGAATAAAAACTAAACTCTAACAGTCCATCAATGCCAGGTTCCATGAAATGAATTAAATCTGCAAAATTGGGAGTAATTAAGGAATTTAGAAGAAGAAGAAAAGAATACTAACATATATGATGCATCTAAACATATTAAATTCTATTCCAAGGGTAAATAGTAAGGGTACATAAAGTTGAAAGTTAATATGTTATTAATCATATTATCATGGAGTACATACATGGATAACAATTTATGGTCATGAAAGCAAGCATATTATTTAAACTGATAGACAGAACCTTACTTGATGTTCCTTAAATAATCTTCATAAAGATTATGCTAAAACTCAAAATGAATATTTCTAATATTAATCACATGATGGCTATCTATTATTTACTTAAAACAAAAGTCAAAGAAGCTATCACGTCAATTGCATCAATCAAATGAAGGCTGGCAATTCATACAACAACAAAAAAGTAATCTGCGTTGATACGTACAACAATTTGGATTTATTCAAGACTGATGGGGAAAAAGAAATAGTTTCACAGCCAGGACCCCTCATGGAAAATATCTACAACTAATTATCACTTGTTCTACCTATACACATCACAACAAACACTGCACCAATAGGTAAGCATTTCCTTCACTAAACCAAATGTAGTTATACCAATGGAGAAATAAACAGTGAGGGACCTCATAATTTCCACAAGAGGGGCTGCTCGAAACCCAATATATTTACCTTCCTTGTCTTTTTGCTGGGAAATGATGATGACAGAGGCATCCCGTGTCCAGTCCTCGACTTTGTTTTCCATAGGCATACAAGGGGAAGACCAAAGGCTCCATGCGCGACTGCTCTCCCCTTGTTACCTAAGATGTAGAAATCATGAGGTGATAAGTAAGAGGCACCTTCTTTTCAAAATAAACCAAAGTCAGATTCACAAATGCGGAAACTGGCTTGAGATATTAGGTGCTAGATGCCAAATAAAAAGTTAAAATGCTGATACTTGAGTGCATATCTCATATATATTAGGTGCTACATAGACACCAAATATATTATATATATGAGCCGATGCAGCTATATATGATTAATAACTGAAACTCAGTTACTACCATGCAAAGTTCTGAATTAAGTATAGCATGCTAGGGTCATGCAGGCTACCAAACACACCCTTAGTGAACACGGAAGGAAACAAGGTAATAGAGTAAAAAAACAATTACTAACACGATTCACCATACGCAAATACGGACCTGCAACATAGGAGGTCATAGTGATACTTTCACTTGTTGTGACCTGGGGACCTTCAACTGTGATAAGATCCAAATCTCCATGGTCTGCAACTACTCGACCGTGAGCTTATCTTGCTTTCATTTCTTCTTTCATCTTTTTTGTCTCAATATCAATGGCAGCAACTCTAGCATCAACAAAAACGCACCTGCAAAATATTGTTCAAAAATTCAAGAGATATAAAGATGTCCCATGTGCTAGCAAACCATTTTTTAGGGCCAGGAGTGCTGTCAAAGCATGAAAACACCATTTGCTGGAAAAAATCTACGTAGACCAGAAATCCATTTTGCCCGCGAGAAAATTCAAAATAATAACACTTTAAATTAAAAATTAAACGGAAATAATATATAAGTAGCTGGCTTTTCAATATCCTAGCATTGCCACTTCCACTTTCTATGTCATTGGATGTAAATAATATTACAATACAACTTAACGATTGTAAAATGGTCTTTAGAATTTATTGGACAACATAACATGAATCACGCAAAGAGTCATAAGCTTCCTACATCACTTTTTCTGTTTACCATACTGCATCGCCCACCAAGTGTAGCATTATTAGAAGTCCATCAGGAGTTTCAAACAGACTCAGCAGCATAAATTGATAGCAAAAATATTGCAGGCACTAAATAAACTATTCGGACTGTACACAAAAGGGTTAACTTACTCGATGGTTGTTGGGGTAGCCACAAACAACTGTCTACAGTGCCAAACAGCACTAGTAGGAGAAGGAATTGAAACATCCCCGAGATACCTAAACTGAGGCCGCAGGGAAGAAATTACAATGTATTGCTGATAAGCAAATGCACAATATTCAACAGTTTGGTCCCACACAGTCCATTCAGGTTATGGAACTAAGCCGCTTACAAGCTGATAGGTCTCCTAGCTGCACCAACCAAATGTAGTTAAGTAGGCAGTTTTAGGGTAACACAAACATTAGCTGCAAATATCATGGGTATAGGAAAGAGAAAAGTTAGCTAAGTTAATACAAGTAATAGTGCATAGCATAGGATCATTTCGCATTCGCCAATAATAAACTTTCTGGATATGCAGAAAGGATGAAATACCTAGGTGCATATATACCTGTATAGCTAGAAATTTTGGGTGGCCCTTCTGTGGAGGAAAATGGGTCATCCGAAGCAAAAGATGATCCACTTCCTCCAAACCCTGATAGGGGCATTGATTGAAGAGTTGATATAGCAGTGGCTGTCAAAGGACTTATTCTACGAGATGTTCGGTATGTAACACCAAGGAGAGCAACACCATGCAAGCCAACAACCTGCAAGAACAGAAACATAAATCTCTTTAACCAATAGGACACTAAGAGTAGTAACACGCTAAACTAAACCTTTTGGAATGCAACATTCTCAGAAATAGAAATAGGAATTGATATGCCATGACTTGGTGAATCATACAGGAAACAAAAAAATGCAAACATGGCACTCTCGATGCAAACGAGGATTTTTGCAGGAATTCCAAGAGAGAGAAGGTGCATCCAGGAATAAAGGGAAAATTCAATTACGCCAAACCTCTCGCTAGAATCTATAGAAGTGGGGTGCAGGAAAGCAATCCGTAGGAGTTTGTCAGTCTTATGATCTGAATGGCCTCTAATGGAAAAATTTATATAGACTGAAATCCCACAAAAGTACTACGAAAATCTTTCTCTCCCAAGGAGCCCAAAAGAAACATCAAAAAGTTAAGATTCTTTCAACTGGTCAACCAAGGATATGAGGTGGAAGCAAGAACACGCAACCATGCAAACATCCAAATTATCATTTGCATACCACCTTATGTTTCAGCAACGATGTATGCAAGACAGCTACAACACGGTATTAAAGCACATATATTCTCTGAACAACGGCAACGCCGACAGATTTTTAAAATAAGTAATCGGTACATTTAACCAAGCATAATATAATTAGAAAATAATCTATATTGTGATTTGTGTGGTAAAGATCAATAACATTAACTGGACTAAAAATATTTGAGCCCAGAAAAGAGAAAATGAACCTTTTTATATCAAATAATTGCAAAATTATACCTCTATTACACCCAGAAAATATTACTAATCGTGTCAAAATGTGGCCAAATATTTGTTTCAACAATGTTTGAATGTAACTAAGCTACTTAGGATGGAAATTTTCCAGCATGTGTCAGGCATGTTACGATGGTTTTCTATAAGGGACGCCGATGATCTTTGCATTTTCATCAAGAAAAAACCACAAAAGTAAACAAATATAATCACTGTCTTCCCATGAAACTGGTGTATTGAAAGGAAAGATTCTCCATTAAGTTCATAAAGAATATATCATAAATGAAAATTACCAACCGGTTCACTACGACCATCAATGGATCTCTGCAGAACATGAGTTGTTCCATCATCTAACAAAATGCGAACTTGTACTATGGATGTAGAAGCAGCGCTTGACAGTGGCTCCTCCGCAGCGACCTGGGAAGAGGAAGATCGGGCAGATGCGAGCGGCACCTGACCTGCTTGAGAAGGTGGGGAGGTGGGGTGGGGAGGCAGCTATGGTGGGGGGTAGAGGTCGCTGGATGTGGAGATGGGGCCCGCCCGAGGTGGATCCGGCGCTCGGAGACCGATGATGACGGTGCTGGCGGATCTGGACGAGCCATGGTCGCCGCTTCCCCTGCTCTCGAGGACCTCGATCTATGGATTGGGTCGAGGAGGGAGGGGAGGTGGTTGGAGGACGCTGGGAGGGGCGCGACGCAGTGGTGGTGGTGTGGCGGCGCGGGTAGGAGATGCAGAGAGGTGTGGATTGGGGACAGAGAGAGTGGGGATCGAGGGAGAGGGAAGATGGGGTGGGGAGATGGATGACAGCCGTTAGTGGTCGTCCTCTTTGCCATCCGCTTGGGAATCAAGCTGGCGGGAAAGAGGTTAAGGCACACGACAAAGGGGATGAGTGCAGATGGCAAAGAGGCCCCTGATGACAAAGGAGACGGCTCCAGTTGTGGTGATTCTTTGCTATCTGTGTGGATCATCTTTTACATCAGTCTGTGCTTTCCCGTCAGCCCGGTCTATCTTTACCGTCCGTCAGCCGACGGCAAAGAACGCACTAATGGTAAAGAGTATCTTTGCCACCAGCCAGATTTTTGCCGTCTGTTTTTTGGCAGATGACGGTAAAGAGTTTCTTTGCCATTAGCTAGCAGATGGCAAAGATCTGGCAGATGGCAAATTCTCTGATCCCTGTAGTGGTTGATCTTTGAAAGTGCTCTGCATTTATGTTTTGCGGTCTCAAAAAGAGCTAGGGAGATACCACCTATTCATATTGCTTCATGATTGTTTTGATTGAAGTGTTGGTATTTGAATCTCATTATTATTTGCTCGGTAGCTGATTATGCCATTGATATTAGTTTACCGTGAGACCTTTGTGTCATTTGCTTATGTGGTTAACTTGTGATCTTGCTGAAATTCCGGTTATGAGTTAGACATAGTTGCAACAACAAGATCAAACAGAGTTTGTCAAAGTTTTTCTTTCTCTCTCATTTTGTCAACTGAGTTGCTTGAGGACAAGCAACGTTTTAAGCTTGGGGGAGTTGATACGTCTCCATTGTATCTCCTTTTACAAACTCTTTTGCCCTTGTTTGGAACTCTAATTGCCTTGGTGTTATTTTTGTGCAGAAATCAAAGTTCTCCAAACGTCCTGAAAATTTACGGGGAGCAGTTTTGGAAAATATGAAAAATATATGCGCCAAGTTCCACCTCAGGGGGTGGGCGAGTGGGCCACAAGCCCTGGCTCCGCCACCACCCCCTGGTGGCGGTGGGCAGGCTCGTGGGGCCCATACGGCTCTGCCGCCCCCAATTCCAGCTCTATAAGATCCCTTTCATCCCAGAAAAAATAAAAAGAAAAGTTTTCGTCGCGTTTTCGATACGGAGGCGCCCCCACCACCTATTTTTCATCTGGAGGGGAGATATGGAGTCCGTCTTGGACTCCGGAGAGGGGAAATCATCGCCATCGTCATCATCAACCTTCTTCCCTCTCCAATTCCATGAAGCTCTTCGTCTTTCGTGAGTAATCTATTTGTAGGCTTGCTGGGCGGTGATGATTAGGATGAGATCTATCATGTAATCGAGTTAGTTTTGATGGGGATTGATCCCTAGTATCCACTATGTTCTGAGATTGATGTTGCTACTACTTTGCCATGCTTAATGCTTGTCACTAGGGCCCGAGTGCCATGATTTCAGATCTAAAATTATTATGTTGTCACCAATATATGTGTGTTTTACATCCGATCTTGCAAGTTGTAGTTACCTACCATGTGTTATGATCCGGCAACCCCGGAGTGACAATAACCGGAACCACTCCCGATGATGACCATAGTTTGAGGAGTTCATGTGTTCACCAAGTGCTAATGCGTTGGTCCGGTTCTTTATTAAAAGGAGAACCTTAATATCCCATAGTTTCCTTTTCGATCCGCTGCCACGGGAGGGATGGACAATAGATGTCATCCAAGTTCTTTTCCCTAAGCACGTATGACGACACACAGAATGCATGCCTACATCACATTGACGAACGGGAGCTAGCGACATATCTCTCCGTGTTATAGTTGTTGCATGATGAATATCATCCAAACAAATCACCGACCCATTGCCTATGAGTTTGTCCTACTATACTTACTTGTCTTGATCTGTTGCCGCCGCTACTACTGCTGCTACTGCTGTTACTTGTTTTGCTCTGCTGTTGCTACTACTGTCGCTTGCTACTGTTGCTACTTGCTACTGTTGTCACTACTGTTGTTCCTTGCCGCTGCTATTGCTCATTGCACTGCTGCTACCTGCTACAATCTTGATTCGCTGATCATTGACGGAAACTGACAATTTCCGTCAATGAGGCAACTTGGCGCCATTGATACAATCGTTAGGAATAGTCTGTCGTCAACAGATCGTTTCTGACACCATTGTTATCATACTACTTTGCTCGCAGATACTAATCTTTCAGGTGTGGTTGAATCTGACAAATTCAGCTGCTAATACTCGAGAGTATTCTGTCACCTCCTGCCTGGCGTACCAACAAATTTGGGTCGAATACTCTACCCTCGAAAACTGCTGCGAACCCACGCACTGCTGGGCCATCAACAACATTCTTCTAGTTTTGTTGCCGGGGAGTGCTAGCAGCATTCTTCTGGTGCCGTTGGAGGGGAACGTTTGTTTTCATCAGCATTCGTCTAGCCATCTCCAGAGATTGCAATCACCCCTGGCTTGTAATATGAAGCTGATATTGTTTTATTCGTGTCTAGAGTTGTTTTGTGATATCTTCTTGTGACTCCTTGAGTTTGATCATATGCATTTGCGTGTATGATTAGCGTACGATTAAACCGAGATCTTCATAAGTTGGTATCAGAGCCAACTGCGTGTAGGTAGCCCCCTTTCCAACTCCTTGGCCGAACTTGAGTCTAGTGTTCGAAAAACCTTACTAACACTGATGTTGTGGCTTACGGGCCCACATCTCAATTGGGTGGTATTAGTATCTTTTACTCCTTTCCTATACTCTGGGCTCTACTCTCTCTCTTCTCTTTCAGGTTAAAGATTTTACTAACTCTAACATTAGGTTCCGGTAATCACATCGACCCGGAGCACTGGACTATCTACTCTTTTCTTCTGAATATGTATTGCACACACTATCATTTGACTTCCATCAATCTTAATTTCAGATGCGTCCCGCAAGGCAGCACATGCGCCTACACAGGCCACTGAGACGACTGGGTTCCCGACCATTTTGGTCTACCTCCTTACCAGGTTGTGATATCGCTGGTACCCCGAGTACACTGTGTACGAGGACTTTCGCGAGTACAACTAGTACCAGTACCAGGCTGAGGTTCGCATCTTCGACCAGATGGGCGGCGACACCCTCGAGCGCCACGTCTTCTGTTGTATTGGAGTCTTGCTCGAGATGGTTGTCCATGATGCGGCATACATCGCTATCACCCGCCTCCGTGGAGCGTATCCTCACCTAGAGGAGAGTGCTTTCAGATACATCCTGCATGCTCCTGCTGGGTATGAGACTCGGTTTGATCTCACTGCCCACACTGCTAGCATTCGGGAGCGCAGCGACCGATCCTACGTCGCTGTCTGCGCCCCCTACGTGACGCGTCGCTATGATGCACGGGTTCTGGTGCAGTACATTGAGGCACTGGGTCGTGCTTTTCGAGCTCTGACTGTGGAGCTGTACGCTACGCGTGCTCATCTTTACGACACGTTGACAAATTTGGAGCCAGCACACCACCCGAGGGTTCCCCCTATGCATATCCGCGAGCCGAGCAGGATAGAGCAACCATCAGGTCTCGAGTGGACCGATGTTGGGGGTAGAACCCCTGCACTTGGACCTCAGCTCCTCGAGTGGATGTGGTAGCCTCACCAGAGTCACAACGGGATGCAGGGTCCTGTTCCTACCTTCTGACACCGCCAGCAACCAGGATTCGTTTGTCCTCTCCAACGTTGATGTAGCCGGATCGCTATATCTCGTTGTGGCACTCTTCCACCGTGTGCCTGCGTGCCGCCTAGTGAGTCTAGGGTATCGTCTAATGCGTCCACGCTATCCCCAAATCTCGAATTTATAATCGTTGGTCTATAATCGAACTTATGTATGGGTCTGTATGTCGAACACAACTACTATGAAGTATCTATCACATTTCCCTTTCATCATTCTTGATTACCTCATGTATGCGTGCGATGCCTTTGCAATTACTTTGAGCTAAACTACCCCTGTTAAATATTTAACAGGATGGTTAGACCAGCTGGCCGCCCGCGTGGCCCTGCCAATGATGCACCACCCCGCCTCCTGAGTATATGGCGGGGAAGATCCAATTGTTTGAATTGAACCGCCAGTTTATGCAAGGGCTCATGGATTAGTTCCAAAAGTTGACCATGAACCAATAGCAAGGCGTGACACTTTAAGACTTCTGCCGCCTCAACCCTGCGATCTACCGCAGCTCAACTCAGCCTCTTGATGCTGATGACTGGCTCCGTGACATTGCTTACGAACTAGAGTCTGCCAATGTGCCCCTGCTGAGCTATGTCAACTTTGCCGCCTACTTCCTGAAGGGTCCCGCTGCTCAATGGTGGGACAGCCACAGGCGCTCTCAGCCCGGTTGAACTATCATCACTTGGACAGAGTTCAAGGCTTCTTTGCGTGCTTGCTACATTCCTCAGGGAATCATGGACCGGAAGAAGCGTGAGTTCCGCAACCTGGTCCAAGGCACCAAGACTTTGGATGCTTATCAGCGGGAATTTCTGGACTTATCTCGCTATGCTGAAGAAGACATTGCAACTGATGCACGCAGACAGGAGAAGTTCCGTGAGGGCCTTCACCCTGATATCAAGCTGACACTCCTCGTTCAGGACTATGCTGATTTCGCCACCCTGGTGAACAAGGCTATTCAGGTTGAGACTGGTCTGCAGGAATACAAGGATAGCAGCAAGCGCAACCATGACATGGGCTCATCTTAGGACTCATCTGCACAAAAGCGAAAGATGTGGATTCCCAACAACATGTACCATGCACCTGCTCCTGCTCCAAGGCCGTCCTATGCTGCACCTCACCTACCTCCTCCACCAAATAGGCAGCCGAGGCTTCCAGCTCCACCGCCTCGAGTTCCTCCTTCCCGTCCTGAGTATGGGCTGCGATTCAAGTGTGGCCGTGCTGGTCACCGTGTTAGAGACTGCAGGAAGAATCCGAATCACCTAACACTTCCCTCAACTGGCAGTGGCAAGAACCAGAACCACAACTTCAACGCTAAGCGTGCTTATGTTTGTGCTGAGGCCAACAACATTGATATGGGTCAAGCTTAAGACCAGCCTGCTATCGTGATGGGTACACTTCTCGTTAACTCAGTACCTGCTTCTGTATTATTTGATACAGGAGCATCGCATTCCTTTATGTCGGAAAATTTTGCATTCATGCATGGCATTAAGTACGAAGAGATGAACGTCCCAATAGTGGTAACCACCCCCTCGGGCCAGTGCTGACCCTCCATGGTCTGCCCCAATGTCCCCATTGGAATTGAAGGATTGGAATTCCTTGCCCGTCCCATGTTATTGAGTTCGTCCAACGTTGATCTCATACTGGGGATGGATTGGTTGAAATCTCATACGGCATCGATCGTTTGTGCCACCAAGACCGTCCACCTCCTGCACCCTTCAGATGAATTAATATGCTACCATGCTCATCTCGTTCGAGATGCTGAGGCATGGCTATATGCCTTGAATGCATTAAATGCATCGTCTCTTGAAGGGATTGAAAACATTCCAGTGGTCCGAGAATTCCAAGAAGTCTTTCCAGAAGAACTTCCGGGGATTCCCCTTACTCGAGATGTCGAGTTTGTCATTGACTTGGTACCCGGTACCACTCCTATTGGCAAGAATCCTTATAAAATATCACCACATGAACTTCTTGAACTTAAGAAAGAAATTGACAACTCGCTCCATCTGAGTTTCATTCGTCCGAGTTCCTATGCTTGGGGAGCACCTTCTCTCTTTGTTAAGAAGAAGGATGGGACAAATCGATTGGTTCAAGACTATCGTCCTATCAACCAGGCCATTATTCAAAACAAATATCCTCTCCCTCGGATAAATGATTTGTATGATCAACTTGCTGGTTCCATCGTTTTCTCTAAGCTCGACTTGAGGTTGGGATACCACCAGATCCATGTTCGCAAAGAGGATATTCCAAAGACCGCCTTTGTTACTCGTTATGGATCATACGAGTACACTGTCATGTCCTTCGGCTTAACCAATGCACGGGCAACCTTCTCTCGATTGATGAACTATATATTCATGGACTACCTCTACAAATTCGTTGTGGTATATCTGGATGATATTCTCGTATTTTTGAAGAATGAAGAGGAACATGCCGAACATCTTCGTCTTGTACTGGATAAGCTTCGGGAGCATAAACTCTATGCGAAGTATTACAAATGTGAATTCTGGCTAGACGAAGTTACTTACCTTGGTCATGTGATTTCCAAGGATGGTATTGCAGTCAACCCCGAACGGATTCAAGCTATTCTTGACTGGAATCCCGCGAAGAATGTCAAGCAAGTCAGAAGTTTTCTCGGACTCGCCAGCTATTGCCGTCGATTCGTGGAAAACTTCTCCAAGATTGCGAAGCCCTTAACCAACCTGCTTCACAAAGGTGTTAAGTATGAGTGGACTGATAAATGCCAGGAAAGCTTCCATGCGGTCAAGGACAAACTGACATCCGCTCCAGTACTTGCTCCTCCAGATACAAAAAGGGATTTCGTCATATATTGTGACGCTTCTCGTCCAGGAATAGGTTGTGTCCTGATGCAGGATCGCAAGGTGATTGCTTATGCTTCACGTCAGCTGCGTGCTCATGAAGAGAACTACCCAGTTCATGATCTCGAGCTTGCTGCAGTTATTCATGCACTAAAAGAATGGCGACAATACCTTGTCGGTAATCGATGTGAAATTTACACCGACCATCAAAGTCTGAAGTACTTGTTCACTCAACCTGAGCTGAATCTACGTCAACAAAGATGGATGGAGCGTATAGCAGATTTTGACTGTAGTATATCATATACCCCTGGAAAATCTAACGTACTGGTTGATGCCTTGAGTCACAAGTCATACTACAACCACCTCCAGGTTCATAAGGTTCACGATCGTCTGCAAGAGGAATTCCGTAAGCTGAACCTCCATATTGTTCCTCCGGGTTACCTTGTTCCCTCTCCTGAAGAGTGTCAAAAGATGAACCTTTGTGTTGTTAATCAATGTTCCCTCAGTAACCTAGTTGTTGAACTAGATCTTGTGCGCACCATAAAATATCTGCAAGGCTTTGACGATGATGTCGATGGGATTAAGAGCTATATTGCGAAGGGGAAACCCTCTTTTTTCACTGTTGCTGAAGATAGCGCCTTGTACCTCAAGGGTCGCCTACTCGTCCCAAATAAGAAGGAAAATCTTAGGATGACTGGAGAGGTGATGAAAGAAGCTCACGACACAACACTGTATTCATCCGGGTGGTACCAAGATGTACCAAGACATACGACAAAGATTTTGGTGGCCCAATATGAAACAAGACATTGCATGCTATGTGGCAGAATGTGATATTTGCCGGCGGATCAAAGCAGGACATCAAAAGCCTGCTGGAACTCTGCAACCTATCTCTATTCCTGAGTGGAAATGGGACCATGTTGAAATGGACTTTGTCACTGCTTTTCCCAAGTCTCAAAAAGGTAATGATTATATACTTGTCGTCATTGACCGACTGTCCAAAGTTGCACATTTCCTGGCCGTCAAAGAAACAATTAATGCTAGTCAGCTGGCAGATCTTTATATGTCAAGGGTTGTTTCACTTCACGGTATTCCATTGGTAATCAGCTCGGACCGTGGCAGCTTGTTCACTTCAAAATTGTAGGAAAGTTTTCAGAAGGCTATGGGGACTCATCTGTGTTTCAGCATTTTATTTCATCCTCAATCCCAAGGACAAGTTGAACGATTCAACCAAATTATCGAGGACATGCTTCAAGCTTGTGTCATTTCTTTCGGTAGGAAATGGGAGGAATCTCTCCTGTATGCCGAGTTCTCCTACAACAATAGCTATGAAGCTTGTCTGAAGATGGCCCCTTTCGAAGTGTTGTATGGACGAAGGTGTCGAACTCCTCTGAATTGGTGAGAAACTGGGGAACGATCACTCTTCGGGCCAGATATTATTCAACATGTCAAAGATAAAGTCCGCATTACTCATGAGAATCTGAAGGCTGCTCAGTCTCGTCAGAAGAGTCAATATGACCACCATCATCAAGATATGGTCTATCAACCTGGCGAAAAGTCTTATATTCATTACACACCAATGATAGGTGCACATCGTTTTGGAATCAAGGGCAAGTTAGCTCCTCGCTATATTGGTCCTTTCACTGTTCTCGAAAGGCGTGGAAGAGTGGCTTATCAATTGGAACTGCCGGAAACCTTTCTCAGGTTCACGATGTCTTCCATGTTTCTCAGCTCCGTCGCTGCTTCAAGGATCCTATTGGAGCAGTGGATCATGATATGCTTGAGCTGCAACAAGACCTCTCTTATAAAGTGCATCTGGTCCGCATTTTCGACCAAGTTGAACGTAAGACTCGTCGCAAAGTCACAAGGTTCCTTAAAGTGGAGTGGTCAAATCATTCTGAAGATGAAGCCACTTGGGAACGCGAGGATCATCTTCGTGATGAATACCCCGAGGTTTTTCCTTCTACCACTTAATTCTCAGGACGAGAATTCTTGTTAGTAGGGGAGAATTGTGACATCCTCGACTTTTGCTACAGTGATGATTGTAATTAAGCGACAGTGATCCCGCGCTAATGATGCCACGTCACCTTTAATTATATCAATGATCTCATGTTAGTTGAAACCGAATCAAAATTCGAAACATAAAATTAAAGTCGAACGAGAAAGGTTTTATGTTGTTAAAATAAAAACGTCGGGGAGTTATAAAAATTCTCTAATGAATTATAAATGTGAATCGGGCACAATTGAAATTATTAGGTAATCCCTATATATTTAAAAGAGAAGCTTTGTGTAAAATAAATAAAGGAAAGAAAGTAATCAAAGATAATAATAAAAGAATATTAAAAAAACAGAAACCCCCTGGCCCAACTAGGCTAAAATTGGCCCACCCCCCCACCCCATCCAGCCCATCACGTGGGGGTATAAAGCCCCCCCACAGGGCAACCCTAAATCTGCCCACGCACTCCCGTGGCTCCCTGCCTGCCGTCACACCCTCCCTCTCTCTCGGTCCTACCCCACGTCCCACCTACCGAGAGCCCCACTCCCACCTACCGTTCGCCAGGGCCTCCCTCACACACACCCAGCCCCACGTCTCCCTCCCCCTCTCTCTGTCTCACCAAACCACCGAGATCGAACCCCTTCTCTCGGTCTCCCTCCTCCTCCCAGACCGGCACCCCCTCCCCACCGAGAGCGACCAGGTCTCCCCGCCCCTCCCCACTCCCGCAGCGCCACGAAATCCCCGCCGTCGCTCGCCCCTCGGACCGCCTCGCCCGACCTTCATCTCCCCATCTCCCTCACGCACCTCACCTCCTGTCGCCTCATGCTCCCTCGCAGAGCCCCGCCCGACCCAGCGCGTCCCCTAGCGCTTTATACCTTGTGGGATCCCGTCACCAGGGCCCTCTACACGGCCCCGAGCCACCGGCCGGCCCCTCCCTCGTTCCCCAACCGGCGGCCCTGCCTCACCCCCGCCGGTCGAGGCCCTCCGGCGACCCTCACCGGCGCCATCTTCACCGCGTGACCGCCACCACCACCACCTCGTCATCCTCCATGCCGGATCCGACGCCGTCTCCTCCGCACCTCCCGAGAACTCCGGCTACACCGGGCCCTCTCATCAACGACGGTGAGCCCCGGGCCCCGGCCATTCTCTCCTCCTTCCTCTCCTAGTTCCATTCCGGCAATTGGCGCTCCGTTCCGGCGTCGTTGAGATCAAGTAGGTGTAGGTGTACATAGCCCCTCTCTCTCTCTGTTGAGGTGAGAGAGATGAACACAGAGATGCCAGAGAGGTTGGAGATGAGATGTGAGAAAAAGAAAAATAAAAAAGTGTATATATTTATGTATGTGTGTATGAGATGCATGTATGTATTTTTGTATGTCTTGCTTATAGATGCATGTACAAGAGAAATGAGAATACGTTATTTGTATGAATATGTTTATGGGTGTTTTGTGTGTATGTGGCCTAAGCCACTTACCGGTGGGGCCAAACCTCCACACCCACTTACAGGGAGGCCCCACACGCTTTTAAGAAAAATTAAAATTAAAATATAAAAGAATAAAATATGTTTTTATTAAATAAATAAATAGATATATTATTTAATTAATTAGTTATGTAATTAAATGGATAATTAAATAATTAGAATAATTAGAGTATGACACGTGGTCCTCCACTATAGTAATCTCATTAATTAATATTAAGCCTAATTAAAAACTTGTGTCTATGACGCATGGGACCCACTGGTCAGTTCATCAGTCAACTGCTGATGTCATAATAGCATTTAATTAAAAAAATTAAAACTATTTTTAATTCCTAAATGATTAATAAAACATTAAAGAATAATATAAAATAATCCGTAAGTCACATCAAAATATTTTCAACATGAAAGTTGATGAGCAGAACGAGATGAACCAGGATACACGGTCCATTCGGTTGTCACGCGTCCCTAGCATAGAAAACATGGAACTTTTCCATCGTTTTCCATCTGACCGGTACTAGCCAGAGACGTGGAAAATATCGTCAGATATTCTTCCGACCCGTCTATGATGAATCTTGTTGCGTTAGCTCATGTCTAGCCTGCATCTTGCCATGTCATGCATTGTGTTGCACCGTTGCTATTATTTATTGTTTCTTCCCCCTCTTCTTACCGGTAGACCCCGAGACTGACGCTGCTGCTGGGTACATCTACGACCCTGGCGACCAGCCTTTTGCCGCAGAGCAGCAAGGCAAGCAAACCCCCCTTGATCATCCCTATATCGCCTATGTATTTCTTCCTTCTGCTTGCATTAGTATTTTGCTACTGTTGTAGTTAGCTCCTATATCTGATGCACAGCCTGTTTTTGATGAACTGCTACTTTCAGTGTTGTACTTTAAACTGCTTAGTATAGGTGGAGCAATTTTCCCCTCTGACCCCGTAGTCTAGTTGTCCCGCTTTGCTTTCAAATCTCGATCCCTGATCGACGAGCCTGACCCGACACAGCACATACACCCCCCTTAGTTGCACGACGCTACACGGATACTATCGGGTACCGAGGGTGACACCTCGCTAAGTACTACTGATGATATCTCTGTAGTATAGCTAGTCGGTCGTGGTTATCGAGGGTGATTCCTCCTTCACCATTCCTGACGATGCATCTGTCATGCAACCCCTCAAGTGTGGGACCCCCGAGGGTGATTCCTCTAAGCCCACCTTGATGAATACATCATTCGGAATCCAACGAGGGTGATACCTCGGATTCCCCTTGATGTTACAACCACACAGTTACTCGGCCATGTTAATGGGATCATTGGTGATTAGTTGTTAAGACGAGTGGATTCCCGCGAGATTGTGTCGATGTCCTGGTTAAAATGATAATGGATTTGGGTATTTGATCTGGGTTGGTCGGAGGGCCTTATTACGCATTACCGTCTGCGTGGGAAGAATTATGGGTACTCGACGTTGCATTATCACCCGAAGCTATTCAGACGTCAGCGATGTAGTGGCGCGCGCCCGAGTGGTCCCAAGATGCATCGCTCTTGTATTAAGGGGTGCTAGGACTGACGTCGGCCTCCCTCGCACCGTGCAGGACCGCGGAGGTAAATTGGGCCCATGAACCCTCTGTGCTTAGGAGTTAGACCGGCGGGCTCGCCTTTCTGCTGATCTTAGGTGGGGCTGCGACGTGTCAATATTCCGAGGCCGGGCAGGACACAGAAAAGTTTGTCCGGCCAGAGTGTTATCGAGCGCGTCGGGGAATATGTTGTGCACCCCTGCAGGGAAGAACATATCTATTCGAATAGTCCTGTCCACGGTTACAGGACGACTTGGAGTTGTGCCCTGATCTTATACAACTACAATTGTTACTTAACTGGAATTAGTTGCCTCGGGATTGCTTCCTCGCAGGGAGTCGAGGGAGGATCTATGGGCGTGACCTCACTTTTATACGGCTGCAACAATATGACTATTAAATTTGTTACACCTGTTCTACTCTCGTCTTTTGCTACAAGACCCTGAAGATGCTAGTCTTCGATAGGACTAGGCCTTCTCTCTCTTTTCTCGCATTGTTGTAGTCAGTCCACATATAACCAACCCCCTTCTTTGATACTGATGCATACTTAGAGTAGTTCTGATATAAGACTTGCGAGTACTTTGGATGAGTACTCACCGTTGCTTTGCTCCCCATTTGTCCCCTTGATCCGTTGCTGCGACCAGATGATCGAGCCCAGGAGATGGAGGTTCCCGCCGACGACGACTGCTACCCCGACGATGCCTACTACTACGTGGAGGCCGCTGAAGACCAGGAGTAGTTAGGAGGTTCCCAGGCAGGAGGCCTCGCCTCGATCGATCGTTATATCTTTTATGCTAGCCTTCTCTAAGGCACCCCATGCTTTATGTCTGTACTCAGATATTGTTGCTTCCGCTGACTCGTGTGTTTATCGAGCTTTCGTAGTCTAGCCCTCGAGGCCCCTGGCTTGTAATATGAAGCTGACATTGTTTTATTTGTGTCTAGAGTTGTGTTCTGATATCTTCCCATGAGTCCTTGAGTTTGATCGTACTCATTTGCGTGTATGATTAGGGTACGATTAAACCGAGGGCGTCACAACAGAGAACTCGCAATAATAGAATGTAATGCAAGAAATATGCTTAAAGATCATCTGCTCAATTTTTTATGCTATGGAGAATTTATTGGAGACAAAGGGAAAATATTAGATGGGTAAAATGTGGGAATGTGAATTCCAATTTTTCCACGCTAAGGCATCCATTAAATTTAGACACAACAACATTCACTCTCTAAAAGATGATCATGGTCATGAGTATTTTGAATGTTGCCCACAAGCTACTCTATTATGCAATTATTTGAAAGAAAGACTTGGGCAATCAACACCAACCTCATACCCATTAAATATTCTATCTTTAATACAAAGAGTAGGTGGATTAGAGGAACACGAAAGGTCACTCAAAAAGGATGAAATCGATAAGGTTATCAAGCAATTAGCTAGTGACAAAGCACATCGGCCTGATAGATTTAATGGAGACTTTATTAAAACTTGTTGGGAGATAGTTTTAGAGGATTTCCATAATTTAGTTGCATACTTCCATGAAGGAAATATTTCCCTGCACAACATAAATTCTACATTTATCACCCTTATTCCCAAAAGGGTTACTCAATAGAGAAAATGACTTCATACCTATTTCCCTGCTCAAGTGCACTATCAAAATAATCACCAAACTTCTTGCAAATAGGCTCTAGGGTATTTTGCTGAGAATGGTCCATGTCAGCCAGTATCGTTTCATAAAATCAAGATCAATCCAGGACTGTCTTCGTTGGTCATTTGAATACTTACACTCATGTCATCAATTAAAGAAACCAAAAGTAGTGCTTAAATTGGATTTTGAAAACGCTTTTGATACAATTGAACATAACGCTATGATTGCTATCATGGAAGCTAGAGGATTTGGGAAAAAGTGTATAAATTGGATGGATATGACTTTCTCATCTCGCACCTCATTAGTCCTGCTAAATGGAGTACATGGGCAAATCTTCTACTTTAAGAGAGGGGTTAGACAAGGAGACCCCCTCTCCCCATTACTTTTTGTGCTAGCAATAGATCTCCTTCAATCAATATTAAATGAAGCAATGCTAAATAACATCATCAAAGGGCTAGTACACAGTCGAGCATGCCCTCAATTACTTATTGTTCAATATGAGATGATACAATTTTAGTCCTACCTGCATACCCAATTCAACTAGCACAAGTCAAAAACTTACTCATGCACTATACTTCTTTTACTGGACTCAAGGTTAACTATGAAAATTTATAATGGTGCCAATTAATTTGCAACAAGATCATGTACAATATTTTATTAACACATTTAGGTGCAAACAAGGCTCTTTTCCTTTCACTTACTTGGGGCTACCAATAAGCACAAGGAGACTAAAAGTTGAGGTCTTCAATCCAATCATGCAAAGAGTTGAAAGAAGACTAACTGCTTGTTCCACCCTACTCTCATATGATGGAAGAATTTTACACATTAAATCATTCTTCTCTACCCTACCAATTTTCTTCATGTGCACTTTGGCCTTGCCGGTTGGAGTAATTGAATAACTCAACAAATACCTAAGAAATTTCCTTTGGAGAAAACTTGGAATGGAGGACAGATGAACTGCCTTGATAACATGGTCTAAGGTTTGCAAAGCAAAAGACCAAGGAGGACTGGGAATTCAATACATTGTAGTTCATAATAAAGATTTTCTCATGAAAAAAATCTTAAAATTGTTCAATAAAACAAAAACTCCCATGGATAAAGTTGGTTTGGGAAGATACTATCCCCACCGGTCGGAGAGAAGTATAATTCTTTTGGAAAGCACATCTATCCTTGTGGAATGAATTCAAAGAGACTCTACCTGCAAAGCAAATTCTAAAAATAATCCTTGTTTGGAAAGATACTTGCGAAGAACAACCACTACAACAAAAATACCCAGAATTGCACTCTTAAGCTATCAATGACAATATTTCCATCCAGGAGTAGTTTGCTAATCAAGATGTAACAGAACGTTTTCATTTTCCTCTGTGTGTGGAGACAACATGCCTCAACTGGTCACAAATGAAAATAAACTTTGGTCTTGTGAGGGACCTCGAAAAATCTATTCACCTATGCAAACGTACAAATAGTTGATGGCGAAAAAGGTAGGACATCCAATTTTTAAACTCATTTGGACCAACTCTAGCAAATTAAACCACAAAATTTACTACTGGTTAATAGCCCACTGCACAGTTAACACAAGAGCAATGCTGGCAAGGAAAGGGATGCAACTAGATGACCCTCATTACCCTAAATGTAATCAGCAAGCTAAAGAAACACTATTACATGTGGTCTTTGACTACAACTTTGCAAGAGAATGTTGGAATAATTTGTTACCAGTCAAGAACAGAGGTACATCTGTCTATGAGGAAACCATGTTGGCTATGGACATGCTGCACAAAGCATTTGTTCTAGAAATTTTTATACTGGCTTGATAGAATATTTGTATCAAAAGGAATGGGAAAAAATTTAGAGCACAACAAGAACCATTTGAATCTTGGAGATTCTATCTTATGGAGGACCTTAAATTGTTGAGATTCGAAATGAAAGAGAACCATGCTCAAGCTTTTGCTCAGTGGATAGATCATAAAATATGATATTATATGCCTCCAAAATTTACGCATCGTCGATGATTAAAAAATCATGCAAAAAGCTTGCTGCAACTTGCTGGAAAGATATCGACGAGGCGTAAATTTTTCATGTTGAACACACTTTCTACTTCCTTACTTTATAAGAAAAGTTTTGAAATTATCTAAATGAAGACGCTCTGTTTTTTACAATACCAAATTCGACAAAGCGAACTTTATCAGATAGAAAACTGCAGTGCTTTAGACGGAAAATCACACTACATCACACTGATAAGTGAACTTCATGATTTCTTTTGTCCCTTTTTTAACAAAAACAATTACGTGGAATTTTCCTAACATTTTTTTGGCACTTCACATTGGGCATAGATGGACCAGAATACTATCAAAAGCAAACTGTATTACATTTTTTATCTTTTTCATTTTTTTGTGATTTGCATTGGGCATAAATGAATTGCAATGCTTTGCAAAAGTGTTTCGCAAACGCTTCCAAAAAAATCATGTAACACATCTTTTTGCACAGCTCGACAGGGCGAAGCGAATTGCATATTTTCTTGTTTCTTTTTTTTATTAACATGTCTGGGACTGTTGTACGAGCTAAGTATGTGGTATTCTTGCTTTTACTCATTTTGTCTTCTTTTTATGTTAACGCGTTCGGACTCTAGTGTAGAGGCAAGTGTGCTGCATTATTTTCTTTCTCTAACTATTTTCTTCTTCATAGAAATGAATCGGTCGCCTAAGGTGAAACGAACCTCTAGACAGATACAATAGAACTACAAAAATAAATAAATCTAGCAACGACACATCGCATGACACTCTCTCTACGTAATTGTTTACATAGTACAATAAACAGAAATGCGGAGCGAACTCCACGGTTGTGTCGCAAGTACTACAACTAGAGCTGCACACAAGAAAAATTCGTAGTCATCCACACATCATCCACCCTTTTTCATTGGAAGAGCAGTTTTCCAACTACAAGTACGGAGCTAGTTGAACCTTTTGTTGGGGGGCACCAGCCGAACTGCAGAGAGAAATTAATGAACTCCATTAGAAATTTCACTACACTAATTTCACATTGTACTAAACTTAAATTATTCTGCACTATAAAATAAATCATAGAGGATTTTTACAATAAATTGCATCAGGGGTATATTCACAATGAACTTCGTGATCTTTGTCCACAAACCAGCGAACTCACAGTGGGCTATTCTGCCCGCGACTGGCACGGGCACTGTACACGCAGCACCGTAGGATTTAAGTGACTCACACCACATACCGCACATCCCGCACCAAAGTATTGCATCCTGTTCCGTCATTGTACGTTGTCATTCTCTTGCTGGGATGTTGCGAGGTGGAAGAGGGATGAGAGGCAGTGGGTTGACTTACCGATGGTATCTTGCTGGTGGGACGTCCAAGTAGCACAGTCCCTCGTCCCGTTACCCATCCCGTGTGGTGCTTGCATATCGCTTCCCCGAGCGCATATGCCATCGTGGGCCTCGACCTCAGCATTTCGGCAAGATGGCGGAGGGAGGTCCGGCTCCAGCGGCCATCCACAGAGTCTTCGCGGTATTTGTCCTCGCCGATGCTGGACAAGTTGTGTAGGGAAACGAAGCATGGAAATCAAATCAAATCCTACGAACACCTAAGATCTATCTATCAAGATGCATAGCAATGAGAGGGACATTGTGTCTACATACCATTGTAGACCGTTAAGTGAAAGCATTTCTAACATTGTTGATGTAGTCATACTTCTTCAAGCTCCAATGACGATCCGAACCAATATGGCGCCGAACAGACTGCACCTTCATGTTCAACACACATTCAGCTCGATGACGTCTTCACCTCCTCGATCCAGCGAGTGGTGCCACAGTAGTAGATGTGATCTCCGACAGCGCTATGGCATGATGGAGGTGGTGATGGAGCTATCTTAGCAGGTCTGTGCCAAGTACTACTAAAACTCAAACGAAGAATGAAACAAGAGAATGGGAAGATTGCCGCTGGGGTGTGGGGAAAGGTGCAAGGCAGCCCTCCCACCCCACCTCTATTGATAGCGGTAAGGGAGAGGCCATCGTCCCTCAAACCCCTCCTCCAAGGAGGTGGCAGCAGCCTAGGGGTGGCCTACCACTCAAGGCAAGGATCCCCCCCCCTCTAGGGTTTCCCCAACCATAGGCGCATTGTGTCTTGGGAGGAGGAAAACCTATTTAGCGTCACATGGGTCGGTTAAAGGCAAAATTTGCTAACTGGCGCCTGTAGTGCTACGAAATGGGTTGGCCCATGTGGAGATTCTTCATGAACTTTTTTTAGCCCGTGAACATTTTTAGAAATCGGTGAAATTTTTTGAAAATTGATATATATTTTTGGAAATTCCTGAACATTTGTGAAAATCGATGAACATAATTTAAAATTCATAAACTTTTTTCAAAATCAGTGAACTGTTTTTAAAAATTGATGAACTTTTTTCAAAACGAGTGAACTGTTTTAAAAAATAATGAACTTTTTTCAAAATCGATGATTTTTTTCGAATTGAGTGAACCTTTTGAAAATCCATGAACATATTTTTCAAAAATAGGTGAATCTTTTTCATAATAATTGAACTTCTTTTGCAAATCTAAACTCTTTGAAATTCTGCGTACTTTTTTCAAATTTCTAATGAACAATGCATTTTTTACATGGGTCGGCCCATAAGAAGGAGCGTTGTAGGCGCCGTTTTCCCTAACTGCTGCTGAAGGTGTCGAATAGGAGGTCCCCTTGGGAGGAGTAAGCACCCATCCCACCAAGGGTTGGTATGCCTCCCCTCTAGGCCCATGAGGCCCCCGGGACTGGTGGGACTCTCCCGGGCGACCCCAGTGACCCCTTGGCACTCCCGATATACTACCGATAAAACTCTGAACCTTTCTGAAACCCTAATATTTCTTTCCCATATATTATTCTTTACCCTCGAACCAATCTGGAGCTCCTCGTCATGTCGAAGATCTCATCTGGGACTCAGAACTATATTCATCGACCAACGTCTATATCCCGATACTACTCTATCGCCACCGAACATTAAGCGTGTGGACCCTATGGGCTCGAGAATTATGCAGACATGACCGAGACACCATTTCATGAAGATCATGATGGTCATATTGGTTGCCACAGATTCCCATATTGGACCTTGATGCCCATATTGGTTCCCACAGATTCCATGAAGATCATTATCAGTCGAACCACAAAGTCAAGGATTCAGTCAATCCTGCATGTGGTTCCCTTTATCTAATGGTATGTTGCTTGCCCAAGATTCGATCATTGGTATCTCATACCTAGTTTAAACTCGTTACCGGCAGGTCTATTTACTTGTTCCGCAATACAAGATGCTATGACTGAGTCCCTAGTCACATTGTTTGCAATCTTCTTGTGATGTTGTATTACTGAGAGGGCCTAGAGATACCTCTCCATCATAAGGAGTGACAAATCCCTGTCTCAATCCATGCCAACCATAACAAGCTTGTCTAGTAGGGCCTCACCGGGGACACAGAGTTGTTTATATATCCGCACATGCATTTTAGTTTCTCGTAAATACAATTCTAGCATGGATAATAAAGGATTATCAAGAACAAGGAAAAATGACAATAACCAATTTATTATTGCCTCTAGGGCATATTTCCAATAGTCTCCCACTTACACTAGAGCCAATAATCTAGCTTTACATTTTTTTGACCAAACACTTCAAGGGCAAAGCCCCCCATAGCCACACTTTTATTGAGATGAAGTAACAATATATACATCAGTAACCCAAAGAAAAGAAGAAGGAAAGGGATGAGAAGTCTAACCTAATCAGAGAGCTACATTTAAGGTGGTAAGAAAGAGACCCATTTCAGCAAGTCTTCTTTAAACTTAGGCTTAATCATGTGTGCCATAAGAGACATGTGAGTTATAAATCCTGACTTTCAGACAGCAAATCTAGGCTGCACTTTCTGGAACACCTTGGCATTTCCCACAAGCCAAATGTTCGAACACACAATCAATACCATCTTAGAGAAAAAAGGGTGCTGAAAAGAGCTTTTATATTTGGATACTGCAACTGCCATATCGTTAGTATCACCCCTGTCAACTTGCAAATAGCTCCATATTCTGCTGCTGAAGAGGCAAGTGAAGAACATAAGATCCATATCTTCTCTAACTTGTGGATGAGAGATCCTGCAATTAACACCGTCATCCATATGCCAACGTCTTCTTTCTACCATGTCCTTGGTATTCAATCTGCCCATGACCAGCATCCAGGCAAAAACCTTGATCTTCAAGGTGCAACAACTAGCCCAAATCCAATTCAGCAAAGGGTTAAAAGTTTGCTCCCTATGGACATGTGAATAGAAAGCCTTTGGGGTATAAGATTTAGTTGTTTCCATCCATGACCAGACATCATTCTGGCTTGTACTGGGCTCAAAATCCCTTATGAAAGCTTGAAGTGTGGACATCTCCAAAAAGGCATGCTCAGAGAGTGGCAAATTAAACCAGAGGATAGATCATTAGTGTTCAATCCATCTTTGACCATTGTCCAAGGATCCTGAACATATGAAAACAGTCTAGAGAATCTCTCTTTAAGAGGGATGACTGAGTTGCCAATGTTCCATTTATCATGCGAGAAGAGGACAGTATCTCCTTGCTTGACTTCCACCCAAATGACCTCCCTAAAATTGTCCAATAACTTCAAGATACTCCTCCACCAATATGACCCACATGGCTCAGTACCATGTGGTACTCCGTCATGATAGTATGTGTTCCAGATTTGTTGTACCCAAGGAAGATCTAGTCTATTTAGAATTTTGTTGGCATATTTCAAAATCAGAGCTGCATTTTATAGTCCCGGGTTTACAATACCCAATCCACCCTTATTCTTTGTTCTATAGATCAACTCACAAGCAGCAAGGGATGGTGAATGTTCCTTTGTATTCCTTCTCCAAAAACATTGCCTCTGAATCCTTTCCAATTGTTTGAGAATGCTTGGAGGGATAGAAAGACTACAGAGGAAAAAGATTGGCAAAGAGGATAAAAAAGAATTCAGGTATTGCGGCCATCCTCCTTGAGCTAGGAAAGAGGAACTAGAAGACATCCTTCGTTCCATGCATGCAACCATAGGCATCAGGTGCTCCATCTTGGGCCGTGAGGTGCCAACCGGCAGACCAAGATATGTAAAAGGCATAGTACCAACTTTATAGCCAAAGACCAAATCTATTTGCTCTAGTAAGGGATTATCTTGCATAGTAAACCAAGTGGAAGATCTCCCTTCCATGGGCAGCTCAACTAAACCCAAGTGACCAATGATTTCATTAAAGATGAGCATATCATTCATATCCCCACTTGGGAGATTTCAATTTTCATGGGATCTAATGAAATTGTAGTCCCCCAACAAAAGGCAATTCTCCTCAAAAGCAATGTTCAAATTATATAGCAACTCAACAAAAATGTCTCTTAATTCCCCCTAACATGGTCCATAAACATTAAGTAAAGTCCAAGCATGAGTAATCATTTTGGAGGTGAACTTGATTACCATTTCGAATGATTGTATCTCCAATAAATCACCATGGAGGATTGTGGAATTCCAAACCACCGAAAGAACCCCCAAAGCGCCACGAGAAGGGGCAAAAGTGAAATTATCATACAGTTTTGGGAAGAAAGACCAAATCTCCTTAAGTGAATACAAACCACAATTAGTTTCCTGGAAGCACGCCACGGCACATTGGCTCTCCTCCATTTTTTGGCGTACGACTCTCTGTCTAGCCGGAGTATTCAGCCCTCGAACATTCCAACATAGCACATTCCAATTTCCATGCTTATGACTATTCATTAACAACCTGGGTAAGTAGCAGCCATCAGCCAGTTACATAGTACCACCCGACACACAAACACGCCAAAAGATAACATGGTACGAAACAGTACTGACACAAGCTTACAAGACAGCGCCATAAAACATCGTTTTCGACCACGGAGACTATGTAGATAGATTGCGGCAGACTTATGGGAGCGCCAAACCCGTTGGAGAGTAGCTAGATTAATTATCAGCAACCACATTTGGCTTGGTTGTAGGGGCAGCCAGAAGCTGCTCCACCGAAAGCTTGCCTTTCTCGATTCCAAGATCATGGCCAATCACCTAAAGCGCCTTGATTGGTATGGGGTGGGACTTCTGCCTCCTTATGCTCTGCTCTTGAAGTGTTGGTATTCGGGATAGTCCTACAGCATGGCTTCTTGTTCTTTTGCTTCGATGCAAGCTCAAGAAACACATGCTTGAAGACTTCCCTCCGAACCGATCCTTTGGTGCATCTGCGAACTTGTGATTCCACGAAATGAGTTTTGGCCTTTGATCTACCTTTCTTTGTGGGAATAGCAGCAAATTGTATGGTTCTGTCAACCTCAGCCTGACAGTTGATAATAGCAGCAGCTTCCACCTTAGGCGCATGAGAAGACGCAAATAGCCGAGGCAAGAAAATCCTAGCAGTGGGCCAGATAGAAGAATCTTCCCTATGTTGGATCCGAGAGAGAACCTGAATATCATCAAATGCAAGGGCCCATGTCCTTTTGGAAAGGATGACTAGGGACAGAGGTTTAACGGACAGAGGCTTTGGAACTTCAAAAAACATCTCACCTTGAAGCGGTGTCTCGAACGTCCTCTTCCAAGCAAGCTGTGGTGGTAATGGAGGACCATAAACCAACCTCGTAGCTCCAACAAAGATTTGCTGCTAATTAATCAGAGGCGGTTGGTAGGGGACAATTTCCATCTATTGATCAACTTGCAAATGCTCATGCACTGGCTCATCATGTACCTGATCAATTTGCACTTGCTCCGCTTGCACTAGATCATTCTGAACTTGCGGATGTTGCTCATTGACGTTGTTGTTTGAAAATGTGGTAGATGGTTGGTCAATCACTATGGACTCTTGGTCGTGAATAGGATGTTCCTATTCCTGATGGTGTTGAGGTCCCTCAATTTCCGTGTCACCCTAGTGGCCATGCCTCCAGTTGTCAGGATGAACCTGATGGTTCATGGGTGGTGGAACTGGGGGAAGATCATTCCATCCAAATGCAGGGTAAGGGGAAGAACAATGTTGTGGTGCTCTGGAACCGGCACTCCAGGAAGGGGATGTGGTTTACCATTCAAAGGCATTGGATCTTCATCCTCAAGCATCTGATCAGCAAATGTTGCCCCCAAGATATAACAGGGCACAATCCAAGAGACTCTTGCTCCTCCTCTAGTAGCGTAGTCGCTAAAAACAACATACCTAGGGACCTGATTATCCTTAGGAAACGAAGCAAAAAAACAATGGTTCTGCCCAGGTATGGATCATCATTAACCCAACAGTGAAACTTCCCAAAAGTGTTAACTGCAGCACGCAGATGTTCAGTCGTGCACAAATATGGAGGTACTCCTAGGAACATCAGACAACCATCACGAAAGCCATGAGCCCCTCGGTATCCCTCTCCTTCGTCATGCTTCATGAACCTGACAAATCTGTCATCCCCCATAGAAACAGGAGGGAATTGAAGCAGAGTAAAATGCATTCCCGCATCACGCAATCTAAACAGACCAACACTAGATATCCATGGATGTGGTGACATGACCTGGACACCCCTCTGCTCTAGCAATTGTATCACTGCTTCCCTCAAAAAACCTATCTCATTTGGCGCAGGAAGCGGCATTACCCCGGCAATGATAAACTCCTCATGTCGCCGCTGGACTCCAGATGGGAGCGTGACGAAGGTCCGATGGAGTCTGAGGTCACGACCATCGATGATCTCATGCCTGCCGGCAGAAATCACTTGGGGTTGAGCCGGAAGTTATCCATTTGCTCAAGAGGTTTTTCTGGCAATGGAGGAGGGGGGTCTTCAGCGGAGGGCAGTATGGTGGTTTTGGCAGGCCAGCGATGGGAGTAGACGGAGGAGAGCACGAAGCGTCGCGCAGATGCCTTGTTGAAGTAATCGAACTGGGTCCCACAGAATCTGGCTCCGGTGGTTTCTCCCTCCAAACAAGACCCAAGTCCCTAGCACGCGACGTGCAAGCCTTCCAATGGTGGCCTTCCTTCGAGCATGCCATGCAAATCAAAACGGTAGGGCAATTACTTGCGAAGTGTCCCTCCTTGTAACAAACCCGGCACATTAAAACTTTGGAAGCCATATCAGAAATCAAATTATTACAAGAATCCTCTGCTTCTTGGGTGGACGGTATAAAAACATCGTTAATAACAGATGTTTGGGCTGATTAAGAAGACCAAGACCCATCGTGATGCCCATTACCCATCCGATGATTTGAAAATTCCGCATTCCCGCCTAACAAATCGGGTGTGAAAGGTGTCATATGATCCGGACCTTCCAAAACTGGGAACTCACCGGAGAGGATGTTCTTCCCCGCTAATGGCGCGAGAAAAATGCTTGATGTCAATTGTTCTTCCCCTTGCAGTGGCACCAGAAGAATGCTGCTAGCACTCTCCGGCAATCGAAACTAGAAGAATGTTGTTGACGGCCCACCAGCGCGTGGGACCGTAGCAGTTTTCGAGGGTAGAGTATTCGACCCAAATTTGTTGATCGCAAAAACAGGAGGTGAGAGAATACTCTCGAGTATAAGCAGTTGAATTTGTCAGATTCAACCACACCTGAAAGATTAGTATCTACAAGCAAAGTAGTAACAGCAAAGTAATATGATAACAACGGTGTCAGAAACGATCTGTTGATGGCAGACTATTCCTAACGATTGTATCAATGGCGCCAAGTTGCCTCGTTGACGGAGATTGTTAGTTCCCGTCAACGACCAGCGAACCAAAATTGTAGCGGGTAGCAGCAGTGTAACGAGCAATAGCAGTGGCAAGGAACAGCAGTAGTGACAGCAGTAGCAAGTAGCAACAGTATCAAGCGACAGTAGTAGCAACAGTAGCAGCAGAGCAAGACAAGTAACAACAGCAGTAGGAACAGTAGTAACAGCAGCAGTAGGACAAACTCGTAGGCAATGGGTCCGTGACTTGTTTGGATGATATTCATCATGCAACAGTTATAACTCGGAGAGATATGTGGCTAGCTCCCGTTCGTCAATGTGATGTAGGCGTGCATTCCGTGTGTCGTCATACGTGCTTAGGGAAAAGAACTTGCATGACATCTATTGTCCATCCCTCCCGTGGCAGCGGGGTCGAAAAGGAAACTACGGGATATTAAGGTTCTCCTTTTAATAAAGAACCAGACCAACGCATTAGCACTTGTGAACACATGAACTCCTCAAACTATGGTCATCACCGGCAGTGGTTCCGGTTATTGTCACTCCGGGGTTGCCGGATCATAACACATAGTAGGTAACTACAACTTGCAAGATCGGATCTAAAACACACATATATTGGTGACAACATAATAATTTCAGATCTGAAATCATGGCACTCGGGCCCTAGTGACAAGCATTAAGCATGGCAAAGTAGTAGCAACATCAATCTCAGAACATAGTGGATACTAGGGATCAATTCCCATCAAAACTAACTCGATTACATGATAGATCTCATCCTACTCATCACCGCCCAACGAGCCTACGAATAGATTACTCACGAACGACGAAGAGCTTCCTGGAATTGGAGAGGGAAGAAGGTTGATGATGACGATGGCGACGATTTCCCCTCTACAGAGCCCAAGACGGACTCCAGATCTGCCCTCCAGATGAAGAACAGGTGGTGGCGGCGGCTCCGTATCGTAAACGCGACGAAAACTTCTCTTTTTATTTTTTTCTGGGACGAAAGTGAACTTATAGACCTGAGGTTGGGGCCAGCAGAGCCGTGTGGGCCCTACGAGCCTGCCCACCGCCACAAGGGGGGTGGTGGCGGAGCCAGGGCTTGTGGCCCACTGGCCCACCCCCTCAGGTGGAACTTGGCGCAGATCTTTTTCATATTTTCCAAAATTTCTCCCCGTAAATTTTCAGGATGTTTGGAGAACTTTGATTTCTGCACAAAAATAACACCAAGGCAATTCTGCTGAAAATAGCTTCAGTCCAGGTTAGTTCCTTTCAAATCATGCAAATTAGAGTCCAAAACAAGGGAAAAAGAGTTTGGAAAAGTAGATACGATGGAGACGTATCAACTTCCCCAAGCTTAAAACCTTGCTTGTCCTCAAGCAACTCAGTTGACAAACTGAGAGAGAAAGAAAAACTTTGACAAACTCTATTTGATCTTGTTGTTGCAACTATGTCTAACTCATAACCAGAATTTATGCAAGATCACAAGTTAACCACATAAGCAAATGACACAAAGGTCTCACGGTAAACTAATATCAATGGCATAATCAGCTAACGTGCAAATAATAATGAGTTTCAAATACCAACACTTCAATCAAAACAAGCATGAACCAATATGATTAGGTGGTATCTAGCTAGCTCTTTCTGAGACCGCAAAACATAAATGCAGAGCACTTTCAAAGATCAAGGGCTAACTAAACATTGTAATTCATAGCAACGAAGATCCAGTAATAGTCATACTCAATATCAATCAAAAGCAAAGCATAAAAATGACAGAGGTGCTCTCTAATTGGTGCTTGTAAAAGAAGAGGATGACTCGATAGGAAAATAAATAGATAGGCCCTTCGCAAAGGGCGGCATTGATTTGTAGAGGTGCCAGAGCTCAAGCTTTGAAAACAGAGATAATAATTTTGGGTGGCATGCTTTCATTGTCAACACAATGACCAAGAGTTCTCAATATCTTCCATGGTACTCATGCTATAGGCGGTTCCCAAATATAAAAGTAAAGTTTTAACTCCCCCACCACCAATCAATCACACTCCACGGCTAGCCGAATCCTCGGGTACCGTCCATACTAACATCAATCCGGGGGGAGTCCTGTTTTACAGTTATGTTTTCGATTTAAGCGTGGAACTGGGCATTCCAATTACCGGCCCCTTTCTCGTGAATGACAGTGAATAAACACATGTCGAGGATAACACTCCTAGCATGCAAGATACCAATAGCCCCCCTGTCACCACATGAGCGGTTCGGGCATGCAAAACAGATTATTTCTTGAAGGTTTAGAGAGTGGCACATGCAAATTTACTTGGAACGGCAAGTAGATACCGCAAATAGGTAGGTATGGTGGACTGTCATGGAAAAACTTTTGGGTTTATGGAAGTGGATGCACAAGCAGTATTCCGCTTAGTACATGTGAAGGCTAGCAAAAGACTGGGAAGCGACCAACTAGAGAGCGACAACAGTCATCAAGATGCAATGAGTTTGACTAAGATTAAATGCAAGCATGAACAGGATATAAATCACCATGAACACGAACATCATAGAGGCTACGTTGATTTTGTTTCAACTACATGCATGAACATGCGCCAAGTCAAGCCACTTGAAACATTCAAAGGAGAATACCATCCTATCATACTACATCATAGTCATCTCAAAATCTATGTTGGCATCCAAGACAAACCATTATAAGCTATCAGCTAAATAAGCATGGCATCAGAAACTATGATCTCTAAGTTGTCATTGCAAACATGGTTCTCTCACAACAAAGCTAAATCTGGGTCGACAAGCTAGTCATATTTACAAAAACAAAATAGATAGAGTTCATACCAGCTTTTAAGTCTAAGTCGCTTCATCATATATCATCATTATTGCCTTTCATTTGCACGATCGAACGATGTGAACAATAATAAGTGCATTGGACTAAGCTGAATTTGCAGGAAAACACAAAGGAGAAGACAAAGTAATATGGCTCTTTTGAAAGCTAAACAGGTAAACATGCAAGAACCACTAAACATTGTAACCAATATCTTCTACCTTGACACAAATAAAAAGAAAACTATTTACACGGGAAAGCTCCCAACAAGCAAAAGAAGAAAGAAAACTCTTTTTGGGTTTTCTCAAAAGGACACAAAACAAGAAAACAAGAAAACGAAAATAAACTAGCATGGATAATATAGTGGCGAAGTGTAAACACCGGCTAACAGAGTGAAAGCATAAGCATGAATGTAATGTCGGTGAGAACACGTACTCCCCCAAGCTTAGGCTTTTGGCCTAGCTTGGTCCACACCCAAGGTGGGAAATAACCAGCTCCAGGATACTCCGGAGCAGACTGTGGATGCCACTGCTGTGTGAGCTCCTCTGGCTCCCACTGATAAACTGGCTTCTGGTACTCGACTAGCGGCTCGGGCACGGGTGCCTGTGGTTGGGCAAAGCCCCAATATGCGTAGATGTCCGAGGGCTTAATAGTGTACCTGCCTGCATGAAGATCGAACAAAGAAGGAGCAGGCAAATAATAGTCTCTCGAGTACCCTAACTAAATACCAGGATATAAATCATCCGTCTACTAGCATCAATATCCAGAAAATCATGGTGAACCATGCTGTCATAATCCAGATATTTCTCAGGGAGAAGCATTTTTCCTTCCTCTCCCAGTCTAATGGGTATCTCAAAGTGTCTGGTAAGACGGGTAGCATAGATACCTCCATAGACAACACCTTTAGAAAGGTTCAGGTTCAACCGTTGAGATACTATAGCGCCCAAGCTATAAGTCTTATCATTATATAGGCCTTCGCACAAAACCGCAATGTCTGGAGAACAAAGTGATCCAGCCTCCCCACGACCAATCAAACATTTTCCCACAAATAGTGAGAAGTACCAAAGCACAGGAAAATGTATGCTAGCAATTCTAGCGCGGGACACTCCTCTCTCCTCTCCAACAGCAATAGAACCAATGAAATCCTCCAAGTCCCGTGGACGAGGGTCACGGATATCCCCAACATAAGGTAATTTGCATACATTGCAAAAATCCTGCAGCGTCATGCACTGGGGGACATCGTATATCATGAACTCAACCATGGGAGGATTCTTCCTCGGATAAAAGTTGAAGCTTTGAACGAAAATATTGGTGAGGAGGAGGTATTGTGAGCACTTATCTTCAACGTACGCAGTAAGACGTGTGTTCTCCACCAAGTAATGAAAGTCTTCATAAAGCCCGGCGGTGCGCAAAACTTCATCACTTGGCCACTCGCACGCTCGAACTTCTGTGACTCGAGGAACCACGTACTTGGGGTGGTTCTCCTCATCTTCCTTGGGGTTACGGCTTGAAGAGCGTCTCAAGAACCTCCTCATCTTTTCCTCTTTCTAGCTCTGAAAAATTCTGAAATTTTTAGAGACTTCGAAAGAAAAGTGAATAAAGATTAACCCAACTTGTAGCAACTACTCCTACTAGTGCCTAGAGACTGTATCACGCGCAAAACTACTTGGGACCAGCTAAAATCAACATTTCAAGCTCAAGAACAGGGTCACCAAGGTAGCAAGAATATGCGAAGGATAAAGCACTAGAGCAAAAACTAATTGGACCAATGGAGGAGTCACTTACCAGGGAGTAATTTCTCCAAAACAGTTCGGAGAATGGTGCTTTGAGCAAGGGGACGAAAATCACAGCCAAATGAGCAAGAACACGGGTTTGAGCTGCGACACAATTTTTTCTGGAGGTGGAAGAAGAGGCTGGGAGCTAGAATGAGTGGAGGGGGTGCTTGTGGGCCCCACAAGCTTGCACTCCGCCACCAGGGGGGTAGGTGGCGGTGGCAGGGCTTGTGGCCCACTGGTGTGGCCGCCAGGCCAGCTCCCAGGCCGAGTAATTTTCAAAAATTCGAGAAAAAATCATACTTAATTTTCAGGACCATCGGAGAACTTTTATTTTCGAGCTATTTTTCTCCATGATGCTAAAACAGAAAACAGGAAAAACTAAACTAATTCTATCATTTTTCTTCTAAGCAAAAGAAAATGAAAGCTAAAAACAGAGGTATGTGACTCTTTGATTCATCGGTTTCATGGTCATCCAAAGAAATCCGTCAATGGGGTTGATCAAATCCTTATGATAAAACCTTCTCGAATCACAAGAGAGAACGGAGAATTTTCGAATAGCCACTAAGTCACCTCAATGTGGATATGTATCTCCCCAACAAGCAAATCATACTTCATCTTGACACGAGAAATAGGGCATTCAAAGCTCCCAATGAGAATCGATGAAGCCTTTTCGATAGGATTGATGCAATGTACTTGATATCGTTTCTTCGGAAAGTGCACTGTGTGCTCATTAACGTTGACATGGAAAGTGACATTGCGTTTGTTGCAATCTATAATAGCCCCTGCAGTGTTTAAAAAGGGTCTTCCGAAGATGACAGCCATGGCATCGTCCTCGGGAATATCCAAGATAAAAAAGTCTGTTAAGATAGTGGTATTAGCAACCACAACAGGCACATCCTCGCAAATGCCGATAGGGAAAGCAGTTGATTTGTTAGCCATTTGCAGAGAAATTTCAGTGGGTGTCAACTTATCCAATTCAAGTCTACGATAAAGATAGAGTGGCATAACACTAACACCGACTCCAAGGTCACATAAGGCAGTTCTTACTTTGTTTCCTTTAATAGAGCAAGGTATAGTGGGCACTCCGAGATCACCAAGTTTCTTAGGAGTTCCACCTTTGAAAGTGTAGTTGGCAAGCATGGTGGAGATCTCAAGATCTGGTATCTTCCATTTATTAGTCACAATATCTTTCATGTACTTGGCATCTTGAGCATATCAGTTAACCGCATCTGCAGAAAGATGGGTCTTATCATCTCAACGAAGCGCTCGAAATCCTCATCATCCTTTTTCTTGGATGGCTTAGGAGGGAAGGGCATAGGTCTCTAAACCCATGGCTCTCTTTCTTTACCATGCTTCCTAGCAGTGAAGTCATTCTTATCGTATTTCTTAGGTTGTGGGTTATCAGGATTATCCGTAGGTTCAATCTCCACATCCTCATCATTGCTAGGTTGAGCATTATTATGAACATCACTGTCCATATTGTCACCAGCTTCATGTTCATCACCAGATTGTGTTTCTGCATGAGACGCAGAAATATCATTAGGTTCTTCAGGTGTGACAGTATTTGGTGAACTGGCATGTAGGTTTCTATCATCCTTCTTCTTCTCCTTAGGATGACAAGGTGTATCAGCATTGATTCCTTGAGAATCTTGATCAATTCTCTTAGGATGACCTCCAGGATACAAAGGTTCCTGAGTCATTTTGCCTCCTCTAGTAATGACTCTGACAGAGTTGTCTTTTAATTCATTAAGCAGGTCATTCTGAGCTTGAAGTACTTGTTCTACCTGAGTAGTAATCATAGAGGCATGTTTACTCAGGAGCTTCAGATCATTGACATTTCTGTCTACACAAGCACTTAATTGGCTAAGCATGCGAGTACTTTGTTCCAAATGTCTGCTAACATAATCATTGAAACTTTGTTGTTTGGCAAAAAAGTTGTCAAATTCATCAAAGTATAGGCTAGCAGGTTTGTCAAAAGGAATATCACACTCACCAAACCTACGCAGAGAATTCACTTCTGCTGCCTGTATCGGGTTATGGAGACCATGGATCTATTCGATAGGTGGTAGATTTTTGACATCTTCAAATCAAATGCCTTTCTCTTGCATAGATTTCTTGGCTTCTTGCATATCTTCGGGACTATGGAATAGAATACATCTTTTCTTCGGAGTTGGCTTAGGAGGTGGTTCGGGAATAGTCCAAGCATTATCATTGATCAATATGTTATTCAGTAGAATCGCAGCTTGTTCTACAGTTCGTTCCCTAAAAACACAACCAACACAACTATCTAGGTGGTCTCTAGAGGCATCGGTAATCCGTTATAGAGGATATCAAGTATCTCGTTCTTCTTAAGAGGGTGATCAGGCAAGCATTTTGTAGCTGGACGAGCTTCCCCCAAGCTTGTGGAAGACTCTCTTCTTGGAGTTGAGCAAAGTTGTATATTTCCTGCAAGGCAGCTTACTTCTTATGGGCAGGGAAATATTTCTCACAGAAGTAATAGACCATATCCTAGGGACTACTCACACATCCAGGAGCAAGAGAGGTGAACCAGGCTTTAGCGTCATCCTTTAGAGAGAAAGGAAACAACTTAAGGATATAGTAGTGGCGGATCTTCTCGTCATTAGTGAAAAGGGTGGCTATATCGTGTAGTTTGGCAAGATGGGCTACGACCGTCTCAGACTCATAACCGTGAAAAGGATCAGATTCGACTAGAGAGATTATCTCATGGTCGACACAGAATTCATAATCCTTATCGGTGATAAAGATAGGTGAAGTGGCAAACTTCGGGTCATATTTCATCTTAGCTTCCCGAGATTTTTACTTCCACTTGAGAAGTAATTTCTCAGCGTCATAGGAATCCTTACGCGCAAGAAAATCCTCATCTATCTCTCCCTCCATAACAAAACCCTCAGGTATATCAGGCAATTCATATCTAGGAGAGCTAGATCTAGAAGGAGCAAAAGCAGGTTCTATCTCAATAGTATCAACAGTATCAGAAGCATCAGGAGCATTGGCAGTAACTCTAGCAATATGAGCATCAAGGAACACTCCTAGTGGAACATCAGGCAAAGCAGTATCTCTAGCATTATCAAGCATAGCATCATCAGGCAAAATAGCATCTCTAGCATCACGAGGCAAAGCAGTATCAAGCATAGCATCTCTAGTAGTATCAAGCATAGTATCATCAGGCATAGTATAAAGCATAGCATCTCTAGTAGTAACATCATAAGCATCATCAAGCACAGGCGACATATCAGGATTTCTAGCAGGAGGTGATGTCGCAAACTTACTCATAACTTAAGGTGAATCAAGTGCAAAGCTAGATGGCAATTCCTTACCTCCCCTCATAGTTGAGGGCAAGACTTTGGTCTTCGGATCCTTCAGATTCTTCATAGTGATCAGCAGATATAAATCCCAAGTGACTCAGAGAATATAGCAATACCACCCCGGCAACGGCGCCAGAAAAATGCTTGATGTCAACTTTTCTTCCCCGGCAACGGAGCCTGAAAAATGCTTGATGTCAGCTGTTCTTCCCCTTGCAACGGAACCAGAAGAATGCTTCTAGCACTCTCCGGCAATCGAAACTAGAAGAATGTTGTTGACGGCCCACCAGCGTGTGGGATCGTAGGAGTTTTCGAGGGTAGAGTATTTGACCCAAATTTGTTGATCGCCAAAACAGGAGGTGAGAGAATACTCTCGAGTATTAGCAGTTGAATTTGTCAGATTCAACCACACCTGTATCAATGGCGCCAAGTTGCCTCGTTGACGGAGATTGTCAGTTCCCGTCAACGACCAGCGAACCAAAATTGTAGCGGGTAGCAGCAGTGTAACGAGCAATACCAGTGGCAAGGAACAACAGTAGTGATAGCAGTAGCAAGTAGCAACAGTAGCAAGCGAAAGTAGTAGCAACAGTAGCAGCAGAGCAAGACAAGTAACAGCAGTAGTAGGACAAATTCGTAGGCAATGGGTCGGTGATTTGTTTGGATGATATTCATCATGCAACAGTTATAACACAGAGAGATATGTGGCTAGCTCCCGCTCGTCAATGTGATGTAGGCATGCATTTCGTGTGTCGTCATACGTGCTTAGGGAAAAGAACTTGCATGACATCTATTGTCCATCCCTCCCGTGGCAGCGGGGTCCAAAAGGAAACTACGGGATATTAAGGTTCTCCTTTTAATAGAGAACCGGACCAATGCATTAGCACTTGGTGAACACAAGACCTCCTCAAACTATGGTCATCATCGGGACTGGTTCCGGTTATTGTCACTCCGGGGTTGCCGGATCATAACACATAGTACGTAACTACAACTTGCAAGATCGGATCTAAAACACACATATATTGGTGACAACATAATAATTTCAGATCTGAACTCATGGCACTCGGGCCCTAGTGACAATCATTAAGCATGGCAAATTAGTAGCAACATCAATCTCAGAACATAGTGGATACGAGGGATCAATCCCCATCAAAACTAACTCGATTACATGATAGATCTCATCCTACTCATCACCGCCCAGCGAGCCTATGAATAGATTACTCTCGAACGACGAAGAGCTTCATGGAATTGGAGAGGGAAGAAGGTTCAAGATGACGATGGCGACGATTTCCCCTCTCCGGAGCCCAAGACGGAATCCAGATCTTCCCTCGAGATGAAGAATAGGTGGTGGCGGAGGCTCCGTATGGTAAACGCGACGAAAACATCTCTTTTTATTTTTTTCTGGGACAAAAGTGAACTTATAGACCTGAGGTTGGGTGCGGCAGAGCCGTGTGGGCCCCACAAGTCTGCCCACCGCCACCAGGGGTGGTGGCGGAGCCAGGGGTGGTGGCGGAGCAAGGGCTTGTGGCCCACTGGCCCACCACCTCAAGTGGAACTTGGGGCAGATATTTTTCATATTTTCCAAAATTGCTCGCCGTAAATTTTCAGGACGTTTGGAGAACTTTGATTTCTGCACAAAAATAACACCAAGGCAATTCTGCTGAAAACAGCGTCAGTCCAGGTTAGTTCCATTAAAATCATGCAAATTAGAGTCCAAAACAAGGGCAAAAGAGTTTGGAAAAGTAGATACGATGGAGACGTATCAGAGGATACCATCGTCGGAGAAGCCACCGGCGGCGGAGATGGCGTCCTAGGAGAGCGGATAGATCCAAACACGATATGTGGGCAGGAGATTGTCCAATTGATAGCTGGTGGAGGACGAGGACGAATAATCACCCGCTCATGAGCAGATAAAGAATACCCTGCATCCTTAGAGATTACATCAATTTCATTCTGAGTCGCCGCTTATCTATAACCTCGGCAGACAGGATAATTAGGAATGGTAGCAAACGTTAGCTTTTTCTTCACAAAATCCATCTTCTTAAAAGATGAACGCACCGGAGGTTTATGCATAGCCAATAATCCCATAGTTGCACGTCGCTTGGAAGGACTTATCAAGATCCATTCGGCGTCACATTCTTTCTTCCAAATGCTCTCTCGCCCAATTAGGACCTCCATCCCCCCGCAGATGAAATAAACATTTGAAATCGGAACAAGAATATGAACGCAACCTAACAATTAGAAATCCAACCTGCTTGGAGGAGACAATAAATGAGAAGACTTTATCCTACATTTGTAACACTCCTAGGTCAATGGCCGAACCACCAATGGTTGATTCAAGAGCAACTGATATTGAGGCTTCATTCAATCTGAAAGTGTGTCTATTGAAGGAGACGATCAATGTGAATGCTCCAAAAGCCCTCCATAGGATGCATGGAGAAGCCAGTAGATTTGTAGATCTCATCTACAAAAGCCATTCCCTTCGAGAAATCCGAGCCAAGGGTAGAGCCGCCATGAGAACCCATCGAAGATGGGTGAATCCAGAATCCCAAGAATATGCCCTAGAAGATGATCGGAGTGGCAACCCTAGTTGATGGCTAGATCAGCAGATCACCGGTGGGTGGTAGAGGCGGAGGCGGGAGGTGGGAGCGCCATCATTAAATAATCTAATCATATGATATGAGGAATATATCTTTACATTGCTATGTATCTAACTCCCATACAGTTCTGGTGTTGATCGTATTTTGCTCGTGAGAGAGGCTTAATAAATGGATCTGCGACATTCAGATCTGTATGTACTTTGCAAATGTGTATGTCCTTATCCTTGATGTAATCGCAGATGGAATTGAAGCGGTGCTTTATATGCTTGGTCTTCTTGTGAAACCTGGGCTCGTTTGAAATGGCAATGGCACCAGTGTTGTCGCAAAGGAGAGTCATCGAATCGAGTGCACTTGGCAAAACTCCTGGATCCATCATGAACTGCTTCATGCGCTGCTTCCGAAGCAGCTATATATTCCGCCTCACATGTAGATGATCCTACGATGCTTTTCTTGGAGCTACACCAGCTGACTACTCCACCCTTTAGAATAAATATGTATTCAGTTTGAGACTTAGGTCATCTGCATCAGTGTCAAAACTAGCATCAACGTAACCCTTTAAGATGAGCTATTGATCACCTCCATAAACAAGAAACATTGCCTTAGTCCTCTTCAGGTACTTAAGGATATTCTCGACCGATGTCTAGTGTTCCAGTCCTGGATCACTTTGAAACCTTCCGACCATACCTATGGCAAGGCACACATCATGTCTTGTGCCCTACATTGCATACATAATAGAGCCTATGGCTGAGGCATATGGAACGACTCTCATCATTTCTCTATCTTTTGGAATTGTCGGGCATTGAGTCTTACTCGACCTCACACCTTGTAAAACAGGCAAGAACCCCTTCTTAGACTGATCCATTTTGCACTTCTTCAAAATCTTATCAAGGTATGTGCTTTCTTGAAGTCCTATTACGCGTCTTGATCTATCTCTATAGATCTTGATGCCTAATATGTAAGAAGGTTCTCCAGGGTTTTCATTTTCTCAAATATTTTCCAAATATAACTTCAAGGTTTCCAAAAATTCTGTATTTTTATCAATAAACAATATGTCATCCGCATATAATATTAGAAATGCCATAGATCTCTCACACACTTTTTTATAAAATACAAGCTTCTCCATAAACTTGCATGAACACAAAAGGTTTGATCACCTCATAAAAGCAAAGATTCCAACTCCGGGATGTTTGCACTAGTCTACAAATGGATCGTTGGAGCTTGCATAATTTATTGTCTTTTTTACGACCGACAAAACCTTCCAGTTGCATCATATAAAACTCTTCCTTGAAGAAACCATTAAGGAACGCTATTTTGACATCCATCTATTAGATTTCATAATTAGAAAATGCAGTTATTACTAACATAATCATGATGGAATTAAGCATATATACAGGTGGGAAAGTCTCATCATAGTCAACTCCTTGAACTTGCGAAAACCATTTTGCGACAAGTCGTACTTTATAGACGGTGACATTACCATTCACGTTCGTCTGTTTCTTAAAGATCCATATGTTCTGATTGGCCTTACGATCATCAGGAAAGTCCTCCAAAGACCATACTTGGTTTTCATAGATGTATCCTATCTCAGAGTTCATGGCCTCTAACCATTTGTTGAAATTCAGGACCACCATTGCTTCTTCATAGGCACTACGTGTTCTTTTCGACCTACAAATTCGGGAGTGACTTGATGTGAAGCTTCATGATCATCATCATTAGCTTCCTCTTCAATTTGTGTAGGCGTCATAGGAATATCATTGTTTGTTTCCATACTCTCGAATTGAAGTGGTAGTTCGATAACCTCATCAATTCTACCTTCCACCCACTCAATTCTTCCGAGAGAAACTCCTTCTCTAAAAAGGATCCATTCTTGGCAACAAAGATCTTGCCTTAGAATCTAAGACAGAAGGTGTACTGCTACTTGTAAACTGCGTTGGGATTTTCCCTAGAGAGGCGAGGAGATGCAGCATAGTAGAGATAAGTATTTCCCTCACAGAGAACCGAGGTCAACACAAATGCTTGTCTTCAGCGCCTACACACAAAAGAGCACACATTTGCACCCAGCGCGGGAAAGAGAGTTATCAATCCCCTTGAACTTATTACTTGCAAGTGCTAAGTAGTGATAGATATATAATATAAATGCAAAATAAAATATAAGTAATTAAATATCAGCAATATTTTTAGTGGTTTTGGAATTTTATTTGTGAAGACCCGCGGGGGCCAAAGTTTACGTTGGAAGCTTCTCTCTAGTAAAAAGCATACAGTAGGTAAACAAATTATTGTTGGGAAATTGGTACGAAACCTGAGAGTTAAGCAATATTTATTCTTGGCAATGATCATTTTTACACCCTCTATTTTGACTCTCCTGACTAAGGTAACATAGCTCAAAAACAAGGGCCAACAAAAGCTTTTGTGTGTGCTTGTGATGCTTCATTTGATTGTTGTTTGCTTGATAGTGTTTAAATCACAAGAAATGCTCTCTCTCTCTCTCTCTAGACTCATCTCCTTGACCCAAATCTTTGCCCAATGATCATGCCAGTATAGGACATAAAACCAATTTTTACGAAATGTTATTTTCACCAAAAAGCATTTATTTAATTTAAGCTTTCAAAAACACATCAATTGATATTTGTACTATAAGTCCTCGAATTAGAGAAGATGTTTTGCTCCAAATATTTCATTTGGATCCTATTACCAAAAATACTTCCCAAATCGGAAAAATTATTATTTTAAAAGTTATTTTCCTATTTTATTTAAATACCTTTTCCTGAGGTCACAAGAGGTCTTTTATGACAAAATATATTTTTATGCTTGCATGGTATTTGAGAAAATTTAGGGAAACTCAATGGACAAATATTTTCCATATATAGGAGTTTCAACACATCGTCATGTTCAAAATATTGGACAAAAACGTTCAAAACCTTTTCTGCGTATTTCAAGTATTTAAAATATCTCTATAAGAAATATTCTCAAATAATTCCAAGAAAATTCTAGCAAGTCACACATGATATGTGTGATGATCTTGCTAAGTTACATCTCAATCCAAATATATTTGTTCACCCAAATATCCAAAAACCCTCTCTCTCCAGAACCGAACCTGAGCAACTTTACATTGCTAAGTGTCTCCAATTGTTCTCGAATTTTGTGGACATGTTTAACTCCCCTAATAATGCATCCACACCAAGCGGTGCATCGAGGAGAACATATCCACTTATCCAAATCCCCTCAAACCCATCTTTGTTGATTTCCAGAATTGGGACATTTTACATTATGAAGTTTCTACAAGTAGTCCCAAACTTTTTGGGCATGCTCTAATCCACTAATGGTGCCACCACACCAAGTTGTGAATTAGGAAGATTAGGTTTGGATGCCTAAACCCAAGGAGATCCATTTTTGTCCATTTCTAGGGTCTATCAAGTTTACATTGTCAACTTTCATCACATAATATCAAAAATTGGTGATCAGGTCCAAATGGTGTTACCATTTACCCCTGGATGCCCTAGGACAGCATCAAACAACTTCATCCACAGGCTCGTGGACAAGAAAAGTTGACCAAAAAAGAATCTCCTTGTCTCCAACTATTTACCACAGCTCCACTTTGTTGCATTCTACCTCCAATAGTTGTCCCTTGGCTAGGGAGCAATAATTGGTGGGTGAAACCCCTCCATTTAACTGTTTGGACAGATTTGGCATGCCCTTCTTCCACCTCTCCTTCCCTTGTGTGCTAATGATTTGCAACAAACTCTCCCACAACCTCTCTTGCATGATAATTCATCACTCCAAAACAAAATATGGCATGCTCATGTGGAAGATACGAGCAGTTCATCTAAACCGAGATTATGGCAACAATTGTTGTCTTGAACTACAAGTACCCTGTAGACTTGCCTCCCTGAGCTAAAAATTGGTGGACATGTAGTCCTTCCCTACCTAAGGCCACTAGACAAAGATATGTTCCAAAGGCCATGTAGTAAAATCCCTTTGGCACAACCCGAAGTTTACTTCTACAAACTCGCCCACGGTGCAGACCAATCTAACCCATCTTCATTTCCCTTGTAACTACACGAGATACCTTTACCATACATGCCTCACATGCTAGAAAACCTTTGGCCCACCAAACGATGCTCTGGACGCAAGTTGGCATAGTGAAAATACCTCTCACGTGCAAAAGTGGTGCTCTTCAGCATGCCCATACCTTGTAGCTCGCTACTGGCCTTGGCAGGGTGCCCACTCGCGTCAGGGGATCCCGCTCGACCTCCCACGCCTCTCCCCGACACCAGCAATGGTCCAAAGTGGCCCTTCCAAGCCTGCTCACCGCTCCCAGAGCACCCGAGGCGCACCCAAGCCCCCACTTTATCGCCCACCTCCATTTACCTTCCCCCGAGCACTTAGGACGACCGGACTCCACCACCCTCTCCTCCGTGAACCCGTCATACCACCCACAGCTACTTACCTGCCCTTTAATTTGCCACCCGTGGCCGAAGCCATCCATCGGCCCTTGCTCAAATTCAAGCATGTTGGGCATTCCCTCCCCCTTTAACCCTCACCAGGTAGCTCCCCGAGCCACTGTGAGCCTTCCCATAGTCCCTCCCTTTCTCTGTGTGGCCATTGTGCTTAGCCCATCACCACCGTCAGCTCCGTCCGGCCTAGCATGTGCCATCATCGACCTGGTCCTCCCCGGCGTGCACGAGGCACCCCCCTCGAGTTCACTTGCCTCCCCTGAGGTCCCCAGAAGGTCGAGTCTCGCCGGAGGCAGCGTGGGCCCAGACAAGCAACGCTAGCACTCCTCTATCCGCTCGTGACCGAATGAGGTGAGAGGAGGAAGAACCTGCCAGGGGGTCCTGTCTCCTCCCGGACCCACCCATCATGCTAAGAAACAACCACACGGCCCCGCTGTTATATTAAGTGGAGGCGGGTTTCAGGGCAAACCATTTCCGTCGCTGGAAAACATATTCATTGCAATAAGCTTTTGTCGTGGCCCCTTCGGTGGCTAGATCGTGTAGTTGGGCCGGCCCAGTGCGCTGTGAAGCAAAGTTGCGTCGAGCGTGTAACTTAGGCCCATTTAGGTAATTCCTTTCCATTTTTAGTTTCTAGTGACATAGAATTAATCCCCTAAAATTCAAATAAACTACAAATTTTATGATTCAAATTCCAACATATTCCAAAAATCATGCCCTATCCATATATGTGCTTTGCACATTTTTTTCATTAATGTTTTCTCCACTATTCAAATTAAAATTTCAAATTTGAACTATTGAAAGCCACTTTCTAAAATCCCTAGAGGGTCCAAATCAAATCCAAATGGAGTGATTCCAATTCCTAGGTGTTTATAAAATCATCACCTATTTATCTACCCATGGTTAACATTTTTCCCATACATTATTTTTGTTAGATTAAATAAATAGTCCCCTTTCTCATTAATTCCACACTAGAAAATTCATAGGAAAATCATCACAACTCTAAATCCAGTGAAACCACTTGCTAAATGTTTCTAATATCATGCCCTATTTAATAGATGCATTTACTCATTTTCATAAAAATATTTTCTATAAACTTCTTAGAGGATCATCGTTTCCTCCCTTTCCACCATTCCAAAAAGCCTCATTAATCAAATTAAAGTAGTACTACTTTAGGTATTTTTCTTCTGACCAGAGGTGTCCAAGAAATATAAAACTCCTATTTTAGAAGACTTTTATTTTCCTTCTTGCTGTGTTGCTTATTGTGATTGTTCTCGCGATAGTTGACGAAGTGGACGAGGTACAAGGAGGTGGACAAGATGTCGTGAAGACCTGGAAGACTTTGCTGAACCAGGCAAGCATCCCCTTGACCATGACTTGAAACCATTTTATGAATGTCATATGGCACTTTACTTCTTTGCATTTGAATCATGTTGAATCGGTGACCACCTTGGTGGGTTGTCTGTGATAATTCCTCGTTGATACTTGCATTGAGCATGACCCTACCTTCCTATGAGAGTTCTGTAGGTGGAAATTAGTTAGGATGTTATGTAGTTGCTACGCAAATGGGGGGGCTTTGCATGGTGACGGAAAATATATGATTTCAAGGACTTCGCCCGTCGGGTGCCCCTAATGACCAAGGGAGATGGTGTTGAGTTAGGTGACCTCTTGAGAAAGAAGTGGTGTACCGAGGCAAAATGTGTGTGTGTGCTCTCGAAAACGGATTAGATTTAAGATTTGGTGAATGTCCTAAGCTTACATGGGCGACCACGACACCCCTTTATGGGATGGGACTTTGTTGATTACTTTGATCGATGCTAGCAGAGAGCCCACATTACTAGTGGCGGGAGTGATGTGGTCACTCTCGATATAGGGTCGTGCAAAGTAGGGCGGCCATGGGCTGTTTTTACAGACACCAGGCACACCGCTGGTCCCCTCATCGAAGGTACGATCTAGAGCAAGGCTCATATGATGTACATCATGCGGGCTGTGTGCCAACAAGTGGACACTTTCTTAGTATCGTCGGGGTAATGTCATTGTTTGGGTTCTTACCTCGGGTATGTAATATACTGCGAGCTGTGGATGACATGGAAGTTCCTCGTCTCTTGTAGGTACAGCGCACAACCATTGCAAAGTGTAAAACTATTCGAATACCCGTGTCCAAGGTCAAGGACAGTTGGTGGTCCTTCTTAGACTATGTTTAGATGTTTTCACAAACTTGGTGTGTGTGTGAGAGAAAGATGATAGTGTGAGAAAGATGATGCTTGAGTTAAGTCGGATGACATGACATGATAAATGCACATGAGATGTTCAACCCCGTGCTTATGTTGATATATGTAAATTGATCATATGGATATCTTAAACACGTTGATGCATACTTTCAGAACTTAATTTAAACATGCCATTGCACTCAAAATTATCTTTCTGTAAATTACCTACTTGGTGCTATATCATGCATTGTTATTGCCTTATTCCAAACATGGGTAGGTTGAGAGTACATTCAAAGTATTAATTGGCTTGCCGCTAGTTGTTTTATTGGCCATGTGTAAAACAACATGATATGATAAAGAAACCTTGGTGATGTACGTGCGAACTAGGACGCTTCCTAGTTAGAATGCCTTTAGGTTTAAGGTAGATGCCATGGGTTCATGCTATCCATCAAGATTTACTCTACAAATATATGAAGACTTGATGATAAAGTCAATATTCAAGTAAAATAGGATGTGATAGATGTAAGACTTGACGATAAAGTACATTCGGTGATCATGAATTTTGAGTCGGGGTCCCCACAGAGCCGGTATCAGAGCCATCCTAACTATAGGAATCCCTTAGTTAGCATGGACGTTACTTAGGACAAAACATTTTCCCACACTCTTCAAACTCACTTAGAATATCTCTATATTTCTCACCTCTTCTTAGTTTTCAAAGGAAGCGAAGGATTTTTCCTTAGCACAACCACCCTTGGTCTCTTGGCTCTCCTCACCTACTTTCTCAAAACATGCAAATGGTCACTAGCACCCTTATGCCCCTGACCCCTGGATTCCTTGAAATCATGGTGGGTAACTGAAAGAAAGCAACCTTGCCAAACTATTACCCACATATTTGGAAGACAAGATTGGCAATGCTACGCCAAGACGACGCCAACAGTAGCTACCTTCTCGGGGAATGGGGACATCAAGACTCAAAAGATGGTGGCACCCTCGACACCGTCCTAGAGTGATGGAACTTTGGCCTACGGTGATCAGGACATAAGATATGAAAGATCATGATATGCATCGGCAAAAGAGAAACCGCGTCCTTACCGTTGTTGTGTCGACAACCACCGGTGGATAAGAACCTCGCCGTTTGGTCCGCCTCACCATTGTGAGCAGGAAAACGGTTCTCCTCGCCCCCCCCCCCCCCCCGCTCCGGCGTCTATATTGTCCCCAATATAACTAATAGGTCGGGACTCTATCATGCCTTGTTGATGTCATTACATAAAGGATTGTCTACTCGAAACCCTCGATGCCATGGAAGACAAGAAGGCATTGACAGGATGATGAAGACAACAAAAGACCCTGTCAACCATAGCCATGAGGAACCCCCTTCGTCGTTAGCTTACCAGAAATAAGTCATCAAAGATTCTTCAGGAACAACCCAGATCGTTTAGACTAACAATAATAAGGGACATATCTACACCTGAAGAAGACCCACGAGACTCAGTGTACTCCTCTCCAAGACCCAAAACAGGCACGACCATTAATCCGAGAACCCCTATGGTAGTATAGGTCGTGTATCCCCTATACGAAGTCGGGTCCATGAAATTGTTCGAATGGAACCATGTTGTGTGTTTCTTGTTTTCAATTGTTTGTGCTTGACATAAGTTGCACTTTTGATCTAGGCAACAAGTATGCGGCTATATCATGTACCTCATCTTGATGTTTGTGTTTGGCTTTTCACACATATTTGATTGCACTTGCACTATACCACTCTTTTTGGCACCCCCCCCCCCTCTATGCTACTTTCCCTCTCCCTCATCTCGTGGAATGAAGACCAACAAGATACACCAAGGATCCACCTCGACAGACAAGTAGCTCGGAAGACTTGAAAACCTACTCAACCAAGGGCAACTCCATGGAGTTCTGCTTACACATCGAGATTGGAAACCCCTCCCTAGTTCGACTTAGACTTCAACTCAAACCTCTGATCATGTGTAAATACAAAGATTTTCCATAGCACCTATTGAGCTTCAATAACCCCTGCTTAGCACTCGGTTAATTATGGAACTAGTGATCATAGTGAACTGACATCTAGCACCAAAGACTTGATGCCATAGGGAGGATTGTTCTAAGCATATATGATTCGCAGACAATGACTTGATGTCACTATAATATGTATCTTGAGAATGTAGCTAAGATCCCTTGGTGGATCATAAGACCCTTAAGTTAGTGGATAAACTTGGTAGATCAAAGTTGATAGAGTAGCATAACTTGATTCTCCCTTGAGTAAATTGGATCTAGTAGGACAATAGAGATCCCAACTCGAAATTCTTGAGGTATGATAATAGAATTCAACAATTATCGGTCATGGATTGATGATGCTGCAATAATGACTTTGAGTAACGAGTAGGAAATCTAGTCACACATGAGATTCGGATTTAAGTAAGTGATCCTAGTGGAATATAGATGTTGAGTAAGCCTACATGGTTTGGAGTAAATTGGATTTAGCCCGATGATCTTGATCTCGATACCATGTTTCTTGGTGGATGTTGAGATAGGAAAATTTGGAGTTGACAAAATTGATTTAAGAATCTATATAAGCTTGACCTTGCAGTTTAATTCGTCATGATATTGGAAGTTGGTGGATATATTGTGATAATATTCCTTGCAATGATATGAGGATTATAGAAACTCTAGGAGATTATGTACAACCCCGTCAATATTAGATTGGTAGGAGTAATGGGTCAAGAATTTATTAATGGGATTGATGAAGCACTGGGTTGGATTCGTACAAAGGAAACAAGATCTTCGGTTGGTATATTACATATTTTCCTTAGCATAGAAATGCAGTACCTTAGACCTTGGATAATTTAGCCAAGCACTTGGATTTGTAGTGACAAAATCAAGCTTAGCAACTCGTATGCTTTCCCGAGGATTTTAGCGAGGAATAAGAATGCTCTCACATCATCACCATGCCATAAACAAAATTTAGATGAAAAACAAGTTAACACACTTTAAATATCGATATTTCCACTAACCAATAACCAGGCACGGATGCCCTTTCGTATTACCACATCAATATCATTGACCCACAATTTTTCTTTTATGTGCTACATGAAAGTTTTTATTATCCAGTCTTGAATACCTATCCTTTTTGGACTAGTCTTACAACCCATGAAAATTATAGTTGTCCCCTATTACTGGGGGGGACTATGATCTATGGGACCTATGAGGCCCCTTTACAGTTCTGCACAGGGATCCGGGTGCGCGAAGAACATCAATCAACCAGATCATGCGCTAGGGTTTACACAGGTTCGGGCCGCTCAGGAGCGTAAAACCCTATGTATTATTTGTTCTTGGTTGATTTGGTGGGTTCAAGTAGAGGAGTGCAACAACACGGCAAGGATGCTCGAACGGTGCAGCTACGCATGCAATTGAACACGGTCTCCATGCTTCTAAAGGTAGCCATGGACCTCCTTTCATAGAGAAGGGGGTTACCAAAGTGGCTATAATGGTCTTTTTTATTAGTTGTAAAGTGTGTACTGCAGTGAGGATAGGTTGTAGGAAATACATAACTCTGATGGGCTGGGATAGGCGCATTAAATGGGCCGTGGGGTGGCACGCTGTCGATGTTCCCAGGCAATGATTGCCTCTCCTTCTGTGCCATCCGCACAACTACCTTCTTTTCTTTTGCCACGCCGCAGGACGAGTGTCATCAAGGCTGCGATGCGCTCGCTGCTGCGGCCACGTGCCCCTATCAGCTCTACGTGCCGCCTTCCCGCTTGATACCTCGGTTGACATAGAAAATCAACCCCTAGAGACGTGGAGTGATGGCTTGGCATGTTGGGATCTTGCCGGGCGCCGCGAGTGGACGGCTGCATAGAATGGTGGGATTCTTGCCGCCCCACCTTGGTCTTGGCCTTGACATACCTTGGGGCGTAGAGTGAGCCCGACAAGGAGCTCCCAGCCTGGGGGCCACGGTTGCCTATGTCGAAATCTGGGGTACTAAGGACCCCATTTCTTAGTACACCGGTAGTAGCCCTGGCCCGGGCTTGGGCCATACACGCATGTAGGAACATTGTTGGGCTAGGACCAAAACAGTGCACGGGCATGCATGGCCACACTTCCCTGCAGTTATGATGGCTTTGCTCACCGTCTCCATCATGCATTGTCCCGTGAGGGACGACATTGCTGGAGAGGGGAGGTCGCCCAAGCGGCACATTTCGCTGTGAGTGGTCACATCGCTACACGAGCGGCCAGCCCCCTGGCCTTCCTCGGGGTAGGTAGCAGTGTAGGTAGCGGCGTCTATTTGCCTTGTACTATTAAACGGTGTCGTTCCCCCTCCTGTCTTAACTGTGCCTTGGGCAACGCATGCTTTATGATTGGACAAAAAGGGCAGACGTTAGGGTCGCGTGTGCGCGCGGATGCGTGCTAGCCTTGGACCACGAGGAGCCAGCCCTCCCCCTTCTCCTTGTGCCCACCCTTATAAACAGAGGGAGGACCGATGGGAGGGCGCAACTCACTCACAGTCTCTTGCTCCTCTCCACTGTCCAGTGCCTCCATCTTGTTCCTCCGCAGTTCCTTTGACACTCTCCCTCCGGGACGATGAGGGGTCGCGGACAATCTTGAGACTCCATGGGTGCTAGGAGGGGAACCTCCCAGAGTCCCATGCCTATTGTCGTGACGACGGCGACCGAGGCCGACTCCAGATCTCGTGGGAGAACAACGTGCCCATTGACTTGCGGTGGTTGCGGTGGAATTCCTCTCCTGCTGCCGCGTGCGGGGATTCACGCAGGGGAGGAGGTGCATGAGTTTAATGTATTGACCCCCCCTCGGAGTCACCGGAGCTTGCTACAACTTCCGGACCCTTATGCGAGGGCTATGGAAGGCAGCCAACCCCATTTCTTGTGGCTTCGGACGGACGGTTGCTGCAATGGGCCGGTGTGGGCGGCGGTCAACCTCACCCCAAAAAAGCCATGTTCTTGACGCGGGGGTGGAAGTCTTTAGCTCGTTCCCTGGGGCTCGGCTCCGGGCATATCCTCCACTTACGGTTTGACAGCTCTCCCTCCGTCTTCGTGAAGTTTTCCAGAGCGACTGGCATCCGCCTAGAGTGTTGTGCCGAAAGCTCGAGTGGCAACAACCTCTAGCGAGAGCGACGAAGACAGCACTGTCTTCGATGTCAACCTAGAGGGTGAAGACTCCGAGTAGTGCGGTAGGTGTCATGGGAGGATCCGAAAAACGAGGCCCCGCCCATGGGGCCATTTTCTGGATCGATTGCCACATCATAGTGGCAGATGTCCTCCCGGACACTGGCGGGGATTAAAGGAAGTCATACTCAGACTTAACCTCGTCACCACCGCTTCTCACCTCGGTGTAGCTCCTTTTGTTCTTAAGTAGCGCCCAATGTAATCCTAAAATAAAATCAAAGAAAAACGTTGGGTACTACTATCATGTCAAGAATTTGTCTTGCTTCCTTTTCCCCTTTTTTTGCGTCTACGTGCGTTAACTTCCTTCCGAACGCAAATGTTGCGCCCGGGTGCCCTTCCGACTTTGACGAGCAACTAGAACGCTTGCTAGTGAGTGTCGTCTTGTCGTGGGGTGCTTCTAAGGATAGATCCTGAGCACTCCTTCAGCGGCGCTACGCCCGACAAGGCTAACTTGTTATCCTCGTTGCGATCAGTTGGGGCACTGGCATGCTTCCGCCCCCTGGCGTGCAACAATTCTTACAAGGACTCAACCTTACTTATATTTTCCCTCCTCTACTAACTTGCTCATTGTTACGTGGTCGCCTTCAACGCATCCGCCCGATCCTTCTTCCCCCGGGATGACTTGTGCGCGGGTAGTGCTCTTCCGGGAGAACCTTACTTTATGCCAATAAAAAGAAAGAAGAGAAAATAGCATGCACTGGGAGTTTTATTGGTTCGGTAATGACTTCCTACTGGCCATGGTCTACGGCAATAATCCACATGATTGACATAATGTAAGTACGTGTTTAGGCAAAAAATAGTTGCAAGACATCTAGTTTTATTAACTGCGAACAGGGTCATCACCTTGCTTTGTACAAAGGATTACACGCATTACTGCGAGACTTTTACAGAAGTGATTACGAGGGGGCGTGACAACCACTCCTCACTGGTAGAACATGCCAAGATGCTTGATATTCCACTAGTTTTGTGCCGGACTGCCATCCTCGGTTTCCAGGTGGACTACGCCAGGCCTGGTGACTCGTACCTCCCGGTAAGGCCCCTCCCACTTTGGCGTTAATTTGTTTGGTCCCTTCATGGACTGAATCCGTTAGAAGACAAGGTCGCCTTCCTCAGCAATCCTGGCATGCACTTCACGGTGATGGTAGCGGCACAGGGCATGCTGGTACCTAGCAGCATGTAGTGTGGCTTGGAGATGAGCTTCCTCGAGGCGCATAGCATCGTCATGTCATAGCCACTCTTGCTAGTCCTAATTGAAGGATGCAATCTCTGTGACCCATGCGTGAGTTCCATGGGGAGAATTGCCTCCACCCCGAAGACTAGGGAAAAGGATGTCTCGCTGATGGCTCGATTTGGCATCGTTCTAATTGACCAAAGAACCGTCGTGAGTTCATCAATCTAGCCCCTCCCGTGCTTGCGCAGCTTGCCGAAAGTCCTTTTCTTGAGGCCCCATAGCACTTCAGCACTTGCCCTCTCTACTTTCCCGTTGCTTCTGAGGTGAGCCACAGTGGCGAAGCAGACCTCGATACCGATATCTTGACAGTATTGTGTCACACCATGTGTTTGTACCACTTTTGCACATGTTCTTTTTATAAATAATGGAACCAATTAATTTTTTTTGCATGTGTGTGATGGTTGATTTTGTTGCAACTTGCTTGTGTGATTGATTGACTTTTGCATCACTATAGTTGTTCTCCTCTCTAAAAATCACCTCATTGGCCCCAAGCGCTTGCCCAATGATCATGCCATCATAATAAGACCAAAAAACCATTTTTTAAAATTATTATTTCAACAAAAGGCTTTTATTTAATTCAAGTCCTTCAAAACCCTTGAATTGGGGTTTGTACTTCAGGTCCCCAATTTATGAGGAATGTTTTACCCCAAGGGTTTTAGTTGAAAGCTATTATTCAAAAGGCTTCCCAAAACCACAAAATAATTATCTTAAAAGTTATTTTCCTATTTTCTTTAAATACCTTTTCAGAGGCTAGAAATGGTATATCATAGGGAAAAATTGTTTTCTTGCTTCAAAAATATATGAGAAAATTTAGGGAAACTCACTCGACACATATTTTCCATACATAAGAGTTTCAACACATGGTCATGTTCAAAATATTGGGAAAACCCCTCCAAACCCTTTCTGCCTATTTCAAGCTTCTGAAATATTTTCATAGGAAATATTATCAATAAATTTCAGGAAAATTTGACCAACTTTACATTGCCAAGTTTCATCTCAATCCATGTTGATTTGATCCACCTAATAATGCCAAAACCCTATTTCCCCGGAACAAATTTTGAGACACTTTACATTGCCAAGTTTATCCAATTGATCCCAAACTTTACAAGATTGATCCACCACCCAAATCAGGATGCTACACCAAGTTGTGCATTTGTGGGAGTTGATTTGATCACCTAGGAAAAATCTGATTCTGTCCATTCCTAGGGTTTTTCATGTCTACATTATCAACTTTGATCAAATGAGAAAAAACTTGGTGTATCCTACTGATTTTTCTCATCAAATAATCCTATTTAATCTAACTGCAAATGGTGAGGTTTACCTTGCTCAAACTTGCATCAAACAACTTCTGATGATTTGGTAAAACTGCCACTTTCATCCCTTCCACCAATCTCCTTCACTCCAAATTTTTACCACAAGCACACAATGTTTCGCTTCATCTACAGTAGAGAGATCTGTTGGGATCTAACGTAGGTGCATCGTATGTGAATTAAAAATTCCTACATGCAGAACACCCAAGAACTTGCTATGGAGAAGGATCATAGATCGTTACCACTAGAGCGCAGTGTCGTGCAGCGAAAGTAGAGTTGGGGCAACACGTCCGCGTGGTTCGTCTCCTCCTTTTCCGTTCTTCCTCGTGCAACCTGTCTGATCTCCCTCGTGAGGCTGGTCATCGGATCAAGTGCACCGCCTCTAAGGTATTCACACGTGCAGGAGGAACACCCCGTGCGGCTGACTGCTAGGTCCGATCACACGGTCGACGGCGGGTGGAGGTGGCTATTTGCAATTCATGCGAAAACCCTAATGACGGCGCTGAAACGATGTCATCCATAGGTGTGCCGCACCTCCACTATATATAGGCGTCCGGTGTAGGCTCAACTCTTGGGCTTCGCACGGACCCTAAAGCCCACGTGTTCCCTCCCTTAAGCGAGCGACCCTTTAGGTTCTCATTCACTTGGTCGCGACACAGACCACGTCCGACTCGGCTAGTGGGTAGCAGTCTCTAGCAAGACGTCCCGACTCCAAGTGTCCGATGAAGCTGGTTAGGCGAACCTGTACTTCATACTTTTGTTCCCTTTGCCACACGATATACGTTGTCATGTTCAAGGCGATATGGTCATCCTTGTTGATGCACGACCTCTTTCTCGTTCTGATGAATCCGACCACCATTCGGATTATCTCATAATCGTCATTGCATGGCCATAATTATCCAGATCGGATCACCAGAGGGGCCGAGAGTATATCTCTCCTATCGGAGAGGAAAATCCCATGTTGCTTGACCATGTCTTGCAGCATGGGTCTGCACAAGCCCGAAACCTACCTTTGTAACTACCCAGTCACGGAATAGCGTTTGGTTGGCCCAAAGCAAGTTTGTTACCATCCCGAGTACGAGCGACAACTCACGTCTTAGGACATAGAATCTTTGTTGTACTAGAGACTCACACATGACCTATGGCTGTGTCTCATAGTAGGGTCTGTCCAACTCAGACCTCATATTGGCTTGGATTCGACTACGTCAAATCCTACCGGATCTCTCCGAGTCATATTATGCGGCTAGCATCGAATGCTACATGGCCAGTGAGACCAGACCATCCACCGTGTCATATGCTAGTCTAACTCGTTGTGCGTCCACACAAACTTTCGACTAGGGACTCTTTAGGATAGTCATCATACAATGCATAGTCCCACAAACAAGTCACGTACTTGTTAATTACACATCATTGATAATGTCCAAGGACTATCACTACAGGGAGGAGATACTTTGCCGTCTGCCATGGCAGACGACAAAGGGAGACACCCCGGGCTGCAAAGGCCTTTGTCGTCCGTCAGCAGACGGCAAACTGGACGGCAAACAAAAATCCGGTGAAGGGCCTCTTTACCGTCTACATTGGGACAGCTGACGGCAAAGAATATTTGCCATGAGGGGGCAGACGGCAAAGAATATGGGACGTCACATCTACGGGCACCTCCGTCAAGTGCTAACGGCTGCTTGCTAGGCCCATAGATGATTTGTCGTCTGCCATGGACCCCTTTGCCGTCTACCCTTTGCCCCTTTGTCGTCTGCCCACCAGCATGGTAGACGGCAAAGGGGGCACCCAGTTTGATTCAAAAGGCCAGTTTGAGCCCTTTGCCATCCGTTGTAGCTCCTTTGTCTTCGGTGGGCAGACGGCAAAGGCTCCAAACTGCCACTGTTTATTTTATTTTTAATAATATCCAGCAATTTTCAAACAAATTAGGAACATATATATATATATATATATATATATATATATATATATATATTTGATAGTTTCATCCATAATACATAATATATATTTGACAGTTTCATCCATAATCCATAATACATAATATATTTCACACAAACTGTCCCATACTCATAACCATATTAAAATAAATTTCATCCATGATACATACATATTATGCAAGTTTCATCCGTACAAAACCATATATTACACTAGTTTCATCAATACATACAAAGTTTCATATCCATTTACTACAATAGTTTCAATCGAAGCTTCCGTGAAGCCATTCTCGAAGAAACCATATTGAAGCACTCCATCAATATAATCCAAGCTTCCGAGAAGTGAATGTAATCTGCAAAATGGGAAATAAGTAAGTTAGAAGAAGAAGACTAGATGAAGAGGAAAGAAATAAGTAAGTTTCATATCCATTTAGCTCCAAAAAGACATACTTAGCTAATTTAGCTCCAGGAAGAGGAGAAGAGGAAAATGAAAAGTAGGAAGAAGAATGAGAAGAGAAGAAGAAGAAGAGAAGGAGAAGGAGAAGAAGAAGGAGAAGACGGAGAAAGAGAAGGAGCCCTCCTTCTTCTTGTCTCCTCCTTCTTCTCCTTCTCCTTCTCCTTCTCCTTCTCTTCTTCTTCTCTTCTTCTTCTTCTTCCTTCTTTTCATTTCTCCTCTTCTCCTCTTGTTGGAGCTAAATTAGGTAAGTAAGTCTTTTTGGAGCTAAATGGGCTAATTATGTCATTTTAGAGGAAAAAAAGCTAAGTATATAATATTCATGAGCTAACCAAGGTTCTTATGCCATTTTGGAGCTAAATTAGTCATTCTAATGAGCTAACCAAGGTTCTTATGATGTTTTTACTTAACTAAAATTAGCTAAGTATGTATTTGTTGGGGAAATAAGCTATGTAGAAGAAGAAAGAGAAGAAGCAAGAAGAGAAGAAGAAGAAGAAGAATAGGAAGGACGAGAAGGAGAAGGAGAAGGACAAGGAGGAGGAGGAGAAGAAGAATAAAAGAAGAAGAGAAGAAGAAGGAGAAGAAGGAGGAGAAGAAGGAGGAGAGAAGAAGAAGGAGGGCTCCTTCTCCTTCTTCTTCTCCTTCTCCTTCTCCTTCTTCTTCTCTTCTTCTTCTCTTCTTATTCTTCTTCCTTGTTTTCATTTTTCCTCTTTCTTCTCCTCTTGTCCTCTTCTTTGAGCTAAATTAGCTACTTATGCCTTTTCGGAGCTAATTATGTCATTTTGGGGGATAATTAGCGAAGTATAGGTCATTTTTTATTAAATAGGCCATTTTGGAGCTAACTAAACTAATTATGTCATTTTGGAGGATAATTAGCTAAGTATGTCTTTGTTGGCGAAAATAAGCTATGTAGAAGAAGTAAGAGAAGAAGCATGAAGAGAAGAAGAAGGAGAAGAAAAAGAAGAAGAAGGAGGAGGAGGAGGAGAAGGAGAAGGAGAAGGAGGAGGAGAAGAAGAAGAAAAGAAGAAGAGAAGAAGAAGTAGAAGGAGGAGAGAAGAAGGAGAAGAAGAAGGACTCCTTCTCCTTCTTCTCTTCCTTCTCCTTCTTCTTCTCTTCTTCTTGTCTTCTTCTTCTTCCTTCTTTTCATTTTCCTCTTTCTTCTCCTCGTGTCCTCTTCATCGAGCTAAATTAGCTAAGTATGCCTTTTTGTAGCTAATTATGTCATTTTGAAGGATAATTAGCTAAGTATAGGTCATTTTTTATTTAATAGACAATTTTGGAGCTAACTAAGCTAACTATAGGTCATTTCGGAGCTAACTTTGGTAAAATTGGTCATTTTGGAGCTAACTATGATTATTAAGCAATTTTGGAGCTAGCTAAGATAATTATAGGCCATTTAATAGCTAAATTAGGGGGGAATAGGTCATATTGGAGCTACGTAAGCCTTATTATGTCATTTAGGAGAGAAATTAGCTAAGTATACGTCATTTTTTATTAAATAGGTCATTTTGGAGCTAACTAAGCTAATTATGTCATTTAGGTGAAAGCCAAGCTAAGTATATGTCATTTTGGAACTAACTTGGGTTAAATATGTCATTTTGGAGCTAAGTATGCTTATTAAGCCATATTGGACCATTATGTGGTTGTTAAGCAAAACACTAGAAGGCTCTGGCTTGTTTCACCTGGAGAAGGCTCCATTGTAGAAGGGTCATGCGATGCGTTTCGGGATATATTCTGCACCAAACATCGTTTGCAATGTGTTGTTAGCTTGATGACACTCTTGAGATCACGGCATTGAAATGAAACTCACCGTCCCCGCAATGCTAATTACTGGCATCGCCGGAGGGATGTGGCCGGTCTTCTTGCAGATCGACTGTAAATTTGGTTTCGACAAGTCAAACTTTTTAGTTATTAATGAAACAGACATTCAAATGCAAGATTTGAAATAATATGAAGAAGAAACTTACCACGAAGAGCTCCTACATGGCCCTGTTAGGCGCATCATTCCGTGCCCTCTCCGCCTCCACCAATGCAGTCGTCCTCTCCTCCAGCTCCTTCATCTCCTTATCCTTCTCCGCCAAAAGCGCCTGCATTGACTCTCCCTCTTTCAGAATAGCAGCCTGCAACACAACTCATTGTTAGCATTGTAATCATATTGGTTCCCACGCACAACACAATGCGGAAAGATAGTTGAGTCCATTAAACTAACCTCGATGGCGAGCTCGACTGGCTGTGGACGAGGTGTTATCTCAGGATAGGAGCTTGTTTGGCGTGCCTTTATCTGCCGGAGAGTGCTAGGATAATGTATAAGGCTGTCTCCAATGGCGATCGAGCAATGGGGCCTCCCGTTGCCAGCTATCATCACCAGCTCTAGATCAATAGGCCCCTCGCTCGGGTTAAAGTCCTCCCCTTTCCTCGCCTTCCCGTGATCTCTGTACTTCACGAGCTTGTGGTGGGAGGAGATGTTGGTGAAGTTTTCTAGATGCTCGAGGTCAGACTCAGAGAATGCCTTGACCTTCTTATACGAGGTAGTATCGGCCATCGCATACAGGTCGTACATCTGTGGCACCTTCGTCTTATTGTGATGCACCTAAAAGATAGAGAGAGGAAAAATGTATTAGTAAAGGGCTCAAGATAGCATTAAGAATGAATTGCATGAGGCATGAAGCAAACCACATACCCAGTTCTCGCCAAATTGGATTAAGTTGACGCTCCCTTGATGGTGTGGCACACCAACCATTTTGCTACGCCTCTCCTTGGCGTTGTTGTGGATGGCCTCCCACGTTTCAGAGCACCACTTATCCACCAAGGGCTCCAAACAATCCATCTTATCCACACACCATCTCGGGGGCACCTAAGTTAATAAAGAGAAATTTGAGCGCAACGCGTAAGAATCAAATCAAGGAAACTAACTACAAGGCCTTAATAATATGTAATTACCTTCATGTAATGTTCCTTCTCCATCTTAGAATCGCGGTACTTCGCCTTGTCCTTCCTAATACGCCGCAAGGCATAGTAGTCTCAAACAGCATGCACCCGAGCCTCGTGCCGAAAGTTTTGAAGTAGGCGGCAACATTCGGTTTCGATAACCTTTGTCGCGTCCTCTTCGTATCCCTCCTCACACCTGTAGTAGGTCTGCAAACGAGACAACGCCGATTAGTACAATAACTATCTATGGTTGATTTATAATTGTGGAAAGGAGAAATTACCCAGAACTGTCGGATCACCATGTCGGCCCTCGTGCGGCAAAAAACACCGTCGATCTCCACCTTTGACGGGTACGGGGCACCCAAGTAGTGCTCCCAGGTCATTCCTACCACTCGCTCCCAACCGGGCAACGTAACAAAACCACGGAAGTTTTGACGGCAAAGCACACCAAGGACGCTGTTTGGCTTGCGGACACCCTTGACAACAATCCAACCCCTGTAGTATGAAAAATTAAAGCCAAAACATTAGATATTTGAGAAAACGTGAAGGCAAAAAGTTAAATAAGAGTAAATTAACTTACTTGTCCCCATTTGGCTTAATCGACCACCTCTGCTCGCGGGTCGCCGGCACGAGCGGGAGCCCCAAACTATCACACTAGTAGATGGTGGCCCCCTCACCCAGCTCCTCTTCGCTATCAGCATGGCCACTTGGCTCAGGCTGACCCAGATCAGCCCAGGTATCCCACTATGTCTCTGGGACGTACCCTCATCCCTTCTTTGCTCCGGAGTCGCCTGGAACGAAGCCTCTGGGACATGTGCCTCGTGGGTCTAAGGCTCGTCGACCTGAGGCTCGTCGACCTAAGGCTCGTCGACCTAAGGCTCGTCGACCTGAGGCTCGTGAACCGGAGACCGTGTAGCCTCCACCTCACACGAATCCACCCTAGAAGTCTTGTTCTCAGGTGAATCAACTTGGGGTGGCGGCGAGGAAGGTGTGGCAGCCACCACCCTACCTCTCCCGCGGCCACATGTACCTTTAGTACAACATAAATACCAACATGAGTAATAAAATGTAAATAATTACCAACATGAGTACAACAAAAATACCAACAAGAGTACAACATGAATACCAACATGAGTAATACATTTAGTACCTCCCGGTTACGCGGGGGGTCAACCACCTCTCACGGGAGCCGCAAGAGTCGAATAAGCGGCCACTCCATGCAGTGTAGAGAGCAACGCTCTCTGAAGAGGCGAGGCAGTAATGGAAGTACCTATCCCACCACCCGCCGACGAAGAAGGAGCCGCGGAGTGCTTTCGACCCTTTCCCACCATCTTTCAACACGTGTAATGACAAAGAGTAAATGAAATTAGTACAACATAAATACCAACATGTGTAATAAATGTATATAATTTAAGTGTATCAGCATCATAAATACCAACATGACTAATAAAAATTGAATACCTAACATGAACTCAAAATTTATATATAGTAATAGTTGAATACCTCACAAGAACTAATAGCAATCATGCTCGTCTATATATGCTTCAGGGTCGATAAATGCATCATGATCATCACTATCATCAATAAATGCATTATCATCATCACTATCACGAAGAACATGTGGAAGGCCACCATTATGTAATCGGTCAAGAAGTGACAGGTCATCCGCAGCAGTAACCTCTTCTTGTTCCGACTCTTCCTGTTCGGGCTCAGGGGTTAAGACGGATTCACTGTCGCTGTCTACTTCAATGTTTTGGGGTGAAGTAGAGTGGTTCTTGAAACGTTTCTTGGACATACGTGTTTCTTGGAATAATTCTCCTTCATATGTGTGTGGGTTAATTTGAGGTTCGTAATCCTCTTCATTGAGGGTAGGTGGTCTAATATGTGGCGGCACTTCATAAAAGACATCCCAACCTTTCAGATTTGGATCTGTTTGGCAGGCCCACAGTAGATAGACAACTTGTGTCGCCTGTTGAGCCATAATATAGACATCAGAACATCTAAGTAGGTGTTTTGGTTGATTTTGACTAGTCCTATATGTTCATGAGCCCTTCTAGTCTATCTCGCCTCAAACCAATAACATTTGAAGACTACGACGGCCGGTGGTTTTCACCATAGAATAGAAGTTCATAAATTGCTTCAACTCTTCCATAATACTCGGTGTCTCCTTCGCCGATAGCACAGACAGAAAAATTTGTAGTCTTTAGGTCGGGCATAGATAGCTCTTTCCCAAAGGTACGAAAGTGATACCCGTTGATGTTGTATTTGTCAAATGAATGGACCTTATAGTCAAAACCATTCGCGACTTGTCTCAACTCGGCGTCCATAGACTCTGCATTAGCCTACAAGTTTAATACAAAAGAATGGATGCATTAGCCGCAAATTAGACAAAGAAATCAAATCACCAATTAATTGTAATTAATTACCCTTTGTTTGAACCAAGAGATGAAACCGGGATAGTCGCTTCCATACTTTGCGAGAAGCTCATACTCTTCGACGGAATCCTTTCCGATGACCGCTCCATCCAAGAATTCGGTGACGTATCGACTATATCAAATATCCGGGAGTAAGAATACTTCAAAGGAATCAGAAGTTGCGGAACAATAATTTACCGAGAAATTACTCGATGTCGGCGCACTTCTATTAGGTTGGTGAAGATATACAATGAAATGGTCTGCCATTCTTCGACATCCAACGATTTCCCTTTTGAAGCACCGGATGGTGCGAGCTTCCCTTTGAATAGGCTGAGGTTGGATCGACCTTTTTTTGATCGCCATCATTATACCGAGGCTTCGGGTTATGGAAATGATGATTTTTGGCTTCGTAGTGTGTTGTCGCGAAGTTTGCCGCCTCCTCAGTAATGAATGCCTCGGTCATTGATGCTTCAACTCTATGTTTATTTTTACATTTAGCTCGAAGCGTCTTTCCATCCTCTCAGTTGAGTAGCACCATTGATTTTTAACGGGCCCCCCAATCTTGCCTCGGTCGGGAGATGCAAAATCAAATGCTGCATTGGATTAAAGAAGCCCGGTGGAAAGATCTTTTCTAATTTGCAGGTCAACTCGGCCGCCAACTCTTCCATTTCATCTAGCACGCCAGGCGATAGTTCTTTCGCACAAAGAGAACGGAAGAAATAGCTCAGCTCTGCCAGTACTAGCCATTCATCCTCACGGATAAAGCCACGCAACATCACCGGCATTACCCACTTAATCCATATGTGCCAATCATGACTCTTGAGACCAAATATTTTCAACTTCTCAAGACTCGCTCCCCTCTTTATATTTGCAGCATACCCATCGAGGAACATCAACTGCATTTTCACCCACAATAGCATTTCCCTCATAGCTGGCCTTTCAAGATTGAACCATGCCTTTGGCTTCGCTATGCTTTGCTTTCCTTTCCGTTGTTGCAAGTTTTGTAACGGTCTATCACATAGAGTCTCCAGGTCGATTCTAGCCTTAGAATTATTTTTTGACTTCCCCTCTATGCCGAACAATGTACCAAAAATGGCCTCCGCAATATTCTTTTCAGTGTGCATCACGTCGATGTTGTGTGGGCAAAGGAGCTCTTTGAAGTAAGGCAGATCCCATAAGCATGACTTGTGAGTCCACGTGTGTTCCGTATTATACCCTTTGAAGTACCCTTGGCGCAAAGGATCAGGCTTGAGAGTGTTTAACTGATCAAGGGTCTGTTGGCCTGTCAACGCAGCTGGTGCAGTGTTTTTGACAACTGTACCTTTGATGAAATTCTTCTTGTATTTTCTGAACTTATGGTCAGGATCCATAAGTTCTTCCCCGAATAGTTGGGGCCTAGAATTATCAACGTCAGGAAATTGTTCTTTCTTTTCATAATCTCTCCGGGTGGGACATTGAGTGGAATGACAAATATAGGCCAACAACTGTATTGTGCTGCCATCATACAATACACACTGAACCCATCCGTGCTGATGGCAACTCTAGGATGCCTTGGATCTTCCGGTTTATCCTTATGTAATGCATCGAAGTGCTTCCACGCAAAACCATCTGAAGTATGTACCAGCATCTTGTTCCCATCTGCATCTAGTTCGGTTCTTTTGCCCAATTTGTGCCATTTCATCTGTCTGGCCGTCTCTTCGACCATGAAAAGACGTTGAAGTCTTGGTACGATTGGCAGATATAGAAGAACACTAATGGGGATTTTGGTCTGATTCTTCTCACCCATACTGTTGTCTACCACAATATATCTGGAAGAATTGCAAATGGGGCAATAGTTCAAGGCCACATACTCAAGCCTAATAAAAGGCACATCCATTCTCACAGGCATGTATCTTCTCATAGGGCATCTTAAGTGCACGGAGGATTTTCTCTCACTGGTACAGGTTTGCACGCAGTACATGGCCTTCGGGTAGAAAGCGTCCAAATATAATCATCATCGTGTCATAGCATTCTCTGTCTAGGTTGAATTGAGCCTTCAGAGCCATTACTTGCGCGATGGCATCCAGCTGACAAAGCTCAGTCTGCTCGTGGAGAGGATGTTTTGAAGACTCCAGCATTTCATAGAAGGCCTTTGCAGATTCCTCCATCTCATCGTCGGAATCCCGAGCATCATCAAAGTCTTGCACCATGTCTTCGATCCTGGTACCATGCTCGTCGGTGCGACGACGAATCACCTCAGCTCTGGCACATTGGTCAGACTCACCATGAAAAGTCCACACCGTATAATTAGGCGTAAAACCCCACTTTTGCATGTGTTTACCCATTTCAAACTCTGTCTGCTTCCTCCAGCTGTTGTAGTTGGGATAGGGGCACCATGTTTTTTGCTGGCCATTTGCAAATGCGGCTCTCACAAACCCCCTGGTTTTTGTTAACCATTCATGGGTCATGTCTTTCTGACTAGGGTGACCAGTGTACATCCAAGCACGATCACTCATCTTGCCTAGCTACCTATGGGCACACAAGAAATAAATATATAATTCATCATCTATATTCATTCGCTAATCAAGTTTGTCAGTTTTATTACGTCCATGCAACCTACACGCTAATAGGTAAACGTAGGTCCTAATCCCACTTGAGTATTTGTAGATTGGGTTCGTTTTCCCATGCTCTGCTCCAGATCTGACGCAGAATTTCGGCAGCACCTCCCCGTTGTTCTCGTGATACACGTCTTGGCAATAAGCAGAGAGGATGTGTGCCCGGAGAACAACAGGGCGGCACTGACGAAATTCTGCATTGGATCTGGATCACAACATACGGGAATACAAACCCAATCTACACATACTCGGGTTATCCATGGATAACGTTGTACAATTCAAAAGGATGGTGGTTATAAATATGCAAAGACATGCATATTTATAGATGTCGCCCTTTCGAACGGGAGACGCATACTGGTCACGCATACTCATGATTGAAGAAACCTATAGCTAGCAAGTTTCATCGGCACGAAGACCGGAACAAAGCAAATTTAGGGGGTATTAGGAGAAGACATAATTACACAGCTAGCGGTTATAAATATGTGACCTAACTCATAATTTACAAAAGTCCGAAGAGGTGTCGGGGGTAGGGGTCGGGGGTTGAGGGTCAGTGGCGTCGGGGGTCAAGGGTCAGTGGCGTAGGGCGTCGGGGGTCGGGGTCAGTGGCGTCGGGGGTCGGGAGTCGCTGGTCGGGGGTGATTTAAGCTGGCGAAGCTATCATTGATCTCCTGTGATCCAAGTGTTTTGCCGTGAATCTTCCCTCTATGACACATGTCTCTTGTTTTTATTACGGTTCATTGACGCTTTCATAACTAGATACTCATGCATGTTGTTTCCCATTTTCTCTTTATGAACTGAAGAGAGAATTCATCTCAGGTTTTAAAAGAGTCTCCACTTTATTTCACTGTCATTTGGAATTACTGTTGTGCTTATATTTTGGAAGATGTTGGTGGCCATCGGACAAAGCAAGTCACTGAATCCATGCTAAAAGATTGTTGGGATATAAATCAAAATCACTAATTCCAATACACCTAGTGTGCTGCCACACATGGCATGAGTCGCAAGATAGCATCCTCTCACCATCATCATCCTTTGCTCCACAATAACAACAAATAGACTGTTGAAAAGGAAATAAAGCAAAAAAGGAAGAAAAACGTACCTGTAGGGGCAGTGGGCAGCCGGAGCAGTGGGTGCCGGGGCAGTGTGGGCCTTGCCAGTGTGGCGCCGGGGCCGGCAGGGGCGTCGGGCGGGGGCAGGGCGCCGGCTGCGGGAGGGGTGGGGGCAGGGCACCGGCTGCGGTGGGGTGGGGGCCAACGCAAGGCGTAGAGGAGGAGCGGGTGCGCGGGGAGGGGCGGTGATGTTGTGGAGGAGGGAGTCACAGAGGTAGTGGAGGAGGGGGCAAGGCTGCCGACGCAGGGCGTAGAGGAGGATGGTGGGGTGTGCGGGGAGGGGCGGCACGATGGTGGAGGAGGGGCAGCGTGGTGGTGGAGGAGGGGGTCGCGACTATGGTGGAGGAGAGGGGTCGTGGGGAGGAGGGGTCGCGAGGAGGAGGGGGTGCTTGGTGGTGGAGGAGAGATCCGGCCGTTAGGCTATGGTGGCGAGGGGAGTGTGGCATGGGGGAGAGGCGGGTGGAGAGAGAGTGGGAGAGAGCTGACCGTTTTGGGGCCCGTCCCCTTTGCCGTCTGCAGGCGGACGACAAAGGATTGGCGGCAGTCGGCAAAGGGGTCGGTGGGGCAGGGTGGGGTGGGTTTGATTCTGACCGTTAGGGTTGGCGTCGGCCGTCCCCTTTGTCGTCTGCCTCCATCTTATTTGTCGTCCGCTGGCACACGGCAAAGGTCTAGCTGATGGCAAATAGGTTCTTTGCCAACAGCCAATCCTTTGCCGTCTTCCTGCAGCTTCTCTACCGTCTGCTCGCTGACGTCAAAGGATTATCTATTGGCAAAGAACCTATTTGCCAACAACAAATACTTTGCCATCTGTTCCTTGTCAACTGACGGCAAAGATGCTCTTTGCCATCGGCCAGCTGACGGCAAAGACAAGGCACATGGCAAATTATTTCTTTCCAGTAGTGTATATTTATTCATAAACACATAGGAAATATCATCATACATGATTCCCTCTCGGGGATATCTCCAATAGTCTCCCACTTGCACTAGAGTCAATCAAATAGACATTGAATGGCCATAGCTCTAACGTGCCCCTCATGCTAGGGTTGTGGAAGCGGCTTAGTCAAGGGTTCAGCAATGTTTGCATCCGTATGAATGTTGCATAAATTAGTGTCACCTTTCGCTATGAGCTTTCATATCAGGTGATACTTTCGGTCTATGTGCCTGGTCTGGTGGTGTTGTCTCGGCTCCTTCGCTTGTGCGATGGCACCTGAATTATCGCAATAAAGATCCAACGGTTTGGACCAGCCCGGTAACACACCAACATCTTCCAGGAACTTTTGAATCCAAACACCTTCCTTTGCGGCTTCACAAGCCAAAATGTATTCGACCTCTGTTGTGGAGTCGGCCACCGTATCTTGCTTGGAACTCGTCCAGCTCACTGCTCCTCCATTCATGACATACACGAATCATGTTTGTGATTGACAATCATCCCTGTCTCTTTGAAAACTAGCATCAACGTAACCCTTTACATTGAGCTCCTCTTCACCTCCATAAACTACGAACATCTCTTTAGTCCTTTTTGGGTAATTCAGAATAGCTTTCACCGCTGCCAGTGACTCTCACCTGCGTTGGCTTGATATTTGCTTGTTAAGCTTATTGCAAAGGCAACATCGGGACGAGTACATAGCATGGCATACATGATGGATCCTATTGCCGAAGCATATGGAACCCTACTCATCCGGTTTAGCTCATCAAAAGTCATAGGACTCTGAGTCTTGCTTAGCCTTATACCATGTGAGATAGCCAAGAACACTCTCTTGGCCTTACTCATGTTGAACCTCTTCAACACTTTGTCTATGTACGTGCTCTGGGTCAACCCGAGTAGCCTCCTTGATCTTTCTCTATAGATCTTGATGCCTAAAATGTACACTGCCTCTCCAAGGCCCTTCATTAAAAACTTGCCATTCAATGATTCCTTGACTGAGTTCAGCATCGAAACATCACTTCCGATGAGTAGTATGTCATCCACATACAAGATCAAAAATACTACCAAGCTCCCACTAGACTGCTTGTATAAACAATACTCCTCTTCGTTCTTGATGAAACCAAGGTCAACGATGACTTCATCAAAACGAATATCCCAACTCCGAGCTGCTTGCCTCAATCCATAAATGGATCTCTCGAGCTTGCATATTTTACCAGCGTTAGTTGGATCGACAAAACCTTCGGGTTGTATCTTGTATACATCCTCCTTTAAATTTCCATAAAGGAAAGCCATTTTGACATCCATCTGCCATATCTCATTATCAAAATATGCAACTATAGCTAGTATGATCCTCACCGACTTCAGCATTGCTACCGGCGAGTAAGTCTCGTCGTAGTCAATTCGTTGAACTTGTCCATAAACTTTAGCGACAAGCCGAGCTTTGTGGATTTGAACATTTCGATCCACATCGGTTTTCTTCTTAAAGACCCATTTGCTCCCAATGGCCTCTACGCCACGCGGTGGATCAACCAAGTCCCAGACTTGATTATCATCCATGGACTTTAACTCGGATCTCATGGCCTCAAGCCATGCCTCGGAATCTGGGCTCACCATTGCTTGTGCATACGTGGCCGGCTCGTCGCTTTCTAGAAACAACACATCACGCACCTTGCGCCATCTATCCGACCTCCGTGGCTCCGGTGCCAACTCCACTACGGGCTCCCTGACCGACTTCGGTATGTTCTCATCAACAACCGAGTTGTCCCCGAGTGGCTCTCAAATTTCTTCGAGTCGCACTGTTCTCCCTCTAGCCTCCTGACTCAGAAACTCTTTCTCTAGAAAAACCCCATTCCGAGAAACAAACACTTTGTTCTCTTCTTGGTTGTAGAAGTCGTATCCCAAGGTTTCCCTCACATATCCCACGAATATGCATTTATGCTACTTGGGTGCAAGCTTGCCCGACATGAGTCGCTTGACAAATGCTTCACAACCCCAAATCTTTAGAAAAGACAAACTAGGACTCTTCCCAGTCCACAGCTCATGTGGTATCTTGTCTATGGATTTTGATGGTACCCTGTTAAGTGTGAAAGCTGCAGTTTCTAGAGCGTATCCCAAAATGACAAGGGTAAATCCGATTTTCTCATCATCGATCGGACCATGTCCAACAAGGTTCGATTTCTCCGTTCTGACACGTAGTTTCTTTGTGGTGTGCCCGGAGGTGTGAGCTGAGGTACTATACCTCGGCTTTTCAGATGATCATCAAACTCATGGCTCATGTACTCACCTCCACGATCTGATCGTAGGAGCTTTATCGTCTTGCCGAGATGATTTTCCACCTCATTCTGAAACTCGTTGAACTTTTCAAAAGTCTCTAACTTGTGACTCAAGTCGTCGGTAAAATTCACGAAGTACAGATAGCCAGCCCTGGCTGTTGTGCTCATTGGACCACACATATCACTGTGTATAAGCTCCAACAGCTCTGACGCCCTCTCAGAACTCTTTGCAAAAGGATACTTAGTCATCTTGCCTGGCAAGCATGATTCACATGTCTCGAATGACCCGAAGTCAGAGAAGTTAGGAGTCCATCATTATGGAGCTTCTTCATGCGTTTCACACTAATGTGTCCAAGCCGACAATGCCAGAATTATGTCAGATTTATATCATTAGGCTTGTGCCTCTTGACATTCACGTTACAGACTGGTTGCGTTTCTAGATTCAGAATAAATAGCCCATCTACAATGTGTGCATAGCCGTGGAACATTCCATTCAAATAAAATAGACAACCATTGTCCTTTAAATTGAATTCATAACCTTGACTCATCAAACATGAGGCAGAAATAATGTTCCGACTAAGTGCAGGAATGTAATAACAATTATTCAATTCCAAAATGAATCCAGAAGGAAGCTGGAGCTGCATTGTGCCGATCTCCAACACATCAACTCTTGCTTTGTTGCCGACCCTCATGTCAATCCCGCCTTGTGCCACACGCCTAGATCTTACCAGCCCTTGCATCGAGTTGCAAATATGAACAATCAATACGGTGTCCAATACCCAAGAGCTACTAGGTATGTCAGCAAGGTAAATTTCTATAACATATGTAACAACTGTACCTTTGCCTGAAGAAGCATCTCCGGACTTCTTGCCATGCTGAGCAAGCCACTTGCTACAGTTCCTCTTCCACTGATGAGTTTCCTTGCAATGATAGCAACTGGTCTTTGAGTTCGGTCCGGACTTCAACTCAGCGGACGAGACAACCTTCTCCGTGCCCTTTTCCTTAGCCTTTTTCTTGGACCAACTCTTCTTGAACTTAGCCGAGTTATGCACCATCAAGACATGATGTGTGACTTTCTTAATATCCTTCTCTGCCACCTTGAGAATCCCATGCAATTCAGTGAGCTTCTTATCCATGTCGTGCATATGATAGTTCGAGATAACGTCCCATAGCTAGGTGGAAGAGAACCCAGAACTGCATCAGTCTCAACCTCATCGAAGAGCGGCAAACCCAATCAATCCAAAGCTTGCACGTATTCGATCATCTTGAGCACATGCAGGCTCAGTGGATCACCTTCCTTCATCTTACAATCCATCAAGGATTGCCAGACATTGAACCTTTCGATCCTAGCCTGCACCTGAAACATGCTCTTGAGACCCTCGATCATATCGAAAGCTGCAATGTGTTCAAAATGCTGTTGCAAATGGGGCTCCATACAAGCCAGCATGAGGCAGCTTATCTCGTTTGATTCATCAACGAGTTACTGGTAGGCATTGTTAGTTTTGGCATTAGCATTATCGACAGGTGCCTTCGAAAGTCGATCCTCTAGAACATTTTCCTTTTTATCATGCTTGAGAACAATTCTCGGATTTCTATACCAGGTGGTAAATTTTGTTTCATTCACTTTATCCTTTTCCAAAATTAATTTCAATGCAAAGTTTTGAGCAGGTGGTGCCATTGAGCTACAACAGAAAATATGCAATCACTAAGCATGTGTTTATGTAGAGTAATTCAATCCTTAAATATAACTACTCCCACTAAAGTCGGCATCCCTCCGCAAACTCTTAGTGATTCAGGATCCGTCTAGCGCGTGCGACTAGTGAGCTTTAGCATCACTGCTAGACAACTTGCCTATTCGGTAAGCAACTCCTTGCTAATCATATATCTATACGACTCCTGTCGGTCGGGTAGGTATCTCATACCCCGTCTCCCGACCTTCTTTGCCACAAGGCTCAAAACCATTTTGATAGCCTTGTCAAGTTAACCTGATGCAGTGCATGTCCGTGTCCGACACGAACCCTCCAGTTCAAGGACATCTAGCAACACCTCAATTTTACGAGCCCACTACCAGATGTACTTGATGTGCGAAGGTGCAACATACGGAATAGCAACGTGCTTGATATTGATGAGGGATCTTTCTATCATACTAACATGTATAGAAATAAGAAGCAATATTAATCACATATAAACAAAAAAATGTGAAATAGTATGGCTCCTTCATGGACATCCTTCCATGGTCGGCTCCAACTCCGATGACCAGGGCGGTACTCCATCTTGTCCGTCACGCTGGGATGCCAAAGACTCGAACTTGATCTCCGTTCTCCAACTACTACTACTAGTAATGAATTTACACAAGATCACAAGTCGACATGCATGTCTTTATACAATATAATGACAACTCTTTAGCTCCTGTCGACTCACAATCATGACACGCAGGTCATGTTAAATTACAAGCACGCATCACATATATATGAGCCATACTATTCACATCAAACCTACAAAGCAAACTCATCCATGGAGTCGCATTCTACCAGTTTTTGTGATCGTGTATGAAATACAAGGCGCTATGCACACGGCGGTCCGGCAAGGTCATCCTCGTGAGCCCCCACCTTGTGAGGCCCACCTCGTGAGGATACAAGGTGCTACGCACATGGTGGTCCCCCACGTGAGGTCTCTTCGCGAGGTCTCCTCAGGAGGTCTCCGAGGTCTCCTCGTCAGATCTCCTCGATGTGCAGTTGATCTCATCAACCGTGCACATAGCCAAACTTATGAATGACGACGGATCTCATCCGCCGCCTCCACGTATCAAATATGCATCCGATCTGAATCTAAAACCACTAGCAGAGGCTCTGCTACCAGTGTTGGGAACTACCTTAGGTGCATCATATGCGAATTAAAAATTCCTACGCGCAGAACAAAGAAGAACATCCTATGGAGATGGATCACAGATCGTTACCACTAGACGCGCAGTGCCGTGCAGCGGAAGTAGAGTTGGGGCAGCACGTCCGCGTGGTTCGTCTCCTCCTTGTCCGTTCTCCCTCATGCAGCCGGTCCAATCTCCTTCGTGAGGCCGGTAGCCGGATCCCGCATACATGCTCTCCGGAGCGGCGGAAGTGCACCGCCTCTAATGGTATCCGCACGTGCAGGAGGAACACATCGTGCGTCAGATTCCTAGGTCCGATCACACGGTCGGCGGCGGGTGGAGGTGGCTAGTCGCAACTCATGTGAAAACCCTAATGAAGGCGATGAAGCGATCTCATTCATACGTGTGCCGCACCTCCACTATATATAGGCGTCCGACGTAGGCTCAACTCTTGGGCCTCGCATGGACCCTAAAGCCCATGTGTTCCATCCCTTAAGCGTGCGACCCTTTAGGTTCTCGTTCACTTGGTCGCGAGTCAGACCACGTCCGACTCGGCTAGTGGGTAGCGGTCTCTAGCAAGACGTGCTGACTCCAAGTGTCCGATGAAGTTGGTTAGGTGAACATGTACTTCATACTTCTATTCCCTTTGTCACATGATATACGTTGTCGTGCTCAAGGCGATATGGTCACCGTTGTTGCCGCACGACCTCTTTCTCGTTCCGGTAAATCCGACCACTATTCATATTATCTCATAATACTCATTGCATGGCCATGCTTATCCAGGTCGGATCACCCGAGGGGCCCAGAGTATATCTCTCCTGATCGGAGGGGCAAATCCCATCTTGCTCGACCATGTCTTGCAGCATGGGTCTAGACAAGCTTGGAACCTACCTTTGTAACTACCCAGTCAGGGAGTAGCGTTTGGTTGGTACAAAGCAAGTCTATCACCATCCCGAGTACATGCAACAGCTCAGGTCTTAGGACATAGAACATATGTTGTACTAGAGACTCACAAATGACCTATCGATGCGTCTCACAGTAGGCTCTGTCCAACTCAGACCTTATCTTGGTTTGGATTTGACTATGTCAAATCCAACCAGATATTTCTGAGTCATATTATGCGGCTAGCATCCAATGCTACATGGCCAGTGAGACCGGACCATCCACCGTGTCATATGCTAGTCTAACACGTTGCGCGTCCACACAACCCTTTCGACTAGGGACTCTTTAGGACGGTCACCATACATTGCATAGTCTCACAAACAAGTCACGTACTTGTTAATTACACATCATTGATAATGTCCAAGGACTATCTTTATTAATAAACACATAGGAAATATCATGATACTTGATTGCCTCTAGGGCATATCTCCAAAAAAGATCCAGCCTTGGTTCAACGGTAGGGGTGGGATAAGACCAAAATTAACCCTCTAATTCAGCCCAACAGATACTTTCTCCCACTCCCCCTTTGACCATAGCCTCTCTCCTCGTCTCAAGGGCATCCAAGGGGCATCTACACTTCTCCCAGACACTGGTAGACGAGGTGGAACATGGCAGAGCGCGCCAGCATGCCATGGCATGCCAAAACTACGCTCTGGACGCGCTACAGTGCACACCTGCACTGTGGGGGGCCATCTCCGACCTCCTCTTGCCCCCTCCGTCTGTCCCTTGAGCCCCCTTCGACGACCGACACCATGCACCATGTCATGCACCTTCTCTCTCTCCCCCTACTCCCCTCTACGACGCGTGCCCCGGCCACCCGACTCGGTCAGATGGTGCCCGCGACACCGGCACGCCTGGGGCCATCTCTCGCTCCTCCACGTCCTCTTTCCAACCACAGACCGCGTCCACGATGACCGCATCCGCGTCCCCGGGTCCCGTCTCCTCCCCTGGTCGTTGCCACGATCTCGCTGGTGCACCGGCTTTTGGTGAACCGTGCCCCGACTATAAAACACCACCCGGGCCTCCCTCTCCCTCCCTTCAACCTCCTGCTACTCCTAATCGCACTCCTAAACCACCCTCCCCTTGTTTGAGGCTCCCGAGGTCGAGCTCGAGCTCCGGATCTGCCGCATTAGGATTTCGGCAATCCCCGGGTAAAAGGCCGCTCCGGTTCTTGTTTCTTCCTCGTTGGAACTCCGGCAGCTTCCTCATGCTTATCCCCCTCTTCCCCATTCTTTTTCTACAGGATTCGGCCCTGGCGACCACCCTCCTGAAGCACCTCTGCCATGGGACCTTGCCTCCGACGACTCGCTGCACCTGAGCTCGTCCCTCCACCACCCGTCAAACTGTGGGATGACGCTGGTTCCGTTCCCGTCATCGATGGGCCCAGTCGTGCCCCTCTTGCCACTGGTGAGCTCGCCCTCTCTCCTGTCGAGGGGTTGAAGACGAACCCGGAGGGGCCCGCTTGTCATCCTCCTCTCTCCCTCCCTCTTTCGTTAACCGCTGGTGCCCAACTATCAGATTTGAACGCGCCAGTTGTGCGAGCGCCATGTCGGTTGAACGTGTAAAACACCTTGGCGCCTTCGACGAGGCCGCCTGGCGGGGGCTGCTTCCCTCTGAGTCGGCTCTACCGAGCCGGTTTGGCCCATGGGGAATAGTGACTCCCCTTTTTAATTCTTTTCCAGAATCTTCCAAAATTTCTCCTAGCTTAATGATATATCCAAATTCGAATCTTCCTCCCCCAAAACTCCTGTAATGTTGTGTAGTATTTTAGGGTGCCACTTGTGTAATTTTTTGCAATAGGTTGTATGCATTATTTTATTTTAAATTCATGTTTTAGGCATCTTAACACTGTGTTAGAATAGATTCTGCAACTCTTTACGCTTCAAAAATAAATCCCAATAATTTTTACTGTACGTATACTCACCAGAGTATTTTAGAAAAAAGGTGTGACATTTTTCTAAGTAGATTATTTTCTCTGTTTTTAGTTGAGTGCTTATATTTGCCCGTTTATATTGCGATGATAGATTGCATTGCTGACGAGGGACTTGGGCCAAAAGACTTTAAATACCCCGGAGACTTTGTTGAGCAAGACAAGCATCCCCTTGACCATGTCTATGAGAATACTTTCATGCATGTCATATTTAGCACTTTATTCTGATGCACCAGACCATGATGAATCAGTAACTACCTCGGTGGGGTGTTTTTAATAGTTCATCGTTGACACTTGCACTTGGGCATAACCCTACCTTCCAATGAGGGTTGTGCGGGTGGGGTGCAGTTAGGTTGCTAGAAGTGCTATGCATGAGAATTAGTACATGCATGAAGACGATAAAGGAAGATGATTTCAAAGGTTTTATAAAAACCTCCTTGGGTGCCAGTAATGCACGAGGGTGATGTGTTGAGTTAGGTAACCACTTGATAAAGGAGTGGTGTTGTAACATTTTAATTTTATTAAATTTGGATTTTAATAGAAGCATCATTTGCATATCATGGTTTATAGCATTTTGGAGTTCATCACGTTCAAAATTCTTCTACTCATAAAAAATAACAGAGGGAGGATAATATAACTTCCTCAAAATATAAATGAGTGGGAAAGTATTTTAATTATATTGGTGTTTTAAAGTTGCATTCAAAATTATTTTTGTTGGCCAAAAGATAATTTTTGTATAAGAAAATATTCTTTCTAAATTGTACGAGCATGAATTAATGTTCATTATGCTCTATTTATCCAAAAGTTATTTTAGAAAATTACTACGTTATTTTATATGTATTTTTGGTCTTGTTTGGATCTCAAAAAATTTCAGTTAAAGAAAACACGCACGCACGTACCAGGCCGGCCGAGCCAGCTAGCTAGTCTGAGGCAGCCAACCAGCCAGGCCTGCCCCGAACCGCTCGCTCCTAGTGCTCGCTCACCCAGCGCCCTGCCGTTCGCATCGCTCGCTCGCCTCTCTCTGTCTCTCTCACGCACGCTAAGACATGGGGCCCTGCCCTATCTTCTCTAACCTCCCGCAACCAGTGGGATAAGCCAGCGCTCAAGCTCCCGCACCGGCCGCGCGAGGCTCTCGGGATAGAGCCTATCTGCAACGCTCAGCCTCCGTAGCCGAGCCTATATAAGCCCCTCGAACCCCTCGTTCCATTCAGCCGATCTGCTCCTCCTCTTGCCGCTCACAGCCACTGCCGTCACCGTTCACATCTCGCCGGAACCTGGTCCTTTGCCAGAGTGCCACGTCGTCGGTGAATCTTCCCTGCCTTTTTTTCTTCGAGAAATCGGACCCCCTCGTCCTTGGTCACCTCTGTGACACCGGTGTTTTTCCCTAGGATCGCCGAAGCAGGGTCCCGTCCGACCTTGATTCCCCGGAGTTCGCCGAATCACTCGGACTTTGCCGCCTTCGTCCGCTCCATCCGCTCGTCACCACCGTTCGGCCGCCCCCGTCGAGCCGTACTGGCCCGACCACCTCGCCACACTAGAGTCCGTTGGAGCCTCCGCCCTACCTATTGAACCTGTAATTCCACTACCCTGTTTCGGTAGATAGGATAGCATTCTTCAGTTAGCAGAATAAACGGCCATGTGGCCCGGTAGTCTAGCTAGGTAGTTTAGCTCCCGTTGAAATAGCTCAATTCAGTTAGAAGTAGCTAGCTTCGCGCGGCCGTTGCTCGGCATGGGATGGCATGCACACGTAGTCGGCGGCACACGCGCATCACCTCGATGGGGAGCGTCGTGGGATGGCATGGCCGGTAAGCTCGCGGACGTGGTTGATCTTTCTCAGGGCCGGTCCTAAGATTTCAGGGGCCCAGGGCGAAGCTAAAATTTAAGGCCCCATAGTATAAATAAATAGTATATATTAGAGAAATAAATAGAAAAAAAATGAGACACAAATTTTTTACGTAGAAAACCCTTACGCGAAAAACCATGGACGCACAAAGGCGTAATTTCATTATAGTATATAAGTTTTACAATTCAAACACACCCTAAAATTTCCTTCTTGCATTCATGCATGCAAAATCGTCGATGATGGAGTCAATATCAATCTCATCCAATAACTGCTTCTCGATGCATAGAGTTGCCAAACCATTTAACCTCTCTCGTGACATTATAGATCTCAAATAGTTTTTCAATAACTTCAGCTTAGAAAAGCTTCTTTCAGCTGATGCAACAGTCACGGGCATAGTAAATAAAATCTGATAAGCAATAGAAGTATTAGGATAACAATCTGCTTCCCTCACGAAATGAAAAATCTCCACAGCAGACATTGTTCTATCTGGTAAAGTAAACTGCATGACACTCAACTCACAAATCATATCATTTAGCTCGACATCACATTTACCTTGTGTCAAAGTATTTGCAAATTCAGTGCACCTTTCTTTCAATTAAGAACCATCCAACGACTTCAAATATGTTGAACTCATTAAAATCCAAATACTTTTTTGAATGATTGGAGCTCCTCAAATCTACTCGTCAATGATGTGATTGCCATATCAACCATAACCAAAAAGTAGTTCACTTTAAAATCCTCCTCGCCTTGCAAGATTTCTTCTAGGCATTCAGTTTCATCAAATTGCTTTTTCCTAGAAGCACGGCGTTTTACTGGAAATGATGGCTCTACACCCAATTCAGTTGCAATTTCCTTGGCACTATCCAAACTAGAAGCAAATCCTTCATTTCTATAGGTGCGGATGTAATCGCGTATACCTTCTATTTGTTGTATTGTCGACTCAATGCACATGGATGGTGACTGCAACTTCTTGCTCACTGCATTAACTGCAAATAAAATTGAATGCCAAATAACCATACCAAATATAAATTCCAATTTACCAACCATTTTATATAATTTTTTTGCATCACTCCGATCCTTGGGTTCAGTATCACCATCTTCACATAACTCTAGAAGAGCGGACCTGAGCTGGGGAGCTTGATACCTAATTGCTTTGACACTTTTAATTCGACTCTCCCAGCGAGTATTGGACAAGGACTTCACAGTTAAACCTTCCACATGATCTAGCAAAACTTTCCATCTTTTGGTAGACCCAGCAAATAAAACATAGATCCGTTGCACTATTCCAAAAAAAGAAACAGTCTTATCACATGATTTAGCCATGTCACAAAGAGTGAGATTAAGACTATGACAAGCACATGGCATATACAAAGCCCTTGGATTTATTTTAAGCAACCTACTTTGCACTCCCCTGTGCTTTCCTTTCATATTAGAGCCATTATCATAACCTTGACCCCGAATGTCATCAATAAGAAGACCATATGATTTGATGGATTCAACCAATACATTGAAAAGCCCTTCACCGGATGTGTCATTCACCACCAAGAAACCAAGAAAGTATTCCTCAATTTTTATTTGAGCACCAGCCATACGAACACATCGAACCAACAAACTCATTTGCTCTTGGTGACTCACATCAGGGGTACAATCGAGAATAACCGAGAAATATTTAGCCTCTTTGACTTCCTTCAAAATAGTTTCTGTAATGCTATAAGCCATAAGAGAAATCAACTCATTCTGAATTTTATGACTTAGATAATGATACTGAATCTCTTTGTTTTGAAACCGTCTAATGTGGTCCTGCATTACCAAGTCAAATTCTGCAACCATCTCAACACAAGCTAAGAAATTACCATTAAGATCATTATAAAGCCGCTCATTGGATCCTCTAAAAGCTAATTTTCGTTTACCAAGAAATTTCACAATAGCAACTATTCTTAGCATTACTCGCCTTAAGCGCTCCTTCTCTTTTGTGATCTGATGCTGCAACTCCTTATCAATTGTTTCATGTTTGCTCAATCTATTTTTCAGTCCGTTCCAAGAGATCATGATTGTAATATGCTCCACACTTGCTTCATGTTCTTTTAGACTATCACTAATATGCTGCCAATCTTTATACCCATCATGCGCCAAACTACTTTTGCAGTTGATAGGATTAAACAACTTACAAGAAAAACAAAACACTTTGTCAGCCTGTTTTGAATAAACTAACCATTTTCGATCACGTACCTCTTCGTTGCTCATTGTTCTAGAGTAATGGGCATATGAAAAATATCTTCTCTTGCCATTTAAAGGAAAAGTAATACCATCTTCTCTAATAGGCCCTTTCTCAACTATTGTATCCCTTGCTTTGTTATCAAGATTAGCCCAATTTGCTGGATCATAAATATCCACATGAACTGGTTCTTCATCAACAGTAGCAGATTCCGTGGGAGATGAATTATGGTCATGATCACTCACATTGTTACCGTCCGCGTCGATGTCAACATTGTCTTCTGTATGGATATCATCTTCTAGATCCACATTACTTGGTTCTCCCACAAGAACTAACGCCAACTCATCTGGATTTTTTGAAGTGGACGGGTTACTCTTAAAATATTTAGGAAGAGATCCTCTGTCACATCCCTAACCCTTAAGCAAGTTAGTCTTATGCTCATGTCTTCTTTGCATTTGCATCTAAGATTTTCCAACAAGAACAAGAAAGTGGCAAAGGAAAAACTCAAAACCCTAGCCACTACTTTAAATAAAGAAAATCTCTAACTAGTTAAAATCAATGAACCCAAAATGGCCTCAAGAAAGGTTCAACCTTTCTGATAAATCACGAAAGTAAATGAGCATTGGAGAAAACTATTTTCTTGACAATTTAAGCATTTTAAATTAATGCAAAAAGCCACTGGTTTCAAATTTTAAATTTGACATCAGAAACTTTAATCTTTCAAAAATGTTGAAAACTTTAGGAATGGTTGGAAATATTCCAACAAATATTCTAGGGTGCTTAACATAGTTTTTGCATTTTGTTTCGGAGCTGAAATAAATAGCAAAATATTGAAATAGCTAAAACAGAAACAAAAACAGAAAAAAAATGGGAAACTCTTACGTGTCGCCTAGCCTGGCCCGGCCCATCTCCCTGAGTCGTCTCCTCCCTCACGCCAGTAGGAGCAGGAGGTGGCCGCCGCCTTCTCCGGCGCGGCCACGCACCTGTGCGCCTGCCTGGCCGCCGCCTCGCGCTGGCAAGGCCGGGGATAAGCTCCACGAGGCCTCCTCTATCCATTCCCAGCGTCAGCTCTCTTCCTCCTCCCGGATCTCTCCTCCCCCTTCTGCCGCCATTGGAGCCGAGCAAAGCTCGAGCTGCCCGTGCCCCTAGCCTTAGCATCCTCTTGCTGAGCACGCCGTTAGCTCCGCCTCGTCGAGCCGGTCCTCCCTGCAGAAACTGAAGTCTCCCCGAGCTCTGCATCGCCCCCAACGCCATCGTCTTCCACCTCCGGCCGCCGGACCTCTCCCGTCGATTCGCTCCCTCCGGCGCACCCCCGAGCCCTACAACAACACCATCGGAACCGCCGTGAGCTCGTCTTCGTTTCCCCTCTCACCCCACACTCTTCCGTGCACCGTAGCCCCGTTCCCCACCAAGGCCGAGAGCTCCTCGCCGCCGGTCATGTCGTCGCCGTCGCTGTGGTGTCTGTTCCACGCGCTCGAGCTAGGCTTCGAGCTCCTGGAGCATCTAGGAGTGTGATGAGCCCATCAGCTGTCCTCCTCGTGCCCTAGAGCCATCAACCGCGGGAGGCCGAGCTTCGGCCGCCGCTTCGGCTCGTCGCTGGCGCCTCTCCGAGCGACCCTAGCCTCCCCTGATGCCCCTGCCAGATCGGCTACTTCGCCAGCATCCCGTAGCTGCAAACCGCGCTTGAATTGGTGCCGTGCAGCGCCGTTTAGGTCGTCTCCAGCGAGCCCTCCGCCGTGGGCTTGGTCGCCGGCGACCACCCTCCGGTGGGCGTCGACGTGGTCGACCATTAGGGCGTAATTGCCCTCCCCTCAGTCATTGCCAAAGGGCCCCACGCCTGGTCAAACCCCAATTAGGGGTTGGTCAGCGCGGGGTTAGCCCCTGGGTCACTGACCAGTGGGTCCCCCCTATCAAGTTTGACCTGAACAGGTCAGCTGACCTGCTGACGTCAGGCTGATGCAATAAAGAGAATTTCCGGTATAGAAATAATTCGAGGAAATTGCTAAAAATTTTAAAAATCATAGAAATTAATCTGTAACTCCAATGAAAATAACTTATATATGAAAAAGTATCAGAAAAATTCAAGGATTCTGTATATGCTATTTTCAACCATGTTTGAAAAAGTTATAGGACCCTAACATGTAGAATAAGGAATAATTCAATTCTTATAATTACTTTTAAATGGAATTTGGAAAATATTCAAATTTCATTATGAATGCCATGATCACACACTGTCCTAATTACAAATCAGTACCTTAACATGACATCTCATGCAAGCTAACATAAAGTTGATCTAAGCATCAGGTCGAATCAATTAAACCGGTATCCGAGACTACCTCGTTTGAATTGATATTCGAATGTGGTTCAAATCAATTTCAAACCTAACACATGCTGATTATAATAGTTTGTCACCTTGCATTCTCATGCCATGCTCATGCATCATTTTGATTGCATATGATTGTTATTGAATGTTGCCATTCATTTCGGTAGGCTCCGCACCCCCGGATTCCACCGGATATCCGTCTGACGGATATTGTTCCTCCTCTGAGCAACAAGGCAAGCAACCCTTTTGATCATCCCGATAATTCCCATGTTCTTGCTCCTGCACTTATTTATTGCATTAGGATCAAATGCTACAACTGCTTTTGCCACGTTAGTTGAACCCACTTCCTTTGCATGACCTAACCTTGTCACAGTAAATAGCCGTACCTTGCAACCTAGCATACCTGGTAGTTGCCTGAGCTATGATGTGCCTTATCCTGCTATGCATGCTATGCTTAGAGTTGTGTATGGTCTGTCATCTGGGAGATGAACAGAATTGTGAGAATATGTTCGATAAGTAAAGGTTGTGTGTTGAACCTTATTTGGTAAAGGTACCGGTGAAAGGCTGTGTAGGAGTACATGGCGGGTTGTTTCATTGGAACCGTCCATAGGAACTGAGTTTCGTGTATGTAATCCAAGACTAGATACTACCACATGCTGGGCCCTGAAATATGACCCCGCTCGGCCTATTAATCGCGTAGTACTCGGTCCAGGAGTTGCAAGTAGTTTCTGGTGTTTATAGTAATGCTGGAGGCCGTGCATGGTGCTGACCTGAGAGGTGGGCCGTGATGCGGTAGGCAGTGGCACGGTGTACCAAGTGGCACCCGGATGGTGGGCTTGGGAACCCTGCGCACATCGTTTGAGGCCGTGGCGGAAACCCCGGCCGGACTTCCGTACGGGTTACTCTCAGATAGGCGATAAACCTGGACTAGGTACTAGTGTGGTTAACGGTCGTGGCCGACGCCCTCGCTGGGCTTGCGCTTGAAGGTTGCTGAGCTGCATGACGTGCACATGGCGATAAGTGGCGAGAGCGTGTGTGACGAAGTACACCCCTGCAGGGTTATGATCTATTCGAATAGCCGCGTCCGCGGATATGGACTACTTGGAGAGATATGTTGTTCCTAAATAACTTAAATGGCTACTCATAAAATTGCCAAGATAAGCGTGAGTCTCATGGATGGCATTTCTGTACGGAGACGGAAAGATTCCACGATAGTGTATTGTTGTGGTGTTAGTGGACTCGTGTGCGAGAAATCAAGTTATCAAAATTATTTAAAAGTGCAAGTTGTCTAGCCACGAGTCAAATGCTGGCTTTCCGCATGAAACCCCACAATACCTTTTGATACCTTGCATGAGTAGTTAGTTATCCTAAAGTCTTGCTGAGTACCTTCGTACTCATGTTTGTTTAATAAATGTTACAGAGGTTGCTAATGACCCTAATGGAGGGTTCTTCGTAGACATCGACGACGACGAGTAGCTGGTGTCCCAGTTACGATCTGGCCCTATGTTGGATCTGTAGTATAGTCAGGCCATGTGCCTTCTAGTTGCCCTGTCTATACTCAGACAGTTTAAACTCTTCCGCTGGCTTGTAACTGAATGACTGCTATTATGGGTCGTGAGACCCTTAATGTGTAATATTATGTGTGTGGCTCTTCCGAGCCTTTTAAATAAAGCTTGTATGTTTATCGTTAGGTTGTGATGCCATCTATGTATCTATACATATCGGTATCCCATGCGTACGTGTGTCATACTTGATATGTATGGGGTTCGATTACTTAGTCGTGAACTTTAGTAGCACTCCTTACAAGGAAATGCCCCTTTGTGATCCAATGAGCCTTGACAGTTCGCTACTGCTCCGGACACATTGGTTGACCGGCATGTGTCCTTCTTAGCTGCTGTGTCTGTCCCCTTTGGTGAAATGTCACGCGATGTAATGGAGTCCTTGGGGCATGCTACGACTCGTCTACATTCGCTGATGACCGACACCTGCTTTGTTGGGTCATGTATGGGTGTCCTTGTGCGGTACTGCCACTTTGGTTTATGACTAGACATGTCGATTCGGGTTCTTTGACATTGGATTGCTAGCAACACTATCGCATACGTGAGTCAAAAGACGCAAACGGTCCCGGCTAAGGTAAGGCTGCAGCCGTGGATTCCTATGGCTTAGGATCGGGGTCCCGACAGCGTTGGTATCAGAGCCTGACTGACTGTAGGATTACTAAGCCAAACTGGTCGAAGTTGAGTCTAGAATTGCTTTAGTTATATATAAGGGAATTGTTTGTGGAAGGGAACGTAAGACTCTTGTTCTCTTCTCAAGTTATTCTATTCTGGTCATCCTCGTCTTTTCTGCGGGAATTAAGGACTAGATTACTCATCTTCTCCTAGGCTCGTGTTTCTGATCGGTAGATTATAGGACTACGGGTCAAGAGATATTTGTTTTATTTTATTCCTAGGAAAAAAGGAAGTAGGTTTGATGATTAGAGAGTTGAACTTGATAATTGAGTGGTTACGCTATTCCATTTTGGGTTGTCTCAAAATTTGCTTTTGAGCATTTACAGCCGTTATGCTGCCCAATTTTTCATTCAGAGCTCTAATGCTTTTGCATTACTCTCTAATTACAGATGCCTGGCCGTCCTTCTCGTCAGGTGGTACGTCTGACCAGGTGCATTGATGAGCCGGGTCATACGGCCATGCTGGTCAGGGTGATGTTGGTGTGCGGTTACCGCTGGTACCCCGAGTACACAGTGGAGGAACAGTACCGAGACTTCAACCAGAGCCAGTACATCTGCATTGTTAGGGTATTTCCAGACTACCCTGGAGCTGAGGAGCCAATCCATTGGTCCTATGGGTTGGGAGTCACTGTTGACATGGCAGTACAAGATGCTGCCTATTCAATGCTGACCATTATGAGAGCGAGACATGCACTGCTGCAGAATTCAGAGTTCTGCTATGTTCCGGCCTCTCAGCCTGGTGAACAGGGATACCTCAGTCGAGTCTATTTTGATTCTTCTATGGAGGATCCACTACTGCAGTCCACTATTGAGATGCTAGAGAACAGAGACAGGGATGCTCGTGCTCTCCGTATGGAGCTTTATGCTACCCGTGCCCGTCTGTGGACAGCTTTGACGCAGCTGGCACCGGTAGTCCAGACAGGGTATGGAGAGATTGAGATGCTGAACCCTGTTAGGACCCATCTTCCGGCCCACGTTGACTGGCCAACTATAGGAGGAGTCACACCTCTTCGGGGACCCCTCTTACCACCAGTCAGGGGACCAAGGCCACATCCGTGTCCTTATGGATCCCAGGCATCTCAGGCTAGAGTGTTTCCTGATCCGTAGGTTGAGCTTCCAGGTCATGGAGGTAATCTCTATGAGATGTTCTATGCGGATGCCTGAGCTGTGAGCGGAAGGATAGTATGGTAGTAGCCGTACGTTCACAGTCCTGCATGACTTGTGAAGTATGCATGTAATGTGAAATGAATTACGGAGGCCTAGATAAATAATGTATAGGAAGCTTGTAAGCCTGTGATGAGTAGTTTCATAATTTCAGTAGTTTGCTCTTCGGTTAAGGTTGTACTGAACTATGTAAGGGTGTGTATGAACCATGGTGTATATATAGCAGTTGCTTGTTACCATGCTGTTCGGATATTCATTTCCGCATTCCATGTGTTCAGTACATTCTTAATCCATAGCTAGTATTGATATGATGTTGGTCTAAGCTATGAGTTTGTTTGTCAGGATGGTGTTCACCAGGTTGAACCGTGCCCCTGCTCATGAGCAAGGCGAGGGTAGTCAAGCATCGTAGGAAGACCTGCCTCACCCGCCTTCTCTGGTGGAAGTGATGGTTGAGGCAGAGAGAAATAAAAGAGAGACCAACCGACTGTTAGAGCATACTGAGCAGAATACGGCTCGACAGCCTAGGAATGATGCAGTGTCCCTCAATGACTTTGTAAAGCTGAATCCTCCAAAGTTTCATCATTCCGTCGATCCCCTCGACGCTGATGACTTGCTGTGCAGCATCTCACGCAAGATTCGTTGTGCGAATGTGTCTGAGGCCGACAAGGTGACCTTCGCGGCGTATTTCCTGGAAGGACCTGCCAATCTGTGGTGGGAGAACTTTGAAGCTATGCGTCCCGCTGAACCAGTGGCCACATGGGTAGACTTCAGTGCAGCTTTTCGTCTGCACCATATTCCAGAGGGCCAGATGGACAGAAAGAGAGAGGAGTTATGTGCCTTCTCTCAGGGCAAGATGTTTGTGGATGCCTATAGCCGCGAGTTCGGTAATCTCGCCCGCTATGCAACAGAGGAGGTGTCTACTGACGCCAAGAAGCAAGCAAGATTTCGTAAGGGTCTGAGCCCTGAGTTGCGTCGTGATCTGCGCCTCCATGAGGGTGCAAGCTTTCAAGCCCTGGTCAACAAAGCGATCAGTGCCGAGACTGGTCATACTGACTTCGAAGCCACAAGGAAGCACTCTCGTGACTTTGGCTCGTCTTCTTGTTCCGCGTTTCCAAAACGCAGGCTGTGGGTTCCAAACAGTTCTCTGCCGCCAAGATACACTCCGAGGCCACCCTACGTGGCGCCTCAGACGAATCAGACCAACCCTCCAACAAAAGCTTATGCTGGTCCAGCTAGCAATGCTGCACCACGTGCCAACCAAGTGATATGCTACAAGTGTGGAGAACCAGGGCACTATTCCCGTGAGTGTCCTCAGAATGTCGGTGCCAAGCAACCCGGAAAGTCCGTCGGGCAGGCCAAGTCGGGCAAAGCTTACTATGTGAAGCCAAGTCCTGCACGTGGCCGTGTGAACTATGTTTCAGTAGAAGAAGCTGAAGAGGATCCCGACGTCATGCTGGGTACGCTTCTTGTTAATCATCACCCAGCGTCCGTTCTCTTTGATACTGGGTCTTCTCATTCCTTCATTTCAGAAAGTTATGCACAGTTGCATAACATGTCTTTTTGTGATATGCCAATCCCATTGGTTGTCCAAACCCCTGGTAGTAAATGGCAAACCCTAGGATAACCTATGACCATGAAATTCTAGTAGATAGGCTAGTTTTTCTAGCCTCATTGATAGCCTTGAAATCTTCGGATATTAATATCATCTTGGGCATGGATTGGATGTCAGCTCACTATGCCAAGATTGATACTCATTCTAGAAATGTCCATCTTACCCATCCCTCGGGTGAGATAGTAAATGTCTCCACTCGAGTTGCCAAATGCCAACTCTATTCCCTAAATGCCAACCCTCTTCCGGAACTCGAAGACATTCCGGTAGTCCGTGACTTTCCGGATGTTTTTCCAGAGGAACTGCCAGGAATTCCACCTGACAGAGATGTAGAGTTTGTGATAGATCTTGTTCCGGGAACTGTCCCAATAGTCAGAAGACCATATAAGATGGCACCCCTGGAGCTAGCCGAACTTAAGAAGCAATTAGATGAGGACTTGAACAAAGGTTTCATTCGTCCTAGCTCTTCTCCCTGGGCTTGTCCCGTCCTCTTCGTCAAGAAGAAAGACGGAACGGATCGGATGGTTGTAGATTACCGACCAGTTAATCTGGTCACCATAAAGAACAAGTATCCGCTCCCCAGGATCAACGATCTGTACGATCAGCTCGCTGGATCCTCAGTCTTCTCCAAAATGGATTTGAGGTTGGGATACCATCAAATCAAGATTAAGAACGGGGACATTCCAAAAACGGCTTTTGTTACTCGTTATGGCCAATATGAGTACACCGTTATGTCCTTCGGTTTAACCAATGCCCCAGCCACCTTCTCTCGACTGATGAACTCAATCTTCATGGAGTATTTGGATAAATTCGTCGTGGTATACCTCGATGATATTCTCATCTACTCGAAGAATGAACAAGAACATGCCGAGCATCTAAGGCTGGTATTGATGAAACTTCGAGAGCATCGCCTTTATGCCAAATTTTCAAAATGTGAATTCTAGTTACTAGAAGTGACCTATCTAGGACACGTAATCTCTGGTAAGGGTATTGCTGTCAATCCCGAGAGAGTTCAAGCTGTCCTTGATTGGACTCAACCTGAATCGATTAAGCAAGTTAGGAGTTTTCTTGGTCTAGCGAGCTATTGTCGCCGCTTTGTCGAGAATTTCTCCAAGGTTGCAAAGCCTCTAACTGAACTCCTCAAGAAAGATAAAAAGTTCGAGTGGACACCACAGTGTGAGCATGGTTTTCAGGAACTGAAAAGACGCCTGACTTCCGCACCTGTGTTGGTACCACCAGATTTTTCTAAGGACTTTGTTATCTATTGCGACGCCTCGCGACACGGATTAGGTTGCATTCACATGCAAGATCGTCATGTGATCGCATACGTATCTCGACAGTTGCGTCCACATGAAGATAATTATCCCACACATGATCTTGAGCTTGCAGCTGTGGTCCATGCACTAAAAACCTGGCGACATTACCTTCTGGGTAATCGTTGCGAAATATTCACTAATCACCAAAGTCTGAAATATATTTTCACCCAGACGGATTTGAATCTCAGGCAAAGATGGTGGGTTGAGTTGATCTCGGATTACGACTTAGGGATAACTTACACCCCGGGGAAGGCCAATGTTATGGCCGATGCGCTAAGTCGTAAATCTTATTGTAACAATTTGATGCTACAACAAGGTCAACCACATCTCTATGAGGACTTTCGGAAGTTGCATCTTCATATTGTTCCTCAAGGATTCCTTTCTACCCTGGTGGCGAAGCCTACTCTTAGGGATCAAATCATAGCTGGCCAAAAGCGTGACAAGGGTATATCACGGATCAAGGAGAATATTTTTAGCGGAAACGCTAAAGAATTTTCCATGAACGATCAAGGTGTTGTGTTCTTCCAGAATCGTTTAGTGGTTCCTAAGAACCCATATTTAAGGCAGCTAATCCTTAAGGAGGCTCATGGTTCTCCTCTCACCATTCATCCCGGTAGTACTAAGATGTATCAGGACCTACGCCAGAGGTTCTGGTGCACTAGGATGAAGAGAGAAATTGCTGAGTTCGTTACTAACTACGACGTTTGTCGTCGAGTTAAGGAAGAACATCAAAGGCCTGCTGGCACCCTTCAGCCTCTAGCTATTCCTGAATGGAAATGGGATAAAGTTAGCATGGATTTCATTACCGGATTTCCCAAGACCAAGAAAGGGAATAATGCTACCTTTGTGGTCATTGACCGTCTTTCCAAAGTGGCTCATTTTCTTCCTGTTCGTGAGAGTATAACAGCTAGCCAGCTAGCAGAGTTATATATCTCTCGAATAGTGTCTCTTCATGGTGTTCCCCTGGAGATTAACTCGGACCGTGGAAGTATCTTTACTTCTGGCTTCTGGGAAAGTTTTCAGAATGCCATGGGGACTCACCTATCTTTTAGCACTGCTTTCCATCCCCAATCAAGTGGTCAAGTAGAAAGAGTGAATCAAATCCTAGAAGATATGCTCCGAGCTTGTGTTATATCATTTGGTATGAATTGGGAAAAGTGCCTTCCATTCGCTGAAGTCGCTTATAACGATAGTTACCAATCAAGCTTGGGCAAAGTACCTTTTGAAGTTCTCTATGGACGAAGATGTCGAACACCTCTTAATTGGTCAGAAACCGGAGAGAGGCAACTCTTTGGCCTGGATATGATCCAGGATGCAGAAGAGCAGGTTCGCATTATTCGTGAAAAGTTGAAAATAGCCCAGTCTCGTCAAAAGAGCCAATATGATCGTCATCATAAGGCTGTGACCTTTGAAATTGACGAGAAGGCTTACCTTCGGGTTACACCTTTGAAGGGTACCCATCGATTCGGTATCAACGGCAAATTGGCTCCTCGTTACATTGGTCCTTTTCGCATTCTTGCCAAACGAGGAGAAGTTGCCTACCAGTTGGAACTTCCTCCGCATCTTTCCAAGGTTCATGATGTTTTCCACGTCTCGCAACTCACGCGTTGCTTTTCGGATCCTATCCGTGAAGTGGACCACGAAACGCTTGATCTCCAAGATAACCTTTCATACCGAGAATACCCCGTGCGTATTCTTGATCAAGCTGAGCGTACCACTCGACGTCGAAACCTCAAGTTTCTTAAAGTTCAATGGTCAAATCATTCCAAAAAGGAGGCAACTTGGGAAAGAGAGGATCGTCTCCGACTTGAGTATCCTGCGTTATTCCCGACGACTTCTAAATCTCGGGACGAGATTCTTTTGAGTGGGGGTGAGTTGTCACATCCCTAAACCTTAAGCAAGTTAGTCTTGTGCTCATGTCTTCTTTGCATTTGCATCTAAGATTTTCCAACAAGAACAAGAAAGTGGCAAAGGAAAAACTCAAAACCCTAGCCACTACTTTAAATAAAGAAAATCTCAAACTAGTTAAAATCAATGAACCCAAAATGGCCTCAAGAAAAGATCAAACTTTCTCATAAATCATGAAAGTAAATGAGCATTGGAGAAAACTATTTTCTTGACACTTTAAGCATTTTAAATTAATGCAAAAAGCCACTGGTTTCAAATTTTAAATTTGAAATCAGAAACTTTAAACTTTCAAAAATGTTGAAAACTTTAGGAATGGTTGGAAATATTCCAACAAATATTCTAGGGTGCTTAACATAGTTTTTGCATTTTGTTTTGGAGCTGAAATAAATAGCAAAATATTGAAATAGGAAAAACAGAAACAAAAACAGAAAAAAAGTGGGAAACTCTTACCTGTCGCCTAGCCTGGCCCGGCCCATCTCCCTGAGTCGTCTCCTCCCTCGCGCCAGTAGGAGCAGGAGGTGGCCGCCTCCTTCTCCGGCGCGGCCACGCACCTGTGCGCCTGCCTGGCCGCCGCCTCGCGCTGGCAAGGCCGGGGATAAGCTCCACGAGGCCTCCTCTATCCATTCCCAGCGTCAGCTCTCTTCCTCCTCCCGGATCTCTCCTCCCCCTTCTGCCGCCATTGGAGCCGAGCAAAGCTCGAGCTGCCCGTGCCCCTAGCCTTAGCATCCTCTTGCTGAGCACGCCGTTAGCTCCGCCTTGTCGAGCCGGTCCTCCCTGCAGAAACCGAAGTCTCCCCGAGCTCTGCATCGCCCCCAACGCCATCGTCTTCCACCTCCGGCCGCCGGACCTCTCCCGTCGATTCACTCCCTCCGGCGCACCCCCGATCCCTACAACAACACCATCGGAACCGCCGTGAGCTCGTCTTCGTTTCCCCTCTCACCCCACGCTCTTCCGTGCACCGTAGCCCCGTTCCCCACCAAGGTCGAGAGCTCCTCGCCGCCGGTCATGTCGTCACCGTCGCTGTGGTTCGAGCTCCTAGAGCCTCCAGGAGTGTGATGAGCCCATCAGTTGTCCTCCTCGTGCCCTAGAGCCATCAACCGCGGGAGTCCGAGCTTCGTCCGCCGCTTCGGCTCGTCGCTGGCGCCTCTCCCGGCGACCCTAGCCTCCCGTGATGCCCCTGCCAGATCGGCTACTTCGCCAGCGTCCCGTAGCTGCAAACCGCGCTCGAATTGGTGCCGTGCAGCGCCTTTTAGGTCGTCTCCGGCGTCGACGTGGCCGACCATTAGGGCGTAATTTCCCTCCCCTCAATCACTGCCAGAGGGCCCCACGCCTGGTCAAACCCTAATTAGGGGCTAGTCAGCGCGGGGTTAGCCCCTGGGTCACTGACCAGTCGGTCCCCCCTGTCAGGTTTGACCTGAACAGGTCGGCTGCCCTGCTGACGTCAGGCTGATGCAATAAAGAGAATTTCCAGTATAGAAATAATTCCAGGAAATTGCTAAAACTTGTAAAAATCATAGAAATTAATTTTTAACTCCAATGAAAATAATTTATATATGAAAAAGTATCAGAAAAATTCAAGGATTCTGAATATGCTATTTCAACCATGTTTGAAAAAGTTACAAGACTCTAACATGTAGAATAAGGAATAATTCAATTCTTATAATTACTTTTGAATGGAATTTGGAAAATATTCAAATTTCATTATGAATGCCATGATCACACACTGTCCTAATTACAAATCAGTACCTTAACATGACATCTCATGCATGCTAACATCAAGTTGATCTGAGCATCAGGTCGAATCAATTAAACCGGTATCCGAGACTACCTCGTTTGAATTGATATTCGAATGTGGTTCAAATCAATTTCAAACCTAACACATGCTGATTATAATAGTTTGTCACCTTGCATTCTCATGCCATGCTCATGCATCATTTTGATTGCATATGATTGTTATTGAATGTTGCCATTCATTTCGGTAGGCTCCGCACCCCCGGATTCCATCGAATATCCGTCTGACGGATATCGTTCCTCCTCTGAGCAACAAGGCAAGCAACCCTTTTGATCATCCCGATAATTCCCATGTTCTTGCTCCTGCACTTATTTATTGCATTAGGATCAAATGCTACAACTGCTTTTGCCACGTTAGTTGAACCCACTTCCTTTGCATGACCTAACCTTGTCACAGTAAATAGTCGAACCTTGCAACCTAGCATACCTGGTAGTTGCCTGAGCTATGATGTGCCTTATCCTGCTATGCATGCTATGCTTAGAGTTGTGTATGGTCTGTCATCTGGGAGATGAACAGAAGTGTGAGAATATGTTCGGTAAGTAAAGGTTGTGTGTTGAACCTGATTTGGTAAAGGTACCGGTGAAAGGCTGTGTAGGAGTACATGGCGGGTTGTTTCATTGGAACCGTCCATAGGAACTGAGTTCCGTGTATGTAATCCAAGACTAGATACTACCACATGCTGGGCCCTAAAATATGATCCCACTCGGCCTATTAATCGCGTAGTACTCGGTCCAGGAGTTGCAAGTAGTTTCTGGTGTTTATAGTAATGCTGGAGGCCGTGCATGGTGCTGACCTGAGAGGTGGGCCGTGATGCGGTAGGCAGTGGCACGGTGTACTAAGTGGCACCCGGATGGTGGGCTCGGGAACCCTGCGCACATCGTTTGAGGCCGTGGCGGAAACCCCGACCGAACTTCCGTACGGGTTACTCTCAGATAGGCGATAAACCTGGACTAGGTACTAGTGTGGTTAACGGTCGTGGCCGACTCCCTCGCTGGGCTTCCGCTTGAAGGTTGCCGAGGTGCATGACGTGCACATGGCGATAAGTGGCGAGAGCGTGTGTGATGAAGTACACCCCTGCAGGGTTATGATCTATTTGGATAGCCGCGTCCGTGGATATGGACTACTTGGAGACATATGTTGTTCATAAATAACTTAAATGGCTACTCATAAAATTGCCAAGATAAGCGTGAGTGTCGTGGATGGCATTTCCGTACGGAGACGGAATGATTCCATGATAGTGTATTGTTGTGGTGTTAGTGGACTCGTGTGCGAGAAATCAAGTTATCAAAATTATTTAAAAATGCAAGTTGTCCAGCCACGAGTCAAATGCTGGCTTTCCGCATGAAACCCCACAATACCTTTTGATACCTTGCATGAATAGTTAGTTATCCTAAAGTCTTGCTGAGTACCTTCGTACTCATGTTTGTTTAATAAATGTTGTAGAGGTTGCTAATGACACTAATGGAGGGTTCTTCATAGACATCGACGACGACGAGTAGCTGGTGTCCCAGCTACGATCTGGCCCTACGTTGGATCTGTAGTATAGTCCGGCCACGTGCCTTCTAGTTGCCCTGTCTGTACTCAGACATTTTAAACTCTTCCGCTGGCTTGTAACTGAATGACTGCTATTATGGGTCGTGAGACCCTTAATGTGTAATATTATGTGTGTGGCTCTTCCGAGCCTTTTAAATAAAGCTTGTATGTTTATGGTTATGTTGTGATGCCATCGATGTATCTATACATATCGGTATGCCATGCGTACGTGTGTCATACTTGATATGTATGGGGTTCGATTACTTAGTCGTGAACTTTAGTAGCACTCCTTACAAGGAAATGCCCCTTTGTGATCCAATGAGCCTTGGTAGTTCGCTACTGCTCCGGACACATTGGTTGACCGGCATGTGTCCTTCTTAGCTGATGTGTCTGTCCCCTTTGGGGAAATGTCACGCGATGTAATGGAGTCCTTGTAGCATGCTACGACTCGTCTACATTCGCTGATGACCGACACCTACTTTGTTGGGTCATGTATGTCTGTCCTTGTGCGGTACTGCCACTTTGGTTTATGACTAGACATGTCGATTCGGGTTCTTTGACATTGGATTGCTAGCGACACTATTGCATACGTGAGTCAATAGACGCAAATGGTCCCGGCTAACGTAAGGCTGCAGCCGTGGAGTTAACCGTGCGTGAGACCACAAAGGGATGCGATGTGTTATAGGCTGGATTCCTATGGCTTAGGATCGGGGTCCCGACATCCTCTTTGTGAATCAACCAATTTTTGATCTGCTTTCCTCTTTTTTCTTTTAGCAGCACCTGATTTAGGCTTCATAATAATTCTGAAATTAAATAAATACGAATAAAAATTAGGGCATAAACGACCTAAAAAATAAAAAGGGCCGTCCAGATCGGCACTAGGGTAATCTTGAAAATGTTCTGCGGCTTTTCTTATTTCCCGGTCTAGATCTGGTCATCTGGATGCAACTCTTGCAAACTAGCTACCTAGTGCCGATCTAAACAGCAGTCTAGCCAGGAGATGAACTCCTATTTGCTATTTCCTGTATGTATCCAGCGCTCCTCAGGGGACGCACCACCGCCACGGACTTACCAGGCCCTGCTTGGGACTGACGAGGAGATGAACTCGTTGTTCGAGCAACTGCCATCAAGGAGCTGCCACTGCCACGGAGAAGCTGCCGTCGAGGAGCACCACCGCCACGGAGAAGCTGCCGCCTGCCGTCGAGGAGCGCTGGATGTCCTGTGCGTTCGTGGCTTCATGCGTCGCTAGGTAATAGGGATGAGGGATCCAGGCCTGGAGTCGCCGCCGCTGTATAGGGAGACGAGAGTTGAGAGAGCCAGAGAACGCACGATCAATCCATCCTGTCGTGGTGATAATTAAGAGCTCCGCTCCAACCCAGTTGTGATTTATCTTGTCTCTTGGCCCACGGAATAGGCCTGGTTTCTATTTTTTTCTATATTAATTATAATAATTATTAGTAAGTTATAGTATACGTATATATGCAGGGGCCCCTAAAAAATTTGGGCCCTGTGCGGCCGCCCCCGCGGACCCCCCCCCCCCCCAGGGCCGGCCCTGATCTTTCTCTGTATTGTGTTTGCAAATAAGAGGAATAGAACAGTGGAAAAGCTGCAGCCAATACGCAACACAAAACCTCTCGCCTTCGTCTACCTCTCGCATGTGCGATCATCCGAGTTCGTCCACCCATGTGCCATCGGTTCCAACAAGTGGCATCAGAGCCGCGTTTGTTCCCTGGTGACCATGGCCGGCTTGATCTCCCCGAGATCTGTTGGGAGGAGCGGCAACGATGGGGCATGCTCCATGACCCCTGACCGCGGTCGTAGCCACGGTCGCAGTCGCCATCGCCGGCAGGGAAAGGAGATCATCATGCACGAGTGCACGATCCAGGAGCGCCTAGTCCCACGCGGCACAACGCTGTGGCCAATGGTCACGCCGACGAACTACGTCGAGTGGTCCATGCTGATGCAAATCAACATGGAGGCAAACCTCATGTGGAACGCGGTTGAGGGGAATCCGTTTAGCGTCCCCAATGACAAGGCGGCGCTGGCGGCAATCCTGCTATCCGTGCCGCCGGAAATGGTGGGTGCGATCGTGATGAAGAAGACGACAAAGGAGGCATGGGACACGATCAAAACCATGCGCATGGGCGTCCCTCGCGTCCGTGAGGCCACGACGCAGAGGCTTCGCTCCGAGTTTGAGTCGATTGCGTTTCGGGACGGTGAGACGCTCGACGCATTCGGCATGAGGATCACCTCGCTCGTCAACAACATGCGCTCACTAGGCGACACTTTGGATGAGGTGAGGGTGGTTCAGAAATTCCTTCGCGTCATCCCGTCTCGCCACATGCAGATCGCTCTCGCCATAGAGACGATGCTCGACCACAACACGCTCTCCGCTGAGGAGCTCGTCAGTCGCCTGCGCTCCGCGGAGGAGCGCTACCTCACCAACGATCAAGGTGGAGGAGGCGGGGTACAGCTGCTGCTGACAGAGGCACAGTGGCAGGCACGCAAGAACCAGCGCGCCCAAGGCCAGAACAGCGTCCAGGGCGGCGGTCAAGGCGGTTGAGGCGGACCACGCGGGTCCGGCGGACAGGGTGGCGGTGGAAATCGCCGCCGCGGCAAGCAGCAAAACCGTCGGGGCGGAGGCCAGGGCGGCGGTGGAAGCGGCGGGCGCGACGGAGCGCCGAATGGAGCGATATGTCCCAGGTAAAATGTTACAACTGTATCAAGCTTGGGCACTTCTCGAAGCAGTGCACTGAGCCACGATGTGAACGCAAGGATAAGACGAACCTTGTGGTGGCTCACGATCACGATGATGAGGCGGCTCTCCTCCTCGCCACAGTCACCGCCCTCACCGTCACCACCGAGCGTCCGATCGAGCGCATCCTCCTGAATGAGGAATGCTCCCAAGCGCGCGCTTCTCAACAGGACGGCAACTGCGACACCGCCTGGTATCTGGACACTGGGGCAAGCAACCATATGTCTGGCCGCCAAGAGATCTTCTCCGAGCTTGACGTAGGAGCACGTGGAACTGTGAAGCTCGGCGACGGGTCCGGTGTGCAGATCGAGGGAAGAGGGACAATCCTGTTCGAGTGCCGCAGCGGGGAACACCTGACGCTCACAGAGGTATACTACATCCCATGACTTTGCAGTAACATCTTGAGCGGTGGTCAGATGGATGAGATTGGGTGCGATACGAATATCCACGCTGGGGTCCTTCGTCTCCGCAATCCTGACGGGCGGCTGCTCGCCTACATGGAGCGCAACGCTCGGCGCCTCTACGTACTCCGCTTGTCCCTGACCAAGCGGGTGTGTTTGCTCACGAGTGGCGACGGCAAGGCGTGGCTGTGGCACTCTCGCTACGGCCACCTAAACTTCAGGGTGCTGCGCGATCTCGCGCGCCTGGAGATGGCGGATGGCGTGCCCCTCGTGGATCGCGTGGATCAGTACTATGACGGGTGTGCGCTAGGGAAGCAGCACAGGCTCCCGTTCCCGCAGGCCTCTGCATACCGCGTAGAGCGCGCGCTCGAGCTCGTCCCTACGGACCTATGCGGGCCGATCAAGCCAGCAACAACCGGAGGTAATAGATATTTCCTGCTAGTCGTTGATGATCACTCGCAATACATGTGGTTGGAGGTGATCACATCCAAGGCGGAAGCGTTCCAGCATTTCAAGAAGATCAAGGCTCTGGCCGAAGTAGAGTCTGGACGCCGGCTCGTGGCGTTTCGCTCTAATCGGGGCGGAGAATTCAACTCCGTCGAATTCTGCCTGTACTCCGAGGATGGAGGGATCAAACACTGCACCACTGCACCGTACACGGCTCAGCAAAACTGCGTGGTCGAGAGGCGAAACCAGACCGTGGTGGAGATGGCACGGTGCGTGCTCAAGAGCATGGTCGTGCCCACCACGTTCTGGGCAGACGCTGTCAAGACCGCGGTGTACTGGCTCAATGGATCCCCCACTCGCAACGTCGACGGACAGAAGCCGTACGAAGCCTGACACAAGAAGAAGCCGACAGTCCACCATATGCGGACTTTCGGGTGCGTCGCTCATGTCAAGCACGTCGGCCCCGACATCGACAAACTAGTTGACCGCTTGACGCCGATTATCTTCCTCGGTGTACGCGGAGGGAGCCAAGGCGTACAAGGTATTCGATCCAGCTACGAACAAGATGCACGTCACACGCGACGTTGTATTTGAAGAAAGGAGGAAGTGGGGACTAGACGCCAGCCCCAGGAGCTGAGGCGCTCCCATCGGACGAACACCTGTGGTCGTCTATGGTGACGAAGAGATCGTCGACCTGCAGACTCCTCCGACGACCACTAACGGAACGCCCTCCCCACCGTCCATACCGGCAGGCTCCCCCATCGCATTGACATTGTCGCTAGGCACTCCTGTCTTCGAAGAGGACAGATGGGCGACGCTGCCCAGTGGCGACTGGGAGCGGCACGACCTCGACCATATGTCGCCCCACTACCGCAAGATGAAGCATGTCCTTGCAGAAGTGGATGAAGTAGCAAGGGAAGAGCACGTTGGCCTCTGTCTTGTTGCTGCGGACGAGCCTGACACTTTCAACGAGGCTCTTGGCGAAGCGTGCTGGAAGAGTGCCATGGACGCCGAACTGGCGGCGATCCACGGCAACAAAACGTGGGAGCTCGCTGCGCTCCTGGCGGGATACCGCGCCATAGGACTGAAATGGGTCTTCAAGGTTAAGAGAGACCCCTCCGGCAAGATCTTGAAGCACAAGGCGCGCTTGGTGGCGAAAGGCTATGCACAGCGCCAGGGCGTGGACTACGACGAGGTGTTCACGCCGGTGGCTCGCATGGAGACAGTGCGACTGCCGCTCGCGCCGGCAGTGCACAAAGGTTGGCAGGTCCATCACATGGACGTCAAATAGGCATTCCTAAATGGTGATCTGATGGAGGAGGTTTACGTCCACCAGCCACCTGGATTCGTCATTGTCGGCGAGGAAGGGAAGGTGCTTCGACTGTACAAGGCCCTGTATGGTCTGAGACAGGCTCCACGGGCATGGTATGCCATGCTCGACGACTCCCTCTCGTCACTTGGTTTCGAGCGTAGCCCCCTCGAGCATGCGGTGTATAGGAGGAGCACTGCATCGGGGACACTGCTCATCGGCGTGTACGTAGACGATTTGATCATCACCGGCACCAGCATCGACGAGATCACTGCGTTCAAGGAGCAAATGCAGAGGGTGTTCGACATGAGCGACCTTGGACTCCTAAGCTACTACCTTGGGATCGAGGTGCGTCAGAAGGATGGAGAGATCACGCTCTGCCAGAATGCCTATTCCAGGAAGATCCTCGATGCAGCTGGGATGAGGGGGTGCAATCCCTTGGACACTCCGATGCAAAGCAGGCTCAACCTGGGCAAGACGGGCGCCGGCGAGCTCGTGGACGCCACACGATACAGAAGCATCGTCGGTAGTCTTCGGTACCTCTGCAACACAAGGCCCGACATCTCCTTCTCGGTGGGGATGGTGAGCAGATATCTGGAGGCTCCGGTGGCTGCTCACTGGGCTGCCGTCAAGAAGATACTACGCTAAGTAAGTAGCACGCTAAACCACGGCTGCTTCTACAAGCATGGAGGCGTAGTAGCACCGGCGGTGATCGGCTACAACGACAGCGATCACGCCGGAGACGTTGATGATCAGCGTAGCACAACCGGGGTTGTCTTCCTCCTCAATTCCAGCCCGATCACATGGACTTCAACCAAGCAGAAGGTCATCGCCATATCGTCTTGCGAGGCCGAGTATATGGCGGCGGCAACCGCAGCCTGTCAAGGTGTGTGGTTGTGCATGCTCCTCGCCGAGCTCACCAGCGACACTCCAACGAAGGCGAAGCTGCGCGTCGACAACAAGTCGGCGATTGCTTGGAGCAAGAACCCGGTGGACCATGACAGGAGTAAGCACATCGATATCCGCTATCATTTCATTCGTGAGTGCATCGACGACGGCAAGGTGGAAGTCGACCACATCGGCAGTGACGGAAAACTTGCCGACTTCCTCACCAAGGCGCTAGGACGTATCAAGTTCATCGAAATGCGACAAAAGGTCGGCATCGCCATGGTGAGCGCCGGGCGTCGGAATTAGGGGGTGAATTGTTGAACCTGTAAATCCACTGCCCGGTTTTAGTAGCTATGATAGCATTCTTCAGTTAGCAGAATAAACGGCCATGTGGCCCGGTAGTCTAGCTAGGTAGTTTAGCTCCTGTTGGAATAGCTCAATTCAGTTAGAAGTAGCTAGCTTCGCGCGGCCGTTGCTGGGCATGGGATGGCATGCAGACGCAATCGACGGCACGTGCACATCACCCGGATCGCGAGCGTCGTGGGATGGCACGTCCGGTAAGCTCGCGGACGTGGTTGATCTTTCTCTGTATTGTGTTTGCAAATAAGAGGAATAGAACAGTGGAAAAGCTGCAGCCAGTACGCAGCACCAAACCTCTTGCCTTCGTCTACCTCTTGCTTGTGCGATCATCCGAGTTCGTCCACCCTTGTGCCCTCGGTTCCAACACTACCCACGTCGATCTTCTGTCTAAAGCTAAGACTAGCTCGTCGCTTGTGTAAGCACTGGCCTCACTTGTTCGTTCTCTAGATAAGTTTCTTGTTTAGATCAAAGGGGTATTTTGGTTAACAGTGGTTTTCCTAAACCGTTTATTTTAAACCTAAGTCCACTTCTTCTATTAGTTTAGTCGAACTGGGTCGTTCTACCTAAAGAATGAACGTCCACCGCATAGCATCCCTAGCGAGTGCACACAACCAACCCGAGCTGGCCACGTTGCGCTCTATGCACGAACGTGTAGTTTTGAGCGTTTTCAGAAGAAAACGCTTTCGTGGTATTTTTCCTTTCAAAATTGTTTCAAAACTTTAAACACCCAAACCTTTTTAACCGTAGATCCAAATGAGATGAAACCAGCGGCTGTTTTTTTGTCTCAAATAGCTTCTATCCAGAGAACCTAACATTGCAAAAATTTGCCAGTTCAAATTTGTATTCATTTTAGATTTGAATATAAACTTCATTAGGCCATATCTCTTAAATGATATGTCTGTTTGAATTGATTCTTTTTGCACCGCGTCACACAAACTAAATCCTATGACACGGATCCTTGCCAGAGTATATTTTACACAATTAGTTGATGTTCATCATAATATTACTAGTTTGCCTATTAGGCACATTAGTGCACGTCAAAGGATTTTGGACCATGTTTTCAGTTTTTTGTTTTATACTTTGAAAAACTTTCATGCTAATGTCGCATGTTGGATTTTATTTTGCTTTTATAAATACTTTTGCTGCCTATTACTTTCAACTATATGAATGTTTGTTTATGTGTATTATTTACTATTGCGCTAGATTGTCCGGAGTGCGAAGCCGAATACTATCATTCGCTAGAACTTCACTCCGAGTGCCAAGGCAAGTTACAGTTTGGTCATACCTATTTTACCTATGTTTTAATATGCATTTAGTCCTTTGTTATAGGATTGCATTGTAGGAACTTATGCTGTTTGGCTATGCTTGCACCTAGTAGTTCATTTGAGGTAGGTCTAAACCATATCAAATTTGTCGCCACCTAGTTAAGTTATAATGCTTCCCAAAGTACATGTGGACTGGGGAGTGATATCACATTGAGATATGTGTGACAAAGTAGTAATTAGGACCAATAATTCAATGAACTACCTGGGTGGAAATTGGTTTGTATGGTGACGAAGTACAGTGGGAGCATTCATGGGAATCTATGGGAGTGCAAACTAGTGGACCGTCCACCCAGGCTCAAAGGGATCAACCTTGTTTTCATGTCTATAAGCTTACGTGTGCAGCCAAAAGCCAATATGGGCTCTGGCTTAGTTGAGTAGATGGTGTGACATCTCCCGGGGTAGGCTAGCTGATGTAGATGATGTAGGCGTGTCCATAGGATAGAGAGAATGCTTTGGAAAGACTATTTCTCGATCTTCCGATCAAGGAGGTGGTCGAGTCTTGTGGGGAAAAGTGTGCAACTATGGAGAGTGTCAATCTAATCAATTAGCCGTGTCCCCGGTTATGGACAACTTGAGCTTTTAGTAGTGGAAATGCCGGGAGATCTCATCACTCTTAATTAACCAACTAGGTAATTGAGACAACTTTGGGAATGTATTGAGTTGGGGTTTCCATCTCAGTCTTATGATTATTTTTGTAGAAGTAGAATGATTATTTTGTTAATGAAAAATATTCTTTACGCAAAACTAAACTTAGAGATTTCCACCAACCAAATTGCATGTACAAGTAGGCTTATTACTCTCTTATGATGTGACTTGCCAGTACATTCCATGTACTGACCTATACGGTTGCAACCTATCATGTTGCAGATTTTGTCCAAAGAGTATTAATGTGCGATAGGTCGTTGTTATACACTCAGCTTTTCCTGTGGATTTGATGGACTCATTGCACTTATTTTCTTCTGCAGTATTTGTTTTATCTGGCCTTAAGCCACATTATTGCAATAAATACTCTTTGAGGATTCTTGATGTAATAAAATGTGTGATTGAACTCTGTTACAAAACCATCGAGTACTATTTGTGTCAGCATACTGATCGAGGGATGACACCAAGGTTGTCAGAATCGCAATTCTGAATCGGATCGGAGCTCCAAGTCAGGATCACAAATAGTAGAATCTTCACTATCAAGATCGTAAAAATGTAGATTCTATGAACCAAAATTGTAGAATCAGAGGGTTTGTTTGGTTTGTAAAGTCGTAGAATCGCACAACAGAATCGCGATTCTGACAACCTTGGATGACACTTAAGCACAGAGACCTTGATCCATTGGGATCGGGTCGCTACAAGATAATATAAGAGCACACGTTGACTGTAGGACGTGACCCTAGAAAATGGAAAGCCATATGAAAAAAAACTGTTTTACCACTCTACTATATTTCCTACTTTGGTCTCACACTTATCCCTGCTCATTACTAATTTCTCCCCTCTTTCCAAATGTAGATGTCAGCCACCATCTTTGAGTTTTCCCAGCTCGACACGAGCATGCCCTTTGGAAGACAACTGATGAATATCGTGCGGCACATGCACATTCAATTGTCCACCTTCACCGGGACCTTCACGACCACTCTGCCTGAGGAGATGCGCTGGAGGATTGACGCCAGCATTCCAGGGCAAACATTTGGAGACATCACCGAGCCAATCAACTTCGACCTGGAAGTAGGGTCGTGGGGTATTGGAAAGGGACTCGCTGCCCTTCTTGCACTTGGGCGCATTCGAGAGGAATACAACAATGATCTCAGGAAGAGCAACTACGTCACGTATGCGTGCCATGATTTAGATGGAGAAGTGGTGCGCACCAGGGAGGACGACACCATCACATCACATATCTAGGACCTGGAGGAGCTTATTGGAAGGCTGACCTAAGAGATGGACCACTGCCGCATCGTCACCCACAACCTGATGATCCGCAAGACCGAGCTGGGAGAAGAACCGAAGAATGCTTGTGTACAACACCAGGAGGAGATCGATGCACTGCAGGATAAGTTTGATGACCTGAAGCTTCAGCTAGAGGAAGCCGAGGAGAAGCTCTATAACAGGGAGAATCTCCAGGAGGACCACTCTTACGGGGAATTTATCAGCCAAAACCAGGATTACGAAGACGATGATGAGGAGATATAGAGTGATGCAGGTGGATCTGACATCAACATGATAGATCTTGATTCCGATGAGGAGTAGATTTAGACCACCATGAGAGATTAGCATTCGATATTCGATTAGTTTTTCGTATTGATTTATCTTTGAGACCTGGTCAACTCTTGTGACATGGCTTACCTTAGATATGTTTTCGTGTGCCCCTTCTTGATTGAAAATTGAACTGGAGTGAGTTGAATTTTTATTGATATCACTTGCATATGGGTAGTGTTTCTCCCTTAGGCCTAATTCTTTCTATGCCTCATCTATGCTCACCCAATAGATGCAACCAAGGTGTTAACCGGAAGATGTCCCACCCTTCTTGGCACAATTGCTTCAAGCCCAAACCCAGATAATGCAGATGTTCATGCAGAACATGAACCAGAACAACAACAACCCACCTCCACCACCAGTTGGTAGCCTTACTCATTTTCTGAGGTTGAACCCGACCATATTCACAAGCAGCTCGGAGCCGATCGTTGTAGATGACTGGCTTTGTAACATGGGTAGGAAGCTCGCCACATCAGGATGCACTGATATGTCTCCAACGTATCTATAATTTATGAAGTATTCATCCCATGTTTACAACAATTTTATATGATTTTGGTATGATTTTATTAGAACTAACCCGAACTGACGTTGTTTTCAGTAGAACTACCATAGTGTCGCATTTGTGCAGAAATAAAAGTACTCCTATAAATACCCAAACCTCAGAGAAGAAACCTAGATCGAGAGTTCCACCGCCGCAAGCCTACAGAGCCACGAAAAACAAATCGGGAGCCCGTTCCGGCACCCTGTCGGAGGGGGAAACTATCACCAGAGGTCATCTTCATCATCTCGACGGTCTCCATGACAAGGAGGGAGTAGTTCACACTAGGGGCTGATGGTATGTTCGAGTAGCTATGTATTTGATATCTCTCTCTCGTGTTCTTGAGGTGGCACAATCTTGATATATCGCGGTATATGGATTTTTCCCATCTCTATCTTCTTGTGATGAATTGAGTTTTCCCTTTGAAGTTATCTTATCGGATTTAGTCTTTAAGGATTTGAGAATACTTGATGTATGTCTTGCGATGGGATATCCGTGTTGATAATGGGGTGTTCTATTGATCTAGTTGATGTATGTTTTGGTGGTCAACTTGCGGGTTCCGTGACGTTGGGAATCTATGCATAGGGGTTGGCACATGTTGTCTTCTTGACTCTCTCGTATAAACTTTGGGGCACTCTTTGAAGTTCTTTGTGTTGGATTGAACATGATGAATCTGAAATTGTGTGTTGCATATCGTATAATCAAGCCCATGGGTATTTGTAGTGGCATTGGAGTATCTAGATGACATTAGGGTTTTGGTTGATGTGTATCTTAAGGTGTTACTTTAGTACGAACTTTCGGGCTTTTCGTGACAATTACAGGGATAGCTCATAAGATTGATCAGAAAAGATTTCTTTGAGGTGGTTTCATACCCTACAATAATTTCTTCCTTTGTTCTCCGCTATTTGTGACTTTGGAGTGAACTCTTTGTCGCTTGTGAGGGATTTATATATGATTCAACTATGTTAGTATTGTTGGGAGAACTTGCACTAGTGAAAGTATGGACCCTAGGCCTTGTTTCCAAGAATTTATACAACATTATGCTCGCTGTTTACTATTTTTTACCTTGCTGTTTTTACATTTTAAGATTCAAAAAACCTATATCTACCATCCATATTACACTTGTATCACCATCTCTTCGCCGAACTAGTGCACCTATACAATTTACCATTGTACTAGGTGTGTTGGGGGCACCAGAGACCCTTTGTTATTTGATTGCATGGTTGCTTCATAGTTGAGAGAGACCATCTTCATGTTACGCCTCCCACGGATTGATAAACCTTAGGTCATCCACTTGAGGGAAACTTTCTATTGTCCTACAAAACTCTGCACTTGGAGGCCCAACACGAGTCTACGAGAAGAAGGTTGTGTAGTTGACATCAAGCTATTTTTTGGCGCCGTTGCCGTGGAAGTGTGTGCTTGAAGGTATATCTTTAGATCTTACAATTAAATATTTTAGTTTCTTTTTTTCACTAGTTTGGTTTTATAAAAGAAAACTACAAAAAAAGGAATTGAGGTTGCCTCATATGCTTCATATTTTCTATGTGTTTCGCGAAAATGATGGAAAGGAAAATTGTGCTCAAGTGCTAGAAGAAGAAGTTATTAAAATGTTTGGCACTAAATATTTGAGTGCTGAGCATGATAGCATTATTGTTAGTATGAATTCTCTGAATATTCATGATGCTAGTGATATGCAAAGACACAACCTTGGTGATGTTATGCTTGATGAATATGATATTTTTAGTTCCCCAAGTTTTGATGAGCAAAGCTATTATGATGATAGCATGCCTCCTATGTATGATGATTATTGCGATGACATGTATGCTATAAAAAGTGATAGTAACCATGAAACTTGTTATCATGATTTCAATATTCAAAGTGGTTACGTCAATCAAGTACCTCATGATAGTTATTTCGTTGAGTTTGCTCCCACTATTATAAATGATAAGAAGTTTGCTTATGTGGAGAGTGATCAATTTTCTATGCTTGTAGATCATGAAAGAATGTTGTATGTGATAGTAATATTGTTGAATTCCATCATGATTCTACTCAAAATTATTATGAGGGAGGAACATATGCTTGTAGGAATTGCGATAATATCATGTTTCCTCCCAATGTGTTCAGAGTTTTGAAGTTGTGCTTATTTTGCCTTCCTATGCTAGTTGATTCTTGCTCCCTTAAATTGTTTGCTCACAAAATGCCTATGCATAGGACGTGGGTTAGACTTAAATGTGCTTGTCATGAGATTCATGATGCTCTTTTGCATGTTTCATTATTATTCCTGTGTGAGCATCATTGAATTCATCATGCCTAGCTAAAAGTCTATAAAGAAAAGCGCTTGTTGGGAGATGATGACCCACAAGTATAGGGGATCTATCATAGTCCTTTCGATAAGTAAGAGTGTTGAACCCACCGAGGAGCAGAAGGATCTGACAAGTGGTTTTCAGCAAGGTAATATCTGCAAGCACTGAAATTGTCGGTAACAAGTAGTTGTGTGGTGAGATGATTCGTAGCAAGTAGCAAGTAACAAAAGTAACAGTGGTGCAGCAAAGTGGCCCAATCCCTATTGTAGCAAGGGACAAGCCTGGAAAAACTCTTATAGGAGGTAAAGCGCTCCCGAGGACACATGGAATTTCCTATCAAGCTAGTTTTCATCATGTTCATATGATTCGCGTTCGTTACTTTGATAGTTTGATATGTGGGTGGATAGGCGCTTGGGTACTGCCCTTACTTGGACAAGCATCCCACTTATGATTAACCCCTCTCGCAATCATGCGCAACTACGAAAAAAGAATTAAGACAAAGTCTAACCATAGCATTAAACTAGTGGATCCAAATCTGCCCCTTACGAAGCAACGCATAAACTAGGGTTTAAGCTTCTGTCACTCTGGCAACCCATCATCTACTTACTACTTTCCAATGCCTTCCTCTAGGCCCAAATAATGGTGAAGTATTATGTAGTCGACGTTCACATAGCACCACTAGAGGGAAAACAACATACAACACATCAAATTATCGAACGAATACCAAATTCACATGACTATTTATAGCATGACTTATCCCATGTCCTTAGGAACAAAAGTAACCACTCACAAAGCATAATCATATGCATGACCAGACAGGTAATGACTAGCATCAAAGATCTAAACATAAACTCTTCCACAAAGTAATCCAACTAGCCTCAACTACAAAGAGTAATTAACACTATTAGCATCCTTACAAATACCAATCGGAGTCGTGAGACGATGATTGGTTACAAGAGATGAACTAGGGTTTGGATATGAGATGGTGCTGATGAAGATGTTGATGGTAATGAGTCCCCTTCAATGAGAGGAGTATTGGTGATGACGATGGCGACGATTTCCCCCTCCGGGAGGGAAGTTTCCCTGGTAGGATCGTCCTGCCGGAGCTCTAGATTGGTTCTGCTCAAGTTCCGCCTCGTGGCAGTGGCGAATCCTCTGAAAATCCTCCTCTTGATTGTTTCCAGACCGAAACCCTTCTTATAGCAAAAGAGGGGGGGCAAGTGGGCCAGCAGGGTGCCCAAAGCCCCCTAGGCATGGCCACGGGGGTGGCCGCGCCTAGCAGGCTTGTGGCCACCTGTTGGCGCCCCTGTGGCACTTCTTCGGCCCAGTATTTTTTATAAATCCCAAAAAAATCAATGTTGATTTTCACGGCTTTTAGAGTTGCACAGAATAGGCATCTCAAACTTGCTCCTTTTTCAGGCCAGAATTCCAGCTGCCGACATTCTCCCTCTTCATGTAAACCTTGCAAAATAAGAGAGAAAAGACATAAGTATTTGTAGTGCCCCAGATGTAAACCTTCCATTTTTGGAACCTATCTCATGTGGGTCCACCTTGTCATGCTATGAGAGAGCCCATGCTCATTATTTCATGTGATGTCACCTTATTATTTTACTCTTCCTTTGCATGCATGCATTCCTTATCATGCCATGTGTTCTTGTTGTTGCATTGTGTTCTTGTGATTTCATGTGTTGCCTTATGATGATGCTGCATGTGGTGTATAGCTTGTGTGGGGTGATGCTTGTGATAGTATTTGCATAGGTTTCAAACCATCCTCCCTCTCTCTCTAATTTCTACTCTATGTCAAGATGCACTTCTTCCTTTCCCCTTTTAAAAATGCTCATGTGTTAGCTTTGAATTGTGGTGGATGAGAGATGTGAATTGCTGGTTTGAATGGGTGTTTTAAAGGTGCATAAAAATTACAAAACAGATCAACTAATGCTGTTTTGTAAAATATTTACTTGGCCCTAAATTCTTGTTCTTATTTTTATTGATTAGGTCTTGATTTTCCATGTCCAGGGTTGTGCTTGTGTTATTTTTATCACTGGTATACTACCTTGGGCATTTCTTTCTTCCCTAATTTTTTTCTGTAAATAGGAAACCAGCAGGGAAAGGTTTTTCCCTTATCTGCCGCCCTGGTGGGCTAGCTCCTGCGCAGGCGTGGCCCTTCTACCCCCACCTTGTGCATGGGAGCCCAGTCCCACGACGCCTCCCTCCTTCTTTCTGACGCCGTTCCCCCGCGCACCTTCTTTCCGTCAGTAGCCGAGAGACCGAGAGAGTTGACGGCGCCGTTCCACAAACGTCGAGGGGCCCCATATAACCTGGACGTCCGTGCCTCCCCTCGCCTAGGGTTCCTCTCCATTCCCTCCTGCCGCCACCATCTCTCTTCTTCCCCTCCATCTCTCCCTTCCTCCCCAAGGTAAGCTTCTGTAGGAGCTACAGGCAGAGTAGACAGCAGCTCCTCGCCGGCGTCCGCTGCGCCCCCATCTCTGTTCGCCGCCGTCGCCATGCCAGGGAGCTCGGGGTGGATCCCCGCGGTCCATTCCCGACGCTAGGAGCCCCGGGGACCGACCACATCGACGGGGCCGAGCTCGTCAAGGGCGCGCCCACGTTGTCCTTTCCCTCTTCTTCGGTTTGGAGACAGGGACCTCCCCGGCCTTCTTCTTCCTCTCCAGCGGCGCCAACGTCTCTGACTCGAACCCCTTCTTCCTTCCCAAAGGTGAGGAACGTCTCGCCTATGCCTCTTCCTCCTTAGATCGGCCGGATCCGTCGTGTGCTCGCCGTGCCTCCCGTCTGTTGCAGTTTCGTCAGGCCAGTAGGTTGTCTCCGGCGAGCAGTAGCTTACCGCGCTAGGTGTTGAGCAGCAGGCTTCTTCCCCCTCGTAGTGGTGTGTAGGTGTGTAGTGGATCCCCTCCGACGTGCAGTAGCAGCGGATGCAGCGACCTTCCTGTCGCCTTGATCTGTGTCGACGCAGAGCAGCAGCGTCGAGTTGTGTGTGTTCTCTTTCTATCTAGGGCGCCATACATGTGTTTAGCAGTAGCAGGGCTTTCTTCCCCGTGTAGCAGCATCGGCAGCAGGTCCTTCCCCTTGTCGGATCTGCAGCAGCAGCAGAGAACCGTTGTTCCTTCCCTGTCGAGGCGCATCTCTCTGGTGTGCAGAGCAGAACATGAGTAGTGGTGTTATTTCTTGCAAGATCACCCTCCTTTGTCAAGGTCCTGTCGTGTATCCTAGTGGTGTGTAGCGCGTGTGCTTGTGTGTGTGATCTGTCAGGTGCAGGGTTCGAGTCCCCGATGGTGCACCGCCCCTTTTTGGGTTTTATTTCCCTGTTCGTTAGTAGTAGCAGCAGCAGAGGGTCAACTAGCTATGTGCCCCTCTCTCTGTCAAAACCATGACAACAGCAGAGTGGTTGCACCGCAGGCCAGCAATCAGGAGGCCCTCGATTCGAATCCCAGGCCTGCCCTTTTGATTTTTTTCCTTTCCTTTCTTTCTTTTAGTTTTCCTTTGCTATTTGTTGTTCCACCTTGTGCCTAAATAATAGGCATAAAGGACTGCATCTTGTTTTCCTTTTCCTGTCCAGAAGTTATATGGTGTAGGTAAGATATGTGAGTGTGGTGTATGTGTTCATATGTGTGTATGCATGGATGTATGAATGTGAGTGTGTGGTGAAGCTAGACTAACTGAGTGTGTAGATGCACTAGTGTCATGCTTATAAGGTGTAGTGTGATAGGTTTTGAGTGCATAAATATCTTGTGGTGCATATGGTGTGAGGAACACCCCCACACATGAACATAGTTCATGTACATCTAAGTTGTGAGCATGTGTTTGTGGTGGATGAGCTCCCTACTTGAGTGATCTAAATAGATGCAATATTTAGTGTTGTCCAAGAACATGTTTTGATGTGTATAGTGGAGTGGATGTGTGTGTGTGGGACACCCCACCTTTGCAAGCAAAGCTATGCACCTTCACATGTCCATATGTGAGAGGGCATGGTGATTTGTATGTGTGGATAACTTGGTAGAAGTGGTTGTGAAGTTGATGTGCATGACACAAACATGGGGTTCAAACCACCATGTCACTTTGTCATTGTTCACATGAACACAACCTTTGTAGTTGTTGTCTTAGTAGGAACTACATGAAATGATGCCCATTCCCTAGGCATGATTTGGAGTAGTTTACTCTCCCTTAATTTGTGGTCACTTGTTCCAAGTAAGTGCCCACATATTATATATGATTTTGGGGTAGAATCTCCCAAGGAATCCAGTGGTGAAGATTGTTTTGCCATTAGGATACTTTATGGAGTTGACATATTCAGATTTGTTGCAAGTTTGTTCCTTGATTCCATGGAATAGGTGGAGCCCAAGGGCATGAGTTTTAGTGTGGTACTAGTAGGGGTTTTGCTCTACACCATAGTGGTGTCATTTATCACTTGGTGTCGTTGGTGTGCAAAATATGCCTAGACAAAGTGGGCATGTGGCTGAAAATTCCAGTTTAGTGAAATCTGGAATTTCACAAAGTCTGGGATTCTGGAAACATTTTCTTCTCTTATAGATGAGGATGTGCTGGTCATTGTATTGAGAACTAGCCTTAGTTCATTGCTAGGATTTTGAACCTGATATGTTTGTGAAGCTCGCTGTCAAATTTCAACTCATTTGGAGTCCAGTAGGTTGTGTTTTGATTGCTGTCAAAAGGCTTCAGAACAAAGAAAGAAACTCAGGTGCAGGAATTTTCACAAAGTCCCTGAGATCTGATGGTTTTGGGAAAGTTTGTGGCCTTGTATCTTCTAGAGTTTAATTCTTTTTGCTGTGATTCTTGCTGGTGCTTGTAGTGTTCTTGGTGGGCAACAGCCACATATATTATTTGTCATAGTTGGGTGGTTGTAGGTGCTTTGCATGTAGCTCACAAAGTGCTAAGATGCAGATTATGGCAGATTATGTAGTTTTGTCATTTTCATGATTGTGGTTGCTTAGTTGATGTTGTGGTGTTCTTACTTTCTCCATTCCATTCATGTTGGTATGATACATGTCTTGGCAACCTGGGAATACCAGATTTGTGCCAATTGTGAGTTTGGTGTAGAATCTTCCACGTAGAGCTTCATAACTTTTTCGTTGATTCCCGTTGATCCGTAGCTCCGTTTGCAATGTTCTTTATATGGTTTTGCATCGTTTTCACGAGCCGCATGTGTTCATGTCATTGTAATGCATGTCAAAATAGTTTAGTGTACAGTTCTGTCCAGAAACTTGCAGTAGATTAATTTGCTTGTGCTAGTGATAGAATTAGTGATGCATGCCCAATTTTCATCTCATGCATCATGTGATTGTTGCATCTTGTGGTGCTGCTGTTCATTGGTTGTTATTATCATGTTGGGTAGCACCGGGATCGGAGAATGAATACGTGGAGTCAGGAGAGTACGTGCAGGACGATCCAGAACCATTCCAAGCTGAGGATATCACAGGCAAGATGATATGACCTTGATTCCATCTGTAGACTTGTTATGCTAGTTTTCGTTTCCATGTCGTATCGCTCGCTGCCTACCACTGAAATTAAATTGCCTCTTGAAATGCCATGAGCCCAAACACTGTTCTCCTTCCTAGCAAAAACTTGTATGGCTAAGTAGGCTTTGCTCAGCTACTAATGTTAGCATTGCTAGTTGTAGGTAACATGAGCTTGATATCATTATCTTAAATTATCTTTGACTCATGTGATAACATGAGCTTGATATCATTATCTTAAATTCTGTTATTTAATTAATGCACCTATATACTTGGTGAATGACGGGAGGCCTAGCCTTTTGTCGGGTGCTTTGTTCCGTTATTGCCGCCTTAGTGACCGGTTACCGGTGTTTGATTCCATAATGATCGCTCCTATCACGTTCGGGGTTGTTATGGGGACCCCCTTGATAAACCGCGTAGTGCTAAGGCTTGTCCGGAAGGACCCAACTTTGGTGTTAATTTGCTAATCACTTAATAACAAACTGCATAGGGAATAGCTACCCCGAGGATATTAATCAACAACCCGGGCCAGTGCTCCTCATGAGTGTTGGTCCAAACTATAGCACCGTGCGGGGCCATCCCGGGGCAACTCGGGAGATTTCTCTGGCCACCGTACGCTTTGCTTATCCGGCGTGTCCTGAGACTGAGATACGCGGCTCTTATCAGGGTCGTCGACACGTCGGGAGGTCATGCTAGTCTTGTCTTACCTTAGCGGTATATCTTGTGTATAGGAATCTCAATGAAGCTTTGGTTTCCCCCAGAGTTGAGGTTTTCCTATAAGGAATCCGATGACATCACGAGATTCGTGATAGAGGATGCCTTTGCGGCCTGTGTTCGTTTGTGATGGACTAGTTGGAGCACCCCTGCAGGGTTTAATCTTTCGGAAAGCCGTGCCCGCGGTTATGTGGCAACTTGGAATCTTTGTTAACATCCGGTATTAGAGAACTTAAACATAAGCTAATAAAATTGCCAACTGTGTGCGTAGCCGTGACTGTCCCTTCGAAGATCTCTCTTCGATCGAGAACACGGTGGGGTTATGAATGCCATAGGTAGGTGATCAGGATCACTTAGTGATCAAGTAAATCCGACCGCTAGTGTAGACCACCTTCACTTTTACTCTGCGTAAGTTAGCCACTTAATCATGCATAGGATGCTGCCCCCATATACACTTCACCCTTACCCTACCTAATAACATGACTAGTTCTGGAACCAAGGTCATAGATTGCTGAGTCCCCGTGGCTCACGGATTCCTCCGAAACTCCCAGCAGGTATAGGTACCCCAGAGACAGATGATCCCGACGGCACCCAGCTGTTGTGGCAGTACGACGAGGAGACAGACCGCCTCTACGTGAACTATCCAGAGGACTGAGGTGTGGTCGTGATCGTGGGCCTGCAGGCAGGGTAGCATAGCATTTCCATGTTTTGTAGTCCATAGCGGAACTACCTTGATTGTATCGGTGTTGTACTCTGAGTTATTAATAAGGAGATAGTTGAATCCCGAATTGTCTACTTTTATTATTATTTGTGCTATGTTACTTGCTTGCGAAACGCTTAGATGCGCTTCTTTCCTATTCGTGGGCCTCGACCCCCAGATCGGAAAGGACCACATCTTGATCGTTACAGTATTGTACCGTGAAGTGAAATAACAGCCCAAGAAGCGATAAAAATCAACATGAGAGCATGATGCAAAATGGACGTATCAACTCCCCCAAGCTTAGACCTCGCTTGTCCTCAAACGAAAGCCGAGCTCAATAAATATGTCCACATGTTTAGGCAGAGAGGTGTTGACAAAACAAGATACGAACATGGAGGCATCATGATCATGATCAGAATAGTAATACCAACATATAATCTCTCATGCTAAAGTGATAATTCCTTCACAAAGTAAAGCATGGATCTAGAATCTTACCGATGATTAACAACCGATAGCCTTTAGTCATTGAAACAATTGCAATTTATCACAACATAAGAAAGAATCAAATAAGAGCTTGTAAAGCAAATCCACATACTCAATCATCCTTTCGTTCTCTACAATTGCTACAACTCACGTGGTACTCATGAGATCAAAGTTTCAGTTGGACAGAGAGAAAGATAGGGGCTTATAGTTTTTCCTCCCAACCATTTACCTCAAGGGTAATGCCAACAGTAATAATTCATGAATACTTACTTCCAAGTTGACATATAAATATAGATCTTTCCCTAGCATATGACGTTAGCCAAGATAAAGGAGAAACAAGGAAATGGTGAAGATCACCATGAATCTTTCAACGGAAAAAAGTAAAGGTACAAGAAAGGCCCTTCGTAGAGGGAAGCCGAGGTTGTCATGCGCTTTTGAGGTTTGGATGCGTGTCCTCTTAGTGCAGAGGAACGTCACTTTATATTGCCTCCTGTGATAAAGAACTTTATTATGCAGTCTGTCACTTTTATGTCTTCCTCATCACAGGTTCGTACAAAGCTTATTTCCACACACTAATAGATCTTACATGTTAGAGAGCAATTTTTCTTGCTTGCACCGATGACAACTTACTTGAGGGATCTTGTTCAATCCATAGGTAGGTATGTTGGACTCTCATGGCAAAACTGGGTTGAAGGTTTGTGGATGCACTATTAGTATCTCTACTTGGTGCGGGAGTTTTGGCTGATATGACGTGGAAGAAATCGTCACATGCTAAGGGATCTCTAGTCATATAACATTGCTCGGAACCAAGCAAACACAATTCATTATGTTGTGTTCCTTGTCCAACATCTACTTCTAAGCATGCAATAGTTTAATGTGTGTTCACAATCATAGATGGTGTTAGAGATGATGTATTTATATGTGAACCTCTCCTTCTTTATCACTTCCTATTAATTGCAACAATGACCAAGGTCTACGTTTGTCTACCCTCAGCAAGTTTCAATCATCATTCTTTTTATATGTGAAGCCATCACTTCCCATAAGATCATTACATGATCTTTCATGCTTTTGTTCTTTTCTAACTCTTTTGGTCATGGCATGAGGCAAAGCCCTTCAACTAAGACACTCTTTATTATATGGATCACGAGCTCAAATATATCGGGGGTGACACAAAGCAAAACTCAAGACTAAAACACTAAGACTTTTAATCTACTAGAGAAAGAGAAAACTGAAAAGGATCAAACTAAAACAAAGGTAAAGGAAAAAGATGTGATGGTGATACGATACTGGGTAGCTCCCCCAAGCTTGGCACAAGCCAAGGGGATTGCCCATACCCATGCTTAGTTGTCTTCCTTTAGAGGTGATGGTGGTGGAGTTGTTGTAACATGGGTTTGATCCTCCGTCTTTGAAGGCATAGGTGCTCCATCATGGAAAGAAGAACGAGTCTCCGGAATCCTCAAATCTGCAGCCAACCGTATTGATTTAAATCTATACTCATACTCACAGTTTTGGTTCTGCAGGTCATAGATCTGGGCCTGGAGGTGATCAATCCTGTCATAGAGCCTCGAGAGGTGCTTCCCAATGTCATTGGCATTGATCATGTGCTTGCTGGTAAACTCTGTTATCATCATGTGGTTGGCGTTGAGTCCACGCTCCACCATCCCTTGGCACTTGAATACTTGTTGCTCCATTGCTTCGAGCCTCGCCTCCATGCTTCCAGTCTTCTTAGGCCCCTCAACATAACAGATGTGCAACATCCTCTCACGCATCTCGATAGATTGAGGGTGTTGCAGCACTCCCGAGAGGTAGGGATTAATGACCTTCTTTAAGATCTTGTCCTTCGGGGCTTTTGGGGACGTCATAGTGATCTAGATCTGCAGCAGAAACACGCTCGAAACGAAAACAGAGGAAATTTGCGTGATACAAGGGTCAGACCTTCCGGGCGAATATATAATGATTTTTTTCCGACCAGAAGGAGTACCCCGCAAGAAAACAGAGTCCGGGAGGCACACGAGGTGGCCACAAGCCCCCCATGCGCGGCCAGGGGTGGGCCCGTGCCTGGCAGGCTTGTCGCCTCCTCGTGCATTTTCTGGACTACTTCCATTTTTTCTATTTTTTCAAATATTCCAAAACGGAGAAAAAATCCTACTCGAAAAGTTTTGGAGTTTGTTTACTTACCGAAACACATACCTCTTCGTTTTCGGAGTCTGAAACAGGCTGATAAATATCCCTTAGGTATTCTTCCGGAGTTATGGTATTGATAATATTGCTGTCAACATTTATGGGAGTACCTCGGATATAATGCTTGATTCTCTGCCCATTTACCACTCTCGGACAATTACCTTCCGTGTTGTTGATCTTGATCGCACCAGAACGATATACTTCCTCAACAATATAGGGACCTTCCCATTTAGAGAGAAGTTTGCCTGCAAAAAATCTAAAACAAGAATTATATAGCAAGACATAATCACCTACATTGAACTCATGCTTTTGTATCCTTTTATCATGCCACCTCTTAACATTTTCTTTGAACAACTTGGCATTCTCATATGCCTGAGTTCTCCATTCATCAAGCGAGCTAATATCAAATAACCTCTTCTCACCAACAAGTTTGAAATCAAAGTTGAGCTCTTTGATTCCCAGTAAGCTTTATGCTCTAGCTCAAGAGGTAAATGACATGCTTTACCGTACACCATTTTGTACGGAGACATGCCCATGGGATTCTTATAGGAAGTTGTATAAGCCCACAGTGCATCATCGAGCTTCTTAGACCAATTCTTTCTAGACCTGTTGACAGTCTTTTGCAGAATCAGTTTAATATCTCTATTTCTTAGCTCTACTTGACCACTGGACTCAGGGTGATAGGGAGACACAATTCTGTGGTTGACATCGTACATCGCAAGTGTTTTAGGAAAGCACCATGAATGAAATGTGAACCACCGTCGGTCATTAGATATATAGGGACTCCAAATCTAGGGAAAATAACTTCTTTAAGCATCCTGATAGAGGTGTTGTGAGCAGCACTACTAGTTCGCATAGCTTCTACCCACTTAGTGACATAATCAACAGCAACTAGGATATGAGTATACCCGTTGGATTTTGGAAAACGTCCCATATAATCAAAGCCCCAAACATAAAATGATTCCATAACAAGTGAATAGTTCATAGGCATTTCCTCACGTTTACCGATATTACCTATTCTTTGACATTCGTCACAAGACAAGACAAACTTACGGGCACCCTTGAAGTGAGTGGGCCAATAGAAACCTGATTGCAATACCTTGTGTGCAGTTCTATCTCCCTCATGGTGTCCTCCGTAGGCCTCGGAGTGACACTTCTGTAGGATCTGTCCCTGTTCATGTTCAGGTACACAACGTCTAATAACACCATCTACTCCTTCCTTATAAAGGTGAGGATCATCCCAAAAGTAATGTCTCAATTTCCTAAAAACGATCACCATCCTATAGCCAGTAATAATCCTCTGCGGGATCAATTCATCCTTATCATTAGGGGCAATGGTAATGCCTCCCTTCTTAGGGACTCAATGCACCGGACTCACTCAATCACTATGAGCAACAAGATAGATAATACCTGCTTGTAGGAGCTTTAGTATTTCTTTTCTTACTACCTATTTCATCTTAGGATTTAATCTCCGTTGATGATTAGCTACCGGTTTGGAACCAGGATCAGCTTTAATCTTGTGCTGGCAAAGAGTGGGACTAATGCCCTTAAGATCATCAAGAGTATATCCAATAGCAGCACGGTGCTTCCTCACAGTTTTTAATAACTTCTTTTCTTCAAGCTCTGAGAGGCTAGCACTAATTATAACATGATATATCTCTTTTTCATCAAGATAAGCATACCTAAGAGTATCTGGCAACTGTTTAAGCTCGAACATAGGATCACCCTTTCGTGGTGGTGGATCCCCAAGCAGTTCAACAGGCAAATTATTCTTAAGGATAGGATATTGTTCTAAGACAACTCTATCTATTTCATCCCTTTCATCCATATGCATATCATTTTCATGCTCAAGCAAGTATTGCTCTAAGGGATTAGTAGGAGGCGCGGCAATAGAAGCTAAGGCAATAGTTTCATACTTACTAGGCAACTCTTTTGCATGAGGTTGTCTACCAAACTTGGAGAAATTGAACTCATGTGACACACCTTCAAAGCCAACAGTGACATTTTGCTTCTCACAGTCAATATGAGCATTGACAGTATTGAGAAAAGGTCTGCCAAATATGATGGGACAAAAGATATCTTGGGTGGTAGCAAGAACGAGGAAATCAGCAGGATACTTCATTTTACCACACAAGACTTCCACATCCCTAACAATTCCCACATGGCAGATAGTGTCTCTATTGGCAAGCTGAATAGTGACATCAATAGGTTCTATCTCAATAGGTGCAATCTCGTCTTTGATTTCATCATATAAGGATTGAGGTATTGCACTAACACTAGCACCCACATCACATAAACCATGATAACAATGATCTCCTATCTTAATAGAAACAACAGGTGTGCCAACAACAGGCCTATGTTTGTCTCTAGCGTGTGGTTTAGCAATTCTAGCAGCATCTTCACAGAAGTGAATGTTAAGGCCATCAACATTGTCGGACAGGAGATCTTTGATAATAGCAATGCTAGGTTCAACTCTAATTTTCTCAGGGGGTGTAGGTGTTCTAATGTAGCCTCTACGTATCACAGTTGAAGCTTTAGAATGATCCTTTATCCTAATAGTGAAAGGTGGTTTCTGAATGTAAGCACTGGGAACAACATGACAATTATAGGCAATGACTTTCTCTTCAACTGGATTGGGTTTAACTACATTGACTTCTAAAGGAGGATGATATTTAAACCACTTCTCTTTGGGGAGATCAATATGAGCAGCAAATGATTCACACAATGAAGCTACTATCTTAGAGTCAAGTCCATACATAGCGCTAAAGTCACAAAAAGTATTTGTTTCAACAAAGGATTTAACGCAATCAAACTTGAAATTCATACCTGACTCCTTACCTTCATCAAGCCCCCAATATTCAGAGTTGCATTTAATTCTCTCCAATAAATTCCATCTGAAGTCAATATCTCTGTTCATAAAAGAACTGGTACAAGAAGTGTTAAGCATGGTGCGATCATCATGAGAAAGCCGAGCATAGAAGTTCTGAATGATAATTTCTCTCGAGAGCTCATGGCTGGGGCATGAATATAACATTGATTTAAGCCTCCCCCAAGCTTGAGCGATGCTTTCTCTGTCACGAGGCCAAAAATTATAAATATAATTCCGATCACGATGTACTAAATGCATAGGATAAAACTTTTGATGAAATTCCAATTTTCAATCGATTGTAGTTCCATGATCCAGTATCATAACATAGCCTATACTATGTCAACGCCTTATCCCTCAAAGATAAGGGAAATACCTTCTTCTTGACCTCATCCTCGGGCAAACCTGCAAGCTTAAATAAACCACAAAATTCATCTACATAGATTAGATGCAAGTCTAGATGTGATGTTCCATCTCCTGGAAAAGGATTAGCCAGTAGTTTCTCAAGCATACCCGAAGGAAATTCAAAACAAATATTTTTAGTAGGTGTTGCAGGTTGAGGAGCAACTCTTGGTGCTTTCGTTCGATGTGAATATACCCCGAACAAGCCCCTCAAAGGATTAGTTTCCATAGTGACAAGTGACAACAAATTTCAGCACACTATATGAATGTTTCCTTACCAAGTTCCACTTACCAAAGGCGCTTCACTCCCCCGCAACGACGCCAGAAAAGAGTCTTGATGACCCAAAAGTATAGGGGATCTATCGTAGTCCTTTTGATAAGTAAGAGTGTCGAACCCAACGAGGAGCAGAAGGATCTGACAAGTGGTTTTTGGCAAGGTAATATCTCCAAGCACTAAAATAGTCGGTAACAAGTAGTTGTGTGGTGAGATGATTCGTAGCAAGTAGCAAGTAACAAAAGTAACAACGGTGCAGCAAAGTGGCCCAATCCCTTTTGTAGGAAGGGACAAGCCTGGACAAACTCTTATAGGAGGTAAAGCGCTCCTGAGGACACATGGGAATTTCTGTCAAGCTAGTTTTCATCATGTTCATATGATTCACGTTCGTTACTTTTATAGTTTGATATGTGCGTGGACCAGCGCTTGGGTACTGCCCTTACTTGGACAAGCATCCCACTTATGATTAACCGCTCTCGCAAGCATCCGCAACTACGAAAGAAGAATTAAGACAAAGTCTAACCATAGCATTAAACTAGTGGATCCAAATCAGCCCCTTACGAAGCAACGCATAAACTAGGGTTTAAGCTTCTGTCACTCTGGCAACCCATCATCTACTTACTACTTTCCAATGCCTTCCTCTAGGCCCAAATAATGGTGAAGTATTATGTAGTCGACGTTCACATAGCACCACTAGAGGGAAAACAACATACAACACATCAAATTATCGAACGAATACCAAATTCACATGACTATTTATAGCATGACTTATCCCATGTCCTTAGGAACAAAAGTAACCACTCACAAAGCATAATCATATGCATGACCAGAGAGGTAATGATTAGCATCAAAGATCTGAACATAAACTCTTCCACCAAGTAATCCAACTAGCATGAACTACAAAGAGTAATTAGCATTACTAGCAACCTTACACGTACCAATCGGAGTCGCGAGACAAAGATTGGTTACAAGAGTTAAACTAGGGTTTGGAGATGAGATGGTGCTGATGGAGATGTTGATGGTGATGAGTCCCCTCCGATAAGAGGAGTGTTGGTGATGACGATGGCGACGATTTCCCCCTCCGGGAGGGAAGTTTCCCCGACAGGATCGTCCTGCCGGAGCTCTAGATTGGTTGTGCTCAAGTTCTGCCTCGTGGCGGCGGCGAATCCTGCGAGAAGCCTCCTCTTGATTTTTTCCAAACCAAAACCCTTCTTATAGAAAAAGAGGGGGGCAGTGTGCCAGCAGGGTTCCCACAAGCCCCCTAGACGCGACCAGGGGGTGGCCGCGCCTAGCAGGCTTGTGGCCACCTGCTGGCGCCCCTGTGGCACTTCTTCAGCCCAGTATTTTTTATAAATCCCCAAAAAACCACATTGATTTTCACGGCTTTTGGAGTTGCGCGGAATAGGCATCTCAAACTTGCTCCTTTTTAGGCCAGAATTCCAGCTGCTGGCATTTTCCCTCTTCACGTAAACCTTGCAAAATAAGAGAGAAAAGGCATAAGTATTGTACCGTGAAGTGAAATAACAGCCCAAGAAGCGATAAATATCAACATGGAAGCATGATGCAAAATGGACGTATCAGGAGACAACCCAACAATTTTACTTCCTATTTTTTGGTGTTCACATGATTAAGATAATGTAGTAATCATGTTTTATGCCTTTTATTTCAGCAAAGTGCCAAGTAAAGCCTTTGGGATAGTGTGGATGATAGTTGAATCGATTCTGTGCAAAAACAGAAACATTTGCTCTCACCCCAGGAATTTTGTAAATTCACTGGAACGTGCTATTGATATAAATTTTGTACACATGATTTATATACAATTTCCTGGATTGTCCTAATTTTTCATAAGTTTTAGAGACAAGGAAGTATGGTTACACTACAGATCTTCACAGACCGTTCTGTTTTTCACAGATTCTGTTTTGCATGCATAGTTTGCTTGTTTTAGTGTTCCCATAGCTTATGCTCAGTGATATAAATAATGGTAATAGTAGAATACAGTAGGTATCATGTGGGAACAATTATGAATCTTGTATTGACAGTACCTAAGTGAATGATCATACTAACCGATCTCACGAAGTTCCGTTAAGTTTTGTGTGATTGAAGTTTTCAAGTTTTGGGTGAGAAACCGCTATGAGGAGAATAAGGTGTGACAATAATCTAAGATTGGGGATGCCCAAGGCATCCCCAAGGAAATATCTAAGGAAGACTCAAGCGCCTAAGCTTGGGGATACCCCGGAAGGCATCCCCTCTTTCGTCTTCAACATTATCGGTATATCTTACTTGGAGCTATATTTTTATTCGTCACATAATATGAGTTTTGCTTGGAGCGTTATTTTATTTTGTTGTTGTCACATCCCTGGATCCCTAACTAGGTTCTAGCATTGTGCTCATGTTTACATTCATTGCATTCAAGAACTTGAAACAAATTCAAAGCAAGTGGTGAAACAAAACCCCCAAAACCCTAGCCACTTCTCAAAATTCAAGGAAATTCAAAACTTGTTAAAATCAATGAACCCAAAATGGCCTCAAGAAAAGTTCAACTTTTCTGATAATTCTTGAAAACAAATTAGCAGGGAAGAAAACTATTTTCAAAACAAATTTTGGCATTTTATTTAAATTCAAAAGCCACTGAATTCAAGTTTAAATTTGAATTCAAAAACTTTCAAGTTTTCAAAAATGTTGCAAACCTCATGAGTAGTTGGGAATATTCCAACTATCACTCAGGGCTATTCAAAATAATTTTTGAACTAATTTTGGAGCCAAATTAAATAACAGAAAACAAAAACAGAAAAAACGGGAAAAGCTTACCTATCGCTCACCTGGCCAAGCCCAGCTCCCTCTGTGTCGTCTTCCTCCTCGCTAGTGGGCAGCAGGAGGTGGCCGCCGTGTTCTTCAGCGCGGCCACGCACCTGTGCGCCTGCTTGGCCGCCGCTTTGCGCTAGCACGCGAGGGGATAACCTCCCCGCAATCTCTCCATGCTCGCCCCTCTCCTCATTCACCCCCTCTGCCTCATCCCTCTCTGCCGCCATTAGAGCCGAGCCCGAGATCGAGCTCGCCATCGTTCTAGCCCACCTCTCCTCCTTCTGAGCCGTCCAACAGATCCGCCGCAGCACCCTGAAGCTCCCAAGCTACGAGCCCGACGCCAGGATGCAGTGAATCGATGAGACGCGATCGTCTTCTTCCTCGGGTCACCGAAGCTCGCCGCCGGTGTTCTCTCTCTACAGGTCGTCCCCAAGCAAGCTAGCGGTACCACTGCACTCCCCATGAGCCTAGCAAGATTTCCCCCAAGTTTCCCCCCTTCGATCTCTTCCTCTAGCCCTGTTTTCACCGGAGCCCGACGAGATCCGCCGCGAGAGATCGTCGTCGGTAGCCCTCCGTTGAACGGCTCGTCCATCTGAGGCCACCAGTGGCTACAGGGCATCGTGTAGATGCCGTAGGAGCCTAGCCCCGCGTGTGAAGCCCCCTCTTTCGATGACCCCGATGAGGCCCGAGCTTCGGCCGCCGCCAAGCTCGTCGACGGAATCATCTCCGGCCGGATCAGCCCTGCTTCTGTGCACAAATGGAATGGCGGGTGAACGCTGGTCAGTCTGGTGCCCTCTGTCATGCAAATGGTCGTCGGAATGAGATTTCTGAGCCCCTCCACCGTTCTTGTGGTTGCCGGCGGCTCACCGCCGGCGAGGACGACCTCGCCGCCGGTGGATCTGACCCCCCTGAGTCCCGGACAGTCACTGACAGGTGGGTCCTACTCTGCTAATTAACTAATTAACTTAAACTTAAACTAAAAACTGGCGTGAGTCACTGACCAGTGGGTCCCACTGGTCAGGTTTGACTTTCAACGGCCAGTTGGACCTGCTGATGTCATGCTGATGGAATAAAGCTTTTTCTGTTTAAAAATAATTCCAGAATAAGTTCAAAACTTTGGAAATTCATAAAAGTTTGAATATAACTCCAAATTGGACAAATAATATATAAAAATGATCAGAAAAATCCAACGAATCTGAATATGTCATTTTCAAACATGTTTGAAAATGTTAACTCCACCAAACATGAAAATTGGTGAATAGGTTAAATTTGATAAATGCTTTGGAGTTGGAATTTGAAATTCATTTGAATTCCACTTCAAATGCCATGACCAAACAATTCTCAATCACAACCAACAACTCAACATATCATTCCCATGCATGTTAAAACAAGTTGACCTGAGCATCAGGTCGAACCAATTAAAAGGGTATTCGAAAATACCTGGTTTGAAGTGATATTTGAATCTTGATTCGAATCAACTTCAACTTAATAAATGGTAGCTACATTAGCCTACCACCTTTCATCTTCATGCCATGCTCATGCATCATCTTGTTGCATTTGATTGATACTGATTGATGTCATTTCTATCGATAGGCTCCGCTCCTCCGGATTCCACCGAATATCCGACTGACGGATATTGTCCCTCTGTTGAGCAACAAGGCAAGCAACCATTTTGATCATCCCGATAAATCCCATGTTCTCGCTCCTGCACTTACTTATTGCATTAGGATCAAATGCTTCAAATGCTTTTGCCATGTTAGTTGAACCCACTTCCTTTGCATGACCTGTCTTTGTCACAGTAAATAGCTGAACCTTGCAACCTAGCATACCTGGTAGATGCTTGAGCCATGATGTGCCTTATCCTGCTATGCATGCTATGCTTAGAGTTGTGTATGGTCTGTCATCTGGGTGATGAACAGAATTGTGAGAATGTGTTCAGTAAGTAAAGGTTGTGTGTTGAACCTGATTTGGTGAAGGTACTGGTGAAAGGCTATGTAGGAGTACATGGCGGGTTGTTTCATTGGAACCGTCCTTAGGAACTGAGTTCCGTGTATGTAATCCAAGACTAGATACTACCACACGTTGGGATACTTAATTGACCCTCTTGACTTATTAATCGCTTAGTACTCGGTCCAGGAGTTGCAAGTAGTTTCTGGTGTTTATAGTCATGCTGGAGGTCGTGCGTAGCGCTAACCTTAGAGGTGGGCTATGATGCGGTAGGCAGTGGTACGGTGTACCAAGTGGCACCCGGATGGTGGGCTTGGGAACCCTACGCACAGCGTTTGGGGCCGTGGCGGAAACCTCGGCCGGACTTCCGTGTGGGTTACCCTCAGATAGGCGATAGACCTGGACTAAGTATTAGCGTGGTTAACGGTCGTGGCCGACTCCCTCGCTGGGCTTCCCCTTGAAGGTTGCCGAGGTGCATAACGTGCTCATGGCGATAAGTGGCGAGAGCGTGTGTGAAGAAGTACACCCCTGTAGGGTTATGATGTATTCGAATAGCCGCGTCCGTGAATATGGACTACTTGGAAGCATATGTTGTTCATAGATAACTTTAATGGCTACTCATAAATAGGTCAAGATAAGTGTGAGTGTCATGGACGACATTTCCGTATGGAGACGGAATGATTCCACGATGGAGTATTGTTGTGGTGTTAGTGGACTCGTGTGCGAGAAATCAAAGTTGTCAAAATTATTTAAAAATGCAAGTTGTCTAGCCACGAGTCAAATGCTGGCTTTCCGCATGAAACCCCACAATTCCTTATTGATACATTGTATGAGTAGATAGCTTATCCTAAAGTCTTGCTGAGTACTTTTGTACTCATGTTTGCTTAATAATTGTTGCAGAGGTTGTTAATGACCGAAATGGAGGGTTCTACCTAGACATCGACGACGACGAGTAGCTGGTATCCCACCTACGATCTGGCCCTAGGATGGGTCTGTAGATAGTCAGGCCATGTGCCTTTATCTTTCCCTCTGTCTGTACTCAGACAGCTTTAAATCTTCCGCTGGCTTGTAAGAATTTTGTGTATGACTTGTGATGATGGGTCGTGAGACCCCTACCTTATAATATTATGTGTGTGGCTCTTCGGAGCCTTCTAAATAAAGTTTGTATGTTTATGTTTATGTTGTGATGCCATCGATGTATATATACATATCGGTATGCCATGCGTACGTGTGTTGTACTTGATATGTATGGGGTTCGATTACCTAGCCGTAGGCTTTAGTAGCATTCCTTACAGGGAAATGCCCCTTTGTGATCCAACGAGCCATGGTAGTTCGCTACTGCTCCGGACACATTGGTTGACCGACATGTGTCCTTCTTAGCTGCTGTGTCTGTCCTCATTGTGGAAATGTCGCGCGATGTAATGGAGTCCTTGTAGCTCGCTACGACTCTTCTACATTCGCTGGTGACCGACACCTGCTTTGCTGGGTCATGTATGCCTATCGCTGTGCGGAACTGCCGCTTTGGTTTATGACTAGACAAGTCGATCCGGGTTCTTTGTCATTGGATTGCTAGCGACACAATTGCATACGCGAGTCAAAAGGCGCAAACGGTCCCGGCTAAGGTAAGGCTGCAGCCGTGGGGATAACCGTGCGTGAGACCGCAAAGAGATGCGATGTGTTACATGATGGATTCCTATGGCTTAGGATCGGGGTCCCGACGACGTTGGTATCAGAGCCTGACTGACTGTTGGATTACTAAGCCAAACTGGTCGAAGTTGAGTCTAGAATTGCTTTAGTTATATACAAGGGAATTGTTTGTGGAAGGGAACGTAAGACTCTTGTTCTCTCCTCAGGTTATTCTATTCTGGTCATCCTCGTCTTTTCTGCGGGGATTAAGGACTAGGTTACTCATCTTCTATTAGGCTCGTGTTTCTGATCGATAGATTATAGGACAACGGGTCGAGAGTTATTTTGGGTTTCTTTTATCCCTAGGAAAAGGAAGTAAGTTTTGATGATCAGAGAATTGAACTTGATAGTTGAGTGGTTACGCTATTCTATTTTATGGGTTGTCTCAAAATTGTTTTTGAGCATTGACAGTCGTTATGCTCCCCAATTTTGTCTTCAGAGCTGTAATGCTTTTGCATTACTCTCTATTTTCAGATGCCTGGCCGTCCTTCTCGTCAGGTGGTTCGTTTGACTAGGTGCATTGATGTGCCGGGTCATACGGCCATGCTAGACAGGATGATGTCAGTGTCCGGTTACCGCTGGTACCCAGAGTACATAGTGGAGGAGCAGTATCGGGATTTTAATTAGAGCCAGTACCTTTGCACTATTAGGGTATTCCCAGATTACCCCGGAGCTGAGGATCCAATCCATTGGTCTTATGGATTGGGAGTCACTGTTGACATGGTAGTACAAGATGCTGCCTATTCAATGTTGACCATCATGAGGGCTAGACATGCAATGCTGCAGAACTCAGAGTTCTGCTATGTTCCTGCCTCTCAGCCAGGTGAAGAAGGATATCTCAGTGGGGTCTACTTTGATTCCTCTATGGAGGATCCACTGCTGCAGTCCACTGCTGAGATGCTAGAGAATAGAGACAGGGATGCTCGTGCCCTTCGTATGGAGCTCTATGCTACACGTGCCTGTCTGTGGACGGCTTTGACGTAGCTCGCACCGGTAGTCCAGACAGGGTATGGAGATATGGAGATGCTGGACCCTGTTAGAACCCATCTTCCGGCTCATGTTGACTGGCCTACTATAGGAGGAGTCACCCCTCTTTAGGGACCTCTACTACCACCAGTCAGGGGTCCAAGGCCACATCCGTGTCCTTACGGATCCCAGGGATCTCAGGCTGGAGTATTTCCTGATCCGCAGGTTGAGCTTCCAGGCCATGGAGGCAATCTTTATGAGATGTTCTATGCGGATGCCTGAACCATGAGTGGAAGGATAGTATGGTAGTAGTTGTACTTTCACAGTCCTGTGTGACTTGTGAAGTATGCTTGTGTCATGAAATGAATTCCGGAGGCATAGATAAATAATGTATAGGAAGCTTGGGAGCCTCTGATGAGTAGTTTCATATTTTCCATAGTTTGCTCTTCGGTTAAGGTTGTACTGAACTATGTAATGGTGTGTATGAACCATGGTGTATATATAGCAGTTGCTTGTTATCATGCTGTTCGGATATTCATTTCCGCATTCCATGTGTTCAGTGCATTCTTAATCCATAGCTAGTATTGATGATGATATTGGTGTAACCTGTGAGTTTGTTTGTCAGGATGGTGTTCACCAGGTTGAACCGTGCCCCTGCTCATGAGCAAGGCGAGGGTAGTCAAGCGTCGCAGGAAGAACTGCCTCACCTGCCCTCTCTGGCGGAAGTTATGCTTGAGGTAGAGAGAAACAAAAGGGAGACCAACCGACTGTTAGAGCGTATTGAGAAAAATACGGCTCGTCAGCCTAGGAATGCTGCAGTGTCCCTCAATTACTTTGTGAAGCTGAATCCTCCAAAGTTCCATCACTCCGTCGATCCCCTCAACGTTGATGATTGGTTGTGCAGTATTTCACGTAAGATTCGCTCTGCGAATGTTTCTGAGGCCGACAAGGTGACCTTTGCGGCGTACTTTCTAGAAGGACCCGCCAATATGTGGTGGGAGAACTTTGAAGCTATGCGTCCTGCTGAACCAGCAGCCACATGGGCAGACTTTAGTGCAGCCGTCCGTCTGCACCATATCCCAAAGGGCCTGATGGACAGAAAGAGAGAGGAGTTATGTGTATTCACCCAGGGAAAGTTGACCGTGGATGCCTATATCCGCGAGTTCGGTAACCTCGCCCGCTATGCAACACAGGAGGTGTCTACTGATGCCAATAAGCAAGCAAGATTCCGTAAGGGTCTGAGCCCTGAAGTTCGTCGTGATTTGCGCCTCCACGAATGTACAAGCTTCCAAGCCCTGGTCAACAAGGCGATCAGTGCCGAGACTGGTCATACCGACTATGAAGCCACAAAGAAGCACTCCCGTGACTTTGGCTCGTCATCTGGTTCCGCGTTTCCAAAACGCAGGCTGTGGATTCCAAACAGTTCTCTGCCGCCAAGATACACTCCGAGGCCATCCTATGTGGTGCCTCAGACGAATCATACCTACCCTCCAGCAAAAACCAATGGTGGTCTAGCTAACAATGCAGCACCACATGCCAATCAGGTGATCTGTTACAAGTGTGGAGAACCAGGGCACTATTCCCGTGAGTGTCCTCAAAATCTGGGTGCCAAGCAACCCGGAAAGTCCGTTGGGCAAGGCAAGTCGGACAAAGCTTGCTATGTGAAGCCAACTCCTGCACGTGGCCGTGTGAACTATGTCTCAGCAGAGGATCCCGACGTCATATTGGGTACGCTCCTCGTTAATCACCACCCACAGTCTGTTCTTTTTGACACTGGGTCTTCTCATTCTTTCATTTCAGAAAGTTATGCACAGTTGCATAACATGTCTTTCCGTGATATGCCAATCCCATTGGTTGTCCAAACTCCTGCTAGTAAGTGGAAAACCTCCAGGATAACCTATGACAATAAAATTCTAGTAGACAGGCTAGTTTTTCTAGCATCATTGATAGCCCTGAAATCTTTGGATATTAATATCATCTTGGGTATGGGCTGGATGTCAGCTCACTATGCCAAGATTGATACTCATTCCAGAAATGTTCAGCTTACCCATCCTCGGGTGAGATAGTCAATGTCTCTACTCGAGTTGCCAAATGCCAACTCTATTCCCTCAATGCCAACCCTCTTCCGGAACTTGAAGACATTCCGGTAGTCCATGAATGTCCGGATGTTTTTCCAGAGGAACTGCAAGGAATTCCACCTGACAGAGATGTAGAGTTTGTGATAGATCTTGTTCCGGGAACCGTTCCAATAGAAAGAAGACCATATAAGATGGCACCATTGGAGCTAGCCGAACTTAAGAAGCAACTAGATGAGGCCTTGAATAAAGGTTTCATTCGTCCTAGCTCTTCTCCTTGGGCTTGTCCCGTCCTCTTCATCAAGAAGAAAGATGGAACGGATCAGATGGTTGTAGATTACCGACCAGTTAATCTGGTCACCATAAAGAACAAGTATCCGCTCCCCAGGATCAACGATCTGTATGATCAGCTCGCTGGGTCCTCGGTCTTCTCAAAAATGGATTTGAGGTTGGGATACCATCAAATAAAGATCAAGAACGGGGACATTCCAAAAACGGCTTTCGTCACTCGTTATGGCCAATACGAGTACACCGTCATGTCCTTCGGTTTAACCAATGCCCCAGCCACTTTCTCTCGCTTGATGAATTCAATCTTCATGGAGTATTTGGATAAATTTGTCGTAGTATACCTCGATGATATTCTCATCTAGTCGAAGAACGAACAAGAACATTCCGAGCATCTAAGGCTGGTATTGATGAAACTTCGAGAGCATCGCCTTTAGGCCAAGTTTTCAAAATGTGAATTCTGGTTACCAGAAGTGACCTATCTAGGTCACGTAATCTCTGGTAAGGGTATTGCTGTCAATCCTGAGAGAGTTCAAGTTGTCCTTGATTAGACTCAACCTGAATCGGTCAAGCAAGTTAGGAGTTTTCTTGGTCTAGCAAGCTATTGTTGCTGCTTTGTCGAGAATTTCTCCAAGGTTGCAAAGCCTCTAACTGAACTCCTCAAGAAAGGTAAAAAGTTCGAGTGGACACCACAGGGTGAGCATTGTTTTCACGAACTGAAAAGACGCCTGACTTCCGCACATGTGTTGCTACCACCATATTTCTGTAAGGACTTTGTTATCTACTGTGACGCCTCGCGACAAGGATTAGGTTGCATTCTCATGCAAGATCTCCATGTGATAGCATACGCATCTCGACAGTTGCGTCCGCATGAGGGTAATTATCCCACACATGATCTTGAGCTTGCAGCTGTAGTCCATGCACTTAAAACCTGGCGACATTACCTTCTTGGTAATCGTTGCGAATTATTCACTAATCACCAAAGTCAGAAATATATCTTCACCCAGCCGGATTTGAATCTCAGGCAAAGACGGTGGGTTGAGTTGATCACGGATTACGACTTAGGGATAACTTACACCCCAGGGAAGGCCAATGTTATGGCTGATGCACTAAGTCGTAAGGCTTATTGTAACAATTTGATGCTACAACGAGGTCAACCACATCTCTATGAGGAATTTCGGAAGTTAAATCTTCATATTGTTCCTCAAGGATTCCTTTCTACCCTGGTGGCGAAGCCTACTCTTAGGGATCAAATCATAGTCGTGCAAGCTTATGATAAGGGTATATCCCGGATCAAGGAGAATATGGCTAGAGGAAACGCTAGGTATTTATCCATCAATGAGAAAGGTGTTGTGTTCTTTCAGAACCGTTTAGTGGTTCCTAAGAGAAAACGTCTGCGGCAATTGATCCTTAAGGAGGCTCATGATTATCCTCTTGCCATTCATCCTGGTAGTACTAAGATGTATCAGGATCCACGCCAGAGGTTTTGGTGGACTAGGATGAAGAGAGAAATTGTTAAGTTCGTTGCTAACTGCGATGTTTGTCGTCGAGTTAAGGCAGAGCATCAAAGGCCTGCTGGCACCCTTCAACCTTTAGCTATTCCTGAATGGAAATGGGATAAAGTCAGTATGGATTTCATTACCGGATTTCCCAAGACCAAGAAAGGAAATAATGCTATCTTTGTGGTCATTGACCGTCTTTCCAAAGTAGCTCATTTTCTTCTAGTTCGTGAGAGTATAACAGCTAGCCAGCTAGCAGAGTTATATATCTCTCAAATAGTGTCTCTTCATGGTGTTCCTTTGGAGATTAACTCAGACCATGGAAGTGTCTTTACTTCTCGCTTTTGGGAAAGTTTTCAGAATGCTATGGGAACTCACTTATCTTTTAAGCACTGCTTTTCATCCTCAATCAAGTGGTCAAGTAGAAAGAGTGAATCAAGTCCTAGAAGATATGGTCCGAGCTAGTGCTATATCGTTCGGCATGAATTGGGAGAAGTGCCTTCCATTCGCCGAATTTTCTTATAACAATAGTTATCAATCAAGCTTGGGCAAAGACCCTTTTGAAGTTCTCTATGGACGAAGATGTCGAACACCTCTTAATTGGTCAGAAACCGGAGAGAGGCAACTCTTTGGCCCGGATATGATCCAGGATGGAGAAGAGCAGGTTCGCTTTATTCGTGAAAAGTTGAAAATAGCCCAATCTCGTCAAAAGAGCCAATATGATCGTCATCATACGGTTGTGACCTTTGAAGTTGACGAGAAGGCTTACCTTCGGGTTACACCTTTGAAGCGTACCCATCGATTCGGTATCAAGGGCAAGTTGGCTCCTCGTTACATTGGTCCTTTTCGCATTCTTGCCAAACGAGGAGAAGTTGCATACCAGTTGGAACTTCCTCCGCATCTTTCCAAGGTTCATGATGTTTTCCACGTCTCGCAACTCAGGCGTTGCTTTTCGGATCCTATCCGTGAAGTGGACCACGAAACGCTTGATCTCCAAGATAACCTTTCATACCGAGAATACCATGTGCGTATTCTTGATCAAGTTGAGCGTACCACTCGACGTCGAAACCTCAAGTTTCTTAAAGTTCAATGGTCGAATCATTCTGAAAAGGAGGCAACATGGGAAAGAGAGGATCGACTCCGACTTGAGTATCCTGCGTTATTCCCGACGACTTCTAAATCTCGGGACGAGATTCTTTTGAGTGGGGGTGAGTTGTCACATCCCTGGATCCCTAACTAGGTTTTAGCATTGTGCTCATGTTTACATTCATTGCATTCAAGAACTTGAAACAAATTCAAAGCAAGGGGTGAAACAAAACCCCAAAAACCCTAGCCACTTCTCAAAATTCAAGGAAATTCAAAACTTGTTAAAATCAATGAACCCAAAATGGCCTCAAGAAAAGTTCAACTTTTCTGATAACTCTTGAAAACAAATTATCAGGGAAGAAAACTATTTTCAAAACACATTTGGTATTTTGTTTAAATTCAAAAGCCACTGAATTCAAGTTTAAATTTGAATTCAAAAACTTTCAAGTTTTCAAAAATGTTGCAAACCTCAGGAGTAGTTGGGAATATTCCAACTATCACTCAGGTCTATTCAAAATAAATGGCAAATCAAATCAGCAAGAAAACAGAAAACAAAAACAGAAAAAACGGGAAAAGCTTACGTGTCGTTCACCTGGCCCAGCCCAGCTCCCTCTCTGTCGTCTTCCTCCTCGCTAGTGGGCAGCAGAAGGTCGCCGCTGCGTTCTCCGACGCGGCCACGCACCTATGCGCCTGCCTAGCCGTCGCTTCGCGCTGGCACGCGAGGGTTAACCTCCCCGCAGCCTCTCCATGCTCGCCCCTCTCCTCATTCGCCCCCTCTGCCTCATCCCTCTCTGCCGCCATTAGAGCCGAGCCCGAGGTCGAGCTCGCCGTCATTCTAACCCACCTCTCCTCCTTCTGAGATGTGCAACAGATCCGCCGTAGCTCCCTAAATCTCCTAAGCTACGAGCCCGACGCCAGGATGCAGTGAATCGACGAGACGCGATCGTCTTCTTCCTCGGGTCACTGAAGCTCGCCGCCGGCGTTCTCTCTCTACAGGCCGTCCCCGAGGAAGCTAGCGCTACCACTGCACTCCCCGTGAGCCTGGCAAGATTTCCCCCAAGTTTCCCCCTTCGATCTCTTCCTCTAGCCCTGTTTTCACTGGAGCCCGACGAGATCCGCCGCGGGAGCTCGGCGCCAGTAGCCCTCCGGTGAACGGCTCGTCCATCTGAGGCCACCAGTGGCTTCACGGCATCGTGTAGATGCCGTCGGAGCCTAGCCCCACGTGTGAAGCCCCATGTTTTGATGACCCCGGTGACGCCTGAGCTTCGGCCGCTGCCAAGCTCGTCGCCGGCGTCATCTCCGGCCAGATTAGCCTCGGTTCTGTGCAGAAATGGAACGGCGGGTGAACGTTGGTCAGTCCGGTGTCGTTTGCCGTGCAAATGGTCGTCGGAATGAGATTTCCGAGCCCCTCCGCCGTTCAGGTGGTCGGCGGAGGCTCACTGCCGGCGAGGACGACCTCGTTGCCGGTGGATCTGACCCCCGTGATTCTATGACAGGTGGGGCCAGCCTCTTGTTAATTAGTAATTATAAAAATAAAATTAACTTAATTAAATTAACCTAAGCAGTCACTTACAGGTGGGTCCTACTCTTCTAATTAAATAATTAACTTAAATTTAAACTAAAAACTAGCCTGAGTCACTCACGAGTGGGTCCCACCGGTCAGGTTTGACTTTCAACGGCCAGTTGGACCTGCTGATGTCATGCTGATGCAATAAAGCTTTTTTCTGTTTAAAAATAATTCCAGAATAAGTTCAAAACTTTGGAAATTCATAAAATTTTGAATATAACTCCAAGTTGGACAAATAATATATGAAAAATGATCACAAAAATCCAAGGAATCTGAATATGTCATTTTCAAACATGTTTGAAAATGTTAACTTCACCAAACATGCAAAATGGTGAATAGGTTAAATTTGATAAATGCTTTGGAGTTGGAATTTGAAATTCATTTGAATTCCACTTCAAATTCCATGACCAAACAATGCTCAATCACAACCAGCAACTCAACATATCATTCCCATGCATGTTAAAACAAGATGACCTGAGCATCAGGTCGAATCAATTAAAAGGGTATTCGAAAATACCTGGTTTGAAGTGATATTTGAATCTTGATTCAAATCAACTTCAACTTAATAAATGGTAGCTACATTAGCCTACCAACTTTCATCTCCATGCCATGCTCATGCATCATCTTGTTGCATATGATTGATATTGATTGATGTCATTTCTATCGGTAGGCTCCGCTCCTCCAGATTCCACCGAATATCCGATTGACGCATATTTTCCCTCTGCTGAGCAACAAGGCAAGCAACCATTTTGATCATTCCGATAAATCCCATGTTCTCGCTCCTGCACTTACTTATTGCATTAGGATCAAATGCTTCAAATGATTTTGCCACGTTAGTTGAACCCACTTCCTTTGCATGACCTGTCTTTGTCACAGTAAATAGCTGAACCTTGCAACATAGCATACCTGGTAGATGCTTGAGCCATGATGTGCCTTATCCTGCTATGCATGCTATGCTTAGAGTTGTGTATGTCTGCCATCTGGGTGACGAATAGAATTGTGAGAATGTGTTTAGTAAGTAAAGTTTGTGTGTTGAACCTGATTTGGTAAAGGTACCGGTGAAAGGCTATGTAGGAGTACATGGCGGATTGTTTCATTGGAACCGTCCTTAGGAACTGAGTTCCGTGTATGTAATCCAAGAATAGATACTACGACACGTTGGGATACTTAGTTGACCCTCTCGACTTATTGATCGCTTAGTACTCGGTCCAGGAGTTGCAAGTAGTTTCTCGTGTTTATAGTCATGCTAGAGGCCGTGCGTAGCGCTGACCTTAGAGGTGGGCTATGATGCGGTAGGCAGTGGCACGATGTACCAAGTGGCACCCGGATGGTGGGCTTGGGAACCCTGCGCACATCGTTTGGGGCCGTGGCGGAAACCTCGGCCGGACTTCCGTGTGGGTTACCCTCAGATAGGCGATAGACCTGGACTAAGTATTAGCCTGGTTAACGGTCGTGGCCGACTCCCTCACTGGGCTTCCGCTTGAAGGTTGCCGAGGTGCATGACGTGCACATGGCGATAAGTGGCGAGAGCATGTGTGAAGAAGTACACCCCTGCAGGGTTATGATCTATTCGAATAGCCGCGTCCGCGGATATGGACTACTTGGAAGCATATGTTGTTCATAGATAACTTTAATGGATACTCATAAAATTGTCAAGATAAGCGTGAGCGTCGTGGACGACATTTCTGTATGGAGACGGAATGATTCCACGATGGAGTATTGTTGTTTTGTTAGTGGACTCGTGTGCGAGAAATCAAAGTTGTCAAAATTATTTAAAAATGCAAGTTGTCTAGCCACGAGTCAAATGCTGGCTTTCCGCACGAAACCCCACAATTCCTTATTGATACATTGCATGAGTAGATAGCTTATCCTAAAGGCTTGCTGAGTACTTTTGTACTCATGTTTGCTTAATAATTGTTGCAGAGGTTGTTAATGACCCTAATGGAGGGTTCTACCTAGACATCGACGATGACGAGTAGCTGGTATCCGAGCTACGATCTGGCCCTAGGATGGGTCTGTAGATAGTCAGGCCATGTGCCTTTATCTTTCCCTCTCTCTATAGTCAGACAACTTTAAATCTTCCGCTCGCTTGTAAGAATTGTGTGTATAGCTTGTGATGATGGGTCGTGAGACCCCTACCTTGTAATATTATGTGTGTGGCTCTTCCGAGCCTTCTAAATAAAGTTTGTATGTTTATGGTTATGTTGTGATGCCATGGATGTATCTATACATATCGGTATACCATGCGTACGTGTGTTGTACTTGATATGTATGGGGTTCGATTACCTAGCCGTAGGCTCTAATAGCATTCCTTAGAGGGAAATGCCCCTTTGTGATCCAACGAGCCATGGTAGTTCGCTACTGCTCCGGACACATTGGTTGACCGACATGTGTCCTTCTTAGCTGCTGTGTCTGTCCCTGTTGGGGAAATGTCACGCGATGTAATGGAGTCCTTGTAGCTTGCTATGACTCATCTACATTCGCTGGTGACCGAGACCTGCTTTGCTGGGTCATGTATGCCTATCCTTGTGCGGAACTACCGCTTTGGTTCATGACTAGACATGTCGATCCGGGTTGTTTGTCATTGGATTGCTAGCGACACAATGGCATACGCGAGTCAAAAGGGGCAAACGGTCCCGGCTAAGGTAAGGCTGCAGCCGTGGGGATAACCATGCGTGAGACCGCAAAGAGATGAGATGTGTTACAGGCTGGATTCCTATGGCTTAGGATCGGGGTCCCGACAGTTGTTATATGTTAGGTGTTATTTATAATCTTATTTTTCAATAAAAAGTTCCAAGATTTGCATTAGGATGCTTGCATTGCATGCTTGGATTGGTGTTGTGTAAAAACGGAAACTGGTGCTATAGTGTTTGAATTTTCATATTTTACTGGAACGTGAAAAGTTTCTGAAATTTTTACACAATGTTGTCATATAAATTTATAGCATCTCCTAAATTTTAAGAATTGTTTGAGTTACACAAGGCCACAGTTTTCAGAAATTTCTACACATTGTTCTCTTTGGTTAGATTGTTGTCATAGTTTTGTTATCTACTTATCCTATAGTTTCCATAGCCTATATTGATAGATATAAATTGTGGAATGATAGTAAACAGTAGATGATGTTTGCAATTATTATGCAACTTGTCGTGGCAGTACATAAAGAGTTGATTATTATTATGTGCACTAAACTATCTCACGAGTTCTTTTCAAGTTTTGTGTGGATGATGTTTTTGAGAATAGGGGAAACCGGGATACGAGAGGATTGACCAAGATACAAAAGCTCAAGCTTGGAGATTCCCAAGGAACCATAAGTAAATATTTCAAGAAGTCTCAAGCATCTAAGCTTTGGGATGCTACGCATCCCACCTCTCTGCATCAACAATTATCGGTTAGCGTATGTTGAGCCCAAATTTTTTATTCGTTGACATGATGCGTCCTATTCTTGGAGTGCTATTTTTATTTTCTTGATGTTTAAATAATATACTCAGATATGAAACTCTTTATTGAGAGAGAGAGAGAGAGAGAGTCCTCAGATAGCTACTTGATTGTTTGACTACTCATTGATCTCCACTTATATGTTTTGGAGTACATTTGTCATTTACCTTCGTGCTTCACTTATATCCTATGAGTAAATTGTTGAATGAATTGAATATCGTAAATCTGAAATTATATATGGTTTATATGGTTATGGGGAGTAATGACTTCACATATAAAAAGAATATGTGGTAAAATTTATTGAAAGTTAGTAAACACTTCATTGGCTACTTGAACAATTCATGAAGGAATATTGAAGGAAGAGAGATTCACATATTATCGAAGGAAGAGAGATTCACATATAAATATACTATCTTGGAAATCCTCTATGATTGTGAATACCTGTTAATTATTTTCAAACTTGAGAAATTAGTTGAAGTTGAACAAGGAAGACAACGTAATGAGTTTTGCTTGTGTATATTTGTATAGAAGTTATATTGTTAGGATCGTCCAACATGTGGTGCTTGCTTCCACCTCATACTAGCGAAAACATCTGCACCAAGTGGAAATACTACTTGAGCATCCAAACACCCTTAAACCCAAAGTTTTTCCAAATGATTCAACCATACCTACCTATATGTGGTATTTATCTGCCGTTCCAAGTAAATTTGCATGTGCAAAACTCTAAACCTTCAAATAATATTCTGTTTTGTATGCCCGAATCGCTCAATATAGTGACTAGGGGCTGTCAGTATCTTCCATGCTAGGTGAGTTATTCTCACGAGATGTGTTGATTCACTATCATTCACGAGAAAGTGGATGGAATTCGGCATGCCCAGTCCCATGCTAAAAAATCAAATCAAGATATAATGAAACAAAACTCCCCGAGGATTCTTGTTTGTATGGACTGTACCCATGGATTTGGCTCACCGTGGAGTGTGATTGATTGGTGGAGGGGGGGGGGTAAAAACTTTACCATTCTGTTTGGGAACTGCCTATAATGTATCTAGCATGGAATATACCGAGATCTCTCGGCTGTTATGTTGACAATGAAAGCATACCGCTAAAAAATATTATTCGTCTATGTTTTAAAAGCTTGAGTTGTGGCACCTGTGCAAATCAATGCTTCCCTTTGCGAAGGGCCTATCTTTTACTTTCTAGTACTGACCTTTATATAAGAGTGATGGTGATCTTCACCACTTCCTATATTTCGCCTTTTTCTCTTGGAAAGCTGTGATAGCCTGGCTTATTAGGGATGATAGACTACTCATATCAATAAGGAATTCCTACTTTTCCGGGAGCCCATTCAAACAGAACTCTCAGGTTAAGTGTGCTCAGCTTGTAGTAGTTGTAGGATGGGTGACTGACCGGGAAGTTGATCCCGAGTGCGCAAGAGTGAGGACAAAGTGAGCAGAAAAGACTAGTATTGATATGTGGGGCCAGTCTAGATCCCGTCGTGGCACACGGCATGGTACATGTAATAGACTGGATGCACAGATGTGTGTACCAAGAGGGAATGCTCATGTGGCCCGACGAGGACGTCGGTTCCTTTGAGTGGTGGTGTATGTGATAGCCTGGCTTATTAGGGATGATAGAATACTCATATCAATAAGGTATTCCTTCTTTTCCAGGAGCCCATTCAAACAAAACTCTCAGGTTAAGCATGCGCACCCGGGATCAACATCCGGTCGGTCACCCATCCTAGAACTACTTCAAGTTGAGCACGCTTAACCTGAGAGTTCAGTTCGAATGGGCTCCCAGAAAAGAAGGAATTCCTTATTGATATGAGTAGTCTATCATCCCTAATAAGCGAGGCTATCACAAAAGCGTCATGTGTTGGGGAATGATCTAGACATATATATCCACACAAATATATTTAATCATGAATTATTATTGTTGACAATTATCTATATGATAAATAAGTTGTCAGGTGAAACATTAAGCCCTATCTTTCTCCGTGTTTAATGGATGCTATTTGTTCTGAAAATATGCTTTGAGTCTCAATAACCATGAAAGACTATATGATAGTTGACTATGTGGAATTTGGTAAATCAAATCTCTTACATAGACCCTTCCTGAAAATAAGATGAATTGCAATTGTTCGATGACTAGGATTATGGTTTGTTAGTTTTCGAGAAACTTTTTGGTCTATACTTTAGCATGTGAATAGCTTGTTACTTGATCATGAGAAGTTTTATGAGATGAGCTACTGTTTATAGTTTATATTGATGCTAGAAAAAGTGGTTGGAAGTATCATTGATCAAACTTATGCACTTGCTAGCATTCGCACTTCATAAATTATTTATTGTATCATATACCTGCTCGAGGACGAGCAGGAATTAAGCTTGGGGATGTTGATACGTCTCCAATGTATCTATAATTTATGAAGTATTCATGCCATGTTTACAACAATTTTATATGATTTTATGAGAACTAACCCGGACTGACACTGTTGTAAGCAGAACTACCATGGTGTCATTTTTTTTGGAGAAATAAAAGTTCTCGGAATGGGCTGAAAATTTACGGAGAATATTTTTGGAAAATATAAAACATACTGGAGCAAAGAGCTGGGTCAGGAAGTGGACCAGGAGGTCACAAGCCTGCCACCCCCTAGCCGCGGTAGTGTGGCTTGTGACCTCCTCGGGAACCTCCCTAGCATTATTCCAACGATAAGTACTCCTATAATTACACAAACCTACGAAAAGAAACCTAGATAGGGAGTTCCACCACCGCAAGCCTCCAGATCAAAGCAAAAACAATCGGCAGCCTGTTCCATCAGCAGAGGCCATCTTCATCATCACGGCGGTCTCCATGAGGAGGAGGGAGTAGTTGACCCTCGTGGCCGAGGGTATGTACAAGTAGCTATATGTTTGATCTCTCTCTCTCTCTCTCTTGTGTTCTTGAGACGACACGATCTTGATGTATCACGAGCTTTATTAATATAGATGAATCATATGGAGTTTTCCCCTCTCTATGTTCTTGTGATGAATTGAGTTTTCCCTTTGAAGTTTTCTTATCAGATTGAGTCTTGAAGGATTTCAGAACATTTTATGTATGTCTTGCGATGGGATATCCGTGGTGACAATGGGGTGTTCTGTTGATCCACTTGATGTATGTTTTTGTGGTCAACTTGCGGGTTCCGTGACCTTGGGAATCTATGCATACGGGTTGGCACATGTTGCCATCTTGACTCTTCGGTAGAAACTTTGGGGCACTCTTTGAAGTTCTTTATGTTGGATTGAACATGATGAATCTGAAATTGTGTAATGCATATCGTATAATCAAGCCCATGGGTACTTGTGGTGACATTGGAGTATCTAGGTGACATTAGGGTTTTGGTTTTTGTGTATCTTAAGGTATTATTTTCGTACGAACTCTAGGGCTGTTCGTGACACTTATAGGGATATCTCATAAGATTGATCGGAAAATATAACTTTGAGGTGGTTTCGTACCCTACAATAATTTCTTCCTTTGTTCTCCTCTATTTGTGACTTTGGAGTGAACTCTTTGTCGCATGTGAGGGATTTATATATGATTCAACTATGTTAGTATTGTTGGGAGAACTTGCACTAGTGAAAGTATGGACCCTAGGCCTTGTTTCCAAGCATTTATACAACATTTTGCTCGTTGTTTACTATTTGTTACCTTGCTGTTTTTATATTTTCAAATTACAAAAACCTATATCTACCATCCATATTACACTTGTATCACCATCTATTCGCCGAACTAGTGCACCTATATACAATTTACCATTGTATTGGGTGTGTTGGAGACACAAGAGACTCTTTGTTATTTGATTGCATGGTTGCTTGAGAGAGACCATCTTCATCCTACACCTCTGATTGATTGATAAACCATAGGTCATCCACTTGAGGGAAACTTGCTATTGTCCTACAAAATCTGCGCTTGGAGGCCCAACATGAGTCTACAAGAAGAAGGTTGTGTAGTAGACATCATGCACCGATCACGAGAAGGTGAGGTTTGCCTCTCACCAATTGGATGGACTAGTCGCTTCGTGGTGGGTGAACTACAGTGTCACGTACCCCATGGAGAATGTGACTTGGGCTCAGTTCCAACACGCGTTCCGCATTGCTCATGTTTCAGCTGGATCTATGGCTCTCAAGAAGAGGGAGTTCCATATGTTGTGCGAGGGAGGTCGCTTAGTGTCAGAGTATGTTGAGGACTTTAGCAGGTTGTCTCGTTATGTGCGAGGTGACGTGGCCATCGATGCAGCCAAGCAGGAGAAATTTTTGGAGGGACTAAACGATGAGCTGGGAATTCAGTTGATGGTAGCAACTTTTGTGAACTATCAAGAGTTAGTGGACAAGGTTATCACTCTCAAAGGAAAGCGTGAGCAGATGGAGAACCGCAAAAGGAAGTATGGCCAAGGGAAATTTCATTCGGGAGCTCAGGAGAAGTCTCGATCTGCACCTTTCTGAGGAAATTTTGCTTCAGGACCTAGTAAGTTCGACGGGCACAACCATCATAACCATGGTGGTAATTCTTAGCATGGAGGCAATGGACACAACGACAATGGCCATAAGAATGGCAATGGTAATGAAGGAAACAACAATCACCATCATCCCAACCCTGCTACACCGGCAAAGAAGGATCTGAGTCACGTCACCTTCTTAACGTGCAAGAAGACAGGACAATACTCCAATGAGTGTCCCGAGCTGTCGAATGGGAATGGCAATGGAAGTTCTAGAGGCAAGAAGCCTAATCCTTTCACTAAGGGACATGTGAACCATGTCAATGTCGAGTAAGTCTATGAACAGCTTGACGCGGTGATTAGTAAGTTCTTCGTTAATTCATTTCCAGCACTCATTCTATTTGACACTGGTGCATCACATTCATTCATATCAAGGGGATTTCTCGACAAACATAAGTTACCGACCGTAGCTCTAAAGTAACCTATCCTAGTGAGTTCCCATGGAGCGGTGTCTATGACTAGTCAGGGATGTTTTCAGTTACCTCTGAACATAGGGGGGCATGGTTTTCCCACAGATATGATCATACTAGAGTCACAAGGATTGGATGTAATACTAGGTATGGATTGGATGTCCAAGTATAACGGAAACATTGATTGTACCAGTAGATCAGTTTTTCTAACCACTCCGTAGGAGAAGAGGATTAAGTATGTGTCTAGGCTTAAGCCTAAGGGGACTCATGTGAACTCTCTTACGGGAGTTCTCCAGGAAGAGGTACTAGTGGTAAAGGATTATCTCGATGTATTTCTAGAGGAATTACACGGTATGCCGCCAGATCGGGAGATTGAGTTTCTGATTGAGTTGTTGCTAGGCACCGGACCAATCTGTAAAAGGCCATACCGGATGCCCGCTAATTAATGATCTAGAGGAAGTCAAGAAACAAATTCAAGAGTTGCTAGAGAAAGGGTATATTCGCCCAAGTTCATCACCTTGGGGAGCCCTGGCACTCTTAGTGGACAATAAGGATGGAACCTTGAGTATGTGTGTGGAATACCTTCCTTTGAACGAGGTGACCCACAAAAACAAGTATGCGCTTCCGATGATCAATGATTTGTTTGACCAGCTAGAGGGAGCTAGTGTTCTCTCCAAGGACGACCTTCGGTCGGGTTATCACCAGTTGTAGATCCGTGAGAAAGATATACACAAGACAACTTTTACCATGAGGTATGGGCTTTATAAGTACACAGTCATGTCTTTTGGTTTGACTAATGTCGATGCCTATTTTACGAGCATGATGAACAAGATATTCATGGAATTCTTGAATAAGTTTGTTGTGGTATTCATTGATGTTTTATATATATAGTATACTCGAAGAATGAAGAGGAGCACAAGGAACATTTGCTCTTGGTTTTGGAGAAGCTTAGAGAGCATCAATTATATGTCAAGTTCAGCAAGTGTGAGTTTTGGGTGAAGGAAGTCGGATTCCTCGGACATGTTGTGTGAGGAGAAGGAATATCCGTGGATCCTTCCAAGGTAGAAGCAGTCACATAATGGTAGTCACCGACGTCAGTTAGTGAGATTCGTAGTGTCCTTGGACTTGCCAGATATTACCGGAGGTTCATCGAGAATTTCTCCAAGATTGCAAAGCCCATGACGAAATTGTTGAAGAAGGACATGAAGTTTCACAGCTGAAGAAGTGTCATGCAGAGATGGAAGATATTCCTTTGCGAGATACACTGCCTCTAGAAGCAATCCAATTGGAGAGTGATCTAACTTATGCGGAGAAGCCTGTTAAGATTCTTGAGACTGCCGAGAGAATCACTCGTAACAAGATCATCAAGTTCTGCAAGGTTCAGTGGAGTCATCACACTAAGGAGGAAGCTACTTGGAAAAGAGAACAAGATCTCAAGCGGGACCATCCACATCTTTTTGCTAGCCAACTCAAATCTCGAGGATGAGATTCATCTTAAGGGGGTAGCTTTGTAACATCCTAATTTTATTAAATTTGGATGTTAATAGAATCATCATTTGCATATCATGATTTATTGCATTTTGGAATTTGTCACATCAAGATCCTTCCACTCACATAAAATAACAGAGATAGGATAATATGACTTCCTCAAAATATAAATGAGTGGGAAAGTATTTGAATTCTATTGGTGTTTTAAAGTTGCATTGAAAATTATTTTTGTTGGCCAAAAGTTAATTTTTTGCATAAGAAAATATTTTTTCTAAATTGTACGAGCAGGAATTAATGTTCCCTATGCTCTATATAACCAAAAGTGATTTTAGAAAATTACTATGTTATTTTATATGTATGTTTGGTCTCGTTTGGATCTCAAAAAGTTTCTGTTAAAAAAACACGCACGCAAGCACCAGGCCGGCCAAGCCAGCTAGCCAGGCCGAGCCAGCTAGCTAGTCCTAGGCAGCAAACCAGCCAGGCCTGCCCCGAGCCGCTCGCTCCTAGTGCTCGCACGCCCAGCGCCCTGCCGTGTGCATCGCTAGCTCGCCTCTCTCTGTCTCTCTCACGCATGCTGACCCATGGGCCCCAGCCCTATCGTCTACAATCTCCCACAACCGGCGGGATAAGCCAGCGCTTGCGCTCCTGCACCAGCCGCGCGAGGCTATCGGGATACAGCCGATCCGCAGTGCTCATCCTCTGTAGGCACGCCTATATAAGCCCCTCGAACCCCTCGTTCTATTCAGCCGATCTGCTCCTCCTCTTGCAGCTCACAGCCGCTGCCGTTGCCATTCACATCTCGCCGGAGCCGAGTCCTTTGCTGGAGTCCCACGTCACCGGTGAACCTCCTGTGCCTTCTTTTCTTCGAGAAATCGGACCCCCTCGTCCTTAGGCACCTCTATGACATGAATGTTTTTGCCCTAGGATCGCCGGAGCAACGTCCCGTTTGACCCTGCGTCACCGGAGTTCGCCGGGGCACGGGGACTTTGCCGCCTTCGTCTGCTCCGTCCGCTCGTCGCCGCCAACCGCCGTGACCACCGTTCGTCCGCCCCCGTCGAGCCCTGCCCTCCCGACCACCTCGCCCACACAGGAGTCCACCGGAGCCGCCGCCCTACCGACGTCGATCTTCTCCATGAAGCTGAAACGAGCTCCTCGTGTGTGTAGGCACTCGCCTCGCTCGTTCTCTAGATTAGTTTGTTTTTTTAGATCGAAGGGGTATTTTGGTTAACCGTGGTTTTCCTAAACCGTGTGGTTTATTTTAAGCTGAACGTTAGTTTTTCTTTTAGTTTAGCCACACTGGGTCGTTTTATCTAAAGAATGAACTTCCGCCGCATAACATCCGCAGCGAGCGCAGATAACCAACCCGAGCCGGCAACGTCGCGCTCTATGCACGAACGTGCAGTTTCTAGCATTTTTAGAAAAATGCTGCCGTGGCATTTTTTTCCGGATTTGTTTCAAATCTTCAAACACCCATAACTTTTTAACAGTAGATCCAAACGAGATGAGACGAGTGGTTAGTTTTTCGCCTCGAATAGCTTTATCCATATAACCTAACATTGCAAAATTTTGCCAGTTCAAATTTAAATTTATTTCAGATTTGAATTTAAACTTCATTAGGCTATATCTCTTAAACGGTATGTCCGTTTGAAGTGATTCTTTTTACACCGCGTCAGACGAACTAAATCCTAGGACATGGGCCCTTGCCACAGTATATTTTAAAAAATTAGTTGTTGTTTATCATAATATTACTAGTATGGCTTGTAGGCACATTAGTGCACGCCGCGGATTTTGGGCCATGTTTTCACTGTTGGTTTTATACTTTGAAAAACTTTCATGCTAACGTCGTGTGTTGAATTTTATTTGGCTTTTATGAATATTTTTGCTGCATGTTACTTTGAAGTACAGGAATGGTTGTTTATGTGTATTATTTTACTGTTGTGCTAGATTGTATGGAGTGCGAAGCCGAATACTATCATTCGCTAGAACTTCACTCCGAGTGCCAAGGCAAGTTACATTTTGATCATACCTATTTTGCCTATGTTTTTATATGCACGTAGTCTGATACGTCTCTGTCATATCTATAATTTTTTATTATTTCATGCCAATATTCTATAACTTTCATATACTTTTGGCAATTTTTTATACTATTTTTGGTACTAATATATTGATCCAGTGCCGAGTGCGAGTTCCTATCTGTTGGATGTTTTTTTTCGTGAAAAATCCAAATCAAACGAAGTCCAAACAAGATAAAAGCTTAAGGATATTTTTTTGGAATATATGTGAATTTTGGGAATTGTAATCAATAGAAGGCGGTGCCCGAGGGGCCCACAAGCCAGAGGGGCGCGGCCTGGGGGTAGGGCGCGCCAGGCTGGCTTCTGGCGACCCCGTAAGGCGGTTAGTGCCATTATATCCCCGTAAGAAGGCTAATATCCGGATAAAAATCGTGTAAAAATTCAGCGCAATCGGAGTTACAGAGCTTTGGGAATATAAGAAACGGTGAAACGCCAGAATCTAGAATGGAAAAAAACGCAGAAAGAGTAAGAAACGGAGAGAGAGAGAGAGATCCATAACGTCGCTGAGCAGGACAACGACCCGAGGGGAAACCCTCCTCCCATCTAGGGGGGAGCCCAAGGAAGAAGAAGAAGGAGGGGGGCTCTCTCTCCCTCTCTCCCGGTGGCACGGGAACGCCGTCAGGGCCATCATTGTGACGGTGATTTATGTTCGGGAACGTCGCATGGGAAACAAAAATTTTCCTACGCGCACGAAGACCTATCATGGTGATGTCCATCTACGAGAGGGGATGAGTGATCTACGTACCCTTGTAGATCGTACAGCAGAAGCGTTAGTGAACGCGGTTGATTTAGTGGAATGTCCTCACGTCCCTCGATCCGCCCCGCGAACAATCCCGCGATCAGTCCCACGATCTAGTACCGAACGGATGGCACCTCCGCGTTCAGCACACGTACATCTCGACGATGATCTCGGCCTTCTTGATCCAGCAAGAGAGACGGAGAGGTAGAAGAGTTCTCCGGCAGCGTGACGGCGCTCCGGAGGTTGGTCATGACCTTGTCTCAGCAGGGCTCCGCCCGAGCTCCGCAGAAACGCGATCTAGAGGAAAAACCGTGGAGGTATGTGGTCGGGCTGCCGTGGAAAAGTCGTCTCAAATCAGCCCTAAAACCTCCGTATATATAGGTGGGAGGGAGGGGACCTTGCCTTGGGTCTCAAGGAGCCCCAAGGGGGTCGGCCGAGTCCAAGGGGGGAGGACTCCCCCCCCAAACCGAGTTGGACTTGGTTTGGTGGGAGGGAGTCCCCCTTCCTTCCCACCTCCTCCCTTTTTTTTTCTTTTCTCTTGATTTTCTCTTCTTGGCGCATAGAGCCCTTTTGGGCTGTCCCACCAGCCCACTAAGGGCTGGTGTGCCACCCTCAAGGCCTATGGGCTTCCCCGGGGTGGGTTGCCCCCCCGGTGAACTCCCGGAACCCATTCGTCATTCCCGGTACATTCCCGGTAACTCCGAAAACCTTCCGGTAATCAAATGAGGTCATCCTATATATCAATCTTCGTTTCCGGACTATTCCGGAAACCCTCGTGACGTCCGTGATCTCATCCGGGACTCCGAACAACATTCAGTAACCAACCATATAACTCAAATACGCATAAAACAACGTCGAACCTTAAGTGTGCAGACCCTGCGGGTTCAAGAACTATGTAGACATAACCCGAGAGACTCCTCGGTCAATATCCAATAGCGGGACCTGGATGCCCATATTGGATCCTACATATTCTACGAAGATCTTATCGTTTGAACCTCAGTGCCAAGGATTCATATAATCCCCTATGTCATTCCCTTTGTCCTCCGGTATGTTACTTGCCCGAGATTCGATCGTTAGTATCCGTATACCTATTTCAATCTCGTTTACCGGCAAGTCTCTTTACTCGTTCCGTAATACATGATCCCGCAACTTACACTAAGTTACATTGCTTGCAAGGCTTGTGTGTGATGTTGTATTACGGAGTGGGCCCCGAGATACCTCTTCGTTCACACGGAGTGAAAAATCCCAGTCTTGATCCATACTAACTCAACTAACACCTTCGGAGATACCTGTAGAGCATCTTTATAGTCACCTAGTTACGTTGCGACGTTTGATACACACAAAGCGTTCCTCCGGTGTCAGTGAGTTATATGATCTCATGGTCATAGGAATAAATACTTGACACGCAGAAAACAGTAGCAACAAAATGACACGATCAACATGCTACGTCTGTTAGTTTGGGTCTAGTCCATCACGTGATTCTCCTAATGACGTGATCCAGTTATCAAGCAACAACACCTTGTTCATAATTAGAAGACACTGACTATCTTTGATCAACTGGCTAGCCAACTAGAGGCTTGCTAGGGATGGTGTTTTGTCTATGTATCCACACATGTAAATGAGTCTTCATTCAATACAATTATAGCATGGATAATAAACGATTATCTTGATACAGGAATTATAACAATAACTATATTTATTATTGCCTCTAGGGCATAATTCCAACAGTCTCCCACTTGCACTAGAGTCAATAATCTAGCCCTCACATCACCATGTGAATTACATTGTAATAAATCTAACACCCATACAGTTCTGGTGTTGATCATGTTTTGGCCGTGGAAGAGGTTTAGTCAGCGGGTCTGCTACATTCAGATCCGTGTGCACTTTGCATATATTCACGTTCTCTCCCTCGACGTAGTCGCGGATGAGGTTGAAGCGTCGTTTGATGTGTTTGGTCTTCTTGTGAAACCGCGGTTCCTTTGCTAAGGCAATGGCACTAGTGTTGTCACAGAACAAGGTTATTGGATTCAGTGCGCTTGGCACCACCCCAAGATCCGTCATGAACTGCTTCATCCAGACACCCTCCTTAGCCGCCTCCGAGGCAGCCATGTACTCCGCTTCACATGTAGAATCTGCTACGACGCTTTGCTTGGAACTGCACCAGCTTACTGCACCCCCATTAAGAATAAATACGTATCCGGTTTGCGACTTAGAGTTGTCCGGATCTGTGTCAAAGCTTGCATCGACGTAACCTTTTACGGCGAGCTCTTCGTCACCTCCATACACGAGAAACATCTCCTTAGTCCTTTTCAGGTACTTCAGGATATTCTTGACCGCTGTCCAGTGATCCACTCCTGGATTACTCTGGAACCTACCTGCCATACTTATGGCCAGGCTAACATCCGGTGTAGTGCACAGCATCGCATACATGATAGAACCTATGGCTGAAGCATAGGGGACGGAGCGCATATGCTCTCTATCTTCATCAGTTGCTGGGCACTGAGTCTTACTCAATCTCGTACCTTGTAGAACTGGCAAGAACCCTTTCTTGGACTGTTCCATTTTGAACCTTTTCAAAACTTTATCAAGGTATGTGCTTTGTGAAAGTCCTATCAGGCGTTTTGATCTATCCCTATAGATCTTAATGCCTAGAATGTAAGCAGCTTCTCCTAGGTCCTTCATAGAGAAACTTTTATTCAAGTAATCCTTTATGCTCTCTAAAAACTCTTCGTTGTTTCCAATCAGTAATATGTCATCCACATATAATATTAGAAACGCCACAGAGCTCCCACTCACTTTCTTGTAAATACAAGATTCTCCAACCACTTGTATAAACCCAAATGCTTTGATCACCTCATCAAAGCGTTTGTTCCAACTCTGAGATGCTTGCACCAGTCCATAAATGGATCGCTGGAGCTTGCACACCTTGTTAGCATTCTTAGGATCGACAAAACCTTCGGGTTGTATCATATACAACTCTTCCTTAAGGAAACCGTTAAGGAACGCCGTTTTGACATCCATCTGCCAGATTTCATAATTGAAAAATGCAGCTATTGCTAACATGATTCTGACGGACTTAAGCATCGCTACGGGTGAGAAAGTCCCATCGTAGTCAACTCCTTGAACTTGTGAAAAACCCTTTGCCACAAGTCGAGCTTTATAAACGGTCACATTACCGTCAGCGTCCGTCTTCCTCTTAAAGATCCATTTGTTCTGAATGGCCTTGCGGCCCTCAGGCAGTACCTCCAAAGTCCACACTTTGTTCTCATACATGGATCCTATCTCGGACTTCATGGCTTCCAGCCATTTGTTGGAATCTGGGCCCACCATTGCTTCTTCATAATTCGCAGGTTCATTGTTGTCTAACAACATGATTGATAAGACGGGATTACCGTACCACTCTGGAGCAGCACGTGGTCTCGTCGACCTACGTGGTTCGACAGAAACTTGAACTGGAGTTTCATGATCATCATCATTAACTTCCTCCTCAACCGGCGTTGCAATGACAGAGGTTTCCCCTTGCCCTGCGCCACCATCCAGAGGGATGAGAGGTTCGACAACCTCGTCAAGTTCTATCTTCCTCCCACTCAATTCTCTCGAGAGAAACTCCTTCTCGAGAAAAGCTCCGTTTTTAGCAACAAACACTTTGCCCTCAGATTTGAGATAGAAGGTGTACCCAACTGTCTCTTTTGGGTAACCTATGAAGACGCACTTTTCCGCTTTGGGTTCCAGCTTTTCAGGCTGAAGCTTTTTGACATAAGCATCACATCCCCAAACTTTAAGAAACGACAACTTTGGCCTTTTGCCATACCACAGTTCGTATGGTGTCGTCTCAACGGATTTTGATGGTGCCCTATTTAAAGTGAATGCAGTTGTTTCTAATGCATAGCCCCAAAATGATAACGGCAAATCAGTAAGAGACATCATAGATCGCACCATCTCTAATAGAGTATGATTACGACATTCGGACACACCATTACGCTGTGGTGTTCCAGGCGGTGTTAACTGTGAAACAATTCCACATTGTCTTAAGTGAGCACCAAACTCGAAACTCAGATATTCACCCCCACGATCAGACCGCAGGAACTTGATCTTCTTGTTACGATGATTTTCCACTTCACTCTGAAATTGCTTGAACTTTTCAAATGTTTCAGACTTGTGCTTCATCAAGTAGACATAACCATATCTACTTAAATCGTCAGTGAAGGTGAGAAAATAACGATATCCGCCGCGTGCCTCCACGGTCATCGGACCACACACATCGGTATGTATGATTTCCAACAAGTCACTTGCACGCTCCATTGTTCCTGAGAACGGAGTCTTAGTCATCTTGCCCATGAGGCATGGTTCGCACGTGTCAAGTGAATCAAAGTCAAGTGACTCCAAAAGTCCATCATCATGGAGTTTCTTCATGCGCTTTACACCAATATGACCTAAGCGGCAGTGCCACAAAAATATGGCGCTACCATTGTTAACTCTAACTCTTTTGGTCTCAGTGTTATGTATATGCGTATCGCTATCAAGATTCAATATGAACAATCCTCTCACATTTGGTGCATGACCATAAAAGATGTTACTCATAGAAATAGAACAACCATTATTCTCTGACTTTAAAAGAGTAACCGTCTCGTAATAAAGAAGATCCAGATATAATGTTCATGCTCAACGCAGGCACTAAATAACAATGATTTAAGTTCATCACTAATCCTGACGGTAACTGAAGTGACACTGTGCCGACGGCGATTGCATCAACCTTGGAACCATTTCCTACGCGCATCGTCACTTCATCTTTCGCCAGCCTTCGCCTATTCCGCAGTTCCTGTTTCAAGTTGCAAATATGAGCAACAGAACCGGTATCGAATACCCAGGCACTACGACGAGAGCCGGTTAAGTACACATCAATAACATGTATATCAAATATACCTGATTTTTCTTTGCCCACCTTCTTATCTGCCAGATACTTGGGGCAATTGCGCTTCCAGTGACCCATACCCTTGCAATAGTAACACTCCGTTTCCGGCTTAGGTCCAGCTTTGGGTTTCTTCGTCGGATTGGCAACAGGCTTGTCGCTCTTCTTCGAATTGCCCTTCTTGCCTTTGCCGTTTCTCTTGAAACTAGTGGTCTTATTCACCATCAACACTTGATGCTCTTTACGGAGTTCAGACTCTGCGACTTTCAGCATCGCAAACAACTCGCCGGGAGACTTGTTCATCCCTTGCATGTTGTAGTTCAACACAAAGCCTTTATAGCTTGGCGGCAGTGATTGAAGGATTCTGTCAGTGATAGCTTTTTGCGGGAGTTCAATCCCCAGCTCAGCTAGACGGTTTGAGTACCCAGACATTTTGAGCACATGTTCACTGACAGATGAGTTTTCCTCCATCTTGCAAGCATAGAATTTATCGGAGGTCTCATACCTCTCGATCTGGGCGTTCTTCTGAAATATAAACTCCAACTCCTGGAACATCTCAAATGCTCCATGACGCTCAAAGAGACGTTGAAGTCCCGGTTCTAAGCCATACAAAACTGCACATTGAACTATTGAGTAGTCCTCCTTACGTGCTAACCAAGCGTTCTTAACATCCTGATCAGCCGTAGCGGGTGGTTCATCTCCTAACGCAGCATTAAGGACATAATCCTTCTTCCCAGCTTGTAAGATTAGCTTAATATTACGAGCCCAGTCTACAAAGTTGCTTCCATCATCTTTCAACTTAGCTTTCTCTAGGAACGTATTAAAATTCAGGATGACTGTCGCGTGAGCCATGATCTACAACACAAATATATTCAAAGTGGACTTAGACTATGTTCAAGATAATTAGACTTTAACTTAATCAAATTATTCGCTAAACTTCCACTCAAAAAGTACATCTCTCTAGTCATTTGAGTGGTTCATGATCCACTTACACTAGCTCAAGTCCGATCATCACGTGAGTTGAGTATAGTTTCAGTGGTAAGCATCCCTATGCTAATCATATCATCTATATGATTCATGATCGACCTTTCGGTCTCATGTGTTCCGAGGCCATGCCTGCACATGCTAGGCTCGTCAAGCTTAACCCAAGTGTTCCGCGTGCGCAACTGTTTTGCACCCGTTGTATGTGAACATTGAGTCTATCACACCGGATCATCACGTGGTTTCTCGAAACGACGAACTGTAGCAACGGTGCACAGTCGGGGAGAACACAATTTCGTCTTGAAATTTTAGTGAGAGATCACCTCATAATGCTACCATCGTTCTAAGCAAAATAAGGTGCATAAAAGGATTAACATCACATGCAATTCATAAGTGACATGATATGGCCATCATCACGTGCTTCTTGATCTCCATCACCAAAGCACCGGCACGATCTTCTTGTCACCGGCGCCACACCATGATCTCTATCAACGTGTTGCCATCGGGGTTGACGTGCTACTCATGCTATTACTACTAAAGCTACATCCTAGCAAAATAGTAAACGCATCTGCAAGCACACACGTTAGTATAAAGACAACCCTATGGCTCCTGCCGGTTGCCCTACCATCGACGTGCAAGTCGATATTTCTATTACAACATGATCATCTCATACATCCAATATATCACATCACATCATTGGCCATATCAAATCACAAGCATACCCTGCAAAAAGAAGTTAGACGTCCTCTAATTTTGTTGTTGCATGTTTTACGTGGTGACCATGGGTATCTAGTAGGATCGCATCTTACTTACGCAAACACCACAACGGAGATATATGAGTTGCTATTTAACCTCATCCAAGGACCTCCTCGGTCAAATCCGATTCAACTAAAGTTGGAGAAACCGACACTTCCCAGTCATCTTTGAGGAACGGAGTTACTCGTAATGATGAAACCAGTCTCTCGTAAGCGTACGAGTAATGTCGGTCCAAGCCGCTTCAATCCAACAATACCGCGGAATAAAGAAAAGACTAAGGAGGGCAGAAAAACGCACATCACCGCCAACAAAAACTTTTGTGTTCTACTCGAGAAGACATCTACGCATGAACCTAGCTCATGATGCCACTGTTGGGGAACGTCGCATGGGAAACAAAAATTTTCCTACGCGCACGAAGACCTATCATGGTGATGTCCATCTACGAGAGGGGATGAGTGATCTACGTACCCTTGTAGATCGTACAGCAGAAGCGTCTGTGAACGCGGTTGATGTAGTGGAACGTCCTCACGTCCCTCGATCCGCCCCGCGAACAATCCCGCGATCAGTCCAACGATCTAGTACCGAACGGACGGCACCTCCGCGTTCAGCACACGTACAGCTCGACGATGATCTCGGCCTTCTTGATCCAGCAAGAGAGACGGAGAGGTAGAAGAGTTCTCCGGCAGCGTGACGGCGCTCCGGAGGTTGGTGATGACCTTGTCTCAGCAGGGCTCCGCCCGAGCTCCGCAGAAACGCGATCTAGAGGAAAAACCGTGGAGGTATGTGGTCGGGCTACCATGGAAAAGTCGTCTCAAATCAGCCCTAAAACCTCCGTATATATAGGTGGGAGGGAGGGGCCTTGCCTTGAGGCTCAAGGAGCCCCAAGGGGGTCGGCCGAGTCCAAGGGGGGAGGACTCCCCCCCAAACCGAGTTGGACTTGGTTTGGTGGGAGGGAGTCCCCCTTCCTTCCCACCTCCTCCCTTTTTTTTTCTCTTGATTTTCTCTTCTTGGTGCATAGAGCCCTTTTGGGCTGTCCCACCAGCCCACTAAGGGCTGGTGTGCCACCCTCAAGGCCTATGGGCTTCCCCGGGGTGGGTTGCCCCCCCCGGTGAACTCCCGGAACCCATTCGTCATTCCCGGTACATTCCCGGTAACTCCGAAAACCTTCCGGTAATCAAATGAGGTCATCCTATATATCAATCTTCGTTTCCGGACTATTCCAGAAACCCTCGTGACGCCCGTGATCTCATCCGGGACTCTGAACATTATTCGGTAACCAACCATATAACTCAAATACGCATAAAACAACGTCAAACCTTAAGTGTGCAGACCCTGCGGGTTCGAGAACTAAGTAGACATGACCCGAGAGACTCCTCGGTCAATATCGAATAGCGGGACCTGGATGCCCATATTGGATCCTAAATATTCTACGAAGATCTTATCGTTTGAACCTCAGTGCCAAGGATTAATATAATCCCGTATGTCATTCCCTTTGTCCTTCGGTATATTAGTTGCCCGAGATTCGATCGTTAGTATCCGTATACCTATTTCAATCTCGTTTACCGGCAAGTCTCTTTACTCGTTCCGTAATACAAGATCCCGCAACTTACACTAAGTTACATTGCTTGCAAGGCTTGTGTGTGATGTTGTATTACCGAGTGGGCCCCGAGATACCTCTCCGTTCACACGGAGTGACAAATCCCAGTCTTGATCCATACTAACTCAACTAACACCTTCGGAGATACCTGTAGAGCATCTTTATAGTCACCCAGTTACGTTGCGACGTTTGATACACACAAAGCATTCCTTCGGTGTCAGTGAGTTATATGATCTCATGGTCATAGGAATAAATACTTGACACGCAGAAAATAGTAGCAACAAAATGACACGATCAACATGCTACGTCTATTAGTTTGGGTCTAGTCCATCACGTGATTCTCCTAATGACGTGATCCAGTTATCAAGCAACAACACCTTGTTCATAATCAGAAGACACTGACTATCTTTGATCAACTGGCTAGCCAACTAGAGGCTTGCTAGGGACGGTGTTTTGTCTATGTATCCACACATGTAAATGAGTCTTCATTCAATACAATTATACCATGGATAATAAACGATTATCTTGATACAGGAATTATAACAATAACTATATTTATTATTGCCTCTAGGGCATAATTCCAACAATTTACACGAACAACTTCGCCGCCATCATCACCAAATGCCCCCCTCTATGCAGCGGTTCAACACCTCTTCTCACCGCTTTAATCTCTACTTAAACATGGTTCTCAATGCTATACATTATTTCCCGATGATGTATGGCTATTCTATGATGTTTGAGTAGATCCGTTTTGTACTATGGGTTGATTGATGATCATGATTGGTTTGAGTTGCGTGTTTTATTATTGGTGTTGTCCTATGGTGCTCTCTGTGTCACGCAAGCTTGAGGGATCCCCGTTGTAGGGTGTTGCAATGTGTTCATGATTTTCCTATGGTGGGTTGCGTGAGTGACAGAAGCATAACCCAAGTAGGTGGGTTGTTGCATATGGGAGTAAAGAGGACTTGATACCTTATAATGTTATTGTTGGGTTTTAGCTTAATGATCTTTAGTATTTGCGGATGCTTGCTAGAGTTCCAATCATAAGTGCATATGATCAAAGTAGAGAAAGTATGTTAACGTATGCCACTCCCTCATATAAAATTGCAAAAATGATTACCGGTCTGGTTATCGATTTCCTAGGGACAAATAACCTTCTTGTGACAAAAAGATCTCTACTAAGACCAACTTAGTTGTTTCTTTATGTTAGCTGTCCCTAGTTTTTAGTTACGTGTTCTTTATTTTCTTGCAAACCTATCCTATCACGACTACAAAGTACTTCTAGTTTCATACTTGTTCTAGGTAAAGCGAACGTTAAGCGTGCGTAGAGTTGTATCGGTGGTCGATAGAACTTGAGGGAATATTTTTTTCTACCTTTAGCTCCTCATTGGGTTCGACACTCTTACTTATCAAGAAAGGCTACAATTGATCCCCTATACTTGTGGGTTATCAAGACCTTTGTTGTAGCATTGCATGATAGGAATTTATGACTTTTGGTTATGCTTGCACCTAGTAGTTCATTTGAGGTAGGTCTGAACCATATCAACTTTATCGCCACCGAGTTAAGTTATAAGGCTTCACCAAAGTAGACGTGGATTGGGGAGTGATACCACATTGAGTCATGTGTGACAAAGTAGTAATTAGGACCAAGACTTTAAGGAACTACCTGGTGGAAATTGATTTGTATTGTGGCGAAGTACAGTGGGAGCATTCATGGGAATCCATGGGAGTGCAGAATTGTGGTTCATCCACCCATGCTCAAATGGATCATCCTTTTTTTCATGTATATAAGCTTCCGTGTGCACCCACAAGCTAATATGGGCTCTAGCTTAGTTTATTAGATGGTGTGGCCTCTTCTGGGAGGCTAGCAAATGTAGATGATGTAGGTGTACCGGCCTATCCATGGGTTAGAGGGAATGCTTACGAAAGACTATGTCTCGATCTTCCAATCGAGGAGGTTGTCGAGTCTTGTGGGGAAAAGTTCACATCCTGTGGAGAGTGTTAATCTAATCGATTAGCCGTGTCCCCCGTTATGGACAACTTGAACTTTTAGTAGTGGAAATGCCGGGAGATTTCGTCACTCTCAATTAATCAACTGGGCAATTGAGACAACTTTGGGAATGGATTGAGTTGGGGTTTCCATCTCACTCTTATGATTATTTTTGTAGAAGTAGAATGCTTGTTCTGTTAAGGAAAAATCAGCTTTACGCAAAACTAAACTTAGAGCTTTCCACCAACCAAATTGCATGTACAAGTAGGCTGATTACTCTCTTATAATGTGACTTGCATGTACATGCCATGTACTTTCCTACACGTCTGCAACCTATCATGTTGCAGATTTGTCCGACGAGGATTAAGGTGCGATAGGTCGTTGTTCTACACTATCTTTGCTCGTGGTGTTGATGGACTCGTTGCACTTATTTGCTTCCGCAATATTTGTTTTATCTCGCCTTAGCCCACATTATTGTAATAAATAATCTATGAGGATTCTCAGTGTAATAACATGTGGGATTGAACTCTATTATAAATCCTCGAGTACTGTGTGTCAGCATACTCATCCAGGGATGACACTTAAGCATAGAGACCTTGATCCATTGGGATCGGATCGCTACAAGTTTACCGAGGCCAGTTGTGTGAGTGGTTTCTAAAAACATGATTTGATTTAATATTTTATGACCATCCCAACCTTACATGCATTATCACGATACCCCTTATGGGATGGGGATTTGCTGATTAGTATGGTCACTGCTAGTAGAGAGCCCACATTACTAGTGCTGGGAGTGATGTGGTCACTTCTGAGACGGGGTCTTGCCAAGAATGGCGGCCATGGGCTGTTTCACGAGCACCAGGCACACCGATGCGTTCCCTCGTGAATGACACATGTGATGTACATCACGAGGGATTTCCACCAACGATTGGTCTTTTCATTAGTACCGTCAAGGGAAAGGTGATGGTCGGGAACTTACCTCGGGTATGAGAAATGTCGCGAGTCGTGCCCTGAGATGAAAGTTTTTGAGTCTTGTGGGTAAAGTGTGCAACCTCTACAGGTTGTTAAACTATTCGAATAGCCGTGTCCTCAGTCAAGACAGTTGGGTGTAGCTTCTTAAACTACGTCTAGAATTTTTCGCATAAACCAAGTGTGTGTGTGTGGGAATGGTGGTAGTAAGAATGATGAGCTAAGTCAGATGACTTGGTATGATGGGTGAACATGGGTTGTTCAAACTTGAATTGATATTGAAATATGTAACCTATTCGCATGGTTATCACATACCTTATGATGCATGCCGTACGAGAAGTTGATCCTCTTATTGCACTAGGGAAAACTCTGATTTCCGCAAAAATTGTGTATTAGTGTCATATCATGTTTCAGTATTGCCTTGTTCCACATCATGCTTTGCTTACGAGTACATTAAAAGTACTAAATGGCTTGCCACTGTTTATTTAATTAGCCACGCATGGAAGAGCAGGAATTTGAAGAAGAGTTCATCGGCGACGAACATGCAAAGTAGGACGCTTCCTAGTCAGAATGCGTGTAGGTTAAGGCAGATGGCATGGGTTCACGCTTTCATTCAGGATTTCCCTTGCTAGTTATGTTCAGTTTGTCGGCCTTCGAGGCCCTATCTATGTAAGACATGGCCTTAATGGTTCTTATGTGTACGAGATGGTACATATGGATGTAAGACTCTTAATATTTGGCTTCTGTGTGATCAGTGTGCATCGATCCCTGGGATCACTTTACACGTGCATTCAGTGATCACGACTTACTAGTCGGGGTCCCCGCAGATCTGGTATCAGAGCCATCCTGACTATAGGAAGCCTTAGCTAGCATGGATGTCAGATAGGACGAACCCCCTTTCGAAAACTATACCTAGCATCTATACTTAGGAGTTTGTGCATTCTTGCCTCTTCCACTCCATTTTCAAAACTCTTCACTCACACCCTCTCCTTAAACCTTGTAGAGGGTCGTCGTACCCAAAACCTCCTAACATTCGACTTCCCCCTACTCCTTAGGGACAACCTAGAGAGGTACCAGACCACCGATCACCCATGTTCCTCTACCACGGGAACTGGGTCAATGCCACCACGAAGGAGTACCACGTTGATGTGGTCATGAAGGCAAACGACTCCCCGACAAGCTGGTTCTTTGAAGGACCACATATGGAGACTTTGGGGATAGCAGTCGAGACAACGGCGCAAAAGACGCTCATCCACCTTCGCAACGTCCATCCTGAGATGGCCACCTAACCAGCTACTCGCCACTTTCATTTCCTGAAAGATGATGTTGGAGGGAGTGGGACATTGAACCCATCCGTGGAGGACGGGACACCGCTCAAATTCCAGACCTAATTCAACCTCTCAACCGATAGTCTGGCTCACAACCTGATCAAGGAATTTGTGAAGCTTCGCCAGGAACTTCACCACACCCGTGATCTACTCCGTCAAGCTAAGATGAAGCCAGGAAAGATCAAAAAGTATGGAGCCCCTGAGGGAAAACTATTGTCGCTTACACAGGAGGGATACTCCCAGCTAGAGATGCACCCGCACGACGTCATCGCATGAGTGCAAAGGAGTATCGTGAGCTCTTCACCGCTCCACCAGCGAAGCGTAATTGGATGGACCTCCCTGTTCCCCGAACCCCTCGACGGGAGACGATGCTTGTACACATGATGAACAGGAGGAAGAGCCAAATGAGCGTGAGTACGAGACCGAGCACTCCACTACTTGAGTCCGAGAACCCCTAGGTAGGCCAAGATATGAACCCCTCAAGGGAAGTCGAGTCCGTGTAATGGTTCATATGAAACCATGTGTGCTTTTTGTTTGTTTCTCTGTTTGTGTTTTGATGCAAGTCACACTTTTGCCATGGGAAACATGTAAGCGACTACATCGCATATATTATCTTAAGGCTATGTGATGAGTCTTTCGACCCTTTGTTTGACACACTTGCACTGTAGCAACCCCCTTTAGGCGCGTTTCCCTATTGTTGCTATTCCTTTCGTCTATTCGAGTTGTTTGATTTGGCTGATCCAAATAGGATGGTGACTGCTACTTGCACAAGTACTTTTGCCAACCCGAGCACCGGCGACTCCAGCCAGCAGCTAGAAGTCGGTGGGTCTATTAAAGCTGGAGGTCACCAGGAGCAGCCACAAGGCGATATTCCCTCGCCACCGCCTCCACCAAAGAACATGACTAGTGCTCAATTTCTCAAAGCTCTTCGGAAGGATTTCCAAGCCAACACTACCGCTATCTAGCAGATGGCTCAGGTTCTTGTGAACAACCAGCAGCAGGGCTGGAACGACAACGGTTGTTCCACTCTGTCAGAGTTCATGAGGTCTTCTCCCCCGACCTTCACCGAGAAAACTGAACTTTTGGATACTGATGATTAGATACGCACCATCGAGGACCGTGAGAAGGTTCTCTATGCTTGGTCGGATGGATTCAAGGTCATGCAAGGCGAGCATGTAATCACCTGGGATGATTTCAAGCAAGGATTTCCTAATGCAGATATCCCTTTTGGGATTATGGCCATCAAGAAGCGGGAGTTTCGGGCGCTGAAGCAAGGAAGTGGCTCTGTCAAGGAGTACTTGCTGAAGTCCAACCTCTTATCGAGGTATGCACCTAATGATGTTAGCACTGATGCCACCAAGACAGAATGCTTCATGGAAGGGCTTCACCAAACACTTTAGTATCAACTTGTTGTCTGTCACTACCGAACCATCTTTGAGCTGCTTAACAAGGCCCTCATGCTTGAAGATAAGCGTCGTGTCATGGAATACACACGCGAACGAAGGATGATCAACATCGATGGTTCCAACAACCAGAAGAGTCGACCCTGACAATTAGCCCCAGCGAAGCCAAACGATCATCCTAAGCAATCCAGGAGTCATGCACCTCGTTCGAGCTACAAGCCTCAACAGTATGCCAACTCCAGGACGACATAAATCCTCCCAACAACAACAATGGAGGCAAGACCAACAACTTCGGGCAGGTTACATGCTTTGGGTGTGGTCAGCCTGGGGACATCTCGAGGCAGTTCCCCAATAAGAACCTAGATGCACCGCACCCCAATCCAGCAAGCGAGGGACAAGGCCATGGAGCGCCACCCAGGAACCAAGCTGCCCACAACCTGCCCAACAATGACAAAGTCTGTTTGAATCACGTCTCCACTTTAGAAGCTCAAGAGGACCCGGATGTCATACTAGGTACGTTCCTTGTCAACTCAACCCCGACAATAGTTCTGTTTGATTGTGGTGCTTTGCATTCTTTTGTTACCCAAAAGTTTGTACTAGAGAGTGGCTTGGACCCTACAACCTTGAGTATTCACATGATGGTAGAAACCCCGGGTGCAGTAATGAGTACCAAGATAGGGTGTAGAGGAGTTGGGATTAACATCAATGGGGTAGATTACTTAGCAGATCTCATCATCCTTAAGTCGGAAGGCTTGGACGTGATCCCTCGAATGGATTGGTTAACCCAGCACCAAGGCTTGTTGGATTGTGGCAAGAGGATTGTTATGATGACCAATAGCCAAGGAGTCGAGGTCAAGTACGTTCCCAACCCTACCTCCAATCAAGTCCCTCAGGTTAATTGCCTTTTGGGAGTTGAGGTTGATCAAGTGCGAGTGGTATGTGAGTACCCAAATGTCTTTCCTAGTGAGCTGCCCGGAAGGCCACGTAATCGTGACATTGAGTTCATTATTGAGGTAATGCACGGAATAGGACCCATCTATAAGAATCCCTATAGAATGAGATCTGAAGAGTTGGATGAACTAAAGAAGCAAGTGGCTGAGAAGCTCAGAAAAGGATTAATTCATCCTAGCGCCTCGACTTGGGGATCGCCTCTTATTTTTGTGTCAAAGAAGGACGGAACAATCATGCACTATGTTGATTACCGTTATCTCAATGAAGTCACAATAAAGAACAAGTATCCGTTCCCTAAGATTGAAGACCTGTTTGATCTACTGAATGGTGCGAAGGTGTTCTCCAAGATCGATCTCAGGTTTGGGTATTACCCATTGAAGATCAGACCCGGGGATATCCCAAAGACGGTATTTGTGACCAGATATGGCACGTCTGAATACAAGGTCATGTCATTTGGGTTAACAAATTCCCAGACTACTTCATGTACCTCATGAACAAGGTCTTCATGTTGTGTCTAGACAAGTTTGTCATTGTGTTCATCGATGACACACTAGTCTTCTCCAAGCCCAAAGAAGAACATGAGCAACACTTGAGGATGGTGCTCGATAAGCTTTGAGAGCACTAGCTTTATGCCAATTTAGCAAGTGTGAATTATGGCTGCATGAAGTTGGCTTTTTTGGCCATGTGTTGGCTGCAAATGGATTACAAGTTTACCCTACCAATATTGAAGCCATGACGAAGTGGCAATCGCCGACCAACATGAAGGAAGTCAGAAGCTTCCTCAGACTTGTGGGATAGTACCGCAAGTTTGTCGAAGGATTCTTAAGCATCGCCGGACCTATGACTCAACTCTTGAAGAAGGACAAGAAGTTCGAAAGGACACCGGAATGTGAAGAAAATTTCCAAGAGCTCAAGAAGAGATTGACAACGGCCCTGTTCTGGCACCCCTAATATTTACAAGGAGTTTGTGATATATTGTGATGCATCAAGGACCAGGCTTGGTGGTGTCATCATGCAAGAAGGCAGAGTCGTTTCATATCTTTTGAGACAACTACGTCCTCATGAAGAGAACTACACCACTCACGATCTTGAGCTGGCATAGTGGTTCATGCCTTGAAGACACGGCGACATTACCTTCTGGGAAAGTGGTGTGAGATATGCATAGACCACAAGAGTTTGAAGTATATTTTCAGTCAGAAGGAATTGAACATGAGGCAACGAAGATGTAAGATTACGACCTTAGTGTTCAATACCATCCCGGAAAGGACAATGTGGTAGGAGATGCGTTGAGCAGAAAAGCTTGTTCCTTGAATGCTATGATCAAGGAAAGACTACCCGCCTTGTATGAGGAACTTGAAAGCTGCATGTTGTAGCTAGTCGCACCAGGATTTCTGTCCAGCCTCGAAGCATAGCCTATATTGATGGACGATATCAAGGAAGCTCAGAAGGAGCATGAGAGTATCGAAGGTATCAAGAAGAAGATCAAGGATGGCAAGGCCCGAGGATTCTCACTGCATGAGCAAGGAGTCGTATGGCTTGGGGACCACATCTGCGTACCCAACAAAGCTAAGCTCAAGAACCTGATCTTGCAAGAAGCACATGACACTCCATATTCCAACCATCCTGGAGGAACCAAGATGTACCAAGACCTCAAGGGAAGATTCTCGTGGCATGGCATGAAGAGAGAGATAGCCTCTTATGTTACTAAATGTGACGTATGCGAGAGGGTCAAGGCTGAGCATCAGCGACCCGCTGGACTGCTACAACCTCTCCAAGTGCTTGAATGGAAGTGGGACAAAGTCAGGATGGACTTCATCACCAGTTTGCCCAGATCAAGGAAACGACATGATTCTATTTCGGGCATTGTTGACCACCTGGCCAAGGTAGCCCGCTTCATCCCCGTCAATATCACCTATGATGGGAGCCAGCTAGCCATCCTCTACATCAATCACATCGTGATCCTTCATGGAGTCCCTAAGGAGATCGTGTTAGATCATGGCACCCAGTTCACCTTGAGGTTCTAGAAGAAGGTCCACGAAGATATGGGAACCAAGCTATCCTTCATCACCGCTTTTCACCCTCACACCGGCGGGCAGACAGAATGAGTAAATCAGAGACTCAATGACATGCTCCGTGTGTGTGTCTTGGCCTGTGGAGCCAAGTGGGAAGATTGTTTGCCCTTTGATGAGTTCTCCTACAATAGCAACTATCAGTCCAACATCCACACGACACCATTTGAGGTGTTGTATAGTCAAAAGTGATGCACTCCCCTCAATTTGTCAGAAACCAGAGAAGGGTTGGTCTTCGGACCAAATGTCCTCTGTCAAGCAGAAGAGCAAGTCCAAATCGTCGAGGAATGTCTAGAGGCCACCAAATCAAGACAGAAGATCTATGTCGACTCCCATCGCCAAGACATGAGTTTCCATATTGGGAACTATGTCTATCTTCGAGTCACGCCTCTCCAGGGAACAAAGCGCTTCCACGTCAAGGGAAAGCTTGCAGCAAGGTACAATGTCCCCTTCAAGATCACCGCAAGATGGGGAGAAGTTTCTTACCAGATGGAGCTACCATCCGAACTTACGGATGTGCACAACGTGTTCCACGTGGCGGAACTTCGAAAGTGCCTCCAAATTACCAATCACCCTGAGCTCTACAAGGATATCGATCGCCGAGCCATCGATCTTCATCTAGACCTCACTTATCGTGAGATAACAATCCACATACTGGATGAAGCCGTACGTTACACCAGAAGCAGAACCATCAAGTGCTTCAAGGTCTTGTGGAGCAACCACACTGAAGCAGAAACAACATGGGAGCGTTAAGACTACCTCAGATCCGAGTTTCCTTCTCTTTTTAGCGCCTAGCCTAGGAATCTCGGGGACGAGATTCTTGTAAGGGGGATAGGTCTGTCACACCCTATGTTTGTGCCACTTCTGCCACATGTTGTTTTTATAAAAAATGGAACCAATAAAAACTTCTTGCTTGTTTGTGATGGTTGATTTTGTTGCAAGTTGCTTGTGTGACTGATTGAGTTTTGAATCACTATAGTTGTTCTTCTCTCGAAAACTCACCTCCTTGGCCCCAAGCTCTTGCCCAATGATCATGCCATGTGAATAAGAGGAGAAAACCATTTTTGTAAATTATTATTTTGACAAAAGGATTTTATTTAATTTAAGTTCTATTGGGATTTGCATTTCAAGTCGCCAGCATAGGAGGGATGTTTTACCGCAAGGATTTTATTAAAATCCTATTATTCAAAAGAATTCCCAACACCACAAAATAATTATTTCAAAAGTTATTTTCTGTCGGGACCCCGATCCTAAGCCATAGGAATCCAGCGTGTAACACATCGCATCCCTTTGTGGTCTCACGCACGGTTAACTCCACGGCTGCAGCCTTACCTTAGCCAGGACCATTTGCGTCTTTTGACTCACGTATGCGATAGTGTCGCTAGCAATCCAATGTCAAAGAACCCGGATCGACATGTCTAGTCATAAACCAAAGTGGCAGTACCGCACAAGGACAGGCATACATGACCCAACAAAGCAGGTGTCGGTCATCAGCGAACGTAGACGAGTCGTAGCAAGCTACAAGGGCTCCATTACGTCACGTGACATTTCCCCAAAGGGGACAGACACAGCAGCTAAGAAGGACACATGCCGGTCAACCAATGTGTCCGGAGCAGTAGCGAACTACCAAGGCTCGTTGGATCACAAAGGGGCATTTCCTTGTAAGGAGTGCTACTAAAGTGAACGACTAGGTATTCGAACCCCATACATATCAAGTAAGACACACGTACGCATGGCATACCGATATGTATAGATACATCGATGGCATCACAACATAACCATAAACAGACAAGCTTTATTTAAGAGGCTCGGAAGAGCCACACCCATAATATTACACATTAAGGGTCTCACGACCCATAATAGCAGTCATACAATTACAAGCCAGCGGAAGAGTTATAAACTGTCTGGGTACAGACACGGTAACTAGAAGGCACATGGCCTGACTATACTACAGAGCCGACGTAGGGCCAGATCGTAGCTGGGACACTAGCTACTCGTCGTCGTCGATGTCTACGAAGAACCCTCCATTAGGGTCATTAGCAACCTCTGCAACATTTATTAAGCAAACATGAGTACGAAGGTACTCAACAAGACTTTAGGAGAACTAACTACTCATGCAAGGTATCAAAAGGTATTGTGGGGTTTCATGCGGGAAGCCAGCATATGACTCGTGGCTAGACAACTTGCATTTTTAAATAATTTTGACAACTTGATTTCTCGCACACGAGTCCACTAACACCACAACAATACACTATCGTGGAATCATTCCTTATCCGTATGGAAATGCCGTCCATGACACTCACGCTTATCTTGGCAATTTTATGAGTAGCCATTGAAGTTATCTATGAACAACATATGTCTCCAAGTATTCCATATCCGCGGACGCGGCTATTCGAATAGATCATAACCCTGCAGGGTTGTACTTCGACACACACGCTCTCGCCACTTATCGCCATTTGCATGTCATGCACCTCGGCAAGCTTCAAGCGGAAGCCCAGCGAGGGAGTCGGCCACGACCGTTAACCACACTAGTACCTAGTCCAGGTTTATCTCCTATCTGAGAGTAACCCGTACGGAAGTCCGGGCGAGGTTTCCGCCACGGCCTCAAACGATGTGCGCAGGGTTCCCAAGCCCACCATCCGGGTGCCACTTGGTACACCGTGCCACTGCCTACCGCATCACGGTCCACCTCTCAGGTCAGCACCATGCACGGCCTCCAGCATTACTATAAACACCAGAAACTACTTGCAACTCCTGGACCGAGTACTACGCGATTAATAGGCCGAGCGGGGTCGTATTTCAGGGCCCAGCATGTGGTAGTAACTAGTCTTGGAATACATACACGGAACTCAGTTCCTAAGGACGGTTCCAATGAAACAACCCGCCATGTACTCCTACACAGCCTTTCACCGGTACCTTTACCAAATCAAGTTCAACACACAACCTTTGCTCACCAAACACATTCCACAATTCTGTTCATCTCCCAGATGATAGACCATACACAACTCTAAGCATAGCATGCATAGCAGGATAAGGCACATCATAGCTCAAGGAACTACCAGGTATGCTAGGTTGCAAGGTTCGGCTATTTACTGTGACAAGGTTAGGTCATGCAAAGGAAGTGGGTTCAACTATCGTGGCAAAAGCAGTCGAAGCATTTGATCCTAATGCAATAAATAAGTGCAGGAGAAAGAGCATGGGAATTATCAGTATGATCAAAAGTGTTGCTTGCCTTGTTGCTCAGAGGAGGAACGATATCCGTCAGAGGGATATTCGGTGGAATCCGAGGGTGCGGAGCCTACCGAATGAATGGCAACATTCAATAACAATCATATGCACTCAAAATGATGCATGAGCATGGCATGAGAATGCAAGGTGATAAGTTATTATTTTCAACATGTATTAGGTTAGAGTTGATTAGAATCACATTCGAATAGCAATTCAAACGGGTATTCTCGGATACCGGTTTAATTGATTCGACCTGATGCTCAGATCAACCTGATGTTAACATGCATGAAATGTCATGTTATGGTACTGATTTGTATCTAGGACAGTGTGTGATCATTGCATTCATAATGACATTTGAATATTTTTCCAAATTCCATTTTAAAAATTAATTATAAGAATTGCATTATTCCTTATTCCACAATTTAGGGTTCTGTAACTTTTTCAAACATAGTTGAAAATAGTATATTCAGAATCCTTGAATTTTTCTGATACTTTTTCATATATAAATTATTTTCATTGGAGTTACAGATTAATTTCTATGATTTTTACAAGTTTTAGCAATTTCCTGAATTAGCTTTATACTGGAAATACTTTTATTGCATCAGCATGACATCAGCAGGTCCATCTGGCCGTTGAAAGTCAAACCTGACCAATGGGACCCACTGGTCAGTCACTCTGGTCAATTTTTTTGATTAAGATTAACTTAATTAACCGATTAACCTTGCTGGACCCACATGTCAGTGACTGATTAACTTATTTGATTTATTTTTATTAGTTTTAAACTTGCCAGAGGCTGGCCCCACCAGTCAGTGGCTCAGGCCAGCCGAGATCCACCGGCGGCGAGGTCGTCCTCGCCGGCGGGGAGCCTCCGGCGACCACCAGCATGGCGGAGGGGCTCGGAAACGGCGCACAGGGGGCCAAATGCTGCGCGGAGAGCACCAGAGGAACGGCACATCTCCCGCAGCTTCATTTCTGCACTTAGCCGGGGCTGATCTGGCCGGAGATGACGCCGACGACGAGCTTGGCGGCGGCCAAGGCTCGGGTGTCATCGGGGTCCTTGATTCAGAGGAAACTACGCTCGGTTCTTAGCTGCTGCAGCATCTACGCGTCGACCTGAAGCTGCTGGTGCCCTCGGAAGGACGAGCTGATCATCGGAGGGCTACCGGCGACGAGCGGCAGCGGCGGTCCTCGTCGGGCTCCGGTGAAACTAGAGATAGAGGAGGGGATCGAAAGGAAAAACTTAGGGGAAACGACCGCATGCTCACGCGGAGTGCAGAGCAGGGCTTAGACGGCTCGGGGAAGGCCTGGGGGCGACGAATCGACGGGAGAGGTCCGGCGGCCGGAGGTGGAAGACGATGGCGTCGCGGGCGTTGCAGGGCTCGTGGTGGCTTCGGCTTCTGCAGGGATGACCAGGGCGACGAGGCGGAGCTAACAGCGTGCTCTGGGAGGAGATCCTATGGCTAGGGGCACGGGCAGCTCGAGCTTTGCTCGGCTCCAATGACGGCAGCAAGGAGGAGGAAGAGATCCGGGAGGAGGGAGAGAGCCGATGCGGGGAATGGATAGGGGAGGCCTCGGGGAGCTTATCCCCAGCCTTGCCAGCACGAGGCGGCGGATAGGCAGGCGCACAGGTGCGTGGCCGCGCCGGAGTAGACGGCGGCCACCTCCTATTCCTACTGGCGCGAGGGAGGGGACGAGCCAGGGATGGGCCGGGCCAGGCTTAGGCGATAGGTAAGGGTTTCCCATTTTTTTTTCTGTTTTTCTAACTATTGCTTTGCTATTTATTTCAGCTCCAAAACAAAAGGTAAAAACTATTTTAGACCTCCTGAAATATTGTTATAGCATTCCCAACCATTTCCAAAGTTTCCAACATTTTTGGAAATTTATAGATTCTGATTTCAAATTTAAAGTTTGAAACCAGTGGCTTTTGTATTAATTTAAAAATGCTTAAGGTGTCAAGAAAATAGTTTTCTCCAATGCTCATTTCCTTTCATGATTTATCAGAAAGTTTGAACATTTCTTGAGGCCATTTTGGGTTCATTGATTTGAACTAGTTTGAGATTTCCTTTAATTGAAATAGTGCCTAGGGTTTTGGGTTTTTCCTTTGCCACTTTGTTATTTTTGTTGAAACTTCTTAGATGCAAATGCAAAGAAGACATGAGCACAAGACTAACTTGCTTAAGGGTTAGGGATGTGACAACTCACCCCCACTCAAAAGAATCTCGTCCCGAGATTTAGAAGTCGTCGGGAATAACGCAGGGTATTCAAGTCGGAGACGATCCTCTCTTTCCCAAGTTGCCTCCTTTTCGGAATGATTTGACCATTGAACTTTAAGAAACTTGAGGTTTCGACGTCGAGTGGTATGCTCAGCTTGATCAAGAATACGCACGGGGTATTCTCGGTATGAAAGGTTATCTTGGAGATCAAGCGTTTCGTGGTCCACTTCACGGATAGGATCCGAAAAGCAACGCCTGAGTTGCGAGACGTGGAAAACATCATGAACATTGGAAAGATGCGGAGGAAGTTCCAACTGGTAGGCAACTTCTCCTCGTTTGGCAAGAATGCGAAAAGGACCAATGTAACGAGGAGCCAATTTGCCCTTGATACCGAATCGATGGGTACCCTTCAAAGGTGTAACCCGAAGGCAAGCCTTCTCGTCAACTTCAAAGGTCACAGCCTTATGATGACGATCATATTGGCTCTTTTGACGAGACTAGGCTGTTTTCAACTTTTCACGAATAATGCGAACCTGCTCTTATGCATCCTGGATCATATCCGGGCCAAAGAGTTGCCTCTCTCCGGTTTCTGACCAATTAAGAGGTGTTCGACATCTTCGTCCATAGAGAACTTCAAAAGGGGCTTTGCCCAAGCTTGATTGGTAGCTATTGTTATAAGCGAATTCGGTGAATGGAAGACACTTCTCCCAATTCATACCGAATGATATAACACAAGCTCGGAGCATATCTTCTAGAATTTGATTCACTCTTTCTACTTGACCACTTGATTGGGGATGGAAAGCAGTGCTAAAAGATAAGTGAGTCCCCATGGCATTCTGAAAAATTTCCCAGAAGCGAGAAGTAAAGATACTTCCACGGTCCGAGTTAATTTTCAGGGGAACACCATGAAGAGACACTATTCGAGAGATATATAACTCTGCTAGCTGGCTAGCTGTTATACTCTCACGAACGGGAAGAAAATGAGCCACTTTGGAAAGACGGTCAATGACCACAAAGATAGCATTATTTCCTTTATTGGTCTTGGGATATCCGGTAATGAAATCCATGCTAACTTTATCCCATTTCCATTCAGGAATAGCTAGAGGTTGAAGGGTGCCAGCAGTCCTTTGATGTTTTGCCTTAACTCGACGACAAACGTCGCAGTTAGCAACGAACTCAGCAATTTCTCTCTTCATCCTAGTCCACCAGAACCTCTGGTGTAGGTCATGATACATCTTAGTACTACCGGGATGAATGGTGAGAGGAGAATCATGAGCCTCCTTAAGGATTAACTGCCTTAGATGTGGGTTCTTAGGAACCACTAAACGATTCTAGAAGAACACAACACCTTGAGCATTCATGGAAAATTCTTTAGCGTTTCCGCTAAAAATATTCTCCTTGATCCGTGATATACCCTTGTCACGCTTTTGGCCAGCTATAATTTGATCCTGAAGAGTAGGCTTCGCCACCAGGGTAGAAAGGAATCCTTGAGGAACAATATGAAGATTCAACTTCCGAAAGTCCTCATGGAGATGTGGTTGACCTTGTTGTAGCATCAAATTGTTACAATAAGATTTACGACTTAGCGCATCGGCCATAACATTGGCCTTCCCCGTGGTGTAAGTTATCCCTAAGTCGTAATCCGAGATCAACTCAACCCACCGTCTTTGCCTGAGATTCAAATCCGGCTGGGTGAAGATATATTTCAGACTTTGGTGATCAGTGAATATTTCGCAACGATTACCCAGAAGGTAATGTCGCCAGGTTTTTAGTGCATGGACCACAGCTGCAAGCTCAAGGTCATGTGTGGGATAATTATCCTCATGTGGACGGAACTGTTGAGACGCGTATGCGATCACATGACGATCTTGCATGAGAATGCAACCTAATCCTTGTCGCGAGGCGTCGCAATAGATAACAAAGTCCTTAGAAAAATCTGGTGGTAGCAACACAGGTGCGGAAGTCAGGCGTCTTTTCAGTTCCTGAAAACTATGCTCGCACTGTGGTGTCCACTCGAACTTTTTATCTTTCTTGAGGAGTTCAGTTAGAGGCTTTGCAACCTTGGAGAAATTATCGACGAAGCGGCGACAATAGCTCGCTAAACCAAGAAAACTCCTAACTTGCTTAACCGATTCAGGTTGAGTCCGATCAAGGACAGCTTGAACTCTCTCGGGATTGACAGCAATATCCTTACCAGAGATTACGTGGCCTAGATAGGTCACTTTTGGTAACCAGAATTCACATTTTGAAAATTTGGCATAAAGGCGATGCTCTCGAAGTTTCATCAATACCACCCTTACATGCGCGGCATGTTCTTGTTCATTCTCCGAGTAGATGAGAATATCATCGAGGTATACCACGACGAATTTATCCAAATGCTCCATGAAGATTGAATTCATCAGCCGAGAGAAAGTGGCTGGGTCATTGGTTAAACCGAAGGACATAACGGTGTACTCATATTGGCCATAACGAGTAACAAAAGCCGTTTTTGGAATGTCCCCGTTCTTAATCTTGATTTGATGGTATCCCAACCTCAAATCCATTTTGGAGAAGATTGAGGATCCAGCGAGCTGATCGTACAGGTCGTTGATCCTGGGGAGCGGATACTTGTTCTTTATGGTGACCAGATTAACTGGTCGGTAATCTACAACCATCCGATCCGTTCCGTCTTTCTTCTTAACGAAGAGGACGGGACAAGCCCAAGGAGAAGAGCTAGGACGAATGAAACCCTTGTTCAAGGCCTCACTAATTGCTTCTTAAGTTCGGCTAGCTCCAGGGGTGCCATCTTATATGGTCTTCTGGCTATTGGGACAGTTCTCGGAACAAGATCTATTACAAACTCTACATCTCTGTTAGGTGGAATTCCTGGCAGTTCCTCTGGAATAACATCCGGGAAGTCACGGACTACCGGAATGTCTTCAAGTTCCGGAAGAGGGTTGGCATTTAGGGAATAGAGTTGGCATTTGGCAACTCGAGTAGAGACATTTACTATCTCACCCGAGGGATGGGTAAGCTGGACATTTCTAGAATGAGTATCAATCTTGGCATAGTGAGCTGACATCCAGTCCATGCCCAAGATGATATTAATATCCGAAGATTTCAATGCTATCAATGAGGCTAGAAAAACTAGCCTGTCTACTAGGATTTCATTGTCATAGGTTATCCTAGAGGTTTGCCATTTACTACCAGGGGTTTGGACAACCAATTGGATGGGCATATCACAAAATGACATGTTATGCAACTGTGCATAACTTTCTGAAATGAAGGAATGAGAAGACCCAGTGTCAAAGAGAACGGACGCTGGGTGATGATTAACAAGAAGCGTACCCAGCATGATGTCGGGATCCTCTTCAGCTTCTTCTGCTGACACATAGTTCACACGGCCACGTGCAGGAGTTGGCTTCACATAATAACCTTTGCCCGACTTGGCCTGCCCGACGGACTTTCCGGGTTGCTTGGCACCCACATTCTGAGGACACTCACGGGAATAGTGCCCTGGTTCTCCACACTTGTAGCATATCACCTGGTTGGCACGTGGTGCAGCATTGCTAGCTGGACCACCATAAGCTTTTGCTGGAGGGTTGGCCTGATTCGTCTGAGGCGCGACGTAGGATGGCCTCAGAGTGTATCTTGGTGGCACAGAACTGTTTGGAACCCACAGCCTGCGTTTTGGAAACGCGGAACCAGAAGATGAGCCAAAGTCACGGGAGTGCTTCCTTGTGGCTTCGAAGTCAGTATGACCAGTCTCCGCACTGATCGCCTTGTTGACCAGGGCTTGAAAACTTGCACACTCATGGAGGCGCAGATCACGACGGAGCTCAGGGCTCAGACCCTTACGGAATCTTGCTTGCTTCTTGGCGTCAGTAGACACCTCCTCTGTTCAAAAGCGGGCGAGGTTACCGAACTCGCGGCTATAGGCATCCACAGACAACTTGCCCTGAGTGAAGGCACAGAACTCCTCACTCTTTCTGTCCATCAGGCCCTCTGGAATATGGTGCAGACGAAAAGCTGCACTGAAGTCCGCCCATGTGGCCACTGGTTCAGCGGGACGCATAGCTTCAAAATTCTCCCACCACAGATTGGCGGGTCCCTCCAGGAAATACACCGCGAAGGTCACCTTGTCGGCCCCAGACACATTCGCAGAGCGAATCTTGCGTGAGATGCTGCACAGCCAGTCATCAGCGTCGAGGGAATCGACAGAATGATGAAACTTTGGAGGATTCAGCTTCATAAAGTCATTGAGGGACACTGCAGCATTCCTAGGCTGTCGAGCCGTATTCTGCTCAATACGCTCTAGCAGTCGGTTGGTCTCCCTTTTGTTTCTTTCTGCCTCAAGCATCACTTCTACCAGGTCTTCCTGCGACGCTTGACTACCCTCACCTTGCTCATGAGCAGGGGCACGGTTCAACCTGGTGAACACCATCCTGACAAACAAACTCATAGCTTAGACCAATATCATATCAATACTAACTATGGATTAAGAATGTACTGAACACACGGAATGCAGAAATGAATATCCGAACAGCATGGTAACAAGCAACTACTATATATACACCATGGTTCATACACACCCTTACATAGTTCAGTACACCCTTAACCGAAGAGCAAACTACTGAAATTGTGAAACTACTCATCAGAGGCTTACAAGCTGCCTATACATTATTTATCTAGGCCTCCGGAATTCATTTCACATTACAGCCACACTTCACAAGTCACGCAGGACTGTGAACGTACGGCTACTACCATACTATCCTTCCGCTCACAGCTCAGGAATCCGCATAGAACATCTCATAGAGATTACCTCCATGACCTGGAAGCTCAACCTGCGGATCAGGAAACACTCTAGCCTGAGATCCCTGGGATCCATAAGGACACGGATGTGGCCATGGTCCCCTGACTGGTGGTAAGAGGGGTCCCCGAAGAGGTGTGACTCCTCCTATAGCTGGCCAGTCAACGTGGGCCGGAAGATGGTTCCTAACAGGGTTCAGCATCTCCATCTCTCCATACCCTGCCTGGACTACCGGTGCCAGCTGCGTCAAAGCTGTCCACAAACGGGCACGGGTAGCATAAAGCTCCATGCGGAGAGCACGAGCATCCGTGTCTTTGTTCTCTAGCATCTCAACAGTGGACTGCAGTAGTGGATCCTCCATAGAAGAATCAAAATAGACTCCACTGAGGTATCCCTCTTCACCAGGCTGAGAGGCCGGAACATAGCAGAACTCTGAATTCTGCAGCAGTGCATGTCTCGCTCTCATAATGGTCAGCATTGAGTAGGCATCATCCTGTACTGCCATGTCAACAGTGACCCCCAACCCATAGGACCAATGGATTGGCTTCTCCGCTCCAGGGTAGTCTGGGAATACCTTAACAGTGCAGATGTACTGGCTCTGGTTGAAGTCGCGGTACTGTTCCTCCACTGTGTACTCGGGGTACCAGCGGTAACCGCACACCGACATCACCCTGACCAGCATGGCCGTATGACCCGGTACATCAATGCACCTGGTCAGACGTACCACCTGACGAGAAGGACGTCAGGCATCTGTAATAGAGAGTAATGCAAAAGCATTAGAGCTCCGAATGCAAAATTGGGCAGCATAACGGCTGTAAATGCTCAAAAACAAATTTTGAGACAACCCAAAAATGGAATAGCGTAACCACTCAACTATCAAGTTCCACTCTTTGATCATCAAACTTACTTCCTGCTTCCTAGGAATAAAAGAAACCCAATATCTCTCGACCCGTAGTCCTATAAGCTACCGATCGGAAACACGAGCCTAGGAGAAGATGAGTAACCTAGTCCTTAATTCCCGCTGAAAAGACGAGGATGACCAGCATAGAATAACTTGAGAAGAGAACAAGAGTCTTACGTTCCCTTCCACAAACAATTCCCTTATGTATAACTAAAGCAATTCTAGACTCGACTTTGACCAGTTTGTCTTAGTAATCCTACAGTCAGTCAGGCTCTGATACCAACGCTGTCGGGACCCTGATCCTAAGCCATAGGAATCTAGCCGGTAACACATCGCATCCCTTTGTGGTCTCACGCACGGTTAACTCCACGGCTGCAGCCTTACCTTAGCCGGGACCGTTTGCGTATTTTGACTCACGTATGCGATAGTGTCGCTAGCAATCCAATGTCAAAGAACCCGGATCGACATGTCTAGTCATAAACCAAAGTGGCAGTACCGCACAAGGACAGGCATACATGACCCAACAAAGCAGGTGTCGGTCATCAGCGGATGTAGACGAGTCGTAGCATGCTACAAGGACTCCACTACATCGCGTGACATTTCCCCAAAGGGGACAGACACAGCAGCTAAGAAGGACACATGCCGGTCAACCAATGTGTCCGGAGCAGTAGCGAACTACCAAGGCTCGTTGGATCACAAAGGGGCATTTCCTTGTAAGGAGTGCTACTAAAGTGAACGACTAGGTATTCGAACCCCATACATATCAAGTAAGACACACGTACGCATGGCATACCGATATGTATAGATACATCGATGGCATCACAACATAACCATAAACATACAAGCTTTATTTAAGAGGCTCGGAAGAGCCACACACATAATATTACGCATTAAGGGTCTCACGACCCATAATAGCAGTCATACAATTACAAGCCAGCGGAAGAGTTATAAACTGTCTGGGTACAGACAGGGTAACTAGAAGGCACATGGCCTGACTATACTACAGAGCCGACGTAGGGCCAGATCGTAGCTGGGACACTATCTACTCGTCGTCGTCGATGTCTACGAAGAACCCTCCATTAGGGTCATTAGCAACCTCTGCAACATTTATTAAGCAAACATGAGTACGAAGGTACTCAACAAGACTTTAGGAGAACTAACTACTCATGCAAGGTATCAAAAGGTATTGTGGGGTTTCATGCGGGAAGCCAGCATATGACTCGTGGCTAGACAACTTGCATTTTTAAATAATTTTGACAACTTGATTTCTCGCACACGAGTCCACTAACACCACAACAATACACTATCGTGGAATCATTCCTTATCCGTACGGAAATGCCGTCCACGACACTCACGCTTATCTTGGCAATTTTATGAGTAGCCATTGAAGTTATCTATGAACAACATATGTCTCCAAGTATTCCATATCCGCGGACGCGGCTATTCGAATAGATCATAACCCTGCAGGGGTGTACTTCGTCACACACGCTCTCGCCACTTATCGCCATGTGCACGTCATGCACCTCGGCAATCTTCAAGCGGAAGCCCAGCGAGGGAGTCGGCCACGACCGTTAACCAAACTAGTACCTAGCCTAGGTTTATCGCCTATCTGAGAATAACCCGTACGGAAGTCCGGCCGAGGTTTCCGCCACGGCCTCAAACGATGTGCGCAGGGTTCCCAAGCCCACCATCCGGGTGCCACTTCGTACACCGTGCCACTGCCTACCGCATCACGGTCCACCTCTCAGGTCAGCACCATGCACGGCCTCCAGCATTACTATAAACACCAGAAACTACTTGCAACTCCTGGACCGAGTACTACGCGATTAATAGGCTGAGCGGGGTCATATTTCAGGGCCCAGCATGTGGTAGTAACTAGTCTTGGAATACATACACGGAACTCAGTTCCTAAGGACGGTTCCAATGAAACAACCCGCCATGTACTCCTACACAGCCTTTCACCGGTACCTTTACCAAATCAAGTTCAACACACAACCTTTGCTCACCAAACACATTCGACAATTCTGTTCATCTCCCAGATGACAGACCATACACAACTCGAAGCATAGCATGCATAGCAGGATAAGGCACATCATAGCTCAAGCAACTACCAGGTATGCTAGGTTGCAAGGTTCTGCTATTTACTGTGACAAGGTTAGGTCATGCAAAGGAAGTGGGTTCAACTATCGTGGCAAAATAGGTTGAAGCATTTGATCCTAATGCAATAAATAAGTGCAGGAGCAAGAGCATGGGAATTATCGGGATGATCAAAAGGGTTGCTTGCCTTGTTGCTCAGAGGAGGAACAATATCCGTCAGAGGGATATTCGTTGGAATCCAGGGGTGCGGAGCCTACCGAATGAATGGCAACATTCAATAACAATCATATGCACTCAAAATGATGCATGAGCATGGCATAAGAATGCAAGGTGATAAGTTATTATTTTCAACATGTATTAGGTTAGAGTTGATTAGAATCACATTCGAATAGCAATTCAAACGGGTATTCTCGGATACCGGTTTAATTGATTCGACCTGATGCTCAGATCAACCTGATGTTAACATGCATGAAATGTCATGTTATGGTACTGATTTGTATCTAGGACAGTGTGTGATCATTGCATTCATAATGAAATTTGAATATTTTTCCAAATTCCATTTTAAAAAGTAATTATAAGAATTGCATTATTCCTTATTCCACAATTTAGGGTTCTGTAACTTTTTCAAACATAGTTGAAAATAGTATATTCAGAATCCTTGAATTTTTCTGATACTTTTTCATATATAAATTATTTTCATTGGAGTTATAGATTAATTTCTATGATTTTTACAAGTTTCAGCAATTTCCTGAATTAGTTTTATACTGGAAATACTTTTATTGCATCAGCATGACATCAGCAGGTCCATCTGGCCGCTGAAAGTCAAACCTGACCAGTGGGACCCACTGTTCAGTCTCTCTGGTCAATTTTTTGATTAAGATTAACTTAATTAACTGATTAACCTTGCTGGACCCACATGTGAGTGACTGATTAACTTATTTGATTTATTTTTATTAGTTTTAAACTTGCCAGAGGCTGGCCCCACCAGTCAGTGGCTCATGCCAGCCGAGATCCACCGGCGGCGAGGTCGTCCTCGCCGGCGGGGAGCCTCCGGCGACCACCAGCACGACGGAGGGGCTCAGAAACAGCGCACATGGGGCCAAATGCTGCGCGGAGAGCACCAGAGGAACGACACATCTCCCGCATCTTCATTTCTGCACTTAGCCAGGGCTGAACTGGCCGGAGATGACGCCGGCGACGAGCTTGGCGGCGGCCAAGGCTCGGGCGTCATCGGGGTCCTTCATTCAGAGGAAACTACGCTCAGGTCTTAGCTGCTACAACATCTACGCGTCGACCTGAAGCTGCTGGTGCCCTCGGAAGGACGAGCTGATCATCGGAGGGCTACCGGCGACGAGCGGCAGCGGCGGTCCTCTTCGGGCTCCGGTAAAACTAGAGCTAGAGGAGGGGATCGACGGGAAAAACTTAGGGGAAACGACCGCATGCTCACGGGGAGTGCAGAGCAGGGCTTAGATGGCTCGGGGAAGGCCTCGGGGCGACGAATCGACGGGAGAGGTCCGGTGGCCGGAGGTGGAAGACGATGGCGTCGCGGGCGTTGCAGGGCTCGGGGTGGCTTCGGCTTCTGCAGGGATGACCAGGGCGATGAGGCGGAGCTAACAGCGTGCTCTGGGAGGGGATCCTATGGCTAGGGGCACGGGCAGCTCGAGCTTTGCTCGGCTCCAATGGCGGCAGCAAGGAGGAGGAAGATATCCGGGAGGAGGGAGAGAGCCGATGCGGGGAATGGATAGGGGAGGCCTCGGGGAGCTTATCCCCGGCCTTGCCAGCACGAGGCTGAGGCCAGGCAGTCGCACAGGTGCGTGGCCGCGCCGGAGGAGGCGGCGGCCACCTCCTATTCCTACTGGCGCGAGGGAGGGGACGAGCCAGGGATGGGCCGGGCCAGGCTTAGGCGATAGGTAAGGGTTTCCCATTTTTTTTTCTGTTTTGCTAACTATTGTTTTGCTATTTATTTCAGCTCCAAAACAAAAGGTAAAAACTATTTTAGACCTCCTGAAATATTGTTATAGCATTCCCAACCATTTCCAAAGTTTCCAACATTTTTGGAAATTTATAGATTCTGATTTCAAATTTAAAGTTTGAAACCAGTGGCTTTTGTATTAATTTAAAAATGCTTAAGGTGTCAAGAAAATAGTTTTCTCCAATGCTCATTTACTTTCATGATTTATCAGAAAGTTTGAACATTTCTTGAGGCCATTTTGGGTTCATTGATTTGAACTAGTTTGAGATTTCCTTTAATTGAAATAGTGCCTAGGGTTTTGGGTTTTTCCTTTGCCACTTTGTTATTTTTGTTGAAACTTCTTAGATGCAAATGCAAAGAAGACATGAGCACAAGACTAACTTGCTTAAGGGTTAGGGATGTGACATTTTCCTATTTTATTTAAATACCTTTTTATGCCACAAATGGTATATCATAGGGAAATATTATTTTCTTGCGTCAAAAATATTTGAGAAAATTTAGGGAAACTCAATGGACATATATTTTCCACAGATAAGAGTTTCAACACATGGTCATGTTTGAAATATTGGACAAAACCCCTCAAAACCATTTATTCCTATTTCTAGATTTTGAAATATTTCCATTGGAAATATTCTCAATAAATTCCAGGAAAACTCTGGTAAGTCATACATGATAAATGTGGTGATCCTGCAAAGTTTCATCTCAATCCAAGTTGATTTGGTCCACCTAATAATCTCGAAACCCTTTGTGTCCAGAACCAAATTTGAGAAACTTTATATTGCGAGTTGATCCCAAACTTTATAAGAGTGGTCCAGCCCCCAAATAAGAATGCTACACCAAGCTGTGCGTTTGTGGGAGTTGATTTTATCACCTAGGTCGACAGAAATCTGATTGTGTCCATTTATAGGGTTTTTCATGTCTACATTGTCAACTTTGTTCAAATGAGCTCAAACTTGGTGAATCCTAATGATTTTACCAGAATTCGGAAAAATTATGAAGAGCTGAGTAATGTATATAGAAATATTGTGTAAAAAATTCAGTTTAACCAGGAGTTCTAGTAACATCAGAGAAATTCTTCACTGGGCGTCAGAGTTTCTATTTTTGCACCGTATCAATTCTCCTCCTCATGCAAATCATCCCAAAGGCTTTACTTGAAAAAAAACTAATTAAAACATAAAAAAACAATAGTTACAGAGTTAGTAATCATGTTATCGCATACTAACATAAATACAAGAAAATAAAATATTAAAGAAAACTATTGGGTTGTCTCCCAATAAGCTCTATTGTTTTACGCCCCTAGCTAGGCATATTGCATAGTTTCAGGACTTGGATCCCTTCATATCTCTCAAAACTAATTCCTCCAAATTTTACTTAATAAATCATCCTTGTCTAGCATGGTTTAAGCACTCAAGTACTCTAAGGGATTTATACAATCATTGCTAATCTCACTATCTTCTAAAGGTTCTTCATATAAGACATGGATTTCATTACTAATCGGTTCCCTAATAGTATTTTCTTGTGAATCTTAACTAAATACTTCATTAATTATTTCAGAAATCCATTAAAATTTATCACAAGTGTGCATAAGAAAAATATTGTGTTAATTATTTGGGAAGAACATTCCTCCTCATATTCATATCAAATCCGTGATAGTCATTTGATTCCAACCTACGCATAGCATGCTTATTATGGAGGATAGCTTCTACGAAGGGCATTCAGATTTTATTCCATATAACTTAAATATTTTTTTTTCTTCACGCAAAATATAATCAAATTCATGAATAAGGACGGTAGTGGCAAATTCCTTAATCTCGAGATCATGCAAGCCAGAAAGTCCCAAGAATATCTTTTGAAGCGTAGGATGGACATGCGCAAACTTTCTTTCCATTTTCCTAATGAGCATAGAGATGGCATCTACATAACAATTTATTTAATAAAGTATAGAACTTTTAAAAAGAGGGGAAGCTAGCAAATAATCAAAGAATTTTTGGATGACATTCTTTCCAATAATGTTCCCACTCCCCACACGATAAATTTTAGAATTTAAGGTTCTATGAGTGTTAGTAGTTGGGACTTGATCCATAGGAGGGTCATGGGTGGGTTTAATAAATTTTAATCCCACTTCATCCAACTAACTAATGCTATCTTCACTAGAACTTTCAAGAATAACTTTCGCAAATTCAAACATGATAGCAACTTTCAAGTAGACTAGAAAGCAAAGATGCAATCTCGTGAAAACTCAACAAGCAAAGGTAAATATTATGTATTTTTTTTATTGTTTTATGAGAGGAACTAAATATATCAGCAAATAAACAGAGGAACAAATGAATCAAATTTTTGGTGGAGTTACTTGGTAGTTAGTGGTGATATTCCTCAGCAACAGCGCTAGAAATCCTTCGTGATAATCATGATCCGCGTTGGGTTTTTCTGAAGAGGAATGGTTTATCGCAACACAAAGTGGTAAGTATTTCCCTCAGTTATGAACCCAAGGTTTATAGAACCAATAGGAATATCAACCACAACCGTCTTCAACGGCTGCACACAAAAGAACAAACAACTTCCACCCAGTGCGGGCAATTGGGTTGCCAATCCTCTTGTCTTGTTAATTGCAAGCGAGTGAGGTGTGTAGATAATTGTAGATAGCAAGGTAAAATAAAAACAAGTAAATAAAAGAAACTAAACGAAGGTTTTATTAATATGTTGTAATAGACCCGGGGGCCATAGCTTTCCCTAATGTCATCTCTCATGGAAAAATATCATACGGTGGGGAAATAAATTACTCTTGGGCAATTGACACAAAAGCGTATAGTTATGCGATATTCACGACAATGATCATGTGTATATAATAATTGCATCCATAAACAAATAGACCGACTCGTACCTGCACCTATTACTATTACTTCACTTCAAGAGCGCTTCTATGCTTGCCTATCTATGTATGAAGTTTGTGATGAACGAAGTAATACATGGAGTAAGATGACATGATGTAGAAAATTAACTCAAGCAATATGAATAAAACACATCATCTTATCCTTAGTAGAAGCAACACAAAGGCACATCTTGTCCCCTTCTGTCAGTGGGATATATAAACTTGCCAGGTTGAACCTACCACAACACACCTCTGTCACCAAAAAAATACCGATCTAGTTAGCCAAACTATTTCAATAGATCAGAGAGAATTATGAAGCTATCATAATCATGCACGTAAGAATCATACAAGTATTCAAAGGTGAGTTAAATATTTATCATGAATAAAATGAACATAGACCCACAATTCATCGGGTCCCAACAAACACACCGTGCAAAAGGAATTACATCATATGGATTAAACGTAAGATGCGATGATCATTGTATTGAAGATCAAAGAGAGTGATGTTCATATTGGTACTAACTATGGACCCATAGGTCAGTGGTGAACTACTCACACATCATCGCGAGCGCAGCAAGGTTGATGAAGATGCCCTTCATGATTGATCCCCCTCCGGCAGGGTGCCGGAACGGTGCTCCTGATGGCCTCCCATCGGAACAGAGACTTGCGGCAGCGTAAAAAGTGTTTCGGGACTCCATCTCATGTTTTGAGGGTAAATAAGAATCTATAAGCCAAAGAATGTAGTCAGGAGGGCCACAAGGGGGGGGGGCACAAGCTATCAGGCCGTAGCCCACACCAGGCGGCGGCTTTATTTCTTGTGGGCCCTTCTTGAGGCCTCCAACTTTCTTTCGATGCTCTTTGGACTTCTTTTGGTCCAGAAAAAAATCAACACAATGTTACAAGGCAATTGGACCTCGTCTGGTATGGAAATCATGCAAAGTGAAAAACACGCAAAAAATGCAATTGGCACTCGGCACTGGGTCGACAGGATAGTGCTCGAAAATAATGTAAAATGGTAAATAAATACTCCAAAAGCATACTAGAATGATAATATATCCACATTGAACAATAAAAAATTATAGATACGTTGGAGTCGTATCACTTGCCTTGCGCACCACCATGGGGTTCGCCAGCCATGTTGGGACGTGCATACCCCTGACCAGCCTTGCCGCTTCCTGCTTTTTGATCTGTTCCACAATTAATTCTTCATGCTCCAGTGCTTGTTTTCGGGACTTTTGCTTGACGGGGCATGTGTGAGGACTGTTGGGGAACATTGCATGGGAAACAAAATTTTCCCACGCACACGAAGACCTATCATGGTGATGATCGTCTATGAGAGGTAGATCGGATCTACATACCCTTGTAGATCTCTAAGCGGGAAGAGTTAAGAAATGCGGTTGATGTAGTGGAACGCCTTCGCGATCCAAATCACCGCCGTCCCACCATCCGTCCCGATCTAGCATCGAACGGATGTCACCTCCGCGTTCAGCACAAGTACAGCTCGATGACGATCTCCGCCTTCTTGGTCCAACAAGAGAGATGGGCAAGTAGATGAGTTCTCCGGCAGCATGACGGCGCGCCAGAGATGGTGGTGATCTATTCCTGCAGGGCTTTGCCTAAGCACCGCAGAAATCCGATCTAAAGGAAGAACTACAAACTAGAGGAGAGGGTAGCACGTGGCTGAAACTGTGTCTCAAAAACCCTCAAACCCCTAGTATATATAGGAGGAAGGAGTGGCTAGCCTTGAGAAACAAGGGAACCTCCCTTCGGCTCGGCCGAATAGGAGAGGAGGAGTCCTCCTCCAATCATACTTGGATTAGGATTCCTCCCCAAGTTGACCTCCTCTTTTTGTTTTTTCCACTTTTTACCTCATGGGATTTCTTTGGTTGACTAGTCAGCCCATCAAGGGTTGTTGCGCCACCATAAATTCTACGTGGCCCTCTTGGGGACTGGTGGGCCCACCTGGTGGACCCCGTACCCATTCGTCACTCCCGGTACACTCCCGGTAATGCCCGAAATCCTCCCGGAATCCAAATACCAACTTCATACATATCAATCTTCGTTTCCGGACCATTTTGGAACTCCTCGTGATGTCTGCGGTCTCATCCGAGACTTCGAAGAAAACTTTGGTCAACAGCACCTACAACTCAACTATACCGAAACGTCACCGAACCTTAAGTGTGCAGACCCTGCGGGTTCGAGAACTATGTAGACATGACCCGAGACATTCTCTAGTCAATATCCAATAGCGGGACCTGGATGTCCATATTGGATCCTACATGTTCTACGAAGATCTTATCAGTTGAACCTCTATGTCAAGGATTCACAAAATCCCGTATACCATTCCCTTTGTCCTTCTGTATGTTACTTGCCCGAGATTTTATCGTCGGTATCTCCATACCTATTTCAATCTCGTTACCGGCAAGTCTCTTTAATCGTTCCGTAATACAAGATCCCGTGACTAAATCTTTAGTCATATTGCTTGCAAGGCTTGTATGTGATATTGCATTACCGAGTGGGCCCCGAGATAGCTCTCCGTCATGCGGAGTGACAAATCCCAGTCTTGATCCATGCTAACTCAACGGACACCTTCGGAGATGATTGTAGAGTAACTTTATTGTCACCCAGTAACATTGCGACGTTTGATACACACAAATAATTACTACGGTGTCAGTGAGTTACATGATATCATCGTCATAGGAATGAATACTTGACATGCAGAAAACAATAGCAACAAAACGACACGATCATATGCTACGTTTATAGTTTGGGTCTTGTCCATCACATCATTCTCCTTATGATGTGATCTCGTCATCAAGTGACAACACTTGTCTATGGCTAGGAAACCTTAACCATCCTCAATCAACAGGCTAGTCAACTAGAGACTCACTAGGGACATAGTTTTGTCTATATATCCACACATGCATTTATGGTCCCATTCAATACAATTATAGCATGGATAATAAACGATTATCTTAAAACAGGAAATATAATAATAACTATTTTATTATGGCCTCTAGGGCATATTTCCAATAAGGACAGACAACAAGGTGGTGCTCGATCACCTGTGTGGGAACACGGGGGATGTCAGACGGTTGCCACACAAACACATCTACATTCACCCGTAGGAAGGAGACGAGCACGCGTTCCTATTTGTTGTCAAAGGTGGCACTTATGGTGAATGTACCCCCTTGCTATTCTCTCACGCGGCCAGTTGCTTTGTCTTGGGGATGGTAACTATGTTTTTTCTTTCCCACGACGGCAGAAGCCTGAGGTGATTCATTGAAGGTGTGCTATGCTCAACTACGCGCTTCCTGAATTCATCATAAGTATTGTCGGAGGTCTTGGACTTGTCCTTGGCACGAGCAGGTACCTTGTCGACGGATGATGCAACCTCCTCTTGGTAGATTTTGTCGACACCGAGAATTACGTCTTTCTTGTCTACATGGATGGTGATGATGCTCATTGGCCGTGGCATCTTGAGTGTGTTGTAGGCATGGTGGGATGCTGCCATGAACTTAGCGAGTGCGGGACGGACCATGATTCCGTTGTATGGCAGCGACATATTAGCGACGTCAAAGGTGACCCTCTCTATACTGAAATTGAGCTCGCTACCAAATGTGACCGAAAGGGTTATCTTTTCCTTTGGCTGAAATCTTCCCCGTCCACCCCTTGGAAGGAGACCATGGGTTTAAGAGCTTAATCTGGGATCTGCAGCCGCTTGATCACATTGGGCGAGTTCAGGTTCAAGTCGGCCCCACTGTCGACCAACATCTTCGTGACCCTGAGGTTTCCAACCATTTGTGAGACCAACGGTGGCAGCGACCCTAGCGCGGTGTTGCTTTCAGTGTGGTCCTCGGCGTAGAAGCTGATGGGAGTGCTTGACAACTTAAAAGACTTCCTCGCTTGTGTTGCTGGCTCGACCTCGTTGACTTCGCGGACCCATTGCTTGATCAGCCTATGGGAGGAGTGCAAAGATCTTCCTTCATCAACGCATATAGCATCTATAACCTTGTGGAACTCTTTCCTGTCATATTCTTCTACATCATCATCATCATCAGTGTCAGATTGGTCGTCTCGGCCTCTAGCAGGCTTCTATTTTTGTTGCTTGGCCTTACCACACCATTTACCTCAGCTATTGCAGCCCTTCTTGTCAGATCCACCGACACGATCTCCTTCCTTCTCTTTGTCACGCCTTTCATACTCTTGCTTCCGCTTCTCAGCAAGCTATTCTACTTGGCGGCACTAGGTGATGTCGTGGCCCTTTGTGAGGTCGATCTTGCAGTATGGTTACCGGTCTTCTCGCCCACCATGGCCTCATAGTCTCTGGAGTATGCGGCAACATCCTTGCCGAACTCCTTGAATTTGGCCTTCTTGCCGGCATAGGGCTTTGTCGGTGAAGGATCGACACCCATCACTGCCTTTCCTTTGTGCTTCCTTTTATCCTTGTGTCCCTTCTTCGAGGAGGCAAGCGCATTATCGTCGTCGTCATATTTGACCTTTGCGCCAGTGTACTCCCTCGGGAACCTTCTTCCATCTTCAGCCCACGCGCACTTCTCAGCCAGAGTGTAGAGCTCGACGATGCCCCACACCTTGTTGATGCTCATCTCCTAACGCATGCGGCTATTGCATGCATTCGTGTGAAACGGAACAATCACCACAACAGGGTGGATGTCTCGGATGTTATGTTGCACGTGGATGAATGCCTGTATGTACTTGTAGAGAGTCTCGCCGTCCCGCTGGGGGAGGACGTGTAGATCGCTCGGCTACCCTGGGAGTTTGGCCACTATGGTAAGCCCCAACGAACTGGTTGCATAGATCCGCCCAGAAGGAGATGGACCCTTCCGGCGAATTCATAAATCAACACTTGATGCTGGGCTTTGTCGGTGAAGGATCGACACCTATGGGGGCCTCAATGGTACCCTTTTTGCTGGTTTGTCAGGGTGAGGGATCGCGGTAAGAGCAGAACCAACAGTCAGGGCCCGACAAGGTCTTTTTACCCAGGTTCGGGCTGCATAGTGCATAAAACCCTACTCCTGCATGCGTTTAATTATTCGTTTTAGGTTACTGTATATCTTTCCCCTTTTAGAGCCTTTCGATTGGTCAAAAAGCCAAAAAAAGTCCTTACTACTGAGCCTGAGGCTTCCTTTTACAGGCGAAGGGGTCACCACAGTGGCTCAGCGGGTGAACGGTTGGGTCACGAGTAAAACAACGCCGACCGATAGTTACAGTGTTACAGCCTTGTCAGAGGTGCATTAAATGCTTCCACAGACTTCCCTGATCTCGCGAGGGGGGTTGGACACGTACCCACACCTGGCAACTCCGGGGTGTTGCGCTGGCGTGCGGGCGGATGCGTGGCTCATGCATCGTCGGTGGCGCGCTCGTCGGTGGAGGCGTTCATAGGTCGTGGGGGTGCCCTGGGCCCTCGCCTCTCCCTGGGCCTTCTCTTCCCTCCCGGTAGGGTTACCTTGCCGGGGATCTTCTTGTTCCTCTCGGTAGGGAGGTGATGGCATGCCGAGGCCTAATCAATCTTCCTGGCAAGGGTGGCTTGCCGGGGCTTAGTCCTTCTTCCTCGACGGGAGGATCTCGCCGTGGCATTGTCTATCTCCCCGGCCGGGAGCTCCTGCCGGGGTCTCTTCTTCCTTCCCTGCAAGCGAGTTCTAGCCGGGGCTTGCAATATGCATTTGGTAGCTTCTGGGTCTTGCTTTCGCCCTAAGCTCCAGCGATGCGCCTTGCCGCTGTGGAGGGGCTGCTGGCGTCCGCGCACTAGTCCGGGGCACTGGAGATCCCAGTCTTTAGTGCACCGACAGGAGCCCCGGGGCCTGGGTCACACGCGCATGCGAGGCATTGTTGGGCGAGTGTAACACCCTAGATTTTACCCATTTCTTTTTCTTTGATTTTCATCTGGATTTGCTTTTCCGTAGTTTTATAATTTTGAAACCTAAAGGGATTACCCTTGATTTGTTTTTCTTAGTGGCTTCCAATCTTCAAACCACCCCAAGACCTAGCCATTCCCATCTTGAGCCAATCCCAAGATTCTTTTCCAGGGGAATATACCCTTTTCTTTTAAAGGAATAATCTTGTTTGCCTTGTGTTGGGAAGCAACCCCCATTTCTCTCTCTCCAAAAATTCCCAAATAATTCTAATAAATCTATTGGGTCATACATTCCTCAGTATCACAAAATATTTCGTTGTCATGTTCAAAAATATTTCACAAAAATTCCTTTTCTGATTCTGCCCTACTTGTCAAGTTGTGATGCAAGTAACCTTTTCATTTGCTGGATTGCTCTCACAATTTGTGGGCACTCTTTCCTCGCCATATCATTGCCTGATGCCAAAAGTCAACTCAATTTAGCTAGTAAATATTTCTTGGCAAATTTCCAAAGTTTCTGATCCAGAGGAAGCTTTGTGAAGCAAGTGCTAGCTAGGAGTGTTCAAATGAGTTGTAACTTTGCCATCACATCAATATGCTCAAATTAAGCCTCTCCACCAAATTTGAGCATCACATCTTCAACCAGGTGACCATAGATTCAAATCTTTGTCTCTGGTCATTATTTGGATTTGTAAAGCAACTATATTTTATATTGCTCCATAAATTCTGAGTTTTTACCAGGATATTCTCCTATCTATAAAACCTTGCTAAACCAATTTTGAGCTCATTTTATCTAGCCAATTAATCCGAGTAATTCTTCTAAGTTTGTGTCCAGTGAGAAACTATGTGAAGAAAGTGCCACTTCGGATTATCAAGATGGCATGAATTTTATACAGAATCCTCACATGCCCAAATTATTCATCTCCTCCAAGTTTGAGCTTCATCTAAGAGAGTGTGTGAGTGCCACTTCATATGTTGTATTTTTGTCCAAGAAGACCCTTTGAACTGCAAGTGTTATTTTTAATCCTCCAAATGAGCTGGAAATTTGTAGAGATGATCACCTTGCTATGTGATCACCCTCAGCCAAAAACCAGAACCTTTCCCCAGCTAGATCTCCCCCACCCCACTCCAAACACGTTGCCGTTGAATTTTATTTGAGCATTTTTCTTCCTCCCCACAGCCCTCCAGTGGATTCCATCCTTATCTCTTATCCATTTGAGGAGTGTCTGACCTGTTTGACATGAAGGGAGGAGAAGTAGAACACCAGAGCACGTAGTGCACGTGGTGACCACGCTCAGAGCAAGCCAAAATGGCGCTCTGTGCATGGACAGCGACGGGAGCTCCTCTCCAGCAAGCTCCGGCTTGTCCGCGAGTGCCGGAGAGCTCCCCACCGCACGCGTGTGCCCTCCAGAGTCTTCTCCCCCTCGTCGCCTAGCCTGTGGTCGGCCCCGATGCCCTGTTGCGACGCGGTTGGAGAGCTGCCGTCTCAGAGCTTCGGCCGACGCTGTGCATCCCCTCCCCGGGCCTATTTAAGGCGCGCCCGAAGCTCTCCTCCACCCAAGCAACATCTCAGCCTCCTACCCTACTCGAGGAGCAACCCGAGTGCCCAATTACTTTTCTCTGGCCGCCATGGACGCCAGCCTCCTCCTCCCAAATTCGCTCCAAGCCGAGCCCCTCTCCCACCCTTGCTTGCTTCTAGATCCCTCCTCACCGCCGGCGAACCACCCCCTCCCCTCAGTTCGCTGCCGAAGTCCGTGTGGCCGCCGCCCTAGTCGGCACCCGAGCAGCCCTCTGCCATGGTCGTGGGCGCCCGTGCTCTGGTCCTCCCCAAGCGTTGCCACCTATGGGGATGGATGTGGCCCATCGTGCTGGTCATCCTGATAGGCCGAGCGCCACCAGAGGTGACCTGTGCTGTCGGTAGTCGCCATCGGGGCTGGCCCCTGCCCCAACCAAGCAAGAAGCCGGAGGAAGAAGAAGGAGTAAGGGAGAGAGAGAGAGGGCCCCGATAGCTGGGCCCCGACCCCCCTGTCGGTGAGAAGTATGCCGCCAGCTGGATTAAGTGGACGCCCCCCTCGGAGTTTCCGTTTTCCCTGCGGGAAAACGTTTTCTCCCTCAGTGCGCGACCAAATCTGCTGCGAGGGACCCTCTTGTAATTATTTTTATTTCAAACCATTGCGTGCCACCAAAACCCTTATAACTTTTTATCCGTGACTCCGATTCCAGTGAAACCAGTGCCCACGTATTCGTCTCGTTGAGCCCGAAAAGATGGTATCATTTCCACCATGTGATATCATAGTGGAAATGACCATGTTGCCCTTGCCATATACAACCCTTCTTCGGGAGAGAACTGTTTCCGGCAATCCCTTCCGCGTGCTTCTCGCCCTTCTTCCCGGTGGTTCCATCATCCCAGGCAAGCCACACCTTTCATTTGCTTCATTGCATTTCAACGTTAGAGTCTCATTAACTACTTTAATAATAAATATATATGTTGATAGTCTGGAATGTGAGTAGGCACTCTTGAATAAATTATTACTGAGATGAGTACGGGATCGTTAGTGACTAGTGTCTTACACACTAGTCGATAACATGAGGTTGAGATTACTGTCTATGATTACTTTGTGAACATGAATCAATAGTAGTGGCTTGAGCTTCTTAATTATTGGATCGCTATGACATCGGAATGTCAGCTGTGACAGATTATTCGGAGATAAGATAACCTAGTTGGTTGATCAGAGTGACGTGTCAAGGCTCATTAGTACAACCACATTTGCTGATATGGGACAGCCTTGACTTGGGCTGACCGCGTGTGCTCTTTCACCGGTACATCCAAAGAGGGAGGGTTATGCACGCGCGCTACCTTGGCCCGGTAGGCGGTGATAACCCTGTGAGCCAGTTGAGTTATTTGGGGTACCCGTCCCCGGCTGGGACAGTTTTGTTTGGCCATGACGTTGGCAGGTGTCATGAGGACACATGGCCAGCCAGGGAAGGACTCCGGAAGGGAGTGGTTGCCGGTGGTACGATGAAAGAGACATGGGTCAGGCAAGTCTCGTCGGAGCAATGCTGGTCCACCCGAATGGGATCACGAGGTCAGTGATTCAGAGTGTGGGTAAAGTGTGCAACCTCTGCAGAGTGTCAAACCTATTCGAATAGCCGAGTCCACGGTATTGGACAGCCCGACCAGACCTCAGTAGATAATCAACCGTATCTATGATAGTAATGATGGAAGAACTCGTCTGAGTATGTTACAGTTGGGCATCGCGTTGGTGTTACAGTTGGGCATCGTGCCGGTGTAACAGTTGGGCATCGTGCCGGTGTAACAGATGGGCATCGTGCTAGGTGTTACAGTTGGGCATCGTGCCGGTGATAAGTCTTGGTATCCGTCTCGAGGATACTCGCTAAAGGATCTTGGTAAGACCACATGAGTTGGTATCACCCGAGTATGGTGAGAGTAGTGTGATATAGTTAGTTCTCTATTACTCCTTTAGTAATAACAACCCTTTACTTAATCTTGATTGCTATGATGTTGTCTTGCCTTAATGCTGATGTTTTTTGTGATCTTGCGAGTACATTCAAAGTACTCACCTGGCTTGTCATGCCAGTTTGCAGGTCATGCCCTAATTGTTTGATTGCCGAGGATTCCGTGTTGCGAGCTAGGATGTGCGTTCCAACCAGAGTCCCAACGGAGTCGAGTTCATCTCATCGGTAGCTGTTCTGCTGCTAGCGTAGGATTTACCGTAGGCAGGTGTAGTATGGTCAAGGCGATGTAATTCATGTATTCTTGTAATCTTTTCCATAGTAATAAAGAGCTGATTTGTTCTGTGCCAACGGTTCCATATTCCAGAAGACTGGTTCTTGGGCTGGAATACGGGGCGTTCCGGTTGCCTCTAAGCCGGGGTGCTACAAGAGTTGGTATCTGAGCAGGTCTGGCTGTCGGACGCCCTAGACCGCGCAGGCGTTAGTAACCAGTAGTACAGGATCCAATCGGTTTGCTGGACTTGTTTCTTGAATTTGATTGTGCATGGCATGCATATAGACTAGATATGTTATTACTAATGATGGATGTGGTGAGTGTAGGTGGCATCGGTTTCGAATCACCACATGCACTCTCCAGCCTGCTTTCTTCTTTCTTGGTGTGGTGTCATCTTCACTTCAACGGAGTGATGCCAAGGTGCATGGTGATGTCTATCCCTTGTCGGATTGATGTACCGGCAGCACACGAATGCATTCTCTTCAGTCGCCCTGTGATCTCGGTGATAAACATGCTTCTATCCCAGATCTTGCCCATTCCTCTAGTCGCGTTGGCAACCCTTACGGATCTTGCTTATAAGAAAAGGGCAATGCCCGCAAGCCCTTCTTTTCAAAGTTATCCTTCTCTTCCATCCATTCTCTGGACGAGTACGGTTCTCTTCCGTACGCTTGATGATGACGTGGTCGAGACCCTGTGTTCCGGCCCACGATCACCAAGTTCGTCCTTTCCATCGTGTCCGTCCAGACGGAACCGGTTTAAGCCCGTGTTTGGTGTAGCTTAGTTTACACCGACCCCCTTCCACACATTGATTCACTTTCATGCACACCGCCATAGCATGTTAGACCGTAGTACCAGAGTTCTTGCGAGATTTTTGTGCTTAAGTAGGAATGCATATCATTGTTGTGAATAGCTATAGAGTGTGTGATATTACCGGTTTGTGATTTTGCCGCTTTGTGTTTGTCGTTTGCTTCTTTCCTTGGGCCCTTGGTGTTACCTTATTTTCCCTTATGGAGATTGGTCACCAACATTGGAGTCAAAGAATCTGGGAAGAGACAGTCAATCGGAAGCTGAGTTCACCGATATGGAATTTTCAGCAGAATGCATTTTATCAGGAATATCGAGCCCGAATATAAATGGTCTCCCGACCAGATGAATTATCAGCATCAAGTATACCTCCGTACAACTTTTCCAGCAGCGATCATGGAATCAACAAGAAGGAAGAGATGCGTGCACCTCGAGTCAAAGGTATAATTCATATCCACGGTTGAGTCTGTTATGAATAAATTTGAAACCTGCTACACTACGGAAGGAAGTCAGAATGAGATATGAACTTAGTGTCCAGCAAGAAGGTTAACTGAATACACTATTGCATACAACAAGTGACCGACAATAAGAACGTTAAGGAGATATTTATGAACTTAGCTTGCATATGGCAAAAGAATGCTTCAGGTGTAAGCAACACAGTCGTTCCCCGCAAGCTACCCCAAAAGCTTATGGCACAAGATTCAGGATACCTCCTCAATGTGACACACGGATCTTTGTTCAAGACACCCATGCTTCTCTAGTAAGACATCACAACAAGCTTCTGGCATAAGGCACCGAGTCTTACCCAGCAAGTCTTCAAGAAAGGAAAGCACTAGCGATATGGTACCCAATCTTCTTCAAGAAGCCATCCCGATCGAAGGACCAAGCACAAGCTACCCAGTCTTCCTAGACACGATACCCTGGATGACTTACAAGACAAGCTAAGTAAATCCTTGTTGGAAAGGCATCGCATTCTCACTTGTACAAATTATTCCACCGACAGTTGGCAGCATATCACCGTGCATCTCAAGGAATAAAGCCGCAACAGTTGGTCAGAAGGCAAAATAGTCAGTCAAGACACAAGCCTCCTTCCGGAATCAAGCACGCAACCACATAGACCCAATATATGGTGGACACGTTACCAAGGCCATATGAGTTAATCATACAATGATGCCAACCCGATGAGAATCCGACTATGGCATGAGCTATATAAGGAGAAGAATGCCAGTTATACACTTTAGTGAGATGACCAACAACCCATGGCTGAGCTGTATGGGACACAGATGAACCCTTGCCTGTCTTCTTTGATAACGGCACCACGCCTGTGTTCTGAGCTGTTTTTGGTCGTCCGAGGTGGATGCCGACTTTTATTTCTCTTGTCAACAACTAGCCCGTGTTCTGAGCTGCTTTTCGGCCGTCTCGGACAGTTGTTGAGTTTCTCTTCGTAGCAGTAACCCTATGCTGTGAGCTCTTTATCGGCAATCTTAGGGAACTGCTACTTTCTTCTTATCGACACTGTCTCATGCTTTGAGCTGTTTTTTCAGCCGTCTTGAGTCGGGGTTGAGTTACTCCAGTAATGTCCCAGATCTGAGTTGTAAAGACCGTTCTGGTGGCTACTAGTTTATTTGCCGGTTTAATCCAAGGGTTCAGATGGTCGTTACCCTACAACTACAACTTGTTAAGCAATATGCTTGCCGGAACATGGTACCGGGCAGCACCCATGGTCATCTGAAAGAATAATCCTGTTTGCCTTGTGTTGTGAAGCAACCCCCATTTCTCTGTCTCCAAAAATTCCCAAATAATTCTCATAAATCTATTGGGTCATATATTCCTCAGATATGACAAAATATTTCCTTACCATGTTCAAAAATATTTCCCAAAAATTCCTTTTCTGATTCTGCCCTATTTGTCAAGTTGTGAAGCAAGTACCCTTTTCATTTGCTGGATTGCTCTCAAAATTTGTGGGCACTCTTTCCTAGCCATATGATTGCCTCATGCCAAAATTCAACTCAATTTAGCTAGTAAATATTTCTTGGCAAATTTCCAAAGTTTCTGATCTAGAGGAAGCTTTGTGAAGCAAGTGCTAACTAGGAGTGTTCAAATGAGTTGCAACTTTGCCATCACAACAATATGCTACAATTATGCCTCTCCACCAAATGTGAGCATCACATATTCAACCATGTGACAATAGCTTCAAATCTTTGTCTTTGGTCATTATTTGGATTTGTGAAGAAACTATATTTTATATTGCTCCATAAATTCTGAATTTTTACCAGGATATTCTCCTATCTATAAAAACTTGCTAAACCAATTTTGAGCTCATTTTTTCTAGCCAATTAATCCGAGTAATTCTTCTAAGTTTTTGTCTAGTGAGAAACTGTGTGAAGGAAGTGCCACTTGGGATTATCAAGATGGCATGAATTTTATACACCATCCTCACATGCCCAAATTATTCATCTGCTCCAAGTTTGAGCTTCATCAAGGAGAGTGTGTGAGTGCCACTTCATATTTTGTATTTCCGTCCAGGAAGACCCTTTGAACTGCAAGTGTTATTTTTATTCCTCTGAATGAGTTGGAAATTTGTAGAGCTGATCACCTTGGTATGTGATCACCCTCAGCCAAAAACCAGAACCTTTCCCCAACTAGATCTCCCCCACCCCACTCCAAACAGGTTGCTGTTGAATTTTATTTGAGCATTTTTCTTCCTCCCAAGAGCCCTCTAGTGGATTCCATCCTTATCTCTTATCCATTTGAGCAGTACGTGACCTGTTTGACATGAACGGAGGAGCAGTGGCACACCAGAGCACGTAGTGTACGTTGTGACCACGCTCAGAGCAAGCCAAAATGGCGCTCTGTGCATGGACAGCGATGGGAGCTCCTCTCCAGCAACCTCCAGCTTGTCCGCGAGCGCCGGAGAGCTCCCCATCGCACGCGTGTGCCCTCCAGAGTCTTCCCCCCCTCGTCACCTAGCCTGTGGTCGGCCCCGACGCCCTGTTGTGATGTGGTTGCGGAGCCACCGCCTCGGAGCTTCGGCCGACGCTGTGCATCCCCTCCCCGTGCCTATTTCAGGCGCGCTCCGAAGCTCTCCTCCACCCCAGCAGCCTCCCAGCCTCCTCCCCTGCTCGAGGAGCAACCCAGTGCCCAATTCCTTTTCTCTGGCCACCATGGACGCCGGCCTCCTCCTCCCAAATTCGCTCCAAGCCGAGCCCCTCTCCCACCCTTGGTTGCTTCTACATCCCCCCTCTCAGTTAGCTGCCTAAGCCCCTGTGGTCGCCGCCCCAGTCGGCACCCGAGCAACCCTCTGTCATGGCCATGGGCGCACGTGCTCCGGTCCTCCCCAAGCGTTGCCACCTATGGGGATGGATGCGGCCCGTCGTGTTGGTCATCTTGGTAGGCCGAGCGCCACCAGAGGTTACCCATGCCGCTGGTAGTCGCCATCGGGGCCGACCCCTACCCCGGCCAAGCACGAAGCCGGAGGAAGAAGAAGGAGTAAGGGAGAGAGAGAGAGGGTCCCGACAGGTGGGCCCCGACCCCACCTGTCGGTGAGAAGGATGCCGCCAGCTGGATTAAGTGGATGCGCCCCCTCGGAGGGAAAACGTATTCTCCCTCAGTGCGCCACCAAATCTGCTGCCAGGAACCCTGTTGTAATTATTTTTATTTCAAACCAGTCCCTCCCACCAAAACCCTTATAACTTTTTATCCGTGACTCCGATTCCAGTGAAACCAGCGCCCACATCTTCATCTCGTCGAGCCCGACAAGATGGTATCAGTTCCACCATGTGATCTCACGGTGGAAATGACCATGTTGCCCTTCCCGTATACAGCCCTCCTCCGGGAGAGAACTGTTTACGACAATCCCTTCCACGAGCTTCTCGCCCTTCTTCCCGGTGGTTCCATCATCTGAGGAAAGCCACAACTTTCATTTTCTTCATTACATTGCAACATTATAGTCTCATTAAATACTTTAATAATAAATATATCTGTTGATAGTCTGGAATGTGAGTAGACACTATTGAATAAATTATTAGTAAGATGAGTACGGGATCGTTAGTGACTAGTGTCTTACACACTAGTCGATAACATAAGGTTGAGATTACTGTCTATGATTACTTTTGAACATGGATCAACAATAGTGGCTTGAGCTTATTAATTATCGAATCGCTATGACATTGGAATGTCAGCTGTGATAGATTATTCGCAGATAAGATAACCTAGTTGGTTGATCAGAGTGACCTATCTGGGCTCATTAGTGCAACCACATTTGCCGATATGGGACGGCCTTGAATTGGGATAATCGAGTGTGCTCTTTCACCGGTACCTCCAAAGAGGGAGGGTTATGCACGCACACTACCTTGGCCCGGTAGGCGGTGATAACCCTGTGAGCTAGTTGAGTGGTTTGGAGTACCCGTCCCCGATTGGGACAGTTTTGTTTGGCCACGACGGTGGCATGTGTCATGAGGACACATGTGCCATGAGGACACAGGGCCACCTAAGGCAGGACTCCAGAAGGGAGTGGTTGCCGGTGGTACAATGAAAGAGACATGGGTCAGGTAAGTCTCGTCGGAGCAATGCTGGTCCATCCGAATGGGATCAGGAGGTCAATGCTTCAGAGTGTGTGTAAAGTGTGCAACCTATGCAGAGTGTCAAACCTATTCGAATAGCCGAGTCCACGGTATTGGACAGCCCGACCAGACCTCAGTAGATGATCAACCATATCTATGATAGTAATGATGATGGATGAAGTCGTTTGAGTATGTTACAGTTGGGCATCGTGCCGGTGTTACAGTTGGGCATCGTGCCGATGTAACAGTTGGGCATCGTGCCGGTGTTACAGTCGGGCATCGTGCTGATGTAACAGTTGGGCATCGTGCCAGTGTTACAGTTGGGCATCATTGTCACATCCCTGGAACCCTAGTCAAGTATAGCATTGTGCTCATATCTTCTTTGCATTGAATCCAAGAAAATTGCAACAATATCAAAGCAAGCGGTGAAGCAAAATTCAAAAAAACCCTAGCCACTTCTCAAATTCAAAGGAATTATAAACTTGTTCAAATCAATGAATCCAAAATGGCCTCAAGAAAAGTTCAACTTTTCTGATAATTCTTGAAAGCAAATAAGCAATGAAGAAAACCATTTTCATAACACTTTTGGCATCTGGAATAAATGCAAAAAGCTACTGGTTTCAAGTTTAAAATTTGAATTCGAAAACTTTAAGTTTTCAAAAATGTTGAAAACTTCAGGAATGGTTGGATATATTCCAACAAATATTCTGGTGTGTTCAAAATATTTTTTTGGAAACTATTTTGGAGCTGAAATAAATAGAAAAACCAATAGTTAGTAAAGCAGAAAAACAAAACAGAGAAAAAATGAGGAAAGACTTACCTGACGCTCACCTGGCCCAGGCCCAGTCGCGCTGTCGTCTTCCTCCTCGCAAGTAGGAGCAGGAGGTGGCCGCTGCGATGCCTCGCGCCTCCACGCAGCTCCCTGCCTACCTGGCTGCCACTTCGCGCGGGCGAGCGCGGGGATAACCTCCCCGATCACGTCCCTATCCATTCCCGTGCGCCATTCCCCCTCTCCTCTCGGTTCTTTCCTTCCCCCTTCTGCCCGCCATTGTCAGGAGCTCGAGCTCGAGCTGCCCGTGCCTCTGGCCACTAGATCTCTTCCCCGAGTGCCCCATTCGCTCCGCCTCGACGAGCTGGTCCTCCCTGCAGTAGCCGAAGGTCACCCGAGCCCTGCAACGCCCACGGCACCGTCGTCTTCAAGCTTCGGCCGCCGGCGAGCTCCGCTCGATTCGTCGCCCTCAGCGCTTCCCCGAGCCGTTTAAGCCCTCCACTGCACTTCTCGTGAGCTTGCGTTGCTTTCCCCCAACTTTTCCCCGTCGATCTCTTACTCTAGGCCTAGTTTCACCGGAGCCCGACGAGGACCGCCGCTGCACCTCATCACCGGTAGCCCTCCGGTGAACGGTTGGTCCATCTGAGGCCACCAGCAGCTTCGGGCCGTCGCGTAGATGCTTTAGGAGCCCAGCCCATCGCGATTTGACCCTGTTTCCGATGACCTTGACGATGGCCGAACTTGGTCGCCGCCGAGCTCGTCGCCGGCGTCGATTCCGGCCATCCCAGCCCATGGGGTTTGCCACATCATGCGCGCCGTCGAGTGGCCGATCTTCCTATGGTCTCCGCCGTGCGTTTGGTCGTCGGAGACGAGTTTCCGATGCCCTCCGCCGTACTGGTGGTCGCCGGAGGCTCCCTGCCAGCGAGCACGACATCGCCCCTGGTGGATCCCAACTGGGCTGAGCCACTGACGTGTGGGGCCAGCCTCTGGATATTTTAGTTAACAAAAATAAAATTAATTAATCTAATAAGTCACTAACATGTGGGTCCAGTACTGTTAATTAGTTAATTAAGTTTAAAACTAATCTAAATCTAACCAGAGTCAGTGACCAGTGGTTCCCACTGGTCAGGTTTGACTTTCAACGACCAGTTGGACCTGTTGATGTCATGCTAATGCAGTAAAGATTTTCTGATTTAAAAGAATTCCAGAAAAATGCCAAAACTTCTAAAAATCATAGAAATTAATCTGTAACTCCAATGAACATAATTTATATATTAAAAAGTATCAGAAAAATCCAAGGAATCTGAATATGTCATTTTCAAACATGTTTGGAAATGTTACTGGACCAAACATATAGAATAATGAATAAGTTAAATTTTATAAATGCTACGGAGATGGAATTTGAAAATCATTTGAATTCCACTTCAAATGCTATGATCAAACATTGGTCAATCACAACCAGCAACTTAACATATCATTTCCATGCATGTTAAAAACAAGTTGATCTGAGCATCAGGTCGAATCTATTAATATGGTATCCGAGAATACCTCGTTGGAAGTGATATTTGAATCTGATTCAAATGAACTTCAAACCTAATAAATGTTAGCTATAATAGCATACCACCTTGCATCCTCATGCCATGCTCATGCTTCATCTTGTTGCATATGATTGTTATTGATTGTTGTCATTTTCTTCGGTAGGCTCCGCTCCTCCGGATTCCACCGAATATCCGACTGACGGATATTGTCCGTCCTGTGAGAAACAAGGCAAGCAACCATTTTGATCATCCCGAGAAATCCCATGTTCTCGCTCCTGCACTTACTTATTGCATTAGGATCAAATGCTCAACTGCTTTTGCCACGTTAGTTGAACCCACTTCCTTTGCATGACCTGTCTTTGTCACAGTAAATAGCTGAACCTTGCAACCTAGCATACCTGGTAGTTGCTTGAGCCATGATGTGCCTTATCCTGCTATGCATGCTATGCTTAGAGTTGTGTATGGTCTGTCATTTGGGAGATGAACATAATTGTGAGAAAGTGTTCAATAAGTAAAAGGTTGTGTGTTGAACCTGATTTGGTAAAGGTACGGGTGAAAGGCTATGTAGGAGGACATGGCGGGTTGTTTCATTGGAACCGTCCTTAGGAACTGAGTTTCGTGTATGTAATCCAAGAAGAGATACTACCACATGCTGGGCCCTGAAATATGACCCCGCTCGACTTATTAATCGCTTAGTACTCGGTCCAGGAGTTGCAAGTAGTTTCTGGTGTTTATAGTCATGCTGGAGGCCGTGCATAGTGCTGACCTGAGAGGTGCGCTGTGATGCGGTAGGTAGTGGCACGGTGTACCAAGTGGCACCCGGATGTTGGGCTTGGGAACCCTGCGCACATCGTTTGGGGCCGTGGCAGAAACCTCGGCCGAACTTCCGTGCGGGTTACCCTCAGATAGGCGATAGACCTGGACTAAGTATTAGTGTGGTTAACGGTCGTGGCCGACTCCCTCGTTGGGCTTCCGCTTGGCGATAAGTGGCGAGAGCGTGTGTGAAGAAGTACACGCCTGCAGGGTTATGATCTATTCGAATAGCCGCGTCCGCGGATATGGACTACTTGGAGACATATGTTGTTCATAGATAACTTCAACTGCTACTCATAAAGTTGTCAAGATAAGCGTGAGTGTCGTGGACGGCATTTCCGCATGGAGACGGAATGATTCCACGATGGAGTATTGTTGTGGTGTTAGTGGACTTGTGTGCGAGAAATCAAGTCAAAAATTGTTTTAGAATGCAAGTTGTCTAGCCACGAGTCAAATGCTGGCTTTCCGCATGAAACCCCACAATTCCTTATTGATACATTGCATGAGTAGATAGTTATCCTAAAGTCTTGCTGAGTACCTCCGTACTCATGTTTGTTTAATAATTGTTGCAGAGGTTGTTAATGACCGTAATGGAGGGTTCTTCCTAGACATCAACGATGACGAGTAGCTGGTGTCCCAGCTACGATCTCGCCCTAGGGTGGGTCTGTAGTATAGTCAGGCCACGTGCCTTCTAGTTTCATCTGTCTGTACTCAGGTAGTTTAATTACTTCCGCTGGCTTGTAACTTGAATGACTGTTATGATGGGTCGTGAGACCCCTACTGTGTAATATTATGTGTGTGGCTCTTCCGAGCCTTTTAAATAAAGCTTGGATGTTTATGGTTATGTTGTGATGCCATCGATGTATCTATACAAATCGGTATGCCATGCGTACATGTGTCGTACTTGATATGTATGGGGTTCGTTTACCTAGACGTAGACTTTAGTAGCATTCCTTACAGGGAAATGCCCCTTTGTGATCCAACGAGCCACGGTAGCACGCTACTGCTCCGGACACATCGGTTGACCGGCGTGTGTCCTTCTTAGCTGCTGTGTCTGTCCCCTTTGTGAAATGTCATGCGATGGAATGGAGTCCTTGTAGCTTGCTACGACTCGTCTACATTCGCTGGTGACCGACACCTGCTTTGCTGGGTCATGTATGCCTGTCCCTGTGCGCAACTGCCACTTTGGTTTATGACTAGACATGTCGATCCGGGTTCTTTGTCATTGGATTGCTAGCGACACAACTGCATACGCTAGCCAAAAGGCTGCAGCCGTGGGGTTAACCGTGCGTGAGACCGCAAAGAGATGCGATGTGTTACAGGCTGGATTCCTATGGCTTAGGATTGGGGTCCCGACAATCATGCCGGTGTAACAGATGGGCATCGTGCCAGGTGTTACAGTTGGGCATCGTGTCGGTGATATGTCTTGGTATCCGTCTCGAGGATACTCGCTAAAGGATCTTGGTAAGACCATATGAGGTGGTATCACCCGAGTACGGTGAGAGAGTTCTGATATAGTTAGTTCTCTGTTACTCCTTTAGTAATAACAATCGTTTACTTAATCTTGATTGCTATGATGTTGTCTTGCGTTAATGCTAATGTTTGTTGTGTGCTTGCGAGTACATTCAAAGTACTCACCTGGCTTGTCATGCCAGTTTGCAGGTCATGCCTTGATTGTTTGATTGCTGAGGATTCCGAGTTGCGTGCTAGGATGTGCGTTCCAGCCAGAGTCCCTACGGAGTGGAGTTCATCTCATCGGTAGTTGTTCCGTTGCTAGCGTAGGATTTACCGTAGGCAGGTGCAGTATCGCCAAGGCGATGTAATTCATGTATTCTTGTAATCTTTTCCATAGTAAAAAAGAGGTGATTTGTTCTGTTCCAACGGTTTCCTATTCCAGAAGACTGGTCCTTGGGCTAGAATACGGGGCATTCCGGTTGCCTCTAAGCCAGGGTGCCACAGCCAGGCCCAAATTGGTGCACGGACTCGCGGGCGCCGGGCTTATCAGAATCGAGCCGTTACAGGCTTTCTTTCCCAACGTCGCACATTGAACGCGTGAAGTGGGAGGGTGCGCGGCATTCGCATTATGGCCTCTTTATTCCTTGAAAACGCCTCTGCCACGTGTAGGACATGCGCAACGGCTGTCGGGCAAGTGGTGATCATGGCCTCAAAAGCTGCGGGCATGAATGAGCCCGCCCCTGCATGCATTGGCGCACCAGGGCGGTTCCATGTTCCGCTTGTGACTTGAGGGAGATTGGGCGAGAGGGGCGGTGGCTTATGGAACGAGGAGGGTGGCCTCCGAGCTTTGCCCTATAAATTAGGGTGTTTGGGCGGAGGTTTTTGCCCATCCATCTCACTCTCGAAGCCTTCCGCACCTATCACCTTGTCTTCTCTTGTTTCTTTCATCCTTGCTGGTGGCATCGCCCCTAACCGTGGTTAGGGGACGGGGCCGGCCTATGTCTGCCGCCAGGGCGGCAAGGGGATCCCGCTCGGATCATGCAACAGCCATAGGGACCGTAGCCAGCGGTAGTCCCGCCGACCGTGGCGGGAGAGGCTTTAGGGGCCCAGGATGCTAGGGTCGTGGCCGAGGGATGCGGAGTACTACTCCAGCGTCTCCGCCTTCTTCTAGGCTTGGTGGGCACTTGGAGGGGACGACGCTTGTGTTCGTCGTGGAGCTGCACGTCGTTCTACGGGGCCACCTGCATCTCCCCTGCCCGTTCTCTAGGGCGATGGAGGCCGCCAGGCCCCCTGTCTTGTGGTTGCGGGCGCACGGCTGCTCCCACGATGCTATGCAGGGGCGCGTGGAGTACGCGAAGCGCCACTCCATGTTGCTCAGGCGGGGCTGGAAAGCCTTCGCTCGCTCCCACAACCTCGAGGATGGGCATATCCTCCACTTTAAGCTAGCGGTTGAAAATATGCTATCCGTCAAGTTTTACGGGTGCACAAGTGTGCGTCTCTACTGCTGCGAAGAAGGCCCGAGCGGCATTGAATGCTCCTCTTCGAGCGACATAGACGGGGAGGGCGACAGTAGTGATGGTGCCGAGCCTTGTCTTAAGCCCGGGGAATCAAATCGGAGGACGATTCCCCGGCTCGGACTGACTGCTTCCTCCACTGGTGCAACCTGGTAACGCCCTTCCCCCTCCTTGGAGGGGGGATCTCAACCGAATCTGTCGCCCCTTCCTGTGGCTTGACGAGGCCGAACCCGCTTTCGTCGGTATAGTGCTGGACCCGGAGGAGCCATCATGGATGTACCACGGGCCTTTCCCGCGTCTTGTCTTCATGAACTCCAATTCCTCCGTGTAGGTCGATCCTCGTCAAAAGACATAGTCATTAGGTTAGGACAACACTGCCTTGTAAGCGGAATCGAATGTATCCAGACAAATGAATGAATAGATGCATCCTTTATTCGAATCTCATTTTGTATGATTATTCCATTGCACTTTTCGGATGCTTGCCGGTTTGACTTATCCTGCCGCGAGCACTTAGAGGACAGAATCCTCAAAAAACTAGACACCGGAGGTCGTCACCGGCAAGACTACCTGCCGCACTCAGTCCAACCATGTAAATCGTGGAGCGCGGCTCGAGGCGAAATAAGGTGCTACGTAGCCGTCCGAAATGTTGAACAAGTTCAAAACAAGATAATGACACTCTGTGGCCGCTCAAGTCGTTGAATAGGCTCGAAACGGAGTCGAAGTGCACTGATCCTAGCAAGGTCCATGTGCGCGCGGGATCCTCATACAAAAGTCGATGCTTCAAAAGGATACAGCTAATCTACCAAGAGTCTGGCAAGAAGGTTGCCTCTGTACTTATCTCACGCGTCGGAGCATTCCTAGCCGCAGCGTCTGAAGGTGTTGCCGGGGAGGAATATCCGTACCCCAGCAAGCTGATGTTGCCTCCAGCGGCGTCCTTGCCGACGAGGTTCTCGTCGGCGGGCTTTGACTACTCTGAAGGAAAGAGGCACGCTAGGGCGTATCACTTTCTCATCTCTTTTGTAGGATATTTGCTGGCGGAGCCCTCCGAGTGCATCTTTCTGGTGTCACAACGATCCATGGAGAAATGCGAACCGGAGGGCCTGTAAAGGGGCGGTTCGGGGCCTCGGACGAGTTCTCGATGACCATGCAACACTCCGGAGATGTGCGACAGTCGGAGTAAGCGTCGGAAGCCTAGCCGAAGCCCCATGACACGCCCTCGCCAGTAGCGCGACATTCCAAGGAGGTGGGCGGCCGGGCGATGTAGAGCTCGGGCTTCCGCATAGCACCTATGGAGGCGCAATGAGCTCTTGCGCAGGCAGAGAAGCCACTACTTCCTCCCACTCAGGGAAGATGCCATGGCGAACTGGGATCCGTGGAGCCGATGAGCGGCTCGTTGGATCGGGGTGGCACTGACGCCGGCCTGCTTCCGGCGATCCCCCTACCTGGTGCGCTAAAGACGTCGGTGAAGAATCGACACCTATGGGGGCCTCAACGGTCCCCTTTTTGCTGGTTTTGCGGGGAGAGGGGTCGCGGCAAGAGCAGAACCAACAGTCATGGCCCGACAATGTCTTTTTACCCAGGTTCGGGTCCTGTAGTGCGTAAAACCCTACTCATGCATGCATTCAGTTAGTCAATTTGGGTTACTGTAGATCTTCCCCCTTTTACAGCCTTTCGATTGGTCCAAAAGACAAAAAAGTCATTACTATTGAGCCTCGGGCCTCGTTTTATAGGTGAAGGGGTCACCACAGTGGCTCAACGGGTGAACGGTGGGTTCACGAGGGAAACAACGCGGATCGACAGTTACAGTGTTACTGCCTTGTGAGAGGTGCATTAGATGCTTCGACAGACTTCCCTGATCTCGTCAAGGGGGGTTGGACACGTACCCACACATGGAAACTCCGGGGTGTTGCGCTGGCGTGCGGGCGGACGTGTGGCCCATGCATCGTCGACGGCGTCCTCATCGGTGGAGGCATTCACACATCGCGGGGGCGCCCTGTTCCCACGCCTCTCCTTGGGCCTTCTCTTCCTTCCTAACAGGGTTACCTTGCCGGGGGTCTTCCTGTTCCTCTCGGCAGGATGTGATGGCCTGCCGAGGCCTTGTCAATCTTCCCGGCAAGGGTGGCTTGCCGGGGCTCAGTCCTTCTTCCACGGTGGGAGGGTCTCGCGGTGGCATTGTTTATCTCCCCGGCAGGGAGCTCCTGCCGGGGTCTCTTCTTCCTTCCCAGCAAGTGAGTGCTTGTCGGGGCTTGCAATCTGCATTTGGTAGCTTCTGAGTCTTGCTTTCACCCTAAGCTCCAGCGACACGCCTTGCCGCTATGGACGGGATACCGGTGTTCGTGCACTAGTCCGGGGCACTGGAGACCCCAGTCTGTAGTGTACCGACACACTTGAGTGCCAATGGGAAGTAGTTGGCGAGAACCCACTCGTCCCGTCCCCGGGCAGCCTACATCACAATGGTTTAGATGCGTAGGAACTCTTATGGACTTATGTTGCCAGTGTACTTCTCCGGCAACTCCGGCTTGAAGGCCCTGCTAGAGGGCCACCGGACTTGCCGCAACTCACGGGTGAACGCCATGCATTCGTCCTCGTAATGTAGGCTACCAAGAGCACCGCGCATGGGCTCGTCGACGATTGGATCCGTGTGAACATCGAATTGGCGACATGTTTTGCGTCGGCTCTCGATTGTGGTGTGCGTGTCCTCCTTTGGCTAGTCCTTCAACATGTAACTTTGATATTGCTTCAGCCGCGAGTTCGTCGAGGCTTGAGACACCTCGCCTTGTATGTATATATGGCGGTAACTTTCTCTTTTCGCGGGGGCGATTGCATGGTGTGCGCTCCGCTGGCTCGAGCCCAACGGTGGGCCACGCATAAGCCGAGTGCCGCACGCGCAAGGAGCCGCCATGTCTGGCTTGTCCTTGTTGGCGATGCTCAGTAGACTTTGTATGGTCGCTCTCCCCTCCTCCATCATCTCCGGTGCAGGCGGAAAGTTTAGCAATAGCTGAGCGTGCGCTCAAGCTTCCCCTTCAATTTAAGGGACTGTATGGGGCGAGGCGCAGGTAGCGCTCATACTGCTAGCAGTGCTAGAAGGAACACTCTCTTGCGCTGGCGCTTGCCATCGGTTTCCACAAGGGGGAGGTTGTTGAGCCTTGCCTTCCGCCTCCGGCGAAAGGGCATCGTTGACGTGCCGCCCTGCATCGTCATCTCACGGGCGAGGCAGAAGTCCGGTCGTAGCCGCTACCTCTACGGTCGTGGCCACGGTTGCGATGTCGCCCCCGGATGCTGCTGGTGCATACTACACTAGCACGATGGTGGCTTCTGGGCCATGAAACGGGCACGATGTTGTGGCAACGCTCTCCGATTGAACGGGCGTGTTACCCGCCCTTGTCTCCATCACCCGTTGCACCTAGTGTGGGTAGATTGGACATTGAAGGGGCGGCCATCAGTCCACCCTTCCACTTCTTGGGTGCCATGGGCGTTGATGAAGGCACGTACAAATGTCGGTGAAGATTCACGCACTCCAGCGCCCCCCTACCTGGCACTTCAAAGATGTTAGGGGAAAATGATGATCTATGGGACCTGTGAGCCCCCTTTACGGTTTTGCATGGGGCTAAAGATATTGGGGGAAACGACAATCTATGCGACCTGCAAGGCCCCTTTGCGGTTCTGCACGGGATGTGGGTGCACGAATTGCATCAGTCGACCAGATCACACATGAGGGTTATACAGGTTCGTGTCACTCGGGAGCGTAAAACCCTACGTCCTATTTGTGCTTGGTTGATTAGATGGGTTCAAGTACAGGAGCGCAACGACCCGGCAAGGATGCTCGAGGTGTGCAGCTATAGATGCCATTGAACAGAGTGTCCACCCTTCTAAAGATAGCCATGTACATCCTTCTATAGGAAAGGGGGTTACCACAGTGGCTATAATGGTCTTTTCGGGGTGTATTGTGTGTACTGCAGTGACAGGAACTGCTTGTGAGGATAGGTAGTGGGAAATACCTAACTCTAATGGACTAGGACATGCACATTGAATGCGCCTTGAGGTGGCACGCTTGCGACATTCCCCGACAAGGATTTCCTCTCCTTCATTGCCATCCTCCCAGCTAGCTCCTATTGTTCTGCTACGCCATGTGACGGGTGTCATCAAGTCTGCGATGCGCTCGCTCCTGCGGCCACGTGCCACTATCAGCTCCGCCAGCGAGCCTGCCCTCTCGACTCCTCGGTTGATGTAGACAATCAGCACTCTGGTGAGGTGGAGCAGTGGCTTGGTAGGCTCGGATCTTGCTGGGTGCCGTGAGCGGATGGCTGCACACACTGTTAGGGGTCTTGCCACCCCGCCTTGGTTTTGGTCTTGACTTGCCTTGGGGCGCAGAGTGAACCCGACAAGGAGTTCTCGGCCTCGGGGCCGCGATTACCCGTGTCTAAGTCTGGGGTAATAAGGACCCTATTTCTCAGTACACCGAAACCTATTATACTCTCAAACAAATATAAGTGAATAACGAGAGTGCAATTATTTCTATAGAATTTACACGATAACGTTCTCAAAAAGATATATGTGAAGCACTAGAGCAACTTCTTAGCTCAAAAGATATAAGTGAAGCATAAAGACTATTCTAACAAATCATGGTGAAAACGTGTCTCTCTCAAGTAGGTGTGTCCAGCAAACAATAATTGTGGAAAAATAAAACAAAATAAAACTATAATACATGGCGCTCCAAGAAAAACACATATCATGTGATGAATAAAAATTTAGTTCCAAGTGACATACCGATGAAACGGAGACAAAAGAGGGGATGCCTTCCGGGGCATCCCCAAACTTAGATGCTTGAGTATTCCTAGGATATTACCTTCGGGTTCCGTTGGAATCCCCAAGCTTAGGGTCTTGCTACTCCTTATTCCTTCATCCATCGTGATCGCACCCAAACTTGAAAATTCAACACACAAAACTCAACAAAAACCTCATGAGATCCGTTAATACAATAGACAAATCATAGAATTTAGGTGCTATTATAAATTTATTCATATTCCATTATTGCATAAGGTACTGTATTCTATATTCTCCATGGCATATACCCTCTGATACAATCCATATCATCATCAAAACTAGCAACTTATGAAATCCAAAACAAAATTTGTCTATAACATAACAATCTGTAGTGATTAGCACTTAAACCATACATATGTAAGTTCAAAAATTCTGAAAATTTAGTAAAACCTCTAGAATTTGTATACCAATATTGTGGAAACAATTCAGATGAAAAATACATTCGATTAAAATGATAGAAATTTTGCACTGGACATACAAGTCTCTGTTTTTGCATCGTATCAATTCTACTTATCATCCAAATCATCCCAAAGGCTTTAGTTGGCACAAATACTAATTTAAACATATAACACAATAATGATAGTGGAAAAAATAGTTTCAAATCAAAATAAAAGAAAGTAAAACACACACAAAAGACTAACTATTGAGTTGCCTCCCAACAAACACTATCATTTTATGCCCCTAGCTAGGCATAATGCCTAGTTTCAGGTGATATCATCCTTGACATTCAGTCCATAAATTTCCCTCATGATAGACTCATAAGGTGGTTCAATTATATTCCTAGGGAAGTGTCCCATCCCTTTCTTTAATGGGAATTGTAATCTTAGGTTTCGCTTTTTCAGATCAATACTGGCACCTATAGCTCGTAAGAAGGGTCTACCAAGTATTATTGGACAAGACAGATTGCATTCAATATCAAGAACAAAGATATCTACGCACACATAATTTCTATTAGCAAGAATAATCACATCATTTATTCTACCATAAGCTGTGGTAGAATCTTCAAGATGCAAGTTAAGGGACGAATCTTGTTAAGTGAGCAATCCCAAAGAGAATTAGGTATAGTTGAAACACTATCACCAAGGTCACACAAAGCTTTAGATTCGTATTATGTAATCTTGATTTTGATAGTAGGTTCCCACTCATCATGAACCTTTCTAGGTCTAGAAACTTCTAACTTAAGTTTCTCATCATAAGCTTTCATCATCGCTTCTACTATATGTTTAGTAAAAGATTTATTTTATCCATAGGCCTTAGGTGAGATAAAGATGGATTTCAACAAGGAAATATATTCAACCAAAGAACAACTCTCATAACTAAAGTTCTTGTAATCCAAGATAGTGGGTGCACCACTAGTTAAAGTTTTGACCTCCCCAAACCCATTTTTTCATTTTTATTATTAATATCATCACCACTCCGAAAAACGGGAGACCTTCTATCTAAAGTTAACTCATCTCCAATCCCTTTATCATCAATTTCCAGATTAGTAAATAATGATTCAATAGGAGAAACACCAATAATTTTAATATTTTCATCATGTTTATGGTAAAAACCGAGTGGAACAACTTTTTCTAAGTATTCTTGCTTTTCCCTCAACCTAGCGGTCTTCTCCTTACTTCCATTAATAGAGACTTGGATAGATTAAATGGACTCATTAATGTTATGCTTGGCTGAATTTTTATTATTTTTAAGAGTTTCCACATCATGAGCAATTATATCCATATATCATTCCATATCATCAACTTTATGCAACTTTTCTTCTATCATAGTACTGAAAACTTTTTGAGAACTTATAAACTCTTTAATTGTGTTCTCAAGATCAGAGGGTATCCTATTGTTATTAGAAGCAGCATTTCCATAGATATTACCGAGGTAGGGTCTGGCATTTAAATTTTCTCCATAAGCGTTGTTGTTGAAATTATTTCGAGAGATAAAGTTCACATCACTAGCGTTATTATTTTTCTCAATCAAAGTAGATAAAGGAATATCATTTAGATAAATATGAGTATTACCCTGCCGTTCCAAGTAATTTTGCATGTTCCACCTCTAATATTCAAGCAAACCTGTGTTGTGTGCACTCGTAAAGCTCATGTAGCGACGGGGTAGTCGCTATTTTCCATGTAAATGAGTTATTCTAAAGATGGTCGTTTCTTCGCCATCATTGCATGAGAGAGGCTGTCAAAAAGGATGCCCAGTCCTGCATAACCAGAATTCATTAAATAAAACTTCTTGGGGTAGTTGATATGTTGGCACACACCCGTGAATTAAACTAGCCATGGTTTGTGCATATATGGTGGATAGAAGTAAACTTTACAATTCTGTTTGGGAACCTCCAATAATGAGTTTAACATGGAACATATTGAAAACCTTTGCCATAACATTAACAGGAAACGTGCACGACCAAAAATTACAATTTCAACTTTGTTTTAAAAGTTGAGCCTGGCATCTCTGCAAATCAATGATTCCCTCTGCGAAGGGCATTTGTATTTACTTTTATGTTGTTCCTGAGTCATCGTCTTCTTACTAAAAGCACCAGACCTAGCAAAATCGGGGCTCTCGGGTCCGTGGAGGTTGAAAATCTAGGGTGCACACACTCTCCTGCCCTCCTCTATGACGCAACCTCACTACTACACTCCGACTTGATCGAGCTAAGGAGGAAGAACAAAGTACATGATAGTTTACCCAGGTTTGGGCCACCTTGTGGTGTAAAGGCCTAGTCCCGCTTGTCTAGAATGCTTGAGAGAAAAAAAGAGAGTACGAGGGTGGTTCTTTCTTGCCTTCTCTTATACTAGCCAAGTCCCTCTTCCATCGAAAAATACCACACGGGAAGGGTTATCACAACTATCAATTTGAATGGAGACATGACTGTAGCCTATCCTGAGTAAAGTGGTCTTTGACAACAACTGCTTCCTATCATGGCGTGTTGGTGGGCTCAGGGATGACATCCGCCTTGGTGATCCTCCTATCCTAGTCTTCTTACACCGAAGGGGAAAACTTTAGGGCTTGCTTTGGGAACTAGAGTTGGCCCAGCTCCTTTAGCACATAGGGGAAAGGGAAAGTGCGTTATATTGACTAGAAGGGGGGTGAATAGGTGATTTTTAGAATTTCATCGCTGAGGAAGTTCTTTTTGAGGAAATTCCTCACTTATGAATAGTGTGCAACAAAAATAGCACAGGATCAGACGTGCAAAAATTATAACAACTTTTACTTGAGGAAGATTATGAGAATCGGTTTGGACAGTATGCCAGTGTGCAAACCCAGAATAAGAAGGTGAATATTAACTAGTATGAGGAATTTGAGTTGAGGAAATTCAGAGAATATTGTCAACAAATTCTTCAAATAGCGACAATGAAAGTCTTCAACATACAATATTGAGGAATTGAAAGAGTTGAAGAAACAAAACCCGTATCACGATGAAGACAGCTGTTGATGTCCCAGTTCCAACTGTTGTGACTGTCGTACGTCTCGTTTGGATCGGCTTCGTATTGAAACCAAAGGACACACAGTCCTGGGACACACTGTCCCTACCGTATTCTCCTTTAGCTAAGGACACACAGTCCTCGCCCAACACTCGTGGTAAGTCTTCGGGGCAGACTTCCAAACCCTCACAAACTCGGTCACCCGGCGATCCACAATTGACTGTTGGATGCTCTAGACCATGACGCCTAACCGTATGGAGGATGCACAGTCCTCAAAGGTAAAAGGCTTCAGTTCCACATAGGAACAAATTCTTCAGTGATGCTCAATCACTTGGTTTTTGGTTTGTGGTTTGGTGTTTGGGGGTATTTCCTCACTTGATGATTTACTCTCGAAGACTCTTTGGAATTTGGGTTGCTGTGAATGAAAAGTGTCAATTTCTCGTGGAGCAGCCAACCAGCTAGTGGGTGTGGAGGTGGCTATTTATAGCCTGGGAGCATCCCGACATGATTTGACATAAATGCCCTTAAATATTATGGCCTTTGGTCTCTATAAGATCAGTGAGGTGGCGCGGATAACGGCAAGGGTCGGAACTCTGAACTGTGAGAGTCCTTATGTCTCTCACATTCCTCACTTGAGACTTTTGTAGGTTTAGGCTTGGCTTGAGCATCATGAGGAAATTCATTCCGTAGTATTACCTCGACCCCATGTAACAGTATGGTGTTCCTATGACTCAAGAGTGAAGAAAATGAAACATAAAGAATAAACCTTCACGCTTCAAAGTCTTCAGACTGATTTTCTTTAGGACACACCGAATTCCTCATCTTCAATATCTTCATGAGGAATGTCAATTTCATCGCAATTTCTTCGCGATCAAAGTCTTCAGCATACGAACAATTTCTTCAGCCGAAGACATACATTTTTAGGGGTCGAATTTCATCGTATAACTCAAACTCCTCATTGACTTATAGAGCATGTGTACACTTATAAACATATTAGTTACTTAACCTATAAGTCTTCAAACCACCAAAGTCACTAAGGGCACTAGATGCACTTACAATGTCCCCCTTTTTGCTGGTTGATGACAATTAGGTTACGTTTTCAACGGGGATAAAAATATGAAGTGTAAATACAGAGTTTGAGGAATTTGAAATCAGGATACTCAGAGACTTCCCCTGAAGATGTGCATATTTTGAGGAAATTGCTTTTCAGAGTAGATGCACATTGATGATTTATATCATGGAGATCTCCCCCTGTATCTTGTAAATCATGCATACATTTGACATATAAAATGAGGAATTTGAGAATGCATGATGAGAAATGGCATCTGACGAATTTCAGCATGCATGCGTTAATATATTTTGAGGAATAAGCATGCGAAGAAAAACGTTGAAAAGAGTCAGAGTACCATGAGGCTTAAGTTATAACACATTACATAAAACACTTCTAAAGAACCACAAGTTTGTAACTTAATAAAGTTGATAAGCCCCAAAATATATCCCGCATGAAGACTAATTCAGATTTTTCCCCTTTGTCATCAAGTGATGAAAAGGGACAAAACTGAGGACTAACGCCCCATGAAGACTTTTACTTCTTGCCTGATGAAGAGGCGTGAGGATTCTTGGTGACATGTATCTTCCTTGGACCAGTTGCAGTGTCTTCTGGTTCTTCATCAGACTCTGAAGTGCGGAATGAACAAGAAGAATTGTCCTCAAGGTTAGGAATTTGAATTGGCTTGAATTTCTTCTTGGGAGGCCACGACCAGTCGAATTCCTGAGTATACTCCAATTACTCAAGTTCCTCTTGAGTGTTCATATGAGCCAAGGTGGCCCACGTAGGATCAAACACCTCATGAAGATAATAGTGATTTTTCCTTACTGCATTCTGAGTCTCGTTGAGGGTTTTCACAATGGCACTGAATTGACATTTGACCCATTTGTGATTACGATCGACCTTCTGATGAAGACTAAGGAGTAGATCTTTGTTATTCATCACTCTTGGGGCAGTTGGGCTTGGTGGATCTTGTGTAGCAGTGTCATCATATGAAGAATATGACTCTGCTTCGCGAAACTGGCCATCAAGGTGCCGATTTTCCTTTGCCTTCAACAGACACAAATGCCTTCTTGATGACTATGATGGGCGGCAGATATCCAATGTGATTAGGAAAATCAGATGGTAGTTGATGCCTGACTTATTTCTGATGAATCTCATGATCCACGGAGCATAAACTTCATGTCAAAAGGTGACAGTGCATTAGCGGCCAAAGTCCTCAGGAAGAAGTCATGGAGGTTTATTGGTATGCCATGGATGATATTGAAAAGGATATTCTTCATGATGCCTACAACATCTTCTTCATCATCATGGCGTTTGATAGGAGCGATGACATTGGCCAGGATTCGGTAGACTGTGCGTAGTTCATACTACAAGTGTTGAACCAGGAAGCGAGTCCTTGGAGGTTGGTCCTTGGCCAAAGGCTTCATGAGGACTTCCATCAGTTTGTTGGGCAGCCCACATTCAGCATACATCAGCACCACATTTTCTGAGGGAATCGAGACTGGAAGAGCTTGAAGCAATTCAGTGGAAGGTGCTTTGTAGTGCGTGTGCTCAGTCATCCAATCCAAAACCTGAGTGTTGACATCCTTTGGGTCGGCAAAGATATGCAGAGTTGCGTAGAACTGAAGAATTATGTCACAGTTCCAGTCACCTATGTCAGTGCAGAGAGGCAGCAGTCCAGCTTCATGAATCACATTGCGGACTGGTGTGAAGCAAGGAATTTATTCAATGTCACAGTGAGGAATATGCTTGTGGTGAAATATTTTGTTCCTCGCACAGAGCACAGAGGCATAGTAGTTGAGATGATTCCTCGTCCAAAATTTCCGGTGCCTGATGTGAAGCTTATCACACGGATGTGCGCCTGTGGAGTACATCCGTTCTTCATAGAATGCTTCCTTTTGAAACTTTGGCCTTTTTGAAAAAGGCTGAGTTTGCTGCGGTTGAAGATTATGCTGCTGTTCTTGAGGAGGAGCCACTATCATTGTTGTTTCCGTGTTCACCACAACAATAGCAGTTTCGGTATTTGGGGCAGGAGCATTTTCTTCATTCTGAGCTTTTTCTTCAGGTTGAGGATTTTTCCCCAGCTTGAGGAATTTTCTTGGTGGAGGAGGCAGTTGTAGCATTGGTTGCTGCATTATCTTCAGCCGATGCAGCTCATTCTTGAGCAGATTCCTCATGGAAGATCTTCCCGTCAGATCCTGTGAGGATTTCTATTGTAGTAGGAGTAGGAGGGATTTGTGTTGACCTTGGTGAGCGATGCGTTTCTTCCTAGAAGTCATCATGAATAATTGGAGTGGTAAACCCAGTTTCATCATCACCCACAATTTCATCAGAGGTCTTTTGAGGAATGAAGGGTTGAGGAATGTCATCAATTTGTATTTCCTCATCCATGATTTCTTCAGCTTCAACATCTTCCATTTCCTCATCATCTTCAGGAATGACATAGTCAACTCTGAAGGGCACCAGTGAGTAGGAGGGAGCTACATTCAGTTGTGTAGCATCCACTGGGGCAGTTGAAGACTCTGATTAAGTGACCTTTTGGCGCTTGGCCTCTGAGGATTCCTAGGTCATTGAAGCTTTTCTCTTCTTTGCTTCTTTCTCAGTAGCTTTGATCTTCTTCATGTCTCATGCAGACGGAATCATCTTCTTCACCTTTGAGGGTTGAGGTGAAGGAATTGTTTCTTTAGGAGCTGGTGCAGACACAGTCCTGGTAGTTTCCTCAGCTGAAGGATTTTCTTAGCTGGAGTAGATTCATCAGCTGGAGCATCTTGAGGAATTTCCTCAGCAGCAGGTTCATTAGCTTCATCTTGTTTAGTCAGCTAAACCGTGTAGCTAGACTCAGGTAGCTTTTGCTGCACATGAGGAGCAACTTTCTTGTTGTATTCATCAACTGCATCAGTTGCAAGCTTGATGAAATTCACCTTGACACTTTGACGATCAGATAGGCTTGTGTACTTATCTGTCAAGGTTTTGAGGTCAGCCTGAGTTGAAACAAGAGCTTCAGGCGTCGGATTGAGGAGATTCTGCTTGAGGAATTTCTCCTTCATCAGTTTAGCAGCGTTTGCTTGCTTAGCTTCCTATTCTTTCCATTTTGCCTCATTAATGTATGTGACAACCATGTGACTGATACCAGGGGGAAGCTTCAAGTCATCAATAGGAGTATTTGGATCTTCATACCAGAGATTGATGAAGTCCAGTAGAACAATGGGGTCCATGGCAAGATGAATAGAGCTACCTGAGGCTTGTGCAACTCGTTTCTGCTTGTTTCTGATGATTGCTTGAAGAGTTTCATTATCGAATTCCTCACTTCCTTCTGATACAGAAGGAATGTTGATGAATTTGCTCGGACTAGGCCTGATGCCTCTTCCAACAGTCATTTTATTCTTAAAAAGAGTCGGTGAAGACATTGTAGCAGAGCTCGTGGCAGATGGCACTCTGGAGCTGGAATGAGCATGCTGATGTTTAACTATCTCCTTTAGTTGAGGCTGTGAGGACTGTGGTGCCATTGAAGGTTTTGGCATTGGTGCAACCTTCTGAGGCAATTGCTCTTTTGGGACAGAGGCCTTTGGTTTTTTTGGCACTAACTTCTTTTGACGAATAGCTATACCAGAGGCTTCAGCTGCTGAAGAGGTGGCCACAGTGGCAGTAGCAGCAGAGTCCTCATTTAATTTCTTCACTGCAGCTTCTGCTTTCTTCTGTAGCTTAGACAAATGTTTGTCTTTCTCCTCAGGGTAATCTACAATTGTTTCAACACTTCAGGGATGTGCAACTTGTTGATTACCCAGAGGAGGGCTCTTGCAAGGTGGCTTGAGGGCGAATTTCTTCATATATTATGGAGTTACATAGTGGTATTCCTTCCACTCCTAAGTCCACCTGCGTTCTATTTTCTGAAGCCTTATCCTGCACTTCTCCATCATTTCTTTGCCATATATTTCTGCATCAGGAGTGCAGTAGTCAGAATATATTTCTTCAAGAATATCAACTACAGTGTTCTGTTCAAGTTTCTTTCCTACCTTTTGCTTTATGTCATCATCCATTTTATTCAACTCAGACTTTTGTTGAGGAATATGCACTCTTGAAGATTCTGATGACAGTGGTAAGTTTCTCTGAGGAACGTTGCAAATGAGTTAAGTTGATGAGAACCTAGTGATTCATCAGCTGCATTTTGTACGTGTGAACAGAGTATGGGTGTGAAGAATTTGGAGAGGTCATATGCGTTCTCAGATTTGAAGAAATTGAAAATTTTAGAAGTTGAGGAATTTGACCAGTGGGTTGAGGAATTTGACTAAGCATTCAGATATTGTGTTCCAGAGTTGCGCAGATTCGAGAATTTACACAATTGAGGAATCTCATGAAGAATTTGAGTGGCTTAGTGAAATTCATCAAGTGTTTGAGGACTGAGTGTGCGAGGCTGACAAACACTTAAGAAAAACAGATTTCGTGAATCTAAAGTGAAATAATAGATCAACAGAGGCAGTAAAATAAGATTCTAATTACCCTGAGCGAAGAACACAAAGAACAGGAGCAGTAAAAGCGAGAAGCTCTTTGATTCAGATCTTCTGCGCCCTAACTTGGCGGCAGAAGTCAGCTAGGGCGGTGGCCGAGGAATAGATTTTGCTTCCAGCGTGAGTTCGGTGAGGGTGAGGGCGAGGCAGTGAAGCTGTTCCTCACTGACGACGAGATTGCTAGCGGTGGCGCTAGGGTTGAGCTCGAGCAAAGCGATGACAAGAGGACGAAGGGTTTTAACTGAGGGGGGGGGGTAAGGACCTATTTATAGCTCAGGTGATAAATTGTTCAGGCGAATCTTTCGGATCGAACTACCCTTGCCTATTTGTCTCTGCACGACATGTGGAGCCCACAATTGAAGTGGTGCATATGAAGAATTGAATAGACTGGGTTGGGTATAGCATAGAGGGGAGTCGGGTCCGATCACATTCACTTAGATGAAATATAAAATTGAAGACAGAGCTATAAGTGAAATCTTAGTCTATATATATACACACACACATATATATATATATATATATATATATACATATATATATATATATATACATATATATATATATATATATATAGGCAAATGAAAATCATCAAGCGTTTTGAATATTTTGAGAATCTCAAGAATTTTGTTACCAAAGCGTCACGTTGATGAATTTAAACTTTGAAGAAAAACTGCTTGAAGAATGTCAGAGTTGGGTGGTGGCGTGACCCACCGTATAAGAATGATGATTTCACGCACCGCGTGCAATTGTCGTAGGGCCTTGAGAACCAAATTCTTCATTAATTTCCTCACACTAAGAGTGTTATTCTTCATTTATTGAAGAAAATTGATTCTTCGTGTGTTTCACATCTAAGTCATCAATTTTTCGTAAGTGTTAGGATATGTGCATGTTTTCAAAAAAAAATGAAGACTCTAAGATATTTAGCTCACACCTCAACTTGCATAACCTTTTCTCATCCAAGGGCTTAGTGTAAATATCGGCTAGTTGATCGTCAGTCTTCACATAGTCGATGATGATATTGCCCTTGAGGACATGGTCCTGCAGAAAATGATGACGAATCTGGATGTGCTTAGTCTTCGAGTGTTGTACTGGGTTGTATGCGATCTTGATTGCACTCTCATTGTCGCAGTAGAGAGGCACACTCTTCATGTTGATGCCGTAGTCTTTGAGGGTTTGCTGCATCCATAGCAATTGTGCACAGCATGATCCAGCAGCAATGTACTCAGCTTCGGCATTGGAGAGAGAAACATAGTTCTCCTTGTTTGAAGACTAGCAAACTAATGATCTCCCGAGGAAATGACAAGTGCCAGATGTTGACTTGCGATCCACACGGTCACCAGCATAGTCAGAATCAGAATATCCCACGAGATGAAGATTTGATCCCTTGGGGTACCATAATCCTAGTGTTGGTGTGTGAGCTAATATCGAAGAATATGTTTCATTGCCTTATGGTGTGATTCCTTCGGTTTTTCTTGAAAAAAAGCACACAAGCAAACAATAAGCATTATATCTGGCTTAGATGCACATAGATACAATAAATAGCCAATCGTCGAGCGATATACGTGCTGATCGAAATATTTACCATTTTCGTGAGTGTAGAGGTGGCCATTGGTATGCATGGGAGTCTTGGCACCTTTGCATTCATGCATGTCGAATTTCCTCATAACATCCTTGAGGTATTTTCTCCTCTGATATGAAAATGTCATTGCCTTGTTGACAAATTTGAAGACCATGTAAGCAATTTCATCACTGTAGTGTTTTTCTGTACAACCAAAGATGATGTCGTCGACATATATTTGGCACACAAATAGTTCATTATCATAGGATTTTGTGAAAAGAGTTGGATCGAGTGAACCAGGTTTGAAGCCTTTCTTCATGAGGAATTCCTTCAATGTATCATACCACGCTCAAGGGGCTTGCTTGAGGCCATAGAGTGCCTTTTTGATTCTGAAGACTTTGTCTGGATTCTTTGGATCCTCAAAACTTGGGGGCTGAGCAAATACTTCTTCCTCAAGCTTACCATTGAGGAATGAACTTTTCACATAAATTTGATATAAAGTAATGTTATGATGATTAGCATAAGCAAGTAGAATTCGAATAGCTTCAAGTCTAGCAATAGGTGCAAAAGGTTCATCAAAATCAATTCCTTCAACCTGTGTGTGCCCTTGGGATAAAAGTTGTTCCTTATTTCTCACCACTTAACCATCCTCATCTTGCTTGTTTCAGAAAATCCACTTGGTGCTGAAGATTTTGTGCTTGCGAGGAGCTGGTCGTTTGATGAGTTCCCACATGTCATTTGGCTAGAATTGAAGAAGTTCATCTTGCATGGCTTGAATCCACTCAGGTTCCATGAAAGCTCAACAACTTTTGAGGGTTCTGTGATAGACACAAAGGAGGAACGCCCACAAAAGTTAACTAAGTGTGAAGCTTTTGAGCGAGTGAGAGGACCTGGCGCGTTGATGTCATCCAGGATTTTGTCAAGTTCTACTTCATTTGCAATCCTTGGATCAGCGGGTCGAGGATTTTCTCTGGGCTAAGGAATTTGCTCTCGAGCAATTTCCTCAGGAGCACCTTCTTGAATTTCATCAGTGCTGGGGACGATTTCTTCAGCAATTTCCTCAGTAGGAACAATTTCTTAAGTAGCTTTGAAATTGGTTGCTTCCTGAGGAGATAATTTATCTAGCACAGAAGGCAATCGCTCTCTTTGCGAGCCATTAGTTTCATTGAACCGCACATGTAGAGTTTCGACAACCTTGTTGTGATAGGTGTTGAAAACTCTGTAGGTGTGTGAGTCCTTTCCGTAACCAAGCATAAAACCCTCATGTGCTTTAGGTGCAAATTTGGAGCTATGGTGAGGATCTCTAATCTAGCATCTTGCACCAAAGACATTGAAATAACTTACATTGGGTTTCTTGTCAGTGAGGAGTTCATATGAGGTTTTCTTGAGGAATTTGTGAAGATATACCCTTTTGATGATGTGACAAGCAGTGTTGACTGCTTCAGGCCAGAAACGACGAGGAGCCTAATATTCTTCAAGCATGGTCCGTGCCATTTCAACCAGAGTCCTGTTCTTGCATTCAATGATGCCATTCTGTTGAGGATTATAAGGAGCAGATAATTTGTGAGTGATACCAAGTTCATCAAGAAAATCATGAAGACCAGTATTTTTAAATTTTGTCCCGTTGTCACCCCTGATGTGTTTGATTTTGACGCCGAAGTTCGTCGAGGCCCTTGAGGAAAATCGTTTGAAGACTTCATGCACTTCAGTTTTATATAGGATGGTATGCACCCAAGTATATCGATAATAGTCATCAACGATGTCGGGACCCCGATCCTAATCCATACAATTCCAACTTGTAACAGATCATATCACTTTGTGGCCTCACGCACGATAATCACCACGGTCGCCACCGTACCTTGGTCGGGACCGTTTGCACCTTTTGGCTCACGTATATGACTATGTCGCCAACAATTATATATCAGACAACCTGGGTCAATATGGCTAGTTATAAACCCAAGTGGCACATCTGTACAGGGACAGGCATACATAACCCAGCAAAGCAGGTGTCGGTCAACAACGTGTGTAGACGAGTTGTAGCAAGCTACACGGACTCCATTACACCGCGTGACATGTCCCCGAGGGGACAGACACAACAACACAGAAGGATACATGTCAGTCAATCAATGTGTCCGGAGCAGTAACAAGCTACCAAGGCTCGGTGGAAGCACAAAGAGGCATTTCCCTGTAAAGAGTACTACTAAAGGCACATAACTAGGTGTAGAATCCCACACATACCAATGCATTTCAAACATACACGCAATATGCATGATATGTGTAGATACAACAATGGCATCACAACATAACTCTACGACTCATCATTTATTTAATAGGCTCCGAAGACCCAACATAGTATAATGTTACAAACAGAGGGGTCACATGACCCAACATTCAGAGCATACAAGCATCAAGCAGAAGTTAGATGTCTGGGTACAGACATCTATTAAAAGCGGCTCGAAGAGCCTGAAAAGCTACAACGACCCTACCATAGGAGCCAGACCACTATCTGGGTTCCCAAGCTATTCCATCAATGTTAACGTCAACCGGAAAACATAGAGAGAACAACATCTATCTCTGCAAAAATGAAAATAAGCAACAGTGAGTACGAAGGTACACAACAAGACTTACATATGAATGGGGTTGTGGGGTTTATTGCAGAAAAGCCAGCTCTGACCTTTGGCTAACCTAAACTACAACAATGTTTTATACCTCTCTCGTCCCCCTACGAGAGAGCGCACACGAGTCCATAGATCCACCACATCAATACACCACCAGGCATCCTCTCTCGTCATCCTACGACAAGGCCATCCATAGCACTTACACTTATCTGGACCATTTTAAAGTATCTGTTAAAGTTATCTATGAACCATGTAAGTATCCAAGTAGTCCATATCCGAGGACGCGGCTATTCGAATAGACAATTACCGTACAGGGGTGTATGTTGCCACACATGCTCCCGCCACTTATCGCCATGTGCACATAAAAACAAGCACCTCAGCAACTTTCGAGCGGAAGCCCAGCGAGGGAGTCGGCCACGGACGTTAACCCACAATGACTCACGCCCAAAGCAGTCGCCTATCTGAGTTGGAACCCATAATGGAAGTCCAGCCGAGCTTTCGAATATGTCCTTAGACGATGTTAGCACAGCTCCAAGTCGGTTCCGATTGCACCATTCATCCACTTAGCAAGTGGTGCCACAACCTATGAACGTTTCGAACTACTCCGACACCCAAGTTATTCGAACATAGTAGTTAATAGGCCGAGAGGGGTTGAGTTACCGGAACCCAAAGTGCTGTAGTATCTAGTCTTGGAACACCAACACAAGATCTCAGGTCCTAAGTGCGGTATCAATGAGATAACCCACCATGTACTCCTACATGGACTCTCATCACTACCTTTACCAAAACAGATTCACACACATAACTCTTATCAGTAGGACATGATCATTCCAATACATCATCCAGATGATCAGACCAGCTCAACTCTAAGCATAGCAAGTATATCAGGGTGATGGCACAACATGGCTCAAGCATCTACCAGGTATGCTAGATTTCTGTGTTTAGCTATTTACTGTGAGAAAGACAGGTCATCCAAAGGAATGGGTTCATCTACCGAAACATAAGTAGCAGTTGAATCATTATCTCCCAATGCATTGAAATGAGAGCGAGAGCAAGATAGTGGGATTGTATCGGAATGCTGAAGGGGGTTTTCTTGCCTGTTGATCAGAAGAACTCAGTTGTTCTTCAATGTTGGTGATAACTACATCTCGCAAGGTCTATCAACAAGATCAACAGAGAACAAATTAAGCACGACAAATGCTTCACAATGATGCACGAGCATGGCATGTTAACATGATGCAGGTTTTATTTAATGCAAGTGATCACAAGTTAATTGGGGTTTATTTGATCAATATAGATTAATTCTAAACTCCAAATATAGGCATTTATATGCCTATTGTGTAATATTCCTACTCATTAAGTTTAAATTGTTCAAACATGCATGAAAATGGCACCAATGGATTTCTTGCATTTTTTTGATAATTTTTCATATATAAATTATTTTCATCCGAGTTATATTTTAATTTCTATGAATTTTGAATGTTTCGATAGTATTCTGGAATTATTTTAAACTAAGAATTGTATTACTACGTTAGGCTGATGGTATCCCTGCGTCAGCAGGTCAACTAGCCGATCAAGGTCAAACCTGACTAGTGGGGCCCACTGGTCAGTGACCAGGGCTAAACCCGAGTTGAACCGCCCCTAATTGGGGTTTGACCCACGCGTGGGGCCCTCTGGTCAGTGGATCTGGGGAGGGGATTAGGCCCTAATGGTTGGCCACGTCGACCCCCACAGGAGGGTGGTCACCGGCGACCAAAACCACGGCGGAGGCTCGCCGAGTTGGCCGGAATCATGCTACAAGGCACGAAATCGAGCGGGGTTTGCGGCTACGGGATGCTGGCGAAGTGCCTAATCTAGCGGGGGCAATGACTGCTCTCGGGGGCGCCGGTAGAGGCACCAGTGACGAGGCGTGCGACGGCCGGAGTTCCGCCTCGAGAGGGCTGCAGCTAGGGGCACGGGAGAGCATGGGAAAATGGGGGAAAAGAACGGCGAGCTGACGGTGGTGCGGATGGAGGTTACGGCTGGAGTTGGGAACGAAGGTGGTGAGGACGACACAGGGGCTCTGAGGTCGATTCGGTTGGCGTGGAGGTGCTGCTCGTGGAGGCGGCGCTGAGGAGCAGGCCGGGAAGGGCCAGCAGGGCCGGAGGCACGGTGGCGAGCTCGAGCTCGAGCTCGGCAATGGCAGCGAGGAGGAGGAGAGAAAAACATGGCGAAAGTGGAAAATGGAGAGAGGAGGAGGAGATAATAGAGAGAGGGGGTCATTTTGGCGCGGGGGAGGCGCCACGGCAAGCAGGAGGTGGCGAGGGGCTTGTCACCGTGCTCACCTTCTCCTGTGCCTACTGGCAGGAGGAGGAAGATGACAGGGAAGCCCTTGGTGGGCTGTTCCTGGCAGGTGAGCGCCAGGTAAGCCTTCGTCCCTTCTGATTTCTTTATTTCTTTTATTTTTTTTCTTTCTCGCATTTGTTTTGATTTGAAAATAGTTCAAATCAATTTTATAAAACCCTGATAATATTTTGAGGTGGCATAGTATAAATATCTAATGCCACACATTTATTTTCAGGAATTATGGAACTATATTTTATATATAGCAGATATAAGTCCATTTCAAATAATTGTTTCATTAATTCAAAAGTCCATTATAAAATGTTTCTGTGTTTTCAAAATATTGGTTGGCAAATTTAGCTCATCCCAATATTTCCACAGAATAGTTGGAACATTTTCCTCGAACTATTTGAAGCAGTTTTGATATTGCCTATTTCACAAAATTTTGGTTCCTGAGGCTTGATCACTTCCCCATTTCAAATTCAATGCAATTTGAATGCATGCATGAATGCTTGGGAAGCAAAGTAAAACTAGGGCTGTGACAACTCACCCCCACTAAACTAGAATCTCGTCCCAAGATTCACGCGTAGTCGGGAAGAGATCAGGGTACTCAAGCCGAAGACGATCTTCGCGCTCCCTGGTTGCTTCATCCTCGGAATGATGAGACCACTAAACCTTGAGAAAGTTGATGTTGCGATGTCGAGTGCTGCGCTCGGTTTTATCGAGAATACGAACGAAATATTCTCGATATGGAAGGTCATCTTGGATATCAAGCGTTTCGTGGTCCACTTCGCGGATAGGATCCTTGAAGCAACGCCTGAGTTGAGAAACGTGGAACACATCATGAACTTTGGAAAGTTGCTGGGGTAGTTCCAATTGGTAGGCAACTTCTCCTCGTTTAGCAAGACTGCGGAAAGGACCAATGTAACGAGGAGCCAATTTGCCTTTGATACCGAAACGATGGGTACCCTTGAGAGGTGAAATCTGAAGGTAAGCCTTCTCGTCAACTTCATAACTTACTTCCTTATGACGGCGATCATAGTGGCTCTTTTGACGAGATTGGGCAGTTTTTAAATTCTCACGAATGATGCGAATTTCTTATTCTGCATCCTGGATCATATCCAGTCCAAAGAATTGTATTTCACCGGTTTTTGACCATTTTAATGGCGTTCCATATCTTCGTCCATGCAGAACTTCGAAAGGAGCTTTGACTAGACTAGACTGGAAACTGTTGTTATAAGTAAACTCAGCGAATGGAAGACATTTCTCCCAATTCATTCCGAATGAGATAACACAGGCTCTGAGCATATCTTCGAGGATTTGATTAACTCTTTCTACTTGACCACTTGACTGAGGGTGATAAGCAGTGCTAAAGGAGAGATGAGTTCCCATAGCATTTTGGAAACTTCCACAAAATCGAGAGGTGAAAATACTTCCACGATCTGAATTGATTTCCAGAGCAACACCATGAAGAGAAACTATTCGAGAAATATAAAGGTCTGCTAACTGACTAGGAGTTATACTCTCTTGAACTTGAAGGAAATGAGCGACTTTCGAAAGACGATCGATGACCAGGAAGATGGCATCATTCCTTTCTTAGTCTTTGGAAAGTCGGTGATGAAATCCATAGAGACCTTGTCCAATTTCCACTCGGGAATAGCCAAGGGCAGAAGGGTGCCAGGAGGTCTTTGATGCTCTGCCTTAACCCGACGACAAATGTCACAGTTAGCAATAAATTGAGCGATTTCTCTCTTCATCCGGGTCCACGAGAACCTCTGGCGTTGGTCCTGATACATCTTAGTACTACCGGAATGAATCGTGAGAGGAGATTCATGAGCTTCCTTGAGGATCAATTCTCGAAGTTGTTGCTTCTTGGGAACCACCAAACGATTCTCAAAGAATACAACACCATTATCATTTACCAAGAAACGACCAACAACTCCTTTGGCAATGCTGCTCTTGATTCGCGAAATTCCCGTATCATGCTTCTTAGCTTCGATGATCTGATCCTCAACAGTCGGTTTCGCCACCAAGGTAGAAAGGAATCCTTGAGGAACAATGTGAAGATTAAGCTTACGAAATTCCTCATGGAGAAGTGGTTGACTTTGTAGCAACATGAGGTTGTTACAAAGAATTTACGACTTAGTGCATCACCCATGACATTGGCTTTGCCTGGGGTGTAAGATATTCCTAAGTCGTAGTCCGTGATCAACTCAGCCCAACGTCTTTGCCTGAGATTCAAATCCGGTTGGGTGAATATATACTTGAGACTCTGGTGATAAGTGTATGTTTCGCAATGATTACCCAGAAGGTAATGTCGCTAGGTTTATAGTGCATAAACTATAGTGGCAAGTTCCAGATCATGAGTTGGATAATTCTCCTCATCTGGACGCAACTGACGAGATGCGTAGGCAATCACATGATGATCTTGCATAAGAATGCATCCAAGTCCTTGACGCGAGGCATCACAGTAGATAATAAAGTCCTTTGTGAAATCGAGGGCACAAGTACCTGGGAGTAGTTACTCATATTTTCAACTCCTGAAAACTTTCCTGACACTGTGGGGTCCACTCAAACTTCTTATCTTTCTTGAGGAGTTCAGTTAGAGCTTTGGCAACTCTGGAGAAGTTTTCAATGAAACGGCGACAATAGCTCACTAAGCCAAGGAAAATCCTAACTTGCTTCACCGATTCAGGTGGAGTCCAATCAAGAACGGCCCAACCTCTCTCGGGATTGACAGCAATACCCTTCACAGAAATTACGTGACCTACAAAGGTCACTTCTCGCAACCAAAATTCACATTTAGAAAATTTGGCGTAAAGGTGGTGCTCTCAAAGTTTTATCAATACCAGCCTAAGATGCTCGGCATGTTCTTCTTCGTTCTTCGAGTAAATCAGAATATCATCGAGGTAAACCACTATGAATTTGTCCATGTACTCCATGAAGATTGAATTCATTAAACGATAGAAGGTGGCTGGGGCATTGGTTGGACCGAAGGACATGATGGTATACTCGTATTGGCCATAACGAGTGACAAAGGCCGTCTTAGGAATGTCCCTGTTCCTAATTTTGATTTGATGATAACCTAATCTTAAATCCATCTTGGAAAAGACTGCAGATCCAGCGAGCTGATCATATAGATCGTTGATCCTGGGGAGCTGATATTTGTTCTTTATCGTAACCAGATTAACCGATTGATAATCTACATCCATGTGATCCGTACCATCCTTCTTCTTGACGAAGAGGATAGGACAAGCCCAAGGAGAAGAACTAGGATGGATGAAACCTTTCTTCAAAGATTCATTGAGTTGTATCTTAAGCTCAGCTAATTCTTGGGGAGACATCTTACATGGTCTTCTAGCAATTGTAGTGGTTCCTGGAACAAGTTCTATGACAAACTCTACTTCTCTGTCAGGTGGGCCACCTAGTAGTTCTTCGAGAAAGACATCTGGAAAGTCACGGACTACCGGGATGTTTTCAAGTTCTCGAAGAGGATTGGCATTGAGAGCATAAATCTGACGTTTTGAAAAACCAGGTGAGAAATTGATTATCTGGCCAGAAGGATGAGTAAGCTGAACAGTCCTAGAAAAACAATCAATTTTGGCATGATGAGCTGTACTCGAGTCCATCCCCAAAACGATATTGATATTTGAAGTCTTGACGGTTATCAGAGAAGCAAGGAATATTGAACCATCGACAAGGATTTGGTTCCCATGGCTTACTGCATTAGTTTGCCATTTGGAACCTGGAGCCTGAACTACTAATGGGATGGGCATATCTCCGAAAGCAATGTTATGAAAGGAGGCATAACGTTCAGAGACGAAGGAGTGGGATGCTCCTGAGTCAAATAGGACTCAAGCTGGATGACAATTGACAAGAAGCGTCTTAAGCACAACATCATCATCATCTTGAGCTTCTTCTGCAGATACAAGGTGCAGACATCCATGAGTAAGAGAAACTAACCTTACATTAAGCTTCTTTGTTGGAGGCTTGCAACGAACAACACCCATTCCTGATGGGGGTGGAACATAACCACGTAGAGGGCAATCCCTTGAATAGTGTCCTGGCCGGCTACACTTGAAGCATGCTCCATAAATAGGATGTGGATCTGGGTTGAACACTTCGTTGATGAGGTTGTTCTGGGGAACACTTGGCATCGGCAAAGGAGGCACCACATAGGATGGCCTCAGTACATATCTCGGAGGAAGAGCTGCATTCGGGATCCATATCCTATGCTTCTGAGACATAGAAATTGAAGATGATCCAACATCACGGTTATGCTTGCGAGATTCCTCATAGGTCATTCTGCTTGTTTCTACTTGGATGGCTTTGTTCACAAGAATCTCAAAAATGATGAACTCTTGCAGACTGAGATCATGGCGAAGCTTTGGGTTAAGACCTTTCCTGAATCTAGCTTGCTTCTTGGCATTTGTGGATACTTTTTCTGGTGCATAACGCGCAAGGCGTCCAAACTCAAAACTATAAGCAACCATATCCATCTTGTCTTGAGACAAATTGCAAAAATCCTCTTGTTTCGGATCTATTAGGGCCTACGAAATATGATGTTGACGAAAAGCTTCATAGAACTCCTTCCATGAAGTAACTTGGCCTGCAGGACGCATGGCCTCAAAGTTCTCCCACCATAGGCTAGCAGAACCTTCTAGGTGATATGTGGCATAAGTAACCTTGTATCCTTCATCCACGTTTGCACAACACAGCTTGTTGTTGATACTTCGGAGCCAATCATCTGCATCTAGTTGCTCATTGGAATTATGGAAGATGGGCAGATTCAATTTGATAATGTCTCTGATGGATACTAGCTCATTGTGCTGATGGGCTGTACTATGCTCAATGTGCTCCAATAGACGGTTGGTGGCACGCTTGTTGCTCTCAATTTATAACATAACCTCTGTCATCAAAGGCGGATCGAGAGTGCCTTCTTCATTCCTACCATCTCCATTGTTTTGACCATGACCAGCAGATTTCCGGATTAGTGGCAACATCCTGAAGGACACAATCAGGGTTCGGAAACAAGGAAGAACACTAAAACACCACGATCCTATGGAAAATCCGACAACATAACGACTGTACTGGCATGAAATATGAGGCAACCTGCAAGAGATTTGGGCAACATAACAACTGAACATCACGGGTTCAAGGTGTAGCAAGAACATAGGCAACACTTCTCTCAAAATGGATGGAAACAGAATTGACACCCGACCATCCTGTAAGTCCATGGTTCGGTAACTCCTCATCCTAGCAGATAGGTAAGAAGCCTAGTCCTTAATCCCGTAGAAGAGAAGAGGGTGACTCAGAATAGAGTGAGTTGAGGAAACAAGTAAAAAGAATCTACGTTACCTTTCCACAATCAATTCCCTTATATAACTATAGTGTTACTAGACTCAACTTCGACCAGTTTGGCTTGGTAATCCTACACACAGTCAAGCTCTAATACCAACACTGTCGGGACCCCGATCCCAAGCCATACAATTCCAGCTTGTAACACATCATATCACTTTGTGGCCTCACACATGGTAATCACCATGGCTGCCACCTTACCTTGGTCGGGACCGTTTGCGCCTTTTGGCACACGTATATGACTATGTCGCTAGCAATTATATGTCAGAGAACCCGGTCGACATGGCTAGTTAGAAACCCAAGTGGCACATCTGTACAGGGACAGGCATACATAACCCAGCAAAGCAGGTGTCGGTCAACAGCATGTGTAGACGAGTCGTAGCAAGCTACATGGACTCCATTACACCAAGTGACATTTCCCCGAGGGGGCAGACACAACAGCAAAGAAGGATACATGTCGGTAAATCAATGTGTCTGGAGCAGTAGCAAGCTACCATGGCTTGGTGGAAGCACAAAGAGGCATTTCTTTGTAAAGAGTACTACTAAAGGCACACAACTAGGTGTCGAATCCCACATATACCAATGCCTTTCAAACATACACGCAATATGCATGATATGTGTAGATAAAACAATGGCATCACAACATAACTCTACGACTCATCTTTTATTTATAGGCTCCGAAGAACCAACATAGTATAATGTTAGAAACAGAGGGGTCACATGACCCGAAATTCAGAGCATATAAGCATCAAGGGTAAGTTACATGTCTGGGTACAAACATCTACGAAAAGCGGCTGGAAGAGCCTGAAAAGCTACAATGACCCTACCATAGGAGCCAGGCTTACATCAGAAGCTATTCCATCGATGTTAATGTCAACAGGAAAACATAGAGAGAACAACGTCTATCTCTGCAAAAATGAAAGTAAGCAACAGTGAGTACGAAGGTACTCAGCAAGACTTACATCAGAACTAACTACATATGCATCATGTATCAGTGAACGGGGTTGTGGCGTTTACTGCAGAAAAGCCAGCTTTGACCTTTGGCTAACCTAAACTTCAACAATGTTTTATACCTCTCTTGTATCCCTACGAGAGAGCACACATCAGTCCACATATCCACCACATCAATACACCACCATGGATCCTCTCTCGTCATCCTACGAGAAGGCCATCCATAGCACTCACATTTATCTGGACCATTTTAAAGTATCCGTTAAAGTTATCTATGAACCATGTAAGTATCCAAGTAGTCCATATCCGAGGACGCGGCTATTCGAATAGATAATTAACATGCAGGGGTGTACTTTGCCACACATGCTCCCGCCACTTATCGCCAGGTGCACATAAAAACAAGCACCTCGGCAACCTTCAAACGGAAGCCCAGCGAGGGAGTCGGCCACGGACGTTAACCTACAATGATTCATTCCCAAGGTAGTCGCCTATCTGAGTTGGAACCCATAATGGTAGTCCGGCCGAGGTTTCCAATATGGCCTAAATGATGTGAGCAGGGCCCCAAGCCGGTCTCGATTGGACCGTTCATCCACTAAGCAGTCTGTGCCACAACCTTTGAACGTTTCGAACTACTACGACTCCTAGACTTGGAACAGAGTAGTAAATAGGCCGAGCGGGGTTGAGTTATCGGAATCCAATGTGCGGTAGTATCTAGTCTTGGAAGACCAACACAAGATGTCAGGTCCTAAGTACGGTATCAAGGAGACAACCCACCATGTACTCCTACATGGCCTCTCATCGCTACCTTTACCAAAACAGGTTCACACACTTAACTCTCATCAGTAGGACATGATCATTCCAATACATCATCCAGATGATCAGACCAGCTCAACTCTAAGCCTAGCAAGCGTATCAAGGTAATGGCACAACATGGCTCAAGAATCTACCAGATATGCTAGATTGCTTGGTTTTGCTATTACAGTGACAAAGACAGGTCATGCAAAGGATTGGGTTCATCTGCCGAAACATAAGTAGCAATTGAACCTTTATGTCCTAAGGCATTGAAATGAGAGCAAGAGCGAGAGAGTGGGATTGTATCAGAATGCTCAAGGGGGTTTGCTTGCGTGTTGATCAGAAGAAATCACATGTTCTTTGATGTCGGTGATAACTACATCTCGGAAGGTCTATCAAGATCAACAGAGAACAAATTAAGCACGGCAAATGCTTCACAATGATGCATGAGCATGGCATGTTAATATGGTACTGGTTTTATTTGGTGCAAGTGATCACAAGTTAATTGGGGTTTGTTTGATCAATATAGATCAATTCTAAGCTCCAAATATAAGCATTTACATGCCTATTGTGTAATTGTCCTATTCAGGAAGTTTAAATTCTTCAAACATAATGAAAATTGTACCATTGGACTCCTTGCATTCTTTTGATAATTTTTCACATATATATTATTTTAATCTGAGTTATATTTTAATTTCTATGAATTTTCAAAGTTTGCATAATATTCTGGAATTATTTGAAACTAAGAATTTAATTACCGCGTTAGGCTGATGTCATCCCTGGGTCAGCAGGTCAACCAGCAGGTACATGTCAAACCTAACCAGTGGGGCCCACTGGTCAGTGACCCGCCCCTAATTGGGGTCTTTCCGACCCTCTGGTTAGTGGCTCTAGGAGGGGACTAGGCCCTAATGGCCGGCCAAGTCGACCCCCACTAGAGGGTTGTCGCCGGCGACCAGAACCACATCGGAGGCTCGCCGGAGTTGGCCGGAATCACGCTACAGGACACGGAATCGAGCGGGGTTTGCGGCTACGGGATACTGGCGAAGCGCCCTATCTAGCGGGGTAACGACTGGCCACGAGGGCTCTGGTAGAGGCACCGACCGAAGTTCAGCCTCGACGGGGCTGTGGCTAGGGGCACGGGAGAGCATGAGAAAATGGGGGAAAAGAAGGACGAGCTCACGGTGGTACAGATGGAGGTGACGGCTTGCTCGGGGAGGCTCGGTGGACGGTGAATTGCGATGAAGAATTTTTGGTGGCTGGAGTGGGGACCGGCGATGGTGAGGACGATGCAGGGGCTCGGAGGTCGATTCCGTTGGCGTGGAGGTGCTGCTCATGGAAGCGGAGCTGAGGAGCAGGTCGGGGAGGGCCAACAGGGTCGGAAGCAGGGTGGCAAGCTCGAGCTCGATCTCGGCAATGGCAGCGAGGAGGAGGATAGAAAAACAGGGGAGAAGGGAAAATGCAGTGAGGAGGACGAGATAAGAGAGGGGGTCGTGCTAGTGCGGGGAGGCAAGGGGGAGGTGCCACGGCAAGCAGGAGGTGGCGAGGGGCTGGCCACCGTGCTCACCTTCTCCTCTGCCTACTGGCAAGAGGAGGAAGATGACAGGGAAGCCCCTGGTGGGCTGGGCCTGGCAGGTGAGCACCAGATAAGCCTTCCTCCCTTCTGATTTCTTTATTTCTTTTATTTCTTTCTGTCTGGCATGTTTTTGATTTGCAAATACTTCAACTCATTTTTATAAAAACCCTGATAACATTTTTAGGTGGGATAATATAAATATCTAATGCCACACATTTATTTTTAGGAATTATGGAACTATATTTTATATATAGCAGATATAATTCCATTTCAAATAATTGTTTGATTAATTCAAAAGTCCATTATAAAATGTTTCTGTGTTTTCAAAATATTGGTTGGCAAATTTACCTCATCCCAATATTTCCAAAGAATAGTTGGAACATTTTCGTGGAACTATTTGAAGCAGTTTTTATATTGCCTATTTCACAAAATTTTGGTTCCTAAGGCTTGATCACTTCCCCATTTCAAATTCAATGCAATTTGAATGCATGCATGAATTCTAGGCAACCAAAGTAAAACTAGGTGTGTAACAAACGATGACAATGCCATATATGGATGCTGCATTGGTTAGAGTAGCATAATGAGTAGGTCTAAATAGATCCATGTGAAGCAATTCAAATGGACGAGCAGTAGTGATCATAGTCTTCGAGGGGTGTTTGTATCTAGTCATTTTTCCAGACTCACAAGCACCACAGAGGTGATCCTTGAGGAATTTGAGGGGTTCGATGCCGATGACATGCTTTTTCTTCGCCAGCGTGTGCAAATTCCTCATGCCTGCATGACCAAATCTTTGATGCCATAGCCAGCCTTCTGAGGTTTTTTCTAGTAAGCATGTGGCTGGTTGAGTACCTGTGGAAAAATCAACAATGTATAAATCTCCTCTCCTAAAGCCTTCGAAGACTTTGGATCTGTCAGATTCCATGATGACTACACATCTATATTTTCCAAAGATAACAACCATATCAAGATCACAAACCATTGAGACTGACATGAGGTTAAACCCAAGGGATTCGACAAGCATCACTTTGCCCATGTGTCTGGTCTTGGAAATAGCCACTTTGCCAAGTCCCAACACCTTGCTTTTATCTTTGTCAGCATAAGTGATTTGCTTCAGTGTTGATGGAGAGAGTGGCATATTCATCAGCAAGCTTCTATCACGAGTCATGTCGTTTGTGCAACCACTATCAAGAACCCACTCAGTACTCTTGGGTTTGTCATCCCGAAGATGAATGTCACATCCCTAACCCTTAAGCAAGTTAGCCTTGTGCTCATGTCTTCTTTGCATTTGCATCTAAGAATTTTCAACAAGAACAAGAAAGTGGCAAAGGAAAAACTCAAAAACCCTAGCCACTACTTTAAATAAAGAAAATCTCAAACTAGCTGAAATCAATGAACCCAAAATGGCCTCAAGAAATGTTCAAACTTTTTGATAAATCACGAAAGTAAATGAGCATTGGAGAAAACTATTTTCTTGACAGTTTAAGCATTTTAAATTAAAGCAAAAGCCACTGGTTTCAAACTTTAAATTTGAAATCAGAAACAATAAATTTTCAAAAATGTTGAAAACTTTGGAAATGGTTGAGAATATTATAACAAATATTCAGGTGTGTTTAAATTAGTTTTTACAACCTTTTTGGAGCAGAAATAAATAGCAAATCAATGTCAGAAATTAAAGCAGAAATAAAACAGAAGGAAATGGAAAAAGGGTTACCTGTCGCCTAGCCTGGCCCGGCCCATCTCCCCGAGTCGTCCCCTCCCTCGCGCCAGTAGGAGCAGGAGGTGGCCGCCGCCTTCTCCGACGCGGCCACGCACCTGTGCGCCTGCCTGTCCGCTGCCTCGCGCTGGCAAGGCCGGGGATAAGCTCCCCGAGGCCACCGCTATCCGTTCCCAGCGTCGGTTGCTTCCCTTCCTCTCGGATCTCTCCTTCCCCTCCTGCCGCCATTGGAGCCGAGCAAAGCTCGAGCTGCCCGTGCCCCTAGCCTTAGCCTCCCCTTGCTGAGCACGCCGTTAGCTCCGCCTCGTCGAGCCGTTCCTCTCTGCAGAAGCCGAAGCTTCCCCGAGCTCTGCATCGCCCCCAACGCCATCGTCTTCCACCTCCGGCCGCCGGAACTCTCCCGTCGATTCGCTCCCTCCGGCGCACCCCCGAGCCCCTCAGCAACACCATCGGAACCGCCGTGAGCTCGTCATCGTTTCCCCTCTCGTCCCACGCTCTTCCGTGCATCGTAGCCCCGTTCCCCACCAAGGCCGAGAGCTCCTCGCCGCCGGTCATGTCGTCGCCGTCGCTGTGGTGTCTGATCCACGCGCTCGAGCTAGGGTTCGAGCCCTTGGAGCCTCCAGGAGTGTGATGAGCCCCTCAGCTGTCCTCCCGGTGCCCTAGAGCCATCAACTGCGCGAGGCCGAGCTTCGGCCGCCGCTTCGGCTCGTCGCCGGCGCCTCCCCAGGCGACCCAAGCCTCCCCTGATGCCCCTGCCAGATCGGCTACTTCACCAGCGTTCCGTAGCTGCAAACCGCGTTCGAATTGGTGTTGTGCAGCGCCGTTTAGGTCGCCTCCGGCGAGCCCTCCGCCGCGGGCTTGGTCGCCGGCGACCACCCTCCGGTGGAGGCCGACGTGGCAAAGCTAATCCAGTAGATTAGTAGCTTAATCTCTCGCTGACAGTGGGCCCAAGGCCAAGTCAACTCAGTTTACGGGCTGGTCAGCGCGGGATTAGTCCCAGAGAGGCTGACAAGTGGGGCCCCCCTGTCAGGTTTGACCTGAACAGGTCGGCTGACCTGCTGACGTCAGTCTGATGCAATAAAGAGAATTTCCAGTTTAGAAATAAATCCAGGAAATTGCTAAAACTTGTAAAAATCATAGAAATTAATCTGTAACTCCAATGAAAATAATTTATATATGAAAAAGTTTCAGAAAAATTTGAGGAATCTGAATATGCTATTTTCAATCATGTTTGAAAAAGTTACAGAACCCTAAAATGTGGAATAAGGAATAATTCAATTCTTAGAATTACTTTTTAAATGGAATTTGGAAAATATTCAAATTTCATTATGAATGCCATGATCACACACTGTCCTAATTACAAATCAGTACCCTAACATGACATCTCATGCATGTTAACATCAAGTTGATCTGAGCATCAGGTCGAATCAATTAAATCGGTATTCGAGAATACCCCATTTGAATTGATATTCGAATGTGATTCAAATCAACTCTAAACCTAATACATGTTGATTGTAATAACCTATCACTTTGCATTCTCATGCCATGCTCATGCATCATCTTGTTTGCATGTGATTGTTATTGAATGTTGCCATTCATTACGGTAGGCTCCGCACCCTCGGATTCCACCGAATATCCGTCTGACGGATATCGTCCCTCCTCTGAGCAACAAGGCAAGCAACCCTTTTGATCATCCCGATAATTCCATGTTCTTGCTCCTACACTTATTTATTGCATTAGGATCAAATGCTTCAACTGCTTTTGCCACGTTAGTTGAACCCACTTCCTTTGCATGACCTAACCTTGTCACAGTAAATAGCCGAACCTTGCAACCTAGCATACCTGGTAGTTGCTTGAGCTGTGATGTGCCTTATCCTGCTATGCATGCTATGCTTAGAGTTGTGTATGGTCTGTCATCAGGGAGATGAACAGAATTGTGAGAATGTGTTCGGTAAGTAAAGGTTGTGTGTTGAACCTATTTGGTAAAGGTACCGGTGAAAGGCTGTGTAGGAGTACATGGCGGGTTGTTTCATTGGAACCGTCATTAGGAACTGAGTTCTGTGTATGTAATCCAAGACTAGATACTACCACATGCTGGGCCCTGAAATATGACCCCGCTCGGCCTATTAATCGCTTAGTACTCGGTCCAGGAGTTGCAAGTAGTTTCTGGTGTTTATAGTAATGCTGGAGGCCGTGCATGGTGCTGACCTGAGAGGTGGGCCGTGATGCGGTAGGCAGTGGCACGGTGTACCAAGTGGCAACCGGATGGTGGGCTTGGGAACCCTGCGCACATCGTTTGAGGCCGTGGCGGAAACCTCGGCCGGACTTCCGTACGGGTTACTCTCAGATAGGCGATAAACCTGGACTAGGTACTAGTGTGGTTAACGGTCGTGGCCGACTCCCTCGCTGGGCTTCCGCTTGAAGGTTGCCGAGGTGCATGACGTGCACATGGCGATAAGTGGCGAGAGCGTGTGTGACGAAGTAGACCCCTTCAGGGTTATGATCTATTCGAATAGCCGCGTCCGCGGATATGGACTACTTGGAGACATATGTTGTTCATAGATAACCTCAATGGCTACTCATAAAATTGCCAAGATAAGTGTGAGTGTCGTGGACGGCATTTCCGTACGGAGACGGAATGATTCCACGATAGTGTATTGTTGTGGTGTTAGTGGACTCGCGTGCGAGAAATCAAGTTGTCAAAATTATTTAAAAATACAAGTTGTCTAGCCACGAGTCAAATGCTGGCTTTCCGGATGAAACCCCACAATACCCCTTTTGATACCTTTCATGAGTAGTTAGTTGTCCTAAAGTCTTGCTGAGTACTTTCGTACTCATGTTTGCTTAATAAATGTTGCAGAGGTTGCTAATGACCCTAATGGAGGGTTCTTCGTAGACATCGACGACGACGAGTAGCTGGTGTCCCAGTTACGATCTGGCCCTACGTTGGATCTGTAGTATAGTCAGGCCATGTGCCTTCTAGTTGTCCTGTCTGTACTCAGACATTTCATAACTCTTCCGCTGGCTTGTAACTGAATGACTGCTATTATGGGTCGTGAGACCCTTAATGTGTAATATTATGTGTGTGGCTCTTCCGAGCCTCTTAAATAAAGCTTGTATGTTTATGGTTATGTTGTGATGCCATCGATGTATCTATACATATCGGTATGCCATGCGTACGTGTCTCGTACTTGATATGTATGGGGTTCGATTACCTAGTCGTGAGCTTTAGTAGCATTCCTTACAAGGAAATGCCCCTTTGTGATCCAACGAGCCTTGGTAGTTCGCTACTGCTCCGGACACATTGGTTGACCGGCATGTGTCCTTCTTAGCTGCTGTGTCTGTCCCCTTTTGGGGAAATGTCACGTGATGTAATGGACTCCTTGTAGCTTGCTACGACTCGTCTACATTCCCTGATGACTGACACCTGCTTTGTTGGGTCATGTATGCCTGTCCTTGTCCGGTACTGCCACTTTGGTTTATGACTAGACATGTCGATCCGGGTTCTTTGACATTGGATTTCTAGCGACACTATCGCATACGTGAGTCAAAAGACGCAAAGGGATGCAGCCGTGGAGTTAACCGTGCGTGAGACCACAAAGGGATGAGATGTGTTACAGGCTGGATTCCTATGGCTTAGGATCGGGGTCCCGACAATGAATTAGTACAACTTACCATCTCATATGCTATCAATTTCATCAGATATGGATTTCATCATAAACAGTAAATTTGAGGACGTGTGAAATGTTATCATTTCATCAATTTAAGCTTGCGTCCAATCAAGCGTTTCCTTAGGTCTCCAGCAAATTCTTCACATGATGATTTTCATCTGGAGACATGACCTGCAGAAGTGATTAGTTCAAATTCTTCACCACCCACATCTGAAGGGGTGGCAAAGATTTCATCATCCTGTGAGCACCATATGAGAAAGGGCCCATTGAAGCTAATGCACTTCTCTTTACAATAGGGGGTTAGGGTACTCAAATGAATAGGCAGAGAAGTTCTTTGAGGATGTATGAACATAATGATCTGAGGCATAATGCTCATATTCATATCCCTTGTAATTTCCCTACATATCAGAAGCATTACCATGAGTACGAGCATAGTTTTGACCAGTTGAGGATTTGATCCTCTTGAAGACTTTGGTCCACCTGAGGAATTTGATCTGGGGTTCAGGTTCTTCACAGGTGGTGTCATGAGGACATTCACCGGAATATTTTCCATGCAACTTTCGGGGACCCAGATTTTCCTCAAGGGCGGTCCATTCCTGCACTTAGTTCCAACATATCGAGCAAATACTTCACCAGATTGATTTTTTAACAGTTTATAGTTGGAGTCAAATGACTCATCTGAGGAATATGATAGTTCACATGCAAAGCATGTTAGATTGGATGGATCAACAGGAGGTCCTTTAGAATTAACCCATGAGGTTTTGGATACTACTCAGGTTTCCAGTATGATCCATCAGCATTTAGCTTCCTTTCAAAGGAAATTCCTTCTATCCTCGGGTTCCTGTTCAAAATATTTTTTTTGAGCACAACGCAAAGGGTTTGATTCCCCTTGAGACTTTTGTACATGCCTGTCACATACAATTCCTTCACACTTGTATTTTCGTCAGTAACATTTGTGGTTTCCTCAAGTGAGGAGTTTTATACCACAGGAGTAGTTGAAGAATTTGTAGCAATAGAAGCATTTGATGATTCTGGTGAAGAATTGGTAGTTTCACGCTCGATGCATTTGAGACATGGTGGTGTGAATTCAACGTGAGCGGCACTGATCTGTTGAGCAACTAATGAATCATTTTCCATTTGAAGATCATCATGAGACATCTTCAACTTTTCAAGATCAAGTTTACTTTGAAGAAACTCATAGGAAAGTTTATCATGATCATCCAAGAGTGTTCCATAGCGATCTTCAAGACAATCAAATCTGTACAGAAGACTTTTCATATCTTAAGTGAGGATTTGAGTATGATTCATTTCATCAATCAACATGTCATTGCTTTTGTCTAGCAGTTTTTGAAGTTTTTCAGTGGCACTTTGTTTCTTAGTTGCAATGTTGGCAAGTTTACTATAACTGGGTTTTTTATAATCATTAGGTTCACAGTCAGTTGGATCAGAGGAGGAAGTGTCACTCGGTACCTTTGATTCTTTTGCCCTGAAGCAATAGGTTGGAGCGAACTCATCAACATAGTCATCAATATAGATAGTGTTGTCATTTTCTTCATGGTTGAAAATTGACTTGCTGACGAATGTGGTAGCGAGTGCAAGACTTGCCACACCAGATTCTGAGTCTTCTTCAGAACCTTCCTCTTCATCACATTCCTCAGATTCTTCCTCAGAATCCATTTCCTTGCCAATGAGTGCCCGAGCCTTTCTGAAACTAGTCTTCTTGTGTGATGAGTTCTTTGAGGATGAGGTTTATGAAGATTTCTTCTTTTTCTTCGAGTCATCAGAACTTTCATCCTTGTATTTCTTCTTCTTTGATCACTTCACCTAGCAAGGACAATCAGCAATATAGTGACCAGATTTCTTGCATTTGTGGAAGGTTCTTTTCTTGTAGTCTTGAGATGAAGATTATGATTTCCTCATATCTCTTCTTGAAGATTTACCAAACTGGCCATGCCTTGTAAACTTCTGGAATTTCCTCAGGAGCATTGCAAGCTCCTGTCCAAGATCTTCAGGATCACCAATGCTGCAATCTGAGTCTTCTTCTTCAGATGAGGAAATTGCTTTGACCTTTAGAACACGAGGTCTAGAGTAGCTTGGTCCATAAAAATCTCTCTTTTCTTCCTATTGAAACTCATGAGTATTGCATCTTTCGAGTATATCAGCAGGATCAAGCATCTTATAGTCTACTCTTTCTTGAATCATCAGAACCAGTGTATCAAATGATGAATCCAAAGATCTTAGCAGTTTCTTAACCACTTCATGGTCAGTAACGTCGCGAGCTCCTAGTGCTTGGAGTTCATATGAGATATCAGTGAGGCGATCAAAGGTATCTTGGCAGCTTTCATTGTCAAGCCTCTTGAAGTGATTGAAGAGATTGCGAAGAGCATCAACACGAGAGTCACGTTGAGTTGAAATTTCTTCCTTGACTTTGGACAACCTATCCCAGATAAGCTTCGCTGTGCCCAAAGCACTCACTCTGCCATACTGATCTTTGCTCACATGGCCACAGATGATATTCTTCGCTTGAGAATCAAGTTGCTTGAATTTCTTCACAGAATCGTATCACGATGAAGACAGCTGTGGATGACCCAGTTCCAACTGCTGTGACAGTCATACGTCTGGTTTCGAGCGGCTTGGTATTAAAACCAAAGGACACACAATCCCTACTGTATTCTCCTTGAGCTAAGGACACACAGTCCTCGCCCAACACTCGTTCTAAGTCTCCAGGGAAGACTTCCAAACCCTCACAAACTCGGTCACCCGGCGATCCTCAATTGACAGCTGGATGCTCTAGACCATGACGCCTAACCGTTTGGAGGATGCACAAACCTCAAAGGTCAAAGGCTTCAGTTCCACACAGGAACAAATTCTTCAGTGATGCTCAATCACTTGGTTTTTGGTTTGTGGTTTGGTGTTTGGGGGTATTTCCTCACTTGATGAATTTGGGTTCCTCTAAGTGACAAGTGTCAGTATTTCACGGAGCAGCCAACCAACTAGGGGTTGTGGAGGGTGGCTATTTATTTCCTGGGAGCATCCCGACATGATTTGACATAAATGCCCTTAAATATTATGACCGTTGGTGTGGATAAGATCGGTGAGGTCGCGCGAATCGCGGTAACGGTCGAAACTCTAAACTGTGAGAGTCATCATGTCTCTCATATTCCTCACTTGAGGCTTTTGTAGATTTAGGCTTGGGTTGAGCATCATGAGGAAATTCATTCCGTAGTATTAGCTCGACCCCCTTTAACAGTACGGTCTTCCTATGACTCAAGAGTGAAGAAAATGAAACAGAAAGAATAAATCTTCATGCTTCATAGTCTTCGAACTGATTATCTTCAGGACACACCAAATTCCTCATATTTAATATCTTCACGAGGAATATCAATTTCACCGCAATTTCTTCGTGATCAAAGTCTTCCGCATAAGACCAATTTCTTCAGCCGAAGACATACATTTTTAGGGGTCGACATTCATCGTATAATTTAAACTACTCAGTGACTTATAGAGCCTGTGTACACTTATAAACACATTAGTTACTTAACCTATAAGTCTTCTAACCACCAAAATCACTAAGGGCACTAGATGCACTTACAGAAAGCCTCTTCATTAGCGCCTGCTCTCACACCTCCTCGCGCCGCTTCGTGTAGCGTGCATCACCCACGTGATGGTGCACGACCGCGCAACCCCGTCGAGTCACCTTTAATGAGTCCGCCCGCAAGTGCCTCGACGGCGGCATTGGGGGATGCCCTTGTGAGAGGGCTTGGCGTGGACCCTCTTGATGTTCGCTAACATGCTCCTCGTGTGACAGGGGTCCCCACGAGGGCCTACGAGGTTTAGTTTGAAAAGGGTCATGGTCGGCCCCTGGCATGCACCGCGTCTGGGCCTGCATGCAGACGGGCCAGGATAAGCCCAGTCCCATAGGACGGACAAGTCGACAGAGCACTATTGTGATTTTTATGCATTGAGTCTAGTTAATGTTGAATGTGAGGATGACTGGATCTCTTCTACCCTGAATTATAATGTTTAGTCGCTTCTTGAATTTTAGAGGTTCTATCCATTTATGTTTTGCGATCTTAGAAAGGATAGTGAAATACCATGTCATCATATTATATCTTGATTTTTTTGACAAATTATTGGCATGCAAGATATCTTATTATTGCTTAATAGTCGTTTATGTATCGTCATGAGTGAATATGATATTTAATTGTTATCATGGATATCGTTATTTATGATTTATATTGAAAACCTAAACACTTGCTAAGCATATATATGGCCAAGAGAACAAAAAGGTTAGTAAAAGTTTTCTTCATCACTTTCAGTTTATCAACTGAATTACTTGAGGACAAACAATGACTTAAGCTTCAGGGAGTTGATACGTATCTAACGTATCTACTTCTCCAAACACTTTTGGTCTTGTTCTGGACTCTAATTTGCATAATTTGAATGGAACTAACCCGGACTGACGCTGTGTTCAGTAGATCTACATTGGTGTTATTTTTGTGCAGAAATCAAATTTCTCGGAATTGGACGAAATTTTTCTGAAATTTTTCTGGGAATTATAAAGAATTATGAAGCACAGTTCCACCAGAGAGGGAGGATACTTATGGCCTACGAGGCAACAAGGCACGACCACCCCCTAGGTCACGCCATGTTGTGTGGTAGGGCCCACAAGGCATCGCTAACCCTATTTCTGGTCCAATAAATTCACAAATTCAGAGGAAAAAATAAGAGATAAGTTTTCATCGCGATCTACGAGACAAAGCTGCCACCACCTCATGTTCTTCCTCCGGAGAGCTGATCTAGAATATGTTTTGGGCCCCGAAGAGGGGGATTCATCCCCGTCGTCATCATCAACCCTTCTCCATCAACAATTCCATGATCGTCACCATTAGGAGGATATTTCCTTTGTAGGCTCGCTGGTCGGTGATAGGGTTTGGATGACATTGATCATGTAATCGAGTTAAGTTGATAGGGCCTTATCCCTAGTATCCATTATGTTCTGAGATTGATGTTGTTATTACTTTGCTATGCTTAATTCCTCTCACTAGTGCCCAAGTGCCATGATTTCACACCTAAAATTATTATGTTCTCTCTGAATATGAATTTTTTTAGATCCTATCTTGCATGTTGTATGCACCTATTACGTGTCTTGATCCGCATACCCCAAGATGACAGTAATTGGGATTCTTTCCGGTGATTGCCGCAGTTTGAGGAGTTAATGTATTCACAATGTGTTAATGATTTGTTCCAGATCTCTATTAAATGGAAGCCAAAATATCCCTTAGTTTCCAGTACGACCCTGCTGCCATGGTAGGGTAGGATAAAAGATGCCACACAAGTTCTTACCGCAAGCACGTATGACTATATATAGAATACATGCCTACATTATATTGATGGATTGGAGCTAGTTATGTGTCGCTCTAGTATGATTGATATCATCGATATCTTTTCATCTCTGCACCATGTCCTATGCTTTACATATACTAAATCTTGCTAAGTTACTATTGTTGTTGTGACTATCACTATTGTCACAAAGTTGCTGTTATCATTGTTATTACTACTATTATTATTTTTCGTGCTACTAAACCTTTCTTGCAGAGAGATATCCCAGGTGCGGTTGAACTGAAAACTAAATTGTCAAGGCCTATAATTTTTCTTTGGATCCCTTTGTGTCCAATCAATAAATTAGAGTAAAATACTAACCGTGAAGACTATCAAGGTCCCATATACTTGTGGTTATCAGGACCTTTTTCTGACGCCGTTTCCGGGGAGCATAGCTATATTTATTTTGTTAATTTGAGGATATTCAATTGCTACTATGTAGAATATCAAAGATACCTAAACTAAGATCATCCCCTCTCGTACGATAGGAGGTAAGGAACTACCATCTAGATCTTCTTTTCAATCAGCTTATTACACCACACGTGTTTCTCATTCCGATATATCACTTGAACTTGATGATGCTACTTCTAAAATTAATGATGATACTACTGCTATATTTGATGGAACTGAAACTATGCCACTGAATGAATTATTTGATGCCCATATTACTAAAGCTAAAGAACTTAAAAATGTTGAAACCGATGAAGATTTGTTGCCCATATGTGTTGAATTATCATGCTATATGTTGAATTATTTGATGCCCATATCACCAACTACACCTCGCTCTACCAAAAAATAAGAATTGCCTTACGTACCTGAAAGTTATCTTATGGATGGGGAAGTAGCTAGAGACTTTCTTACTTGAGAAAATAGAGATGATATGAAGAAACTACTATGAGAACTGAAAGAAAAATATTTGATGGAGAAAATGAAACGTTATTCTAAATTTGCTACTTCTCCTATATTTGTTACTCACAAAGATTATGAATTCTCTACACACCCTAAGTTGATTCCTATAGCAGAATCTGATCCTTTCCTTGGTTATGAAAATGGAATTGTTGTTGGATATCTTACTAAATTGGATGATATTTCTACTTTGTTTACTAATTAGGAATATATACGTTACTACTACATCCTTAAGCTATTTTATTTCTCGCTAAAAGACAAGGATAAAGAATGGTTGCTTACTCTTGCTGCTAGTTTTGTGCGTAGTCCCGAGGATATGCTTCATTACTTCTCTAAAAAATATTTTCGTGTTCATAAGAAACAAGCCGCGTTAAACGAGATATTTAATTTATTGCAAATTGAAGTAGAGAATCTCCCTCAAGCTTGGGGGAGGCTTCTCCAGTTACATAGAGATTTTCTTGATCATCTTCTTAAGAAAAATGAAATACTTGATATCCTTTACAATGCGCTAACTGATGCTTCTAGGGATTGACTAAATAGTTGTGTTCGTTATTTTTTTAGTGAAAGAAATATTGGGCAAGCTAAAGAACTATTGAATAACATATTGCAAAATGCACATGATTGGACACTTCCCGAACCAGCACAAGAGCCTATTCAAAAAGAACTACATGGACTTGACATCCCTACACAGGTAGTAGATGTAAATTCTCTGAGAAACTTTAATGAAACTGATATACCTTACACTAAGACTCGTAGTCAATGCATGGAGGAATTCGAAAATTTTATTGTTGAGAAGAAAATTTTCATAATTCTGTTAGGACCAATTAAGTTGTAATTCTAGGATGATAGATTGTTTGACTTACTTGATGTTTAGAATTTGTAATGATGTTAAGGGTCTAGGTAAACATGCTTCTATGGTTCACACCCAACTAGACCAAGTTCCTAAGTCACAAAATGATTTGTTTGTTGAGGTGAATGATAATATGAATGTGAATGTTGTTATAGTAATGAGTAGAGGAGGTCGCATGACTCAGGAACCTCTTTATCCCCAAGGCCATCCTAAAAGAATAGAACAAGATTCCCAAAGAATTAATGATGATACACCTAGTCCTTCTAGGAAGAAAAAGAAAAATAAAAATGGTAGGACTTTGCATGCTTCTAGTGAGCCTCTTAGAGAAAATCCTGCTAAGAATCATAATGATGTTTCCATTTCTGATGCTGAGACACAATCTGGTAGTGAATAGACACCTAGTGATAATGAAAATAATAATCGTAATGATGATGTTCACATAGATGCTCAATCGGATAATAATAATGAAAATAATAATGACATGGAAATAGAAACTGCTAAAGCTCTTGATAAGCCACCTCCCAAAAATAAACGTTACGAGAAGAAATATTTTGTTGCTAGAAAGCATGGGAAAGAAAGAGAGCAATGGGTTAAAAAACCCATGCCATTCCCTCGTAAGTCTTCAATGAGTAAGGATGAGGAAGACTGCGAGTTCATTGACGATTAGGCATGTCTTTTTGCGCACTCAGCTCACTGATATTTTCAAAATACCTCCGTATGCTAAGTATATGAAGGATATTATTACTAAAAAAAGTAAAATACCTGAAACTAAAGTTGCTAATATGCTTGCTAATTATTCGTTTGATGGTGGAGTGCCTAAGAAGTTGGGAGATCAGAGACTACCGACAATACCTAGATCCATTAAAACAAATTATGTTAAAACTGCTTTATGTGATTTAGGAGCTGGTGTTAGTGTTATCCCTTTATCTCTTTATAAGAGACTTGATTTGAAAATTCTAACACCTATTGAGATATCTTTACAAATAGCTCATCAATTCATTGCTTTGCCTATTGGAATTTGCGAGGATTCTACTGGTGTGGTTGCAAATGTTACTATCTTGACAGACTTTGTTATTCTTGGTATGCCCGAGGACGACAACATCTCGATCATCCTTGGTAGACCCTTTTAAATACCCATATCTACTTAAGTCATCAGTGAAGATCAGAAAATAACGATATCCAACACGCGCCTCACACTCATTAGGCATACATAGCTTTTATTATTTCCAATAAGTCACTTTCTCGCTCCATCATGCCAGAAAACGGGGTTTTAATCATCTTGTCCATGAGGCATGCTTCACACATATCAAGCGAGTAAAAATCGAGTGATTCGAAAAGTCCATCACTATGCAGTTTTTTCATGTATTTCACACCAATGTGACCTAAGCGGTAGTGCCACAAGTGAGTGGTACTATCAGCATTAACTTTGCATATTTTGGCATCAATGTTATGAACATGTGTATCACTATGGTCGAGATTCAACAACAATAAACCATTCACATTGGGTGCGTAATCATAAAAAATATAAATATTATAAATAGAATACCAATTATTCTCTGATTTAAATGAATAACCATATCACAATAAACAAGATACAAATATAATGTTCATGCTCAATGCACGCACAAAATAACAATTATTTAGGTTTAAAACTAATCCCAAAGGTAATCGAAGAGTGAGAGTGTTAATGACAATCACATCAACCTTGGAACAATGTTTGATGCACATCATCACGTCGTCCTTTGCTAGCCTCCGTTTATTATGTAATTCCTTCTTTGAGTTACAAATATTAGCAACCGAACCAGTATCAAATACCCACACACTACTACGAGAGCTAGTAAGATACACATCAATAACATGTATATAAAATATATGTTTGTTGATGTTGCCAGCCTTCTTATCAGCCGGGCACTTGGGTTGTTCCACTTTGAGTGGCCACACCCCTTGCAATAGAAGCACTCAGTCTCAGGCTTGGGTCTATCCTTTGGTTTCTTCACAGGACTAGCAACTGTCTTGTCGTTCTTCTTGATGTTCCCTTGTTTGCCTTGCTATTCTTGAAAGTAGTGGTCTTGTTCACCATCAACACCTGATGCTCCTTTTTGATTTCTATCTCCGCGGCCTCAAGCATTGCAAACAATTCAGGGAACGTCTTCTCCATCCCTTTCATGTTATAGTTCATTACAGATCTCTTGTAGCTCAATATAGTGACTCAAGACCTCTGTCAAGCATTACCTCATCTGGAAGATTAACTCCCAATTGGTTTAAGCGGTTACATTACCCAGACATTATGAGGAAATGGTCCGTGATAGAGTTTTTCTCCTCCATCTTGCATCTAAAGAACTTTCGGAGTATTGATACCTCTCGACCCAAGCACAAGCCTGGAAAACCCTTTTAAGGTATTGGATCATCTGATATGCTCCATGGTTCTCAAAATGTCTTGGGAGCCCCGGTTCTAAGCCGTTAAACATGACACACTAAACTCTAAAGTAGTCATTAGACCGTTCCGTCCAGACATTCACAACGTCCACATACGACGGTCGAGGGGGTGGCTCATCGAGCGGTGCATGAAGGACATAAAGCTTTTCTGTTGCCGTGAGGATAATTCTCAAAATACGAACCCAGTCCTAATAGTTATTTCCATTATTTTTAAGCTTTGCTTTCTGTAGGAACGCATTAAAATCCAGGGGTTCTACTTCGCAAGCAATTGATCTATAATATAGTTTGCAAGGACAATTTAGACTAAGTTCATGACAATTAGTTCAGTTAATCAAATTGCAAACAAACTCCGACCCAAATCAAGATGCCTCGGGTTGTCTAAGTGTGACATGATCCAGAAACATCAACCCAAGTTTGATAATCATCTGAGATGAGGTGGTTTCAATGATGGACATCTCCATGCTGATCATATCTACTATATGACTCATATTCGAACTTTCGGTCTCCTGTATTCTGATGACATGTATGTACATGCTAGGCTCGTCAAGTTTAACCCAAGTATTTTGCTTGTGCAAAACTGGCTTATAGGCGTTGTATGCTAACGAAGAGTCTATCACACCCAATCATCTTGTGGTTTTCTCCCCAACTATTGCTTCCACAACTATTGCTAACACATAGCGATAAATTAAAGCCATGGTATAAAATCAATTAAAGATAACCTTACGGATCTTTGTGGTTGTTGTTCTCATCGACATCCAAGTCAAGATAACTAACAAAAAACATTATCATATCATATATCACATTTATCAAATCACATCTTAGCCATATCACATCAGAACATACCCTACAAAAACAAGTTAGACGTCCTCTAGTTCGTTTATGCAAGTTTTACATGGCTGCTATTGGCAACTAGCAAGAACGGTTCTTACCTATGCAAAGCCACAATAGTGATAATCAATTTGCCTTTTAACCTTCTACAAGGACCACCTTTGTAAAGTACGATTCAACTAAAGTGGGAGAGACAAACACCCGCCATCCACCATTATGGAATACAAGTTACATGTTTGTTGGTGTAACTAGTCTCTTGTGTGAGGAGAAGTAAGGTTGGTCCGAGATACTTCATCCCACAATACCGCCGAATCAAGATAACATGGGAGGTAAGCAAACTGAATATCAACGCACACCACTTCTCTGTATTCTACTCATGCATATCATCTATGGATAGACCTAGCTCATGATGCTACTTTAGGGGAATGAAGCATGGAAAACAAATAAATTCCTACGAACATGCAAGATATATTTATGGAGATGCATAGCAACAAGAGGGAGAGTGCGTGTATCAACCCTTCTCACTACTGGAATGAGAGAATTTGCCATCTGCTGCTTCTTTGCCGTCTGCTGCCTGATGGCAAAGACACTCTTTGCCATCGGCTACCCAAAACCTGACGGCAAAGAGCAGGCTGATGGCAAAGAGTGTCGTTGCCATCTGCTGCCTCTTTGCCGTCTGCCAGCTGACGGCAAAGCACATGCAGGCAGACGACAAAGAACCCACCCCACACCACCCTCTAACCCATAGCGGTCCACCTCTTTGCCGTCATGCTGTTACCCCTTTGCCGTCGGGGGCAGACGGCAAAGCGCCCACTAGATCTAACGTCGTCAACCCCCACCCCACCCCCTCTCTCCCCCCATAACGTCTCACCACAGCCCGTGACTCTCTCCCTCCACCGCCGCCGGAGCTCGTCGTCCCACCTCCCTCCTCCCCGCGACCCGCCGTCGGAGCTCGCCCCTCCTCCTCCTTGCGACCCCCTCCTCCACCATCGTGCCCCTGCTCCACCACCGCCCCCTCCTCTCCGTTCCCCTGCTCCACCACCGCCCCGACTCTCTCCCTGCACCGCCGCCGGAGCTCGTCCTCCCTCCTCCCCGTGACCCGCCGCCGGAGCTCGCCCCTTCTCCTCCCTACGACCCCCTCCTCCACCATCGTGCCCCTGCTCCACCACCGCCCCCTCTTCTCCGTTCCCCTGCTCCACCAGCGCCGCCTCTTCCCTGCGACCCCTTGCTCCACCGCCGCCCCCTCCTCTCCGTGCCCCTGGTCCACCTTGCCGCCGGCATTTCCCCCGAGCTCCACCTCGTCGCTAACGTCTCCCCTAGCCAGTTGTAAGTCCTCCGACCCTCCTTTCCTCTCTTTGCCTCTTTGGTAAGGGTAATTTAGTTAAGTTTAGTGACTTAGGTTAATTTTGTTAGGTTATTGTTATTAGGTTCTTATTTCTATTAGGTTCTTACTTTAAGTTGTTTAGGTTAATTTAGTTAAGTTACTTAGGCTAATTTACTTAGGTTAATTTTTATTAGATTCTTGGGTTAAGTTACTTAGGTTAATTCTTATAAGGTTGCAAATTTTTCTTCAGGTTTCATATAGGCTATTTAAAGAAAAAAAATAGAATTGATTACCACTAGTTCCAAATATTGCGAAGAAAAAAGACTCTTGCATTTTGCTTCAAGTTTTATATTGTTCTTCCTATTATATGAGAATTGGAAGTGGACATGTCATATGTGGTCATGTGATTAGGACACGTGATATTTCGAATTGGGACAGGTCATGCCGAAATTTCCCGTGAAAGAAGAAGAGGAGAGGAGGAGGAGAAAAGGAGAGGAGGAGAGGACGAGGAGGAGGATGAGAAGAAGAAGAAGAGGAGAGGAGGAGGAGGAGAAAAGGAGAGGAGGAGGAGGAGGATAAGGCCAAGGACCTTCTAGTCATTCTCCACCTCCTCCTTCTCCTCCTTCTCCTCCTTCTTCTTGATTTCTTCTTCTTCTCCTCCTCCTCCTCTTTCTTATCCTCTTTCATATTATCCTTGCTTTAATTTCCCCAACAATGACATAATTAGCCCATTTAGATTTAAAATACCATAATAAGCTCAAAATGACATAAGAACCTTGGTTAGCTCATGAATATTATATACTTAGCTTGTTTTCCTCTAAAATGGGATAATTAGCCCATTTAGCTCCAAAAAGACGTAATTAGGTAATTTAGCTCCAACAAGAAGAGGAGAGGAGAAGAAATAGGCAAAATGAAAAGAAAGAAGAAGAAGAAGAAGAAGAAGAACAGAAGAAGGAGAAGGAGGAGGAGAAGGCCAAGGACCTTCTAGTCCTTCTCCTCCTCCTCCTTGTCTTCCTTCTCCTCCTTCTTCTTGATTTCTTCTTCTTCTCCTCCTCCTCCTCTTTCTTCTCCTCTTTCATATTATCCTTGCTTTACTTAACCCAACAATGACATAATTAGCCCATTTAGCTCCAAAATACCATAATAAGCTCAAAATGGCATAAGAACCTTGGTTAGCTCATGAATATTATATACTTAGCTTGTTTTCCTCTAAAATGGGATAATTAGACCATTTAGCTCCAAAAAGACATAGGTAAGTTAGCTCCAACAAGAGGAGAAGAGGAGAAGAAATAGGCAAAATGAAAAGAAAGAAGAAGAAGAAGAAGAAGAAAAAGAAGAAGAGAAGAAGGAGAAGGAGGAGGAGGAGGAGGAGGAGAAGGCCAAGGACCTTCTAGTCCTTCTCCTCCTCCTCCATCTCCTCCTTCTCCTCCTTCTTCTTGATTTCTTCTACTTCTCCTCCTCCTCTTTCTTCTCCTATTTCATATTATCCTTGCTTTAATTCCCCCAACAATGACATAATTAGCCCATTTAGCCTCAAAATACCATAATAAGCTCAAAATGGCATAAGAACGTTGGTTAGCTCATGAATATTATATACTTAGCTTGTTTTCCTCTAAAATGGGATAATTAGCCCATTCAGCTCCAAAAAGACATAATTATGTAATTTAGCTCCAACAAGAGGAGAAGAGGAGAAGAAATAGGCAAAATGAAAAGAAAGAAGAAGAAGAAGAAGAAGAAGAGAAGAAGGAGAAGGAGGAGGAGGAGGAGGAGAAGTCCAAGGACCTTCTAGTCCTTCTCCTCCTCCTCCTTCTCCTCCTTCTTGATTTCTTCTTCTTCTCCTCCTCCTCCTCTTTCTTATCCTCTTTCATATTATCCTTGCTTTAATTAACCCAAAAATGACATAATTAGCCCATTTAGCTCCAAAATACCATAATAAGCTCAAAATGGCATAAGAACCTTGGTTAGCTCATGAATATTATATACTTAGCTTGTTTTCCTCTAAAATGGGATAATTAGCCCATTTAGCTCCAAAAAGACAAAGACATAATTAGGTAATTTAGCTCCAACAAGAGGAGAAGAGGAGAAGAAATAGGCTAAATGAAAATAAAGAAGAAGAAGAAGAAGAAGAGAAGAAGGAGAAGGAGGAGGAGGAGGAGGAGAAGGAGAAGGCCAAGGACCTTCTAGTCCTTCTGCTCCTCCTCCTTCTCCTCCTTCTCCTCCTTCTTCTTGATTTCTTCTTCTTCTCCTCCTCCTCCTCTTTCTTATACTATTTCATATTATCCTTGCTTTAATTCCCCCAACAATGACATAAATAGCCCATTAAGCTCCAAAATACCATAATAAGCTCAAAATGACATAAGAACCTTGGTTAGCTCATGAATATTATATACTTAGCTTGTTTTCCTGTAAAATGGATAATTAACCCATTTAGCTCCAAAAAGACATAATTAGGTAATTTAGCTCCGAAAAGAGGAGAAGAGGAGAAGAAATAGGCAAAATTAAAAGAAAGAAGAAGATGATGAAGAAGAAGAAGAGAAGAAGGAGAAGGAGGAGGAGGAGGAGGAGGGGGAGAAGGCCAAGGACCTTCTAGTCCTTCTCCTCCTCCTCCTTCTCCTCCTTCTTCTTGATTTCTTCTTATTCTCCTCCTCCTCCTATTTCTTCTCCTCTTTCATATTATCCTTGCTTTAATTAACCCAACAATGACATAATCAGCCCATTTAGCTCGAAAATGCCATAATAAGCTCAAAATGGCATAAGAACCTTGGTTAGCTCATGAATATTATATTCTTTGCTTGTTTTCCTCTAAAATGGGATAATTAGCCCATATAGCTCCAAAAAGACATCATTAGATAATTTAGCTCCAACAAGAGGAGAAGAGGAGAATAAATAGGAAAAATGAAAAGAAAGAAAGAAGAGGAAGAAGAAGAGAAGAAGAGAAGAAAAATACCTTCTCCTTCTCCTTCTTCTCCTCCTCCTCCTTCTCCTCCTTTTCCTCCTTTTTGATTTCTTCTTCTTCTCCTCCTCCTCCTCCTCTTTCTTCTCCTCTTTCATATTATCTTTGCTTTAATTTCCCCAACAATGACATAATTAGCCCATTTAGCTCCAAAATGCCATAACAACCTCAAAATGGCATAAGAACCTTGGTTAGCTCATGAATATTATATACTTAGCTTGTTTTCCTGTAAAATGACATAATTGGAATATTTGTGTTGATAGGGTGGATTTACATGTGATAGTTGTCTCGTCGCTGTGAGGTCTGCTGTGCGAAGACCTGCCGTGCGGTGTACGAGCTCCGCCCCTGCATTCGGGGGTCAGTACAAATTTCATCTCCTCCCCGCCCCTTCATTTACTATGGCTCGGTTTCCCGATGAAACTTTCTAGATTTAGGTAATTCAATTAATTTAGCAGTATGCGTGACCAGTATGCGTCTCCTGTTCGAAAGGGCGACATCTATAAATATGCATGTCTTTGCATATTTATAACCGCCATCCTTTCGAATTGTCCAACATTATCCATGGAGAGCCCGAGTATGTGTAGATTGGGTTCGTTTTCCCGTATGCTGTGCTCTGGATCCGATGCGGAATTTCGTCAGTGCCTCCCCCGTTGTTCTCCGGATGCACATCCTCTTTGTTTATGGCGAGACGTGTATCAGGAGAACAGCGGGGAGGTGCTGTCGAAATTTTGCGTTGGATCCGGAGCAGAGCATGGGAAAACGAACCCAATCTACACATACTCGGGTGGGACTAGGACCTATCTTTACCTATTAGCATGAAGGTTGCCTGGACGTAATAAAAATGGCGAACCTGATTAACTCATGAATGTAAATGCTAAATTGTATATAAATATATTTCTTCTGTCTTTAGTAGCTACGCGAGATGAGTGATCGTGCGTGGATGTATACGGGTCACCCTAGTCAGAAAGAGATGACGAAAGAATGGTTTGTAAAAACAAAGGAATTTGTGAAAGCCGCATTCGCAAATGGCCAGGAAAGAAACTATTGCTCCTGTCGTGGATGCGACAACTATAAAAAGACGAGATAGGCCGTAATGATTAAACACCTGCAAAGGAGGGGTTTTAAGCCTAATTATACGGTGTGGACATTTCATGGTGAGTCTATACAACGCACAAGAGCTGAGGTGGTCCGTCATCGCACGGACGAGCATGGTACCAGGATCGAAGTCATGGTGCAAGACTTTGATGATGCTCGGGATTTGGAAGATGAGATGGAGGAATCTCCAAAGGCCTTTTATGAAATGTTGGAGTCTTCAAAACGTCCTCTCCATGAGCACACTGAGCTCTGTCAGCTGGATGCAATTGCACAAGTAATGGCTCTGAAGGCTAAGTTCAACTTGGGAAGTGACGGGGATATAGCCCTAGGGTAGGATCATAGGTCTGACCAATACGTCCTACCCAAGGGCACCTCATTATTAGCTTAAAGGACTACAAGGGAAATTCCTACTGGATCGTGACAACATTTAATCCACTAGGTACGGATCCACTCAGACAAGTACATTCCATCCACTCGGATGACAGTCATCCACTCGGCCGTATGACTCACTCGGTCGTGCAAATACCAACAGTCGGCAAGACATCTGTAGTGGGTCGACATTATGGCATGAATGCCCCATCTTGTAACATAAGAGGTGAGGAGGTGGCGCACTCTATATAAGCCACCCCCTCCACATAGCTAGGGGGATCTTCTTCTCCTCCTTCGGGCTCATTCTTTCCCTCGAGCTCTGGCTCTCTCTCTCTATATACCATGTAACTCGTGTCCATGACAGATAAAACAAAGCCTCTCCGGAGCACGAGACGTAGGGTTGTTATCTCCACTGTGAGAGGCCCGAACTCGCTAAAACCACCGTGTCACCCATGTGCATCTTGATAGATCATGCTCCGTTATCTTACCCCCTTTCTATTGTCGGAATCGTTACCACGGCAGTTGGCGCCCACCTTGGGGCATCAGTGTCTATCGAGCCATGGTGAAAATGGTCTTCTTTCCAATCTTCGGCAGTGGATCAACGACCGTCGCAAGGGAAATTTGGCGCCGGAGTTTTGGCCATCTCGCCATTCGCGCAAACAATAGGATCAGGGAAGTATCCATTCCATCTAGTCTATTTACAATAAATTCTCTAACAACGAGTTTGCCTTCTCTTCCTATAGGATTAGACTCACCCATTCATGATCGATCATGAAGTAGAGAAGAGAAGAAAATGACAAGTCGCTCCATATATTTCGTGCCTTGTCATAAGATCATCGTCAATGGCGACTGCAAAAACAGCCATCGGCGTTATCCGTCTAGCCGTACCTGGTCTGCGTCAATGGCGAGCTCCGACACAAGGCCATCGGTGCAGTCCATCCCATCGTCTCCGGCCTCGTGTATGACGTTGTCGGTGAGGTCCTACAAATGGCCACGAGCACGATCCATCGTCGTCTCTCGCCTCGTGTATGACGCCGTCGTCGAGCCCTCACGCGTAGTGGACTGTCGTCGTCTTCGGCTTCATCTACGACACCGTCGTCAAGTCGAGAAGCACGGCCACCGACACCGTCGACTCGACCCTTGTGTCTTCTGCTGCTCGACGATGGCCTTCGCGGTGGAGGAGGAGGCCCGACGCGGTGCAGTCGTGCATTGTTCGTTCCTCTAGGGTCGATCGCTGGTGGCCGTCTTTGTGATCGGTGCGCGCTGCAACAGTGGCGTACGAACATCCTCTACCAGCAAGGAGTAGTCAACACCACGAAAGGTAACGTGAGTATGTGGGCTGCCCATTTAATCCGCCAATTGGCAAGGAATCTCCAACGCTTGGCATGGACGTGGGATAACTCCTTCAATGCCATAAGACGTGGTGGCAACCGCTTCAATGTGTTGGACATGGACAACTCCTTCGGTGAGCCACACTATCATGCCTAGTTATAAGGGAGGTTTGCTGCCCCATCACCATTTTGCTGAGGTAATTACCCCATTAAGCATCTCATAAGGTGAGCATTACGTGCGCCCAATTAATGGTGCATGCATGCAACCTTAACTGCCCGTCATCAAGTGTCCTATCAAGTGAGCATTTCCTGTGGTCAATTAATTATGCCTGCATGCATGCATAATAGCTCATCATCATGGAATGTCATCATGATAATCCTTGTAAAATAGCATCTATTCTGGCACATTTTGATCCAGCAAAAAATATATTCGTAGCTATACTTGCTACTAACTGGCAGGGTCACTCGTTTGTCATCGTCCCCGAACAACGGTTTATTCGAACGGACTGTCTATTCGAGTCAGACGCGTCATCATCACTCGATCGCCTTGCATGCCGTCGCTCAGTCGAAAGCATCGTCATCACTCGGCCGCTGTGTGCGTCGTCGCTCGGTCGGGCGCGCGTCGTTGCTCAGTCGGACGCGCGTCGTCATCACTCGGCTGTCCTAGACATTGTTCCTGAGTTAGACGTGCGCCGTCATCACTCGGCAGCTCCGCGCATCGCCACTAGTCCGGACGCTCCATCGTCACTCGGCCACTCCGCACGTCGTCACTCTACTGGACACGTCGTCATCACTCGGCAGCTCCGCGCATCGCCACTCAGCCAGACGCTCCATCGTCACTCGGCCACTCCGCGCGCCATCAATCTACTGGACGCGTCGTCATCACTCGGCAGCTCCGCGCATCGCCACTCAGTCGAACGCTCTATCCTCACTGGGCCGCTCCACGCACCGTCACTCTACTGGACGCGCCGTCATCACTCGACCGCTCTGCGCGTCGGTGCTCGGTCGAATACGCGTCAGCATCACTCGGCCGCCCTGCATGCTGTCACTCAGTGGGACGCGTCGTCAGCGCTCGGCCGCCCTGCGCGCCGTCCCTCACTCGGATCCGTCGTCAGCACTCGGTAGCTTCGCGTATCGCCAGTCAGCAAGACAGGCCATCCTCACTCGGCTGGAGGCTCCTTCGTCACCTGGTTGCTCTACGCATCGTCACTCGGCCGCACCGCGTGTTGCCACTCAGCTAGACGCGTCTTCATCGCTTGACCGCCCAACACGTCGACACTCATCCAGACGTGTCTACTTCGCTCGACCGCCCCACGCGTCGTCAGGCAGCTAAGTTATTTTTTCAGACTGCATTCTATTAAATAATCGTTTCTACATTACCGAGTGTCGAGGAAGTCGCACATGACGTTCACTCGGAGGCCACGCCACTGATTGTACCTCTGGCCTCGGTTGTTTATTTTTATGTGGGATCACTTCACTTCCGCTTCGTTTGGGTCCAGTACTCAAACGAGTTCAGCCGGATCCTTCACTCTTTTAGACTCTTGCTGGTTCCGAACCAGCAATCACGTGGCACACCCAGTGGGTGTCTATGGGTGCAATTTACACGAACTATTTCAGAAAAGATCATATTACTTTGATAATTTTTTATGCTGGCTTGTGCTATTTTTCATACACAGGTTACTCGACGCATCCGTGCGCCATCCTCGTCGCTACTCAGGCTCAGTCGCCGCAACGATCATTCATGTGTTTTCAGGTGTTCGGAAGCCCCCGCAATGACGTAGTGGAAACGGCCGCCCCGCGTGCCGTCAGCGGGTCGGACGCCTCCTCGACATACATCACTTGGTCGCCCCGCGCGTTGCCAATCAGCCAAAATCGTCTACCTCACTCGGATGCCATGCGCATCGCCACTCCGTGTGGCCCGTCTTCATCATTCGGTTGCCCCGCGCGACACCGCTCAGCTTAGCTGCGACTCCGTGTCGCCTAAGTTAAAACTACTTCGAGTACGGACACGCTCCACACTCGAGAACTTAGTTGCGACTCTGTATCGCCTAAGTTAAAAACAACTCTGAGTGCGGACATGCTCCACACTCGGGGGCTTAGCTGCGACTCCGTATCGCCTATGTTCAAAACTACTCCGAGTGCGGACATGCTCCACACTCGGGGACTTAGCTGCGACTCCGTGTCGCCTAAGTTAAAACTACTTCGAGTACGGACACGCTCCACACTCGGGAACTTAGCTGCGACTCTGTATCGCCTAAGTTAAAAAGAACTCTGAGTGCGGACATCCTCCACACTCGGGGGCTTACCTGCGACTCCGTATCGCCTAAGTTCAAAACTACTCCGAGTGCGGACATGCTCCACACTCGGGGACTTAGCTGCGACTCCGTGTCGCCTAAGTTAAAAGTACTTCGAGTACGGACACGCTCCACACTCGGGAACTTAGCTGTGACTCTGTATTGCCTAAGTTAAAAACAACTCTGAGTGCGGACATTCTCCACACTCGGGGGGCTTAGCTGCGACTCCGTATCGAATAAGTTCAAAACTACTCCGAGTGTGGACATGCTCCACACTCGGGGACTTAGCTGCGACTCCGTGTCGCCTATGTTAAAACTACTTCGGGTACGGACACGCTCCACATTCGGAAACTTAGCTGCGACTCTGTATCACCTAAGTTAAAAACAACTCTGAGTGTGGACATGCTCCACACTCGGGGGCTTAGCTGCGACTTCGTATCGCCTAAGTTCAAAACTACTCCGAGTGCGGACGTGCTCCACACTTGGGGACTTAGCTGCGACTCCGTGTCGCCTAAGTCAAAACTATTTCGAGTACGGACATGCTCCACAATCGGGAACTTAGCTGCGACTCTATATCGCCTAAGTTAAAAACAACTCTGAGTGCGGACATGCTCCACACTCGGGGGCTTAGCTGCGACTCGTACCGCCTGAGTTCAAAACTACTCCGAGTGCGGACATGCTCCACACTCGGGGACTTAGATGCGGCTCCGTGTCACCTAAGTTAAAACTACTTCGAGTACGGACACGCTCCACACTCGGGAAATTTGCTGCTACTCTGTATCACCTAAGTTAAAAACAACTATGAGTGGCGACATGCTCCGCACTCGGGGGCTTCACTAAGACTCCGTATCGCCTAAGGTAAAAACTACTCCGAGTACAGACATGCTCCACACTCGGGAACTTAACTGCGACCCCGTATCGCCTAAGTTAAAAAATACACTCGGAGACTTGACTTCGATCCAGAAATCATATGATGCAGATTCTACAAACATTCAACATAACGAGCACTGGAAGTCTTAAACCCTGTGCCAGACTCATCTAGTCCGATGGAGGCTCGGGGACTACACCCAGTGGTTGCACTTAGCGTGCCCCCACCAGAAGAGAAATACAAAAAAGAAACATTCTGCTTGGTCTGGTCCACCAACAACATCCAAGTTCAACAGATTCCAACTGACTACCAGCAGTCAGCCAGAGTCTCAAGATCCTGTTGGTCACTCGGATCTACTTCAATTCTTAAGTTCACCTGGACGTACTACTCAGCGGAATCGATCAGGGCGAATGATGAAGACTTCAATCAACGATTAATTTTGCAAGGCCCTAAAGCACTTTCAAGTTCGGTCTGCTGCTACAAGATTTACATCGACTACTTCACCACTCGGACCCTGATCCATTCGGGGGCTAATGACGGGGATATAGCCCTAGGGTAGGGTCATAGGTCTGACCAATACGTCCTACCCAAGGGCACCTCATTATTAGTTTAAAGGACTACAAGGGAAATTCCTACTGGATCGTGACAACATTTAATCCACTGAGTACGGATCCACTCAGACAAGTACATTCCATCCACTCGGATGATAGTCATCCACTCGGTCGTATGACTCACTCGGTCATGCAAATACCAACAGTCGGCAAGACATCTGTAGTGGGTTGACATTATGGCATCAATGCCCCATCTTGTAACATAAGAGGTGAGGAGGTGGCGCACTCTATATAAGCCACCCCCCTCCACATAGCTAGGGGGATCTTCTTCTCCTCCTTCGGGCTCATTCTTTCCCTCGAGCTCTGGCTCTCTCTCTCTCTATACCATGTAACTCGTGTCCATGAAAGATAAAACAAAGCCTCTCCGGAGCACGAGACGTAGGGTTGTTATCTCCACTGTGAGAGGCCCGAACTCGCTAAAACCACCGTGTCACCCATGTGCATCTTGATAGATCATGCTCCGTTATCTTACCCCCTTTCTATTGTCGGAATCGTTACCATGACAGGAAGAGAATGCTACGACGCGATGATGCCACTATTTGGACGTTTCCTACCCAAAGGCCATGTCATGCTTGCAAACCTGTACCAGTCTGACAAAATACTTCGTGTACTTAAGATGCCCTATGAGAAGATAGATGCATGTGAGAAAGGATGTGTCTTATTTAGGAAGGAGTATGCACACTTGGACTATTGTCCCAATTGCGAGTCTTGCAGGTATCTTGTGGTAGACAAGGGTATGGGTGAGAAGAGGTAGACCAAAATCGCAGTTAGTGTTCTTCGGTATATGCCAATCGTACTAAGACTTCAACGTCTTTTCATGGTCGAAGAGACAGCCAGACAGATGACATGACACAAATTGGGCAAAAGAACCGAACTAGATGCGGATGGGAATAAGATGATGGTACACACATCGGATGGGGAAGCGTGGAAACATTTCGATGGATTGCATCAGGATAAAGTGGCAGATCCAAGGAATCCTCGAGTCTGCGCCGCCACGGATGGTTTTAATCCCTTCGGCATGACGGCAACCCAATACAGTTGTTGGCCTGTATTTGTCATTCCACTCAATCTCCCCCCCCCCCAGGCAGATTATGCAAAGAAAGAACATATTTTTGACATTGATAATTCCAGGGCCCAATTATCTTGGGAAGAATATGAATGTTTACCTGCAACTGCTTAAGGATGAATTGGAAGAAGCTTGGGAAAATGGGGTCAAGACATACGATGCCGCTAGAAAAGAAAACTTCAAAATGCATGTGTGGTACATGTACTCTATGCATGACTTGCCAGCGTATGCGCTATCCTCTGGATGGTGTGTGCATCGAAGGTTCCCGTGCCCCCAATGCAAGGTAGCTATTCAGTTTCATTGGTTGCAGGAGGGTCGGAAGTATTCTTGCTTTGACTTGCATAGACAGTTCCTGGATCCTGACCATCAATTCAGAAAAGACAAGAAGAACTTTACCAAAGGTAAAGTTGTCAAAATGGCACCACCTGCGTTCACATGCCAATAGATCCTGGATCAGTTAAACGCCCTGGAGCCTGATCCAGAGCATCGAGGGTATTTCAAGGGGTATAATTCAAAACACGCCTAGACTCACAAGACATGCTTCTGGGATCTGCCTTACTTCAAAGACCTCCTTCTTCCACACAATATCGACATGATGCACACTGAAAAGAATATCGGAGAGGCCATTTTTGGTACATTGTTCGACATAGATGGGAAGACAAAGGATAATATTAAGGCTAGAGTTGATCAAGAGACACTATGTCATAGACCATTACAAAACATGCGAGAAGGCAAAGGAAAGCAGAAGTGGTCGAAGCCAAAGGCCTGGTTCAATCTTGGAAGGCCAGCTATGAGGGAAATTATCTTGTGGGTCAAAATGCACTTGATGTTCCCCGATGGGCATGTAGCGAATCTAAAGAGGGGAGCGAGTCTTGAAAAATTAAAAATCTTTGGTCTCAAGAGTCATCATTTGCACATATGGCTAGAATGGGTAATGTTGGTGATGTTACGTGGCTTCATTCCTGAGGATGAATGGCTAGTACTGGCGGAGCTGAGCTATTTCTTCCGTGTTCTTTGTGCGAAAGAATTGTCGCCTGGCGTGGTAGAAGACATGGAGGAGTTTGCACCGGAGTTGTTGTGCAAGTTAGAGAAGATCTTCCCACCAGGCTTCTTTAATCCGATGCAGCATTTGATTTTACATCTACCGACCGAGGCAAGATTCGGTGGGCCTGTGCAAGATCATTGGTGCTATGCAACTGAGAGGATGCAGAAGACCCGTCGAGCTAAATGTAAAAATAAGCGTAGAATTGAAGCATCGATGGTTGAGGCATTCATTACTGAGGAGGTGGCAAACTTTGTGACAACACACTACGAAGCCAAAAATCATCATTTGCATAATCCGAAGCCTCGGCACAATGATGCAGACCCTAAAAAAGGTGGGTCCAACCTCAGCCTACTCAAAGGGAAGCTCGCACCAGCCGGTGCTTCGAAACCAATAACGTTGGATGTCGAAGAATGGCGGAACATTTTGTTGTATATCTTCAACAACCTAACATAAGTGCGGCCATACATCGAGTGAGTTCTCGGCACATTTTCCCGTAACTTCTAATTCATTTGAACTGCTCTTATTCCCGGATATTTCAAACAGCCGTTACGTCGTCAAATTCTCGGCTGGAGCGGTGATCGAAAATGATTCCGTCGAAGAGTATGAGCTTCTGTCAAAGACAGGAGGCGGCTATCCCGGTTTCATCTCTTGGTTCAAACAAACGGTAATTATCAATAATGGACCATTTCATTCTTGGTCTAACTTGCAGCTAATGCAACAACCGTTTCGTATTAAACTTGTAGGCTAATTCAGTGTCTATGGACGCCGAATTGACACAAGTCGCTAATGGTTTTGACTATAAGGTCCGTTCATTTGAGAAATACAACATCAACGGGTATCTCTTTCATACCTTTGGCAAAGAGATATCTATGCCCGACCGGAAGTCTACAAATTGTGGTGTATCTGCTATCGGCGAAGGTGTTATCGAGTATTATGGAAGAGTTGAAGCAATTTATGAACTTCAATTCTATGGTGAAAACCCACCGAACGTCATAGTCTCCAAATGTTATTGGTTCCAGCCGAAAAAGAATAGAAGGACTCATGAACATATAGGACTAGTCGAAATCAATCCAAACACCCATTTAGATGTTCCCGATGTCTATATTACGGCTCAACAGGAGACCCAAGTTTTCTATCTACCGTGGGCATGCCAAACGGATAAGAATCTGGAAGGTTGGTATGTTGTTTATGAAGTTCCGCCACATGTCAAACTATCTCTCCCAAATGAACAGGATTATGAACCTCACATTAACCCAGACACATATGACGGAGAATTCTTCCAAGAAACACGTCTTTCCAAGAAACGTTTCGAGAACCGCCGTGCTTCACCCAAGAAGATGGAAGTAGACAGCGACAATGAATCCGACTCCAGCCATGAGCCGGAACCAGAAGACCTGGAACTCGTAGAGGTTACTGATGCGGATGACATGTCAATGCTTCAACGATTAAAGGAAGGCCTTTCACAACTTCACGCCATTGAACCCGACGAGCACGTCATTCATGAAGACATGCGTGATAGTGATGATGATGATGCATTTATTGATGATGATTATTAGTTTGTAAGATTCACAACTTAAATTATATATATTTTAATCTTTATTATTCATGTACATATTATTATTCATGTCAGTTATTCAAATTTTTTATGTTGTACTAATTTCTTTTAATATTTATCATGGCAGGTCACCAGGTGTGGAAAGATGGTGGGCGCTGGTCCAGATCGCTCGACGGGTTCTTCCTAGGCGCCCCGCACGAGGGGTGGTAATTCCCTTCCACCCCTATCTCTCCATAGAGCCTTGGCAGACAGTCTGTCGACACCACCCGTGGGTTCTTCTTCGTCGGCGGGATTGCCCATTAGGAGAGGTGCTGGTCGGGTAGGGAAGAAGGGGAAGGGTACAGGGAGAGGTGGTGGCCGCGGAAGATCCAGGAGGACTGTTGAGCCGTCCTCGCCACCACCACCAGCTCATTCACCCGAGCATAGGACTAGTATGGTCGACCCGTTTGCGGAGGAGGCTACGGGGACTCCGTTCCAGGAGCCTGTTGTTGACGGGCATTCGTCCCATGAGATTCCGGTCCAGGAGCAGCCTCGGGTCGAGGTGCATTCGGCCCATGAGCAGCCGGAGGAGACTACGGTTCCGGAGGCTTCACCCGACGTGGAGAGGCCCGGATGGGAGACCTAGCCGGATCGTACCGAGTTGCCGGATTGGACCGAGGGTCCGGGTGGCTCAGAGGGCGGGGATGGCGGGGATGAGCTTACGGATAGTGAGGGCGATGTGCAGGTGGACGGGGCCACCGTGTACAAGCATGGTAGTACACGTCTCCCGGTCGCCCCGGCTACCCGCGAGCAGAGGCCGGTGATTAAACCTGAAGGAGATAGGTAAGTACATTTACACTTTTTTTAGCTTTTGCCTTCAAGTTTGTTCAAATATCTAATGCGTTGACCTTATCATACTACAGGGGATAGGTACACCCTCTTGGAGTCCGCAGGCCGAACTCCGTCCTTGGTGTGCTTTGCCGGACAAATTTCCCGGGGTTTGTCACGTTGCCTGGTGAGGGTCAGGTTCCTACACTAGGATTTACCTCGGAGCACTACCAGGCTGCGCAGGCCCCGCCGGAGGAGATTATAAATGGTGTCTTGTGCCACACGAGGGCTGAGATGGTGATCAAGAGCTTTTGGGTAAATTATCCTTTTACAGAATCTAAAAATAACAATGTAGCTAATTATTGTACTAATCGGTGTTTTCACATTTGATTGCAGACCTTCTATAGGTGTGAGGATGGATATGAGGAGGAGGCGGCCAGGGTTCTCGAGGCCGAGTGTAGGCGGTTACTACAGAACTTGCGCCACGAGGCTCGGCCGCAGGCTATTCGAGATTACTACGCCACGCGTGGTATTAAGAAGCAGAAGAAGGATTGCCGCGGAAAGTTTCTGAAGAAGGAGCAATACATGAAGGTAATTACCTATTCTTAAGTCCTTATTCGTAGTTTTCTTGATTTCATTCATAGGCGTAGCGCTGAAAATTCTTTCTAATAACTTACTGGTGCCCCCGAGATGGTGTGCGGATAAGATGGATTGTTGGGAGGCGTTGGTTGATGAGTGGTGCACAAGCAGCTAGCGAGCCGTCCACGAGAATGCGAAGGATCGGCATAGCCAAATGGTTGGTGTGCCACACCATCAAGGCAGCGCCAACTTATTTCAGTTTGGACGAAACTGGGTATGTGATTTGCTTCATGATTCATGCAATTCATTCTTGATGCTAATATTTTATTCCTCTCTTTTAGGCGCATCACAATAAGACTGAGATGCCACACTTGTACGACCTTTATGGCATGGCCCATACTGCCTCGTACAAGAAGGCGAAGGAATTCTCTGAGTCTGACCTGGATGATCCCAATAACTTCACCAACATATCATCCCACCAGAAGCTCGTGGCATACAGGGACACGGGGAAGGCTACGAAAGGGGATGACTTTAACCCTAGCCAGGAACCTTTGGATCTAGAGCTGGTGATGATATCTGGTGGCGGGAGGCCCCATGGCTCGATAGCCATTGGAGATGGGATAATACGTTGTCCACTCACTCTTCCGAAGATCAAGGCGCGCCAGTCGAGCAACTGTCCTGAGATAATACGTCGTCCACGGCTAGTCGAACTTGCCATCGAGGTTAGTTGTACGGACTAAGAACACTTTCATCCATTTCATTATGTGTGTCACCATACATCATTACTGTTGTAACGAGCAATGGTGTTTCAGGCTTCTCTTCAGAAAGAGAGAGCGGCAAACCACGCTACTCTTGAGAAAGAGAGATTGGAAATCCAGGCTGCTCTTCAGGCTGCTCTTGATGAGAGGGACCAGACCACGACACAATTTCTTGAGGAGGAGAGGGCCCGGAATGAGGCGGGTCAACGGGCCCTGTACGAGCTTTTTGTGGTATGTTTTTTTCACATTAGCCAAATCATGTGTGTAATGTCTGTTTCATTACTAACTAATACGACCCACTCTTCAGGGTGTGCGCGAGAAGAGCGGTCAAGTCCCTCCGCCGATGCCCGTCTTCTCTTCGATTGGCACGGTGAGTTTCATTATAAACTAGTATTAATAATTGAGTGTCATCATGCTAACTGAGACATTGCAAAATATCTTTTCTGCAGAATAACTCCCGAGCAGAATCGCACGACCCTTCTCCAGGGCAACCGTCTCCAAACGAAGCCGCCGCGAGCAACTGTGGTGTTTCTCCTCCTTGATGACCACTACGGTAAGTTTCTCCTCCAAACTTAGCTTGTTTTCCTCTAAAATGAGATAATTAGCCCATTTAGCTCCAAGAAGACATAATTAGGTAAATTAGCTCCAACCAGAGGAGAAGAAATAGGAAAAATGAAAAGAAAGAAGAAGAAGAAGAAGGAGAAGGAGGATGAGGAGGAGGAGGAGGAGGAGAAGGAGGAGAAGGCCAAGGACCTACTAGTCCTTCTCCTCCTCCTCCTCCTCCTCCTTCTCCTCCTTCTTCTTGATTTCTTCTTCTTCTCCTCCTCCTCCTCTTTGTTCTCCTCTTTCATATTATCCTTGCTTTAATTTCCCCAACAATGACATACTTAGCCCATTTACCTCCAAAATACCATAATAAGCTCAAAATGGCATAAGAACCTTGGTTAGCTCATGAATATTATATACTTAGCTTGTTTTCCTCTAAAATGGGATAATTAACCCATTTAGCTCCAAAAAGACACAATTAGGTAATTTAGCTCCAACAAGAGGAGAAGAGGAGAAGAAATAGGAGAAATGAAAAGAAAGAAGAAGAAGAAGAAGAGAAGAAGGAGAAGGAGGACAAGGAGGAGGAGGAGGAGGAGGAGGAGGAGAAGGCCAAGGACCTTCTAGTCCTTCTCCTCATCCTCCTTCTACTCCTTCTCCTCCTTCTTCTTGATTTCTTCTTCTTCTACTCCTCCTCCTCTTTCTTCTCTTCTTTCATATTATCCTTGCTTTAATTAACACAACAATGTCATAATTAGCCCATTTAGCTCCAAAATACCATAATAAGCTCAAAATGGCATAAGAACCTTGGTTAGCTCATGAATATTATATACTTAGCTTGTTTTCCTCTAAAATGGGATAATTAGCCCATTTAGCTCCAAAAAGACATACACTACAACAGGACAAAGCTTTAGTAACACCATGTTATGTTACTAGAGGACCAAAAACATGTTACTACGCCATGTAGTAACACATTTTGAAATGTGTTCCATTAGACTGTGCTACTAACAGGTGTGCACTGTCACACGTAATAGTTGTTACCACATTTTAAATATTGTGTTACTGTTATGTTGTAGTAAGATGCATATTATGTGTTACTCAACAGTAAGGTAACATCTTAATGTAGCCACAGTAACACCAATAGTAATATACCGACCTAGACCTAGAATATTGATGGTAACATATTTTTGTAACTATAGTAACACAATTCATAACACATTTTTTAGCTTCGAAACTAAACTAGTATAATAATATCCAAATATTGTAACACTATAAGTTATAATTGTCAATGCCCTAGTAACATAGTTTGTAACTCTAGTAATTCCATGAGTAACACTAGTGTATTAGCATCGCAACATAATTAATATATTTATTTTTTATTAAACACAGAATTGGGTACATATTTTATTGAATAAAAATTTATTAAATAAAATTACCACACTTGCTCAAATAATTAATTGTTTTATTATGATTCTTGTCATTATTAAAATGATAGAGAAATTGAAGCACAACACATACACAAATTGAAAATTTCAAGATATTTATTACAAATATACAAAAGTTTAGGATTGTACCGATCGTAGCGTAATTACATTGCATTAAAATTAATGTAAGTATGTTGACATCATTGAGTAGTATTCCTAACATTTCAAATGTTTAAGAAACACTCATTTGGAAAATATTACATTTTTACATCCATCGACATAAACTATACTTGTTGCTTCTATCTTCAATGGACTAAATGCTTCTTGAATTCATCATGAGCATGAGGATAGGATCCAACCGGAGGAGTTCTACCATTACTTCATATTTATGTTCTGAAAAGAACAAAGGAAAGAAACAACCACGTTCACCGTTGCAATCGAAATATTGTATAAGTAAATCAAGAAATGGAAAACATAACTTTTACCATTGGAAATAGTAGCTCATATACTCCCGCATGAACAGTAAAATAGGTAAATATAGTAAAAAAAATTGAAAAAATCTGAAGTTTGTGGGCATGAAACATAGATGTTTTTTCTATATGTGTGCAAAATTTCATGGTGAAATCACATTTGTGGAGGTCTGGGAGAAAAACAAAATCAATGCTTCAAAAATAGTGTTTTTGGAAGCATTTTGGATCATCAATTTGTTTTTTTTGTCTACGCCTCGAGGAATGTGATTCCATTATGAATTTTTGCATGCATGTAGGAAAAACATCGATGTTTCCTGTCACAAAATTTTAGAAGTTTTTGAGTGGTTTTACTATTTTTTCGAATTTTACTGTTCATCCAAGAGCATATGAGCTCGAGCTTAGAATAGCACTTTCGGGAACTGCAGATAAAAGACATACCCATGCTGCTGGTGCCGTGAGTCATACAGTATGGTCGTATTATAACCTTGATGCCCTCCTCCCTATTATTTATCCTACAACAAGTACTAAGGTAATAACATGCAGTCTAAAATTGATTCAAGTATCTAGAAGTATGTGCATATAAGTGAAATCAACGATTAGAGGAGTATCACAAGTAGAGTTCTGCAATAACAGCTACAGGTTTGACCTGCAATATACCTTGTATAGGAAATGCTCATCACCATCATGAGTACTCAATCATCAATCTTGTGCACCGTGCTATGAAAAACACATCTGCAAATATATAATGATAAAAGACAAGCTTCATACTAAAAAGAAGCTGCATAAGCTTTTGTACTCTTCTTCGTAAGGGATTTCTTCATAGACACCCTAGGACCATGGACTCTTGGTTAACATAGATATCCCCTCTTGATAGGTCATGCAAGGACAAAAAACTGATAGAAAACTGATTACACATACTTGTAGTCACTTACTAAAAAATATGCTTACTTACATTAAAATTTCCAACCCTGTAAATATATCAAAAGTTGTTGAATCAACTAAGAGTTTTGGATCATTCAGATCACAAAAGTCAAATCTGGCATAAACGCCATATATAGCCATATAGACATAGTACAAATTAAGATAGATAGTCACAAGACACCTTTGGTGTAAGACGATTCAGATAAATATAGGACGATGTCTGATGCAGTAAGCAGAGGAAGTGCATATCTAAAGTCATCATCCAGAACAATTATTATCATGATAGGCAAAACGCAGTCCTAAAAAGTGAGTGCACTGGTGGACAAACATAAGACTAATGGATGTGTCAAAAGTAAAATATAGCAATATATTTATGAGCAAGTCAGATAGTGTGATGGTTATACTAATTAACTATAGACTACGAATGTATTTCAGTCTGTCATATATTTACTAATTTTTGATCAAGTCTCCTAGCAAATAACAATTTCTCACTGAAAAAGACCCCAATGGAGTTGACCACTTAAGCAAACAGCTTCACCACATGTTTCGAGATCTCTACAGACAGGTTATCCCTTGATTACAAATACATTCTAGATATAAACTTAAAAATAAAGGCTTCAGGAAAGGTGGATTCGTCTAACGAGGGCCTGCCTCCCTTCAGATCAGACCCCGGCGGAGTTCCATTGGAGGACTCAAAACCCAAGAAAATGCATTCTAGGTCGATTTTATTTAGAACAATGGCATTGGATTTCTCGGCCATCTTGATCGGATTGGTAAACTGTACACTAATTTATCACAATTATTAATGCTTCAAAAAATTCTATCACAACTTAATAACAAAATCAAGAGATTAGCAAACTCGCAACAGAGGACGAAGATAAGAACGACCAAGGGTACTCTAGCTCACATATTTGATTAGCTGGATGACCTACACGTTGATTTTGCGGCACCATATGCTGCTGGATGCTAGCCTCCTCCTGAAAAATAAACTCATGTGAAGGTATTATTAAACTGTGTGAAAAGAAATTATGGTGGCAAATGCAAACCTAGGGAATGAGATCAATGAACCAAATCAAATTCTAAAAAATCGGACCTCAAAATCAAACCTCACAATGGGAACAAGGTCCGGCAAAGGATCAATGATACGTCTAGATTTTGGCTAATGGTGAGGGGGAGGCATGTAGGGAACATAAATCCATCATCAGGGAAACATGATCAAGAGAATGGCTGGTGGCAGGATCCCACCAGCGTAGAGGCAATGACGGGAGCTGCTGGTTGTGCGGGAGGCGGCGAGCAGCGCAGGATCTGGCAATGGGGCGCGGCATCCTGGAACAACGACGAGCGGTAGGAGAATCGGAGAGGCAACGGGAGGTGGAGGGCGGCGCGGTGGTTGGAGTAAGTCGGTGGCGGCTTGGTGGTGGGCCCCGGCGTAGTTGTGGGGGGACGTGGTCATCGCCTCGTCGGAGTACGCCGGTGGCGTCTTGGTGGTCGGGCGACGTAGTCGGGGGCGTCAGCGCGGTGGACGGAGTATGCCGGTGGCCGCTAGGTGCGGGGGCGCACTGGTGGGGCGACGAGGTCTGGGCGGCGGCGCGGTGGTCGGAGTACGCCGGTGGCGGCTTGGTGGTAGGGGCCGGCGCAGCAGCGGGGCGACGCGATCGGGGGCGGCGGTGCGGTTGTTGGGTAGATGAATATTTCTTTTTCTCGTTTGTGTAGATGAGATAATCACGGGGAATTATTTACCGCTGTTTAATCAGAAGGATCTACTTTTTGTATTGGAGGGTAAAGTAAATATTAGCGGGAATCATTAAAAAATTCCTAAAGTTGTTTTTCTTCGGAAATAGTAGTACATATAGACTCTTGGAAATTATATTTTTTTTTCGAAGAAAACAAAATTCCGAGAAGCCTTTGATATGCAATTTTCAAATTGTGTAGAGAATTTTGAGAAAGAATTTCCTTTTAGAAGTGTATTACTTCCTCCAATCCAAATTAATTGTCGCTCAAATGTATGGATCTAGACTTATTTGAGTGCTAGATATATCCCTCCTTTCATGATAGTACACCACTCTTTGTTTTGATAAAAAAAGAAGTACAACATTCTCTGTACTGACTACCAAACACACATCGATTTTGTTCACTTTTTGTCCGTTTGGTACGGGTGTCCGTGTCCGCTTTTCGCATTTGGGTCTCGAGATGCACCCAACGGGGACGGTGCACCCCACCGCAACAAACCGCCGGAACGTTCGCCCTCACCGCACCCCATCCCAAGCCCTTCACTCTTCGACACACGCGCGCTTGCCTCGTCGTAACCCTGGCCATGTCTCCCGCGCCTCCTCCTCCTTCGTCGACCCTCCGTCCTACGCCGACGTCGCCGCCTCCTCCGCCACCCCGAGATCCGCGCGCCCTGCCACGTCCGAGTACTCCTACATCACCGTCTCCGACCCGGAGACCGAAACCGAGGCCGCCGCCACCTCCCTCGTCCCCAGACGCGGCTCCACCTACAGGGCCGGAGGGGCGGCGGTGGTGAGGAGGACGAGCGCCCAGTCACTGATGGGTGGGACCAGGGCGGACACGAGCGGGTGTGAGGAGACGACGGGAGCACATGCTTTTGTCCGCCGCGGACCCATTTGTGACCCATATTTGGGTTCAGCTTGGGTCGGGAACGGACACCAGACGGACTTGTTGTCCATTTGGGTCGCCTCGTTGGGCAAAGTTTTTTGTTCGTGCCGACCCAAACGGACGGCGGCGGACGAAATGTATCGACTTATTGGAGTCGCTCTTAGTGCTTCATTGATGCTTTTAGTTGGAATACTATAATCTTCATGAGTACATGTATTGACGTCAATTGCTTAATTCTATATAATCAATTTAGGGTGTGTATGTATGGTCGTTGAGTCATCCTAAAATTAGCGCCTTATTTGGTTAATATGGTATTTACCAAAACCATCTCGAAATAGTTCGATATTTATCAAAACCAAACCATGGATCAACACATGATTATGTGTTACTTTCTCTACAATATGTAACACACTCCCACTAACATATATCAATATGTTCCTATAGGAACATCTTTGTAACACATTATGTGCAACACATAATTACGTGTTACTGAGACGATATTGTCGTAACACATTTTCGAGCTTATATTGTATGTGTTACAATCTGTCTTTGCAACACAAATCATGTGTTACAGAATTTTTGACTGTAACATATTTTACTATGGGTTACATGATTGTGTTACCAAAGCTCTGTTCTCTTGTAGTGATAATTAGGTAATTTAGCTCCAACAAGAGGAGAAGAGGAGAAGAAATAGTCAAAATGAAAAGAAAGAAGAAGAAGAAGGGAAAAAGGAGAAGGAGGAGGAGGAGGAGGAGGAGGAGAAGGCCAAGGACCTTCTAGTCCTTCTCCTCCTCCTCCTTCTCCTCCTTCTTCTTGATTTCTTCTTCTTCTCCTCCTCCTCCTCTTTGTTCTCCTCTTTGATATTATCGTTGCTTTAATTAACCCAACAATGACATAATTAGCCCATTTAGCTCCAAAATACCATAATAAGCTCAAAATGGCATAAGAACCTTGGTTAGCTCATGAATATTATGTACTTAGCTTGTTTTCCTCTAAAATGGGATAATTAGCCCATTTAGCTCCAAAAAGACATAATTAGGTAATTTAGCTCCAACAAGAGGAGAAGAGGAGAAGAAATAGGCAAAATGGAAAGAAAGAAGAAGAAGAAGGAGAAGAAGAAGAAGAGAAGAAGGAGAAGGAGGAGGAGGAGAAGGAGAAGGCCAAGGACCTTCTAGTCCTTCTCCTCCTCCTCCTTCTCCTCCTTCTCCTCCTTCTTCGTGATTTCTTCTTCTTCTCCTACTCCTCCTCTTTCTTCTCCTCTTTCATATTATCCTTGCTTTAATTTCCCCAACAATTACATAATTAGCCCATTTAGCTCCAAAATACCATAATAAGCTCAAAATGGCATAAGAATCTTGGTTAGCTCATGAATATTATATACTTAACTTGTTTTCCTCTAAAATGGGATAATTAACCCATTTAGCTCCAAAAAGAGATAATTAGGTAATTTAGTTCCAACAAGAGAAGAAGAGAAGAAGGAGAAGGAGGAGGAGGAGGAGGAGAAGGCCAAGGACCTTCCAGTCCTTCTCCTCCTCCTCCTTCTCCTCCTTCTCCTCCTTCTTCTTGATTTCTTCTTCTTCTCCTCCTCCTCCTCTGTCTTCTCCTCTTTCATATTATCCTTGCTTTAATAATAAGCTTCTTGATAATTAACCCATTTAGCTCCAAAATGCCATAATAAGCTAAAAATGGCATAAGAACCTTGGTTAGCTCATGAATATTATAGTCGTAGCTTGTTTTCCACTAAAAATGACATAATTAGCTGGAAAAAAAATCATATTTTGTTCTTCTTCTGACTTTCTTATTCACATTTTTGCAGATTGGATATACTACATGCATGGAAGCTGGCATTCATGGAGTTGAACAATGTCGATGGATGAACTTTATATGTATATCATCTACTCCCTCCGTACCTAAATACAAGTCTTTTAAGATATTTCACTAGATGTCTACATACGGAAAAAAATGAGTGAATCTATACTCTAAAATATGTCTATATACATCCGTATGTAGTCCATTAGAGAAACCTCTAGAAAGACTTATATTTAGGAACGAATGGAGTAGTTTTCATTTGAGTTGATGAACAATGTTGAACTATATGTATATGTATATATGGATAAACAGTGCAATACTTTGTATGTTGGTTCTTTCGATATATGGGGATGTAGATTGATTTATATGTATATCATATATGTGTGGTGAATTATATATATGTGTTGGCAAGTATATGTGTGGTGAACTATATATCATATATGTGTGGTGAATTATATATATGTGTTGGCAAGTATATGTGTGGTGAACTATATATCATATATGTGTGGTGAATTATATAAATGTGTTGTCAAATATATATATATATATATGTGCTATGAAATAATATAAAACAAAAAAACAGGTACTATATGGGCTCTTTGCCGCTGCCAGCTGATGGCAAAGACCTTTGCCATCAGCTGGCTGATGGCAAAGGTGCCACATGGCACCCAGCTATGCATCCCGGGGTGTCTATATAGGCTCTTTGCCGTCAGCCTCCAGGGTGGGTAGACGGCAAAGAAGAGGGAACAAAGGAGGGGGGAGGAGGAGGCAGACGACAAAGAGTGGAGGGGGGGAGAGGCAGATGGCAAAGAGTGGAGGGGGGGAAGGGGAGGAGTAGGCAGACGGCAAAGATGGAGGGCGAGGCAGACGGCAAAGAGTAGAGGGGGGGGAGGAGGAGGAGGCAGACGCCAAAGATAAAGGGGGAGGCAGACGGCAAAGATAAAGGGAGAGGCAGACGGCAAAGCCTCCGTTAACCCCTAACGGAGGCAACGCCTATCAGCTGCCGTCTCGAGCACTTTGTCGACTGGTCCTAAGGAAAGCTGACGGCAAAGAGCTTTGTCGTTCGCTTTGGGAGGCAGACGGCAAAGAAGGTCCTATGCCGTCGTAGGTTGACGCAGAAATTTTGCCGGCCGTGAGAATCTTTGTCGTCTCCTTTTTTGTCTTTGCCGTCCGAGATTTTGTCTTTGCCGTCTGTGATGGCAGATGGCAAAGAAGCTGATTCCTGTAGTGTGTAGACCATTAAGAATAATTGTTTATAATGCTTTTGATGTAGTCATACTTCTTCACGATCCAATCGCTATCCGAACTGATCTAGCTACAATCAGACGACACCTCCGTGATCTGCACATGTATGGCTCGACGACGTCTCCGCCACCTTGATCCACTAAACGAGGGGGTAGCAGTTGGGATCTCTGAAAACACGATGGTGTGGTGGAGGTGGTGGTGGAGCTATCTCACCACGGCTTCACCAAGGACTATTAAAACATGGACCGAGGAGAAAATGGGAGAGAGGGAGGGCTGCCGCTATGCGTGGGGGAAGTTGTAGGGCAGCCCTTTCCCCCCACCTATATGTATAGGGGTAAGGGGGAGGGTGTCGACCATCAAATGCCTCCTCCAAGGAGGGGGCGGAGGAGTAGAGGGTGGCTTTCCACCCAAGGCAAGGGTGGTGTCCCCTCTAGGGTTTCCCCAACCTTAGGAGCCTTTGACCTTGGGAGCAGGGGCCACGTAGCCCACCAGGGGCTACTGCACCTCCACTCTTATCACATGAGGATTCCGGTGCTAGTCAGACTCTCCCAATGGACCTCCGGTGACCCCTCAGCACTCCTCGTACACTATCGGTAAAACCCAATACCTTTTCGGAACCCGAATAGAACTTTCCCATATATAACTATTTACCTCCCGACCATTTCGGAGGTCCTCGTCGCGTCTGGGATCTCATCCAGGATTCTGAACTATATTCCATCACCAACGTATATATCATGATACTACTCTATCATCACGGAACATTAAGTGTGCGGATCCTACATGTTCAAGAATCATGCACACGTGACCAAGACTCCTCCCTGGTCAATAACCAATAGCGGGACCTAGATGTCCATATTGGTTCCCACATATTCGTGAAAGATCATTATCGGTCGAACCACGATGTCAATCTCATATGGAGTTCCATTTTTCCATCGGTATCTAACTTGCCCGAGATTCGATTGTCGGTATATCATACCTAGTTCAATCTCGTTACCTACAAGTCTCTTTACTCGTCCCATAATACAAGATCCCATGACTAATGCCTTATTCACATTGCTTGCACGCTTATTGCGATCTTGTATTACCGAGAGGGCCCAGATATACCTCTCTGTCATATGGAGTGACAAATCCTAGTATCGATCCATGCCAACCCAATAGACACCCTCGGAGATACCTGTAGAGCACCTTTACGGTCACCCAGTTATGAATTGACATTTTACAGCACACAAGGTATTCCTCCGGTGTCAGGGAGTTGCATGATCTCATGGTCTTCAGAACAAACTTAGTCATACGATCACTTGTTACGGTTCGGTCTTGTGTGTTACATCATTCTCCTAATTATATGATCCCATTATCAAATATCAACTCGGTCTATGGTTTGGAAACCTTAACTACCATTAATCAACGAGCTTCTCTAGTAGAGGCTAACTAGGGACACGGTGTTGTTTATATATCCACACATTCATTTAAGTTTCTGGTCAATACAATTCTAGCATGGATAATATAAATTATCATGTACAATGAAGTAAGATAATAACCAATTTATTATTGCCTCTAGGAAAATTTACAACAAGTTGATGTAGGATAAGCTACACAACACGTGGCAGGGGTGGCCTTCGATCCACATGTAGAATTAACATGGAGAGAGAGGGGTAGCAGGGGGTGCGATGTGGTAGTACGGGTAGCTCGTGGCCGCCGTGCTCGATTGGAGGGAGAGGAAAGGGGAAGAACCACCGTGAGGGATTCATCGATGACACCTATTGGAAACTTTGGCAAGTTCATGATTAATTCTAGTAAACAATTCATGACTAGAATGGAAACTAGCATGCAACAATCTAGAAAACTAGATGAACAACCGAACATGCACATCATCATCGTACACGAAGTAGCAACTACAGAGAGAGACATCAATAGATCACAAAGAAGTACTATTTGTTAGTTGTTGCAGGAGCAACGGTGTTGATGATGATGTTAGCAATGATTGGATGTTGATGGTGATGGAGAAGACGACGAGTAGCACTGCCCAACTTGGACGATAGACGACCCATGATGACAAATTTGAGCAGTCACGCAGAGTGCTTTCAAAAAAACCTAATTCATTCGCTACCATTGCAAAATCACAAGTATGAACTATTCCAGTGACCTGCTCTGCAGAATGCTGATTCACCTTAGGATTCTACATGAGGTATGCAACGGTGGCAGTGCTATTTCCGAGATGAGGCAAAACCCTTTCTGTTTTCCATGTTATTTGGCCGCAACCGAGAGGGGTATATATATTAGGACAAAGGGCCATATTGTTTCGTGATCACAATCTCAAACTGACTTGGTTTCTGTAAGTGCATCTAGTGCCCCTTAGTGATTTTGGTGGTTTGAAGACTTATAGGTTAAGTATCTAATGTGTTTGTGAGTGTACACAGGATCTATAAGTCATTGAGGAGTTTGAGATATTTGAAGAATATCGACCCCTAAAAATATATGTATTCAGTTGAAGAGATTGGTCTGAAGCTGAAGAAATGAATCGCGAGGAATCTGCAATGAAATTGATATTCCTCATGAAGATACTGATATTGAGAAGTCCGGTGGTTGCTGAAGAAAATCACTATGAAGAATTTGAAGCATGAAGATTTACACTTTCTGTTTTACTTCCTTCGCATTCGAGTAATAGGAACACCGTACTGTTAAAGGGGGTCAAGGTTACACTATGGAATGAATTTCCTCATGATGCTCAACCTAAGCCTAATCCTACCAAAAGCCTCAAGTGAGGAATATGAGTGACATGAGGACTCTCACAGTTGAGGGTTCCGACCGTTTCGATAGCCAGGCCAATTCACTGGTCTTATCCACTCCAACGGTCATATTACTTAAGGGCATTAGTGTCAAATCATGTCGGGATCCTGCCAGGCTATAAATAGCCACCCCCCACAACCACTAGCTGGTTGGCTGCTCCGTTAGAAACTGACACTTGTCATAAGAGCAACCCAATTCCTCAGAGCCTTCGAGAGTAATTCATCAGTGATGAAATACACCATACACCGAAACCACAAACCAACCCTAGTGATTGAGCATCACTGAAGAAGTTGTTCCTGTGTGGTACTGAAGCCTTTTACCTTTGAGGACTATGCATCCCCCAGACGGTTAGGCGTCATGGTCTAGAGCTTTCCAGCAGTCAATTATGGATCGCCGGGTGACCAAGTTTGTGAGGGTTTGGAAGTCTGCCCTGAAGACTTACCACGAGTGTTGGGCGAGGATTGTGTGTCCTTAGCTCAAGGAGAATACGGTAGGGACTGTGTGTCCCGGGACTGTGTGTCCTTTGGTTTCAATACCAAGCCGCTCCAAACCAGACGTACGACTGTCATAGCAGTTGGAACTGGGTCATCAATGACTGTCTTCACTGAGAAACGGGTTCTAATTCCTCAACTCCTTACTTTCCTCGTATTATGTGTTGATGACTTTCACTGCGACTGTTTGAAGAATTTGTTGAAGACTTTCTCTGAATTTCCTCAACCCCAAATTCCTCACGTTAGTTAATCCTCATCTCTATTCTGCGTGCCTGCTCACAGTGCAATCTGTTTTCACATTCTTCACTCTAAAAAACTGATGTTGTGAAACTTCGCACATGTGATCCTTTACTGTTTCTGCTGTAAGTTAGTCATAAGTGAGGAATTTCCTCAAAAGGAATTTCCTCAGTGATGAAATTCTAAAAATCTCCTATTCACCCCCTCTAGTCGATATAACGCACTTTGAATTGGTATGAGAGCAAGGTATTCCCTTGTTCTGTGTGATTTTGGTTTAACCACCTTGAGTTTTAGTTATGTCGACTGCAGGCATGTTTAAGGTGATTGCAGCATGTCCTACCTATGAAGGAAAGAAGGTTCCCTTCTGGAAGAACAAAATGCAAATGCATCTACAAGCTATTGATAATGATCTCTGGTATATTGTGGAAAATGGCGTCCCCATCATCTCTGCCAATGTCACTTCGGCTGATGTGAAGAAATTCAAGCAACTCGATTCTCAAGCGAAGAACATCATCTGTGGCCATCTGAGCCCAGGCTAATTTGGAAGAGTAAGTGCTTTGGGCTCTGCAACACTGATCTGGGAGAGACTGTGCAAGGTAAATGAAGGAGTATCAACCCAGGGTGACTCTCGTGTTAATATTCTTCGCAATATCCTCAATCACTTCAAGAGACATGACAATGAAAGTTGCCAAGACACCTTTGATCGCCTCACGGACATATCAAATGAACTACAAGCACTGGGAGCTCGAGACATCACCGATCACGAAGTTGTCAAGAAACTGCTGAGATCTTTGGAATTTTCATTTGATACTTTACTTCTGATGATTCAAGAAAGACCAGACTACAAGATGCTTGATCCAGCTGATATACTTGAAAGGCTAAATACTCATGAATTCCATCTAGAAGAAAAGAGAGATCTATATGGACCAAGCTATTCCATACCACGTGCACTGAAGGCTAGAGCAATTTCCTCATCCGAAGAAGAAGACACAGATGACAGCATTTGTAACCCTGAAGAATTTGGACAGGAGCTTGCAATGCTCGTGAGGAAATTCCAGAGATTTACACGACGTGGCCAGTTCGGTAAATCTTCAAGAAGAGACATGAGGAAATCAGAATCCTCATCTGAGGACTACAAGAAACGAACCTGTCACAAGTGCAAGAAATCAGGTCATTACATTGCTGATTGTCCCCGTTGGGGAAAGGAATCAAAGAAGAAGAAATACAAGGATGACAGTTCTGATGACTCGAAGAAGAAGAAGAAATCTTCAAAATCCTCATCTTCAAAGCCCTCATCACACAAGAAGACTAGTTTCAGAAAGGCTCGGGCACTTATTGGCAACGAAATGGACTCCGAGGCAGAATGGGAGGAATGTGATGAAGAAAAGGGTTCTGATGAAGACTCAGAATTCGGACAGGCTAGTCCGCACTGGCAACCACTTTCGTCAGCAAGTCAATCTTCAATCTTGAAGAAAATGATTGCACCATCCATACTGATGACTATGCTGATGACTTCTCTCGAACCAATTGCTTCATGGCAAAAGGTTCGAAGGTACCAAATAATGCCTACTCCTTTGATTCAAGTGACTGTGAACCTAATGATTATAAGAAACCCAGTTACAGTAAACTTGCTATCATTGCCACTAAACAACAAACTGCTCTGGAAAAGCTTCAGAAACTGCTAGATAAAAGTGATGATCTGTTGAATGATGAAATGAACCTTACCCAAATCCTCATTGATGATGTGAAAAGTCTTCTGTCTAGATTTGATAATCTTCAGGATCGTTATGATACACTCCTCACTTATCATGAGAAGCTTTCCTATGAATTTCTTCAAAGGAAGCTTGATCTTGAGAAGCTGAGGATGTCTCATGATGATCTTCGTATGGAAAATGATTCATTACTAGCTCAATAGATCAACGCTGGTCAAGTTCAATTTATTCCTCCATGTCTTAAATGCATTGAACGTGAAACTGCTAATTCCTCACTAGAATCATCAAATTCTACCACTGCTACAAATTATTCAACTGCACCTGTTGTGTCTATTTCCTCACTTGAGGAAAACACAAATGTTACAGATGAAAATGCAGGGTTGAAGGAATTTTACGTGACAGGCATATACAAAAGTCTCAAAGGGCATCAAACCCTTTGTGATGTGCTCAAAAAGCAGATCTTGAACACGAACCCGAGGAAACAAGGAACTGCCTTTGAGAGGAAATTAAATGCTGATTGATCCTATTGGAAACCTGAGCAGTATCCGAAAACCTCCTGGGTTGCTGCTACTAGGCCTCCTTTTGATCCATCTAATCTAACTGGTTGTTCATGTGAATTATCCTATTTCTTAGATGAGTCATTTGACTCCACCTATAAACTGTTCAAAAATCAATCTGGTGAAGTATTGGTTCGATATGTTGGAACTAACTGCAGGAATGGCCCTCCCTTGAGGAAAATCTGGGTTCCCAAAAGTTGTCTTGAAAATCTTCAGGTGAATGTCCTCATGACACAACCACCGAGGAATCTGAACCCCAGATCAAAATCCTCAGGAGGACCAAAGTCCTCAACTCGTCAAAACTATGCTCGTACCCGTGCTAATGCGTCTAACGTGCAGGGAAACTACAAGGAAAATCATCATCATGTGAAGAATTTGCTGGAGACCTGAGGAAAATGCTTGATAGGCCGCAAGCTAATGATTGATGAAATAAAAATATTTCACACATCCTTACATTTCTGTTATGATGAAATTACTGATCTGATGAAATTAGTATCATATTCTTCAAATCTGAAACATATGAGATGGTAAGCTGTACTAATTCATCTGCAGGATGACAAACCCAAGAATACTGAGTGGGTTCTCGATAGTGGCTGCACACATCACATGACTGGTGATAAAATCTTACTGATGAATATGCAACTAACTCCATCACCTCTGAAGCAAATCACATATGCTGACAAAGGTAAAAGCAAGGTATTGGGACTTGGCAAAGTGGCTATTTCCAAGGATAGGCATATGGACAAAGTGATGCTTGTTGAATCCCTTGGTTTTAACCTTATGTCAGTCTCGATGCTTTGTGATCTTCATATGATTGTTATCTTTGGTAGATATAGATGTGTAGTCATCATGGAATCTAACAGATCCAAAGTCTTCGAAGGTGTAAGAAGAGGCGATTTGTACATTGTTGATTTCTCTACAGGTCCTCAACCAGCCACTTGCTTACTAGCAAAACCCTCAGAAGGATGGTTGTGGCACCGAAGACTAGGTCATGCGGGCATGAGGAATTTGCACACACTCGCGAAGAAGAAGCATGTCATCGGCATCGAATTCGTCAAATTCCTCAAGGATCATCTCTCCGGTGCTTGTGAATCTGGGAAAATGACCAGATCCAACCATCCCTCAAAAACGATCATGACCACTACACATCCATTCGAATTGCTTCATATGGATTTCTTTGGAACTACTCACTATGCCACACTAACCAATGCAACGTCATTATATGGCTTTGTCATAGTTGATGATTATTCTAGATATACTTGGGTGCATATCATAGTGTATAAAACTGAAGTGCAGGAAATCTTCAAACGATTTTCTTCAAGGGCCTCGATGAACTTTGGCATCAAGATCAAACATATTAGGAGTGATAATGGAACTGAGTTCAAAAACACTGGTCTTGATGATTATCTTGATGAAGTTGGTATTACTCATGAATTATCTGCTCCTTATAATCCTCAGCAGAATGGTGTCGTCGAAAGGAAGAACAGGACTCTGGTTGAAATGGTAAGAACTATGCTTGAAGAATATCAGACTCCTCGTCGCTTTTGGCCTGAAGCAATCAACACTGCATGCCATATCATCAACACGGTATATCTTCACAAGTTCCTCAAGAAAACCTCATATGAACTCGTCACTGACAAAAAACCCAATTTAAGTTATTTCAAAGTCTTCGGTGCAAAATGCTGGATTAGAGATCCTCACCATAGCTCAAAATTTGCACCTAAGGCACATGAAGGTTTTATGCTCGGTTATGGAAAGGACTCACACACTTACAGAGTCTTCAACAACTATCACAACGAAGTTGCTGAGACTGCAGATGTGCGGTTCGATGAAACTAATGGCTCACAAAGAGAGAAATTGCCTTGTGATCCAGATAAACTGTCTCCTGAGGAAGCAATAAAGCTCAATCCTACTGAAGACATTGTTCCCACTGAGGAAATTGGTGAAGAAACGATCCCCATCACTGATGAAAATCAAGAAGATGCTCCTGAGGAAATTGCACCAGTACCACTTCCTCAGCCCAGACAAAATTCTCAACTAGCTCATCCAAGGATTGCAAATGAAGTAGAACTTGACAAAATCCTCAACGACATCAACGTGCCAGGTCCTCTCACTCGCTCAAAAGCTTCACACTTAGTTAACTTTTCTGAGCATTTTTCCTTTGTATCCATCACAGAACCGTCAAAAGTTGCTAAGGATTTTCTGGAACCGGAGTGGATCCAAGCTATGCAAGACGAACTTCTTCAATTCAAGATGAATGACGTATGGGAGCTCGTCAAACGACCAGATCCTCGCAAGGACAACATCATCGGCACCAAGTGGATTTTCCGAAACAAGCAAGATGAGGACGGTCAAGTGGTGAGGAACAAGGCACGACTTGTAGCCCAAGGCTACACCCAGGTTGAAGGAATAGATTTCGATGAAACTTTTGCACCTGTTGCTAGACTTGAAGCTATTCGAATACTACTTGCTTATGCTAATCATCATAACATCATTTTATATCAAATGGATGTGAAAACTGCATTCCTCAATGGTAATCTTGAGGAAGAAGTATATGTTGCTCAGCCCCCAGGTTTTAAGGATCCAAAGAATCCACACAAAGTCTTCAGACTGAAAAAGGCTCTTTATGGTCTCAAGTAAGCCCCTCGGGCATGCTATGATACATTGAAGGAATTCCTCATGAAGAAAGGCTTCAAACCTGGTTCACTCGATCCAACTCTTCTCACAAAATCCTATGATAATGAGCTATTTGTATGTCAAATATATGTCAATGATATCATATTTGGCTGTACTGACAGACGATACAGTGATGAATTTGCCTACATGATGAGTGAAGAATATCAGATGTCCATGATGGGGGAGCTGAAATTTTTCTTGGGTCTTCAAATTCGTCAACAAAGCAATGGAATCTTCATATCATAGGAGAAATACCTCAAGGATGTTCTGAGGAAATTCGACATGCATGAATGCAAAGGTGCCAAGACTACAATGCCTACCAACGGCCACCTCGGCACTGATGAAAATGGTAAAGACTTTGATTAGCGGGTATATCGTTCTATGGTTGGCTCTTTATTGTATCTATGTGCATCTAGGCCAGATATAATTCTTAGTGTTTGCATGTGTGCACGTTTTCAAGCAAAACCGAAGGAATCACACCATAAGGCTGTGAAACATATTCTTCGATACTTAGCTCACACACCAACACTAGGATTATGGTATCCCAAGGGCTCCAATATTCATCTGGTAGGGTATTCTGATTCTGACTATGCTGGTGACTGTGTGGATCGCAAGTCAACTTCTGGCACATGCCATTTCCTCGGAAGATCACTAGTTTGCTGGTCCTCAGAGAAGCAAAACTACGTATCACTCTCCACTGTTGAAGCTGAGTACATTGCTGCTGGTTCTTGTTGTGCTCAATTGCTCTGGATGAAGCAAACCCTCAAGGACTACGGCATCAACATGAAGAATGTGCCTCTCTACTGTGACAATGGGAGTGCTATCAAGATTGCATACAACCCAGTAGAACACTCGAAGACCAAGCACATCCAGATTCGTCATCATTTTCTTCGGGACCATGTCCTCAAGGGCAATATCCTCATCGACCATGTGAAGACTGATGATCAACTGGCAGATATCTTCACTAAGCCCTTGGATGAGAAAAGGTTTTGCAAGTTGCGGTGTGAGCTAAATATCTTAGAATCTTCAAATGTTTTGTAAAAACATGCACACATCCTAACACTTATGCAAAGTTGATGACTTAGATGGGCAACACATGATGAATCGATTTTCTTCAACTAATGAAGAATGTCACTCTGAATGTGAAGAAATTAATGAAGAAATTGATTCTCAGGGCCCTACGACAATTGTACACGGCGTTTGTAATCAACATTCTTATATGGTGGGTCACGCCACCGCCCAATGTGAAATTCCTCACGTTGATTTTCTTCAAATGCTCTATTTCCTCAAAATGTGTTTTTCTTCAAAACAGTTGTTCTTCATTGTGATGATTTATCGCAAAATCTTCAAAAACACTTGATGACTTTCATTTTGACTAGATAGACTGTGATTTCAAGTCCTCAATGGCATTCACTTATTTCTATTTCTTCAAGTTGATATTTTTTCTAGGTGAATGTGATCGGACCGGACCTTTCCTCTATGCTATACTCATCCAGTCTATTCAGTTCTTCATATGCGTTCTACTTGAAACTTTGTTCAAAATCCTCACTGCGTCCTTGTCAGCTGTTGATTTTGTAACGAAAATCCTCAAATCTTCAAAAATTGTTTCTTTAATACACAGTAACTGAACCCCACTTCCCACGATCGGATAACCACGATCTCCACTATCTCCACCGCATCGTTCGGGAGCTACACGTGTCCTGCGGAGACGTAGAGGCACGGGCTGTTTGGTCCGAATTCTCGCGCCAATAGTAACTTTTGGCTATAAATATGTCCTTATCCCCCTCAGCATACTCTTCTTCGCTCCATCGCTCTCCTGCCACAGCATACACCACCGAACCCTAGCGCCATTGCCGGTAGTCTCCTCGCCGGTGAGGAAGAGCTTCACTACCTCGACTTCTCCGTCGCCGGAACCACGACGGAGTCGGACCATCTTCGTCCGCCGCTGCCGTAGACGTCCTCTGTCGCCGGGTTAGGGTGCATTGGACACGCGACCGAAGAGCTTCTCCACACACACCTTTCTGTGTTCTTCGTGCGCACCTTCCAGGGTAAATAAATCCCATTTTTACAGCAAGTTAGATCTAAAATTTTACATCTTCTATGTGAAATCTGTTTTTCCTCAAGAAACGATAAGCACTTGATTCCTCAAACACTGCCTATCACCACATTATTGATGAACTATGCTTAGCATCTAAGATTTTCACGAGATTCCTCAATTGTGCGAATTTTCGGATCTGTACAACTCTGGAACCCAAGAACAATATGCTTAGGCAAATTCCTCAACCACTGGTTATATTCCTCAATCTGTCAAACTTTTTCATTTTCTTCAAATCTGAGAACGCATATGACCTCTCCAAATTCCTCGCAACTATACTCTGTTCACAGGTACACACATGTCAGCTGATGAATCTCTCGGTTCTCATCACATTAACTCATTTGCAGCGTTTCAGCTAGAAACTCTTCAAGTCTTATCAGAATCCTCAAGGGTTCAATCTCATCAGCAAAATCCTCAACTGAAGAAAATGAAGGATGACAGAAAACAGAAGGTAGGAAAGAAACTTGAGCAAAACACAGCTGTGGATATCCCTGAGGATATTTACTTGGACTATTGCACGCCTGATGAAAATGAGACAATGTCCAAGAGAAAGATACGGTTGCAGAAGATAGAACGCCGATGGGCGAAGGAATGGAAGGAATACACGTTTGTGACTCCCAAATATGCGAAGAAATTGGCTCTGATGCCCCCTGGCAGAAGGGCCCCACTTGAGGATCATTAAGTAGCACATCGCTCAAGCCTCATGACTATTGATGACTATCCAGATGAGAAGGAAAAGCATCTCGCTAAGCTCAAGAAGCAGGCAGAAGCTGCAGTGAGGAAATTCAATGAATCCTCAGCTGCTGCTACTTCCTCTGCCGCAGAAACATCTGGCTCAGAAATTCCTCAAATGCAGTCTATGCCATCAAAGCAAAGGGATCCAAAGCCTCAAGAGAAGTCTGCTCAGGCTTCAGTCACAAAACCTTCAGCACCAAAACCTTCAACGCCAAAACCATTAGTGCCAAAGCCGTCAGTACCAATCTCCTCAGCTCCAAAATCCTCAGCTCCACCTCCAAAGCCACAAGAGAAACCAGTATAGAAGCAAGTCATGAAGCCTATGACCGCCAGCTCCAGCTCCTCACTCCGAGCTGCAACCAACTCGGGGAAAAATTCTTCAACACCTCCTGCGAAGACTTTAGTAACTGCTGAACGTGCAACTCTGCCCAGCCCCAGTAAAATCATCACCGTCCCGTCTGCATCAGAGGGAAGTGATGAATTTGATGATGAAACCCTGCAAGCCATCATAAGAAACAAGCAGGAAAGAGTAGCTCAAGCATCGGGCAGTGCCATTCCTCTGGTAATGGACCCCAAGGTCCTCCTTGATTACATCAACATCTGGTATGATGATCCAAACACTCCAGTTGATGATTTGAAGCTTCCGCCTGGCATCAGCCACATGGTGACCACTTTCATCAATGAAGCCAAGTGGAAAGAATAGCAGGCCAGGGAGGCCAAAGTTGCAAAGAATAAAAAGGAGAAATTCCTCAAGCAGAATCTCCTCAAACTGACTCCTGATGCACTGGTGTCAATACAGGCAGAGCAGAAGAGATTGACTGACAAGTACTCCAAGCTGTCAGATCGTAAAAGCCTCAAGAGCAATTTCATCAAGCCGGCCACTAGTGCTGTTGATGACTACAATAAGAAGGCCGCACCCCCAGCACCAACTCCTCAGCCATTGATTGAGGAGCCAACAGATGAATCTCCTCATAATGAGGAAACTCCTTAAGCTGAGGAAGTACACCAAGAGCGCCGTGTTGATGAACCGACTATTGAAGAATTCCTCATGGAAACTCTAGCTGATGAGACTGCCCCTGATCAAGCAGCTTCATCAAAGCAGGCTGATGACTCTGTTCTAGCTGGTTCCTCAATACCAGCTGAAGAATTTATAGAGAGAACCCTTTCACCAAAAGATTCAAAGGTGAAGAAGATGACTCCGTCTGCATCAGTCGTGAAGAAAACTAGGGCTGCTGAAAAGGAAGCCAAAAAGAGAAAGGCCTCCTCAGCAGAAGAAGAAATAGAGGCAAAGCGCCTCAAAGCACTTGAAGAAACTGCTCCTCTAGACCCTATGCCCCTGAATATCGCTCCTTCCTATGAAATGGTCATCATTGATGATCCAGCGAAAAAGGCAGATGAGGAAATGAAAGATGTCGACTCTGAGGAACACACTGATGAGGAAATTCAGATAGACGACAGCCCTCAACCATTCATTCCTCAAATAGACAATGTTCAAGCATCAGCTGCACCAGCTGATGAAACTGCCTCTGCCACCAAGCCAGCTGAGGAAATGCAAACTGAAAATCCTCAAGCTGATGAAATTCATCACTCTGAGAAGAATCCTCAAGATGAGGAACAGGCTGATCCAACTCTTCCAACTGAGCAAGAAGAAGCTATTCCTCAGCCTGAAGCACAGCCAGAGCAAGCTCCTCAGCCTGACGCTCAGCAAGCACCATCTCCTCAGACTGAAGTACCAGTTGCTGAAATTCCTCACCCTGAGAAAAATGCTGAGGAGAATGCACCTGACCAAGACAATGCATTCGTCGTGCTCAACCCAGAGACTGCCATTGTTGTCTCCCCTCCTATTCCTTAGCAAAATCTACAGCCAGTTCAGCGTCAGCCATTCTCCAAGCGTCCAAAGTTTTGAAAGGAAAATTTCTTTGAAGAACGCATGTACTTCATTGGAGAGAACCCCTATGACAAGCCTCAAATGAGGCATCTGAAGTTTTGGACTAGGACTCAGATGAATTACTATGCCTCTGTGCTATGTGGACGAAACAAGATATTTTAGCACAGGCATATTCCTCATGTTGAACTTGAAGCAATACCGTGCCTGGAGCGAGTCCTCAGTGTACTCCATGATGCAGGTTTACTCCCAATGTGCTCCGACATATCTCACTGGAACAGCGAGTTAATTCTTCAGTTCTATGCCACTCTTCACATATCTGGCAACCCTGAAAACATTAACACTTGGGTGTTTGATTGGATGTCATAAAACACTCACTACAAGGCTCCTGCTACTGAACTCCTCACAGAACTGCCTGTACCAATTCCCTCAGATGAGCCTGTGAAGCTTTATGGTGAGCGTGAGCTGCCAAATGGAATGATGGAACTCCTCATGAAGCCTTTGGCTGAAGCAAAATCTCCGAGAACAACCTTGCTCGTCCACGAGCTCAAGTACACACCCAGGTCTGTCTACAGAATCCTCTGTAATGTGCTCACGCCCATCAAAGGCCATGATGATGAAGAAGATGTTGTAGGCCTCATGAAGAATATCCTATTCAACATCATTCATGGTATTCCTATCAACATCCATGATTTCTTCTTGAGGACTTTGGCCGACAATGCTATGTGTACTTTTGATCACAAGATATATGCTCCATGGATCAGGAGATTCATCAGGACAAGGACATGCATCAACTTCCACGCTGATTTCCAAAACCATATGGGTTATATGCCTCCTATCCGGGTCAACAAGAAGACTTTCGAGTCCATTGAAGGAAAAGGCAAATCTGTGATTGAAGAAGGAAGTAGGCCCCTTGATGGCCAGTTCAGAGAGCCAGAAGCTTATTCTTCATGGGATGATACTGAGACTCGTCCGGCAAGCCCCGTTCCTCCTCGCGTGATGAATACAAGAGAGCTCCTCCTCTGTCTTCACCAGAAGGTGGATCGCAACCACAAATGGGTCAAACGCCAGTTTGGTGCCATTGTGAAAACCCTCACTGAAACACAGAACTCTGTGAAGCTCAACCACTACTATCTCCAGGAGGTTTTCGATCGCACCTGGGCTACACTTGCACATCTGAAGACCCTGACTGAGCTTGAAGAAATGGACTTTGAGCGAGACTTTGAATGGTCGTGGCCTCCCAAGAAGAAGTTCAGGCCTATTCCCATGCCAGACCTTGAAGACAGCTCCTTTTCTTCATTCCGCACTGCTGAAACTGATGAAGAACAGCTCGACACTTCTACAGGTCCAAGGAAGAAGACTACTCCCAAGAGGCATCACGGCTCTTCCTCAACCGCCAAGAAGTGAAGTCTTCACGGGCGTTAGTCCTCAGTTTGTCCCTTTTTGTCACTTGATGACAAAGGGGGAGAAACTTGAGAGTTAGTCTTCAAGCGGGATATTTATGGGGCTTATGAACTATATTTAAGTTACAAACTCTTGGCTCTTCCGAAGTTTTTATGTAATGAGTTTTAGCTTAAGCCCGATGGTACTCTGACGCTTTTGAACGTTTTTCTTCGCATGCTTATTCCTCAAGGTTTAATGCACACATGCTAGAATTCGTGAGATAACATTTTTCATCATGCATCTTCATATTCTTCATATGATATGTTACATGTATGCATGATTTACAAGACTCAGGGGGAGATCTCCATGATATAAATCATCAATGTGCATTTGTTGTAAATAGCAAAATCCTCAAGATATGCACATCTTCAAGGGGAGTCTCTCTGAATCTTGATTTCAAATTCCTCAAATGAGTATTTACACTTCATATGTTTGATCCCTGTTGAAGACTTAACCTAATTGTCATCAACCACCAAAAAGGGGGAGATTGTAAGTGCATCTAGTGCCCCTTAGTGATTTTGGTGGTTTGCAGACTTATAGGTTAAGTATCTAATGTGTTTGTGAGTGTTCACAGGATCTATAAGACATTGAGGAGTTTGAGATATTTGAAGAATATCGACCCCTAAAAATATATGTCTTCAGTTGAAGAGATTGGTCTGAAGCTAAAGAAATGAATCGCGAGGAATCTGCGATGAAATTGATATTCCTCATGAAGATACTGATATGGAGAAATCCGGTGGTTCCTGAAGAAAATCACTCTGAAGAATTTGAAGCATGAAGATTTACACTTTCTGTTTTACTTCCTTCGCATTCGAGTAATAGGAACACCGTACTGTTAAAGGGGGTCAAGGTTACACTATGGAATGAATTTCCTCATGATGCTCAACCTAAGCCTAATCCTACCAAAAGCCTCAAGTGAGGAATATGAGTGACATGAGGACTCTCACAGTTGAGGGTTCTGACCATTTCGATAACCACGCCAACTCACTGGTCTTATCCACTCCAACGGTCATATTACTTAAGGGCATTAGTGTCAAATCATGTCGGGATGCTCCCAGGCTATAAATAGCCACCCCCACAACCACTAGCTGGTTGGCTGCTCCGTTAGAAACTGACACTTGTCATAAGAGCAACCCAATTCCTCAGAGCCTTCGAGAGTAATTCTCCAGTGAGGAAATACACCATACACCGAAACCACAAACCAAACCTAGTGATTGAGCATCAATGAAGAAGTTGTTCCTGTGTGGGACAGAAGCCTTTTACCTTTGAGGACTATGCATCCTCCAGACGGTTAGGCGTCATGGTCTAGAGCTCTCCAGCAGTCAATTGTGGATCGCCGGGTGACCAAGTTTGTGAGGGTTTGGAAGTCTGCCCAGAATACTTACCACGAGTGTTGGGCGAGGACTGTGTGTCCTTAGCTCAAGGTGAATACGGTAGGGACTGTGTGTCCCGGGACTGTGTGTCCTTTGGTTTCAATACCAAGCCGCTCCAAACCAGATGTATGACTGTCACAGCAGTTGGAACTGGGTCATCAATGACTGTCTTCACTGAGAAACGGGTTCTAATTCCTCAACTCCTTACTTTCCTCGTATTATGTGTTGATGACTTTCACTGCGACTGTTTGAAGAATTTGTTGAAGACTTTCTCTGAATTTCCTCAACCCCAAATTCCTCACGTTAGTTAATCCTCATCTATATTCTGCGTGCCTGCTCACAATGCAATCTGTTTTCACATTCTTCACTCTGAAATCTGCTGTTGTGAAACTTTGCACATCTGAACCTTTACTGTTTCCGCTATAAGTTAGTCATCAGTGAGGAATTTCCTCAAAAGGAATTTCCTCAGTGATGAAATTCTAAAAATCTCCTATTCACCCCCCTCTAGTCGATAATGTACTTTCAGTTTCTAACTCATATGCTCACTGGACAAGCAATAAATAACTTGGACGCCAAGATATATAAAATAAATTGGGAAAAGGAAGTCACGCCCCCACAAGGCAACATACCAAACTTCGGCAGATCATTGACGCGCAGCTCACACGTATGAGCTGTCGCGTCCCACACCGACCTGTCCAAGCCAGGCGAGGAGGGCGAGCACGCACGTATGGCCTTCCCTTTATCTTATCAACACACACTTTGAGTGGTGGAGAGGACCCACTATATAAGAAGGTCCAACTCTTCCTCAATTGGTGATGTGGGACTAATCCAACGTATCTATAAGTTTTGATTTCCATGCTATTATATTATCAATCTTGGACTTATTTGTCGTTTTATATCATTTTTGGGAACTAATCAATTCATCCAGTGACTAGTGCGAGTTGTTGCTTTTTTGCGTGTTTTTGGCTTTTCAGGAAAACAGTACCAAATGAAGTCCAAATGCAACAAAACTTTTAGATGACATTTTTTGGAAAACAATTAAGACATGGAAGCTTTGGACGGAGACAGGAGGACACACGGTGTGGTGTCAAGCCAATAGGGAGCGCCAGGGGGTGGCCACCTGTGAAGACCGACATTCCAAAAGATTCCCTTTTTTCCGTTGTCGTCGTGTTATTATTTTCTCTGTCCCATTCATCATCGCATCATTCGCATCATCCACATTGCGTCGGCACTCCGTTGCTGCCAGTTTTCGAAAGTTGCATCCGTTATTAGTTGCCGGTCTTTTTCGGTCTCGTTGTTGTCCGTTTTGAGCCAGACCGCACTCGCACGCACCCGCAACATCGTCAAAACCTTGTTTTTAAAACTTTGTTTAAAAAATTCTTGGATTGTGATGAAACTTGGCGTGCGGTATTATTTTCATATAGGTAGGCCGCATGCCAATTTTCATCCCAATCGAAGTCCGTCTGGTACTCAAACGATCGACCATAGCGGCACCATTGTCGGTTATTCGTCGGACGGTTTTGTCGATTTTAAAACTCATTGCCGGGTCGCCTGTTTTCCCTCTCGTCTCTGGCTAGCCACTCTAAACAGCGCACCTAGCCACTTCCCCCATCTATGGCCGTCCAATCGTGATCCCGTGGCCGAAAACGAAGCCGGATTCCGATAACCCTAGCCCCATTTACTACATATAGACCACTATCTCAGCTAACCTAATCCCCCTCATTTCCCGTGCCAAGACCTAATCTTCTTAGCCTCAGCCTCCCTCCTCCCGAACCGGGACCACCAGGCCCAGGTGCAGCCCGCCCTGGGCCCGAACCACCGCCGCCAGCCCCGAACTCCTCTGGTGCCCGAGGAAGCCGAGCTCCCAAGCTCCCGCATCGTCGCCTCTAGCGATATTTGGTGGCCCCTCCAGCGTCCCGCAATGTGCCCCTCCGGCCGCCCCCCATTGCATCATCTGTCGTTGGACAGAAACCCATGGAGGCGCCGCAACAGCCAGCCCCGCCTCCAACTGCGAACCTCGTTGCCCCATGCTCTGCAGCAGCCTGCCGCTGCCGCCTTGGGCGTCGTCGCCGTCCGCCGCCAGCGGATCCGGTAGCCCCGGTCCGATCACCTCCGGATCCGGCCAACCCCGGACTTGCCGCCCTGGTGCCGCCTCGCTGGAGGGCGCGGCCTACGTTGACCTGCGCCGCCAGAGACTCCCTCTCGGGAGCGAGTACAAGGAGGACGAAGCTCCGCTTGCTCGCCTGGGCTGGCCAGCGCCCAGTGGGCCGCCGCGCCATCCCGGCCCAGTGCCCAGCACCTGGTCTCCCGAGGCCCAGCTCGAGCCCATCGCAGCTGGCCCGTAGCCCTCTGGTGAGCCTCCCCTTTTGCCCTATTTCTCGCCCGTGCATGGATTAGCTATCATGCGCCCTCAGTTTCGGCCCGTTATATTTTTTTATGTTTTTAGGATTAGTTTTATTTCACAAAATGCTAGATTTTCAAACGTCCGTAGATATTAAACCGTGCATCGGATCGCGATGAATGTTATATGTAACTTGTGTATTTTTTCACGGATATTCATATTTTGCCACTTGCATGCATGTTTTGAGTAGTTTGATGTCTCGTTTGCCTAGTTTTATGTCCTGTCCTATTAGGGTTAATACCCCGTAGTTATTTTTGTATGTTTCCGGATTGTTCAAATCCCATATATAAACGGTTCATGTTGTTCGGGACCCTTTGCCGTGTATTTTAAAATGGTTGCTTGCATTTTTGCATGTAGGAGCTATCAATAGTTTGTTATGTCATGTTTAGGACATATGCTCGCATATATGTGTGGCGTTAGATTTATTTTGCAACCCCACATATTAGATACATTTTGTGGGTAGCAAAATACATAGAATTTAACTCTGCATTTAGTTTTTCCTTTCGAGTAATTAGTGTGCATGATATTTTTGCCATGTTGCTCTCTTGTTTATTTTGTGGGATTTATTCCGTGCGTGATATGCATGACTTGTGAACTAGAGATATGCTCTTGGATGTGTATGCTAGACCCTCATAATTTTGGTTGCAATAGAAATCCATGTTTAGGTGTTGTTTGCTTGTTGTCGACATGCTTGGAAATAGTGTTGTTTTGGAGATGCTAGAATATTTCTAAGTCTGAAATCTGTTATATTTTGGTGATGTCTTGCCATGAGTTTTGCTAGTGATCTACACCTTTTTTGGGGTTGGCGCAATGGAGTTATTTCTGTTCCTTAAGATTCTCTAGCATGATCTAAATTTTCATGTCATTCGGTGCCCTCCAGCATATACTTTTTCTTCTGCCAATATGCCTTCAGATCGAAAACTGCATAATCAACAGTGTTATTTTCACTAAGTCTGAAACTGTGTGCGAGATGCCATTTTGTGAGTTCTTTTCCTAGTGTTCCATGCTGCCATGATAGATGTTATTAGTAGGATGTTGTAGTGCATCTTGACCTCTACTTCTTCATGTCTTGTTTGAGCATTTTAGAATTATGCAGCTTGTTGCTTTGGGGTGTAGAAAATGCCATGTTGGTGTTTTTTGCAGATTGTAGCTATTTATTGTGTAACTTGTATTTGTTGAACTGTTGCTCCATTTCGATCGTGTCCTATATAAAACTTTCTTTGAGTCTCATGTAGTTTCATAATATGTTGATGCCTTCTTCGTTTGGAATGTTTGTGGCTATTATTCGCATACATATTGCATTCGTGGCATCATAACTTGCGGTGATCATATCTTTTGAACCATAGCTCCGTTTGCATTGATCTCTATGTGTAAATTGATTGGAACGACGTGTAGAATCACATGAACCTATTTTTTGTCTGTTTAAATAATATTAAAACGTGTTAATTCAGGTCTGGACAGAATTACAAATTAAAGTATGGGGTCAGTTCGGAGATGCTATAAGACGTTTCCGACCTCATTTAAAATGCCTAGATAGGTAGCTTAATTACGCTTCACATCATGCCATGCTTAACCAACATTTAATATTGTTGTGTACCTAATCGGGATAGAACTAAATAATTCGTATGCGGAGTTTCGTCAATATGCAACTCGTTGCATATTGAACTTCACTTAATGTGTAGTGGTTGATTGTTGTGATTTGCCATGCCATACCCTGCATAACTGTAGCTGTTCATGCGTCATGTGTGTTGTGTATCCTGTGGTGAATATCGTGTGTTGATTCTTGTTTCCGGTTTCCTTCGTCTCGATAGAGTTCTGCAAGCGTGTCAGAAAGTCAGGATCCGTTCGACTACATTGGTTTGTCTACTTCACGGAGTCGTTCTTCTTCCAACCGGGATCTCAGGCATTACTATCATTGCCATGCTAGTTTTATCATTTCTATCGTTATGTCTCGCTGCCTACCACCTGTTAAATATCAGCCTCTCAACATTGCCAGGAAAACCTTCAATCTCATGACAACCTAGCAAACCACTGATTGGTTATGTTACCCGTTGCTTAACCATGTGGTAGCGTTGCTAGTTGCAGGTGCAGTTGCTTCCATGTGATAACATGGGTTCCTTGTTATATCACCATATTAATGCTATTTGAATTAATGCACCTATATACTTGGTAAAAGGTGGAAGGCTCGGCCTTTCTAGCCTGGTGTTTTGTTCCACCTTTGTCGCCTTAGTTTCGGCTACTCGTGTTATGTTCCATAAATGAGCGCTCCTAACATGCTTGGGGTTGTTATAGGGACCCCCTAGTTTCTCGTTTTGGGATAAAGCTCGTCTGAAAAGGCCTAACATTGGGACTATATTTGCCCAACATAATAAGTCTGTTAATACTGAAAAACATAGGGAGTTAGAGCTACCCGAGGAGTAATTCAACATAATACAGGGAGGGCCAGTGCTGGTCCAAAACAGAGCCACTTGCGGGGCCAGCCGAGACAACTCGGGGGATGTCTATCCAGCCACCATACGTAGTGCGCATCCGTCGTGTCCTAAGAATGAGATACGCGGCTCCTATCGGGATTGTCGACACACCGGGCGGCCTTGCTAGACTTGTTCTCCTTTCTCGAGCATCTTGTGCGAGGGATTCCAAGGATGCTTCGGGTTATCTCAAGGTTGTAGTTTTCCAATAGGCAACCGAGGAGATCACCGGTTTCCCTGATCGAGGTCATTCCATCGCAGCGTGTGGTAGTTTGTGATGGACTAGTTGGAGCACCCCTGGAGGTTTAAATCTTTCGGAAAGCCGTGCCCGCGGATATGTGGCAATGTGGAAACTTTGTTTAACATCTGGTTCTAGATAACTTGAAGATAATTTAATTAAAATATGCCAACTGAGTGTGTAACCGTGACGGTCTCTTTCGTGAATTCCTTCTCTGATCAAGGACACGGTGGGGTTATGTTTGACGTAAGTAGGTGTTCATGATCGTTCATTTGATCACCAGTAGTTCACGTCTGTTATGCATAGACCATCCCCCTCTTATTTTCGTACTCGTAAGTTAGCCACCTCATATATTCCTTAGTCGCTTTCTACAGCCTCACCAATTAACCATACCTCACCCACTAAGCTTTGCTAGTCTTGATACCTTTGGAAATGAGATTGCTGACTCTCATGCGGCTCACCAATTACTACAACACCAGTTGCAGGTACATGTAAAGTGATTAAGGCGTGAGCGTGATGATTGTTCATTTGGAATTTCTTCTTCTTCCTCTTCGTCGATCTAGGAAGGGTTCCAGGCTAGCAGCCTGGGATAGCAAGGATGGACGTAATTCTTTTCTCATTTGTTTTCGTCCGTAGTCGGACCCTGCTCTTATTCGTGATGTTTATGAATTGTATTGATGTGACTCTGATGTAGCTTGTGGCGACTGTAAGAAAAGTCCTTATACTCATCTTTTCAGTACATGTACTTGTGAAGATATCCATTTTTGTGAAAGGACGAGATGCGTTTCTATCCCTGTCGAGGCCCTCTCGCCAAAATAAGGATAGGGCCGCATCTTGGGTGTTACACCACGCCTTCATGGCTTGGGACAACCTCCCGCAGCCTTCTGACCCGACTCCGCATCTATGAATCCTATTATATTAGGAAAACACCAGAGATCCACCCAAAAAATTTCTCTGCAGCCGCAAGTCTTCTTCCCGCCGTGATCCCATATGGAGCCCTGTTCTAGTGTTCTGCCACACGGGGGATCAATCATGAAAGGCCTCTACATCAACCTTGCTCTCACATTGTGATGTGTGAGTAGTCTACGATGGCCTATGGTTCCATAGTTAGTACCGAGATGGCTATCTTTCTCTATGCTCTTCAATGGAAAGATCACCTCGATTCCTGCAGTTATCTATCCTACGTAATCATTTTTGTGGTGTGTTTGTTTGGATCCAATGAATTGTGGGTTTATGTTTATATTATTCATGAAAATATATTGAGTTTTTTCTGGTTATATATATATGCATGATTATGATAGCTTTGCATTTCGCTCCGATATATCGATTTTGCTTGGCCAATTAGATTAATTTATCTTCAGGAGGAGTGGTGCGTTGTAATGTGTTCAGTCTTGCGGAGCTCAATCCTAGTAATAGAAGGGGACATGACACGTATTTTTATTGCTGTCATTACGGATAAAAACATGGGCTTTATTCATATTAGTTGAGTTTACTTTGTTTATATCATGTCAGCCTGCTTCAAGTATTACTCTTTTTTCCTTATATTAATACTCTAGATGCATGCTGGATAGAGGTCGATGGGTACAGTAGTAGTAGTAGATGCACGCAGGATTCGGACTACTTGCTTATTGATGTGATGCCTTTATATATCATCAATTTCGTAAATAAGTATTACATAATTATGGGATTTTCTATCAATTACCCAACAATAAGTTTTTTACCAACTGAATGCTTTCTTTCAGAGAGAAGCCTCTAGCGAAAACTATGCCCCCCGTGTCTTCATAAATCATATTACAAAACACCACAAATATTGTTTCCTTTTATTTTCTATTATTTTCTTTTATATTATTATATATCTACTATTTATCGGTTGCATGTAACGAGTTCAAGGGGATTGACAACCCTCTTGCCCATGTTGGGTGCAACTGTGTGCCCTTTTGTGTCTGTGCTGAAGATGGGAATTTGTGCGATTATCCTATTGGTTTGATAACATAGGTTCTCACTAAGGGGAAATACCAATGTAGTTTACAAGTAGGAGGAAATTGTCTGGGCGCCGTTGCCGAGGATACCTACACGTACATTATCATTCACTTGTTCTACTTTTTACTTGTCTTTATATTTTCTTTCCTGAAAATATCAAAAACACAAAAATATTTATCTTTGCTAGTTTACTTGTTTATTTGCTTCACTTGTTAGTTGTGTGCTTGAAGTTGCTATCATGTTTGAGTTCATCATTGAGAAGAGTGAGGATGGCAAAACCTCTAAACAAGAAATTCCCACTAAGTGAGATGTAAAAGTTTTTGTTGTGGGAAAAGGGAATATCATAGGGAAAACATCATCCAAGAATCCTTTTATTGTACGCGCTCTTTAGTTTGCAATGATGTTCCTATTCTGAAAAGTACTCATAGTTAAGATGATGCTATTTACATAGTCGTTCCTAAACTTGAAAGAATATTTATGCTCACTCATCCTACTTTGCAAAGGCTTATCTATGAATTACTGGTTATAAAAATCCCCAGGGCTAAGAATATATCCATTCTTATCCTCATGAATGAATATGACGACATAGTGCCAGAGGCCCGAGAGATCTTTGATTTCTATAATATGAGTCATGACGATCCTGTGATAGATGAAATTTTATATAATGAGGACTATATGATGAGGTATGTATTTCGTTACAACCATACTTTTGATGAAAATGCTAAGAAGTAAGTTCATCCCATACATTATCCAACAAGTTTTCAATCTTATTAGTAAACAATATTCTTGGAGAGTGAAAGATAATTAAGAAGTGTTCAAGGAACTAGCATTGAGAGCGCTATGTTTTTACTAGATAATGTGTTTCCTATTGTATTTTAAAAGCTTCCTCATGAACACACATCCCAAGATGCAAATGTCAAGGGTAACAACACGTGAAACTATGCATTATGCCTAGCTAGGGGTGTAAAATGATAGCGCTTGTTGGGAGGGAACACAATTGTTACTTTGTTTTTTGTGTTATACTTTTTGTTATTTTGTGCTCATATGATTATTTCTAATGTAATGATTATGTTTTTGTGTTTTATATAGAGTACGTACCAATTAAAGCCTTTGGATGATTTGGATGATAAGTGGATTTGATGTTGTGGAAAAACAAAAACAGAATTTCTATGATTTTACTAGAACGTCTTTTTGCCCTAAATATTTTACACAACATTCGTATACAGGATTTCGAAATGTTTAGAATTTTATGATTTGCCTATTGTACTAAAGGATCTTGCGAGGTTTCTATTGAGTTTTGTGTGCTATGTTATCATGTTTTGGGTGTGATCATGATGGATGAAAGAATAAGGAGCGGCAAGACCCTAAGGTTTGGGATGTCCAAGACACCCCACGATAATATCCTAGGTAGACTCAAGTGTATAAGCTTGGGGATGCATCGGAAGGCATCCCTTTTTTCGTCTCCATTCCATCAGTATTTCACTTGGAGCTATATTTTCATTCATCACATTACATGTTTTTTGCATGGAGCATTATGTATTATAGTTATATTTTGTTTTAGTTTTCCACAATCATTGTTTGTTGGACAAAAATATTTGAGAGAGACACATGTTCACCATGATTTGTTAGAATACTCTATGTGCTTTACATAGATCTTTTAATTGCTCTAGTGCTTCACTTATATCTTTTAGAGCACAGCGGCATGTATATTTTATACAAATAATTGCACTAGTTCTTCTCTTATATTTGGTTGAGATCCTAATAGGATGCAACGTTAATGTTCATGGGTTAAAAGACTTCTTAAAAAATTATAGCTTTCAAGGACGATATAATAAAAACTTTTATGTTGCACACAAAAGAGAAATTGTGGATATGAGATATTGATGTGCTAATATGAAAAGGATTGAGTATATGGTTGTTGTTTAGTAGAAATATCAATAGTTAAAGGGTGTCGACTTGCTGCACATCTAAATATTGGCTATGGCGTCGTGATGATGTGTGAGCATTCTTATTCCTCATTGAAATCTTAGTTTTGTTCAGGTCGGGGGTGAGGGAGTCCGGGTGTAAGGGGTCCTCAGGCCACTTGCGTGTTTCCATGGGCCAAACTCCTAGTCCATTTTTAGCATCGTTATTGGGCTTCAGGTACATAAAGATGTTGTATTCAAGAAGGGCTCTTCTGAAGACTTGGAAGTTATTCCATGATCACATAGTAATCTGCACAATCCCTACTTAAAGTGTACCCGACATTGGTGTATCCCTGGCTACCCTGGTATCTAAATAAACTAGGTGGATTTAGTTCATAAGACAGATTAAGATCATTACTCCTATGGTTTAGACCACAACATTCGTTCTTGAGGTATATCAACTGTGTACTCCGTACCACCCCATCAATTGACGGTATCGGGGTTCCACAGACCCAGAAGGGTTCGAACACTGGGGTGTGCTTGCTCTCCTACCCTGTTCTATCTCCCAACCTTACGACGACTCTTCGGTGGCTCGGGCTAAGGAAGATGAACAAGAACACTCACATAATTTACCCAAGTTCAGGCCACCTTGCGGTGTAATACCCTACTCCTTCTTGTCTAGATTGCTTGAGGTGGAAGACAAGTACAAAAAGGCAGGGGTTCTTTTCCTAATGGACTTGGCGGCTCTCCTTTGCTATGGAGGTCGGACCTCCCTCTTATACAGACCTTGGTCCTCTCCCCCTCAAAACAACCATCTTGAAAGGGGACATGAGTGCGGCCTACCCTGTCAAAGGTGGTCTTCGCCTACTAAAGCTCTTCGCCATGACGCGCTGCTGGGCTCAGAGGTGACCACCGTCCTGCCGAGCCCCCATCATGGGTGTGACATCCTCAGCTTTTGCTACAGTGTTGGATGTAATTAAGCTACAGTAAATCTATGCAATGAATGCCACGTCATCATAAATTATATCGTTGATCTCGTGTTAGTTGAAACTGAGTCAAACTTTGAAGTTTAAAAATAAATAAAACGGGAAAAAGTTTTAAAATGTTTAAAATAAAAATTGTTGGGGAAGTTATTAAAAAAATTCCCTAATAAGTTACAAAAGTGAATCAGGCATTTTAAATATATTACAATCCCTATATAATTAAAACAGGATCTATATATTAAAAAAGAAAAATAAAAGAAAGTAATTAAAAAAAAAAGAAAAAAAAGAAGAGAAAAGTCCCTGGCCCAAATGGGGCAAATTGGCCGAGCCGGCCAGGCCCCCCAATTCAGCCCATCACGTGGGGGTATAAGACCCCAAGGGGGCCAAACCCTAGAGCCCCCCGCGCCTCACCAACTCCCCTTCGCCGCCACGAGGGACGAGGGGAGCAACTCCCTCGTCACCCCCGCCTACCGCACGGCCGCAGCACCACCAACCCTCCCGTCGTTCCTCTCACTCCCCCGTCCCTCGCTCCCATCCACCTAACCCCCCCCCACCACGTCGGCGCCTCTCCAGCTAGCTAAAATCAATGAACCCAAAATGGCCTCAAGAAATGTTCAAACTTTCTGTTAAATCATGAAAGTAAATGAGCATTGGAGAAAACTATTTTCTTGACACTTTAAGCTTTTTAAACTAATGCAAAAAGCCAGTGGTTTCAAACCTTAAATTTGAAATCAGAAACTATAAAATTTCAAAAATGTTGAAAACTTTGGAAATGGTTGGGAATATTATAACAATATTTCAGGAGGTCTAAAATAGTTTTTACTTTTTTGTTTTGGAGCTGAAATAAATAGCAAAACAATAGTTAGCAAAACAGAAAAACAAAAACAGAAAAAAATGGGAAACCCTTACCTGTCGCCTAGCCTGGCCCGGCCCATCTCCCTCGCTCGTCCCCTCCCTCGCGCCAGTAGGAGCAGGAGGTGGCCGCCGCCTCCTCCGGCGCGGCCACGCACCTGTGCACCTGACTGGCCGCCGCCTCGCGCTGGCAAGGCCGGGGATAAGCTCCCCAGGGTCTCCTCTATCCATTCCCCAGCACCGTTCTTCCTCTCCTCTCGGATCCTGCCCCCCCCCCTCCTGCTGCCGCCATTGGAGCCGAGCTCGAGCTCGAGCCGCAGCACCTCTAGGCATGGAAACCCTCCTCCGAGTAGTCTGTTAGATCCGCCGCGTCGCCCTTGTCATCTCTGTAGAAGCCGAAGTTCCCCGAGCTCTGCATCGCCCCCAGCACCGTCGTCTTCCACCTCCGGCCGCCGGACCTCTCCCGTCGATTCGCTCCCTCCGGCGCATCCCCGAGCCCCTCAACAGCACCATCGGAACCGTCGTGAGCCCGTCGTCGTTTCCCCTCTCGCCCCACGCTCTCCCGTGCATCGTAGCCTAGTTCCCCACCAAGGCCGAGAGCTCCTCGCCGCCGGCCATGTCGTCGCCGTCGCTGTGGTGTCCGATCCACGCGCTCGAGCTAGGATTCGAGCTCCTGGAGCCTCCAGGAGCGTGATGAGCCCCTCAGCTGCCCTCCCCGTGCCCTAGAGCCATCTCTCATAGAAGGCCAAGCTTCAGCCGCCACTCCGGCTCGTCGCCGGCGCCTCTCCCGGTGACCCTAGCGTTCCCTGATGCCCCTGCCAGATCGGCCACTTCGCCACCGTGCCGTAGCTGCAAACCACGTTCGTTTTGGTGCTGTGCAGCGCCGTTTAGGTCGCCTCCGGCGAGCCCTCCGCCGCGGGCCTGGTCGCCGGCGACCACCCTCCGGTGGGGGTCGACGTGGCAAAGCTAACCCAACAGCTCAGGGCTTAATCACTCGCTGACTAGTGGGCCCAAGGCCAAGTCAAACCTCAATTAGGACTGGTCAGCGCGGGATTAGTCCCAGAGAGGCTGACCAGTGGGGCCCCCCTGTCAGGTTTGACCTGAACAAGTCGGCTGACCTGCTGACGTCAGTCTGATGCAATAATTTGAATTTCCAGTATAAAACTAATTCCAGGAAATTGCTAAAACTTGTAAACATCATAGAAATTAATCTGTAACTCCAATGAAAATAATTTATATATGAAAAAGTATCAGAAAAATTCAAGGATTCTGATTATGCTATTTTCAACTATGTTTGAAAAAGTTACAGAACCCTAAAATGTGGAATAAGGAATAATTCAATTCTCATAATTACTTTTTAAATGGAATTTGGAAAAATATTCAAATTTCATTATGATTGCAATGATCACACTGTGTCCTAGTTACAAATCAGTACCATAACATGACATCTCATGCAAGCTAACATCAAGTTGATGTGAGCATCAGGTCGAATCAATTAAAACTGTATCCGAGAATACCCCGTTTGAATTGATATTCGAATGTGATACAAATCAACTCTAAACCTAATACATGTTGAAAATAATAACATATCACCTTGCATCATCATGCCATGCTCCAGCATCATTTTGAGTGCATATGATTGTTATTGAATGTTGCCATTCATTTCGGTAGGCTCCGCACCCCCGGATTCCACCGAATATCCGTCCAACGGATATCGTTCCTCCTCTGAGGAACAAGGCAAGCAACCCATTTGATCATCCCGATAATTCCATGTTCTTGCTCCGGCACTTATTTTTTGCATTAGGATCAAATGCTAAACTGCATTTGCCACGTTAGTTGAACCCACTTCCTTTGCATGACCTAACCTTGTCACAGTAAATAGCCGAACCTTGCAACCTAGCATACCTGGTAGTTGCTTGAGCTATGATGTGCCTTAACCTGCTATGCATGCTATGCTTAGAGTTGTGTATGGTCTGTCATCTGGGAGATGAACAGAATTGTGAGAATGTGTTCGGTGAGCAAAGGTTGTGTGTTGAACTTGATTTGGTAAAGGTACCGGTGAAAGGCTGTGTAGGAGTACATGGCGGGTTGTTTCATTGGAACCGTCCATAGGAACTGAGTTCCGTGTATGTAATCCAAGACTAGATACTACCTCATGCTGGGCCCTGAAATATGACCCCGCTCGGCCTATTAATCGTGTAGTACTCGGTCCAGGAGTTGCAAGTAGTTTCTGGTGTTTATAGTAATGTTGGAGGCCGTGCATGGTGCTGACCTGAGAGGTGGACCGTGATGCGGTAGGCTGTGGCACGGTGTACCAAGTGGCACCCGGATGGTGGGCTTGGGAACCCTGCGCACATCATTTGAGGCCGTGGCGGAAACCTCGGCCGGACTTCCGTACGGGTTACTCTCAGATAGGCGATAAACCTGGACTAGGTACTAGTGTGGTTAACGGTCGTGGCCGACTCCCTCGCTGGGCTTCCGCTTGAAGGTTGCCGAGGTGCATGACGTGCACATGGCGATAAGTGGAGAGAGCGTGTGTGACGAAGTACACCCCTGCAGGGTTATGATCTATTCGAATAGCCGCGTCCACGGATATGGACTACTTGGAGACATATGTTGTTCATAGATAACTTCAATGGCTACTCATAAAATTGTCAAGATAAGCGTGAGTGTCATGGACGGCATTTCCGTACGGGGACGGAATGATTCCACGATAGTGTATTGTGGTGGTGTTAGTGGACTCGTGTGCGAGAAATCAAGTTGTCAAAATTATTTAAAAATGCAAGTTGTCTAGCCACGAGTCAAATGCTGGCTTTCCGCATGAAACCCCACGATACCTTTTGATACCTTGCATGAGTAGTTAGTTCTCCTAAAGTCTTGCTGAGTACCTTTGTACTCATGTTTGCTTAATAAATGTTGCAGAGGTTGCTAATGACCCTAATGGAGGGTTCTTCGTGGACATCGACGACGACGAGTAGCTGGTGTCCCAGCTACGATCTGGCCCTACGTTGGATCTGTAGTATAGTCAGGCCGTGTGCCTTCTAGTTGCCCTGTCTGTACTCAGACAGTTTATAACTCTTCCGCTGGCTTGTAACTGAATGACTGCTATTATAGGTCGTGAGACCCTTAATGTGTAATATTATGTGTGTGGCTCTTCCGAGCCTCTTAAATAAAGCTTGTATGTTTATGGTTATGTTGTGATGCCATCGATGTATCTATACATATCGGTATGCCATGCGTACGTGTGTCGTACTTGATATGTATGGGGTTCGATTACCTAGTCGTGAACTTTAGTAGCACTCCTTACGAGGAAATGCCCCTTTGTGATCCAATGAGCCTTGGTAGTTCGCTACTGCTCCGGACACATTGGTTGACCGGCATGTGTCCTTCTTAGCTGCTGTGTCTGTCCCCTTTGGGGAAATGTCACGCGATGTAGTGGAGTCCTTGTAGCATGCTACGACTCGTCTACATCCGCTGATGACCGACACCTGCTTTGTTGGGTCATGTATGCCTGTCCTTGTGCGGTACTGCCACTTTGGTTTATGACTAGACATGTCGATCCGGGTTCTTTGACATTGGATTGCTAGCGACACTATCGCATACGTGAGTCAAAAGACGCAAACGGTCCCGGCTAAGGTAAGGCTGCAGCCGTGGAGTTAACCGTGCGTGAGACCACAAAGGGATGCGATGTGTTACCGGCTAGATTCCTATGGCTTAGGATCAGGGTCCCGACAGCGTTGGTATCAGAGCCTGACTGACTGTAGGATTACTAAGACAAACTGGTCAAAGTCGAGTCTAGAATTGCTTTAGTTATATATAAGGGAATTGTTTGTGGAAGGGAACGTAAGACTCTTGTTCTCTTCTCAAGTTATTCTATGCTGGTCATCCTCGTCTTTTCGGCGGGAATTAAGGACTAGGTTACTCATCTTCTCCTAGGCTCGTGTTTCTGATCGGTAGCTTATAGGACTACGGGTCGAGAGATATTGGGTTTCTTTATGGAAGCAGGAAGCAGGAAGTAAGTTTGATGATCAGAGAGTGGAACTTGATAGTTGAGTGGTTACGCTATTCCATTTTTGGGTTGTCTCAAAATTTGATTTTGAGTATTTACAACCGTTATGCTGCCCAATTTTGTATTCGGAGCTCTAATGCTTTTGCATTACTCTCTATTTACAGATGCCTGGCCGTCCTTCTTGTCAGGTGGTACGTCTGACCAGGTGCATTGATGTACCGGGTCATACGGCCATGCTGGTCAGGGTGATGTTGGTGTGCGGTTACCGCTGGTACCCCGAGTACACAGTAGAGGAACAGTACCGAGACTTCAACCAGAGCCAGTACATCTGCACTGTTAGGGTATTTCCAGATTACCCTGGAGCTGAGGAGCCAATCCATTGCTCCTATGGGTTGGGAGTCACTGTTGACATGGCAGTACAAGATGCTGCCTACTCAATGCTGACCATTATGAGAGCGAGACATGCACTGCTGCAGAATTCAGAGTTCTGCTATGTTCCAGCCTCTCAGCCTGGTGAAGAGGGATACCTCAGTGGAGTCTATTTTGATTCTTCTATGGAGGATCCACTACTGCAGTCCACCGTTGAGATGCTAGAGAACAGAGACAGGGACGCTCGTGCTCTCCGTATGGAGCTTTATCCTACCCGTGCCCGTCTGTGGACAGCTTTGACGCAGCTCGCACCGGTAGTCCAGACAGGGTATGGAGAGATGGAGATGCTGAACCCTCTTAGGACCCATGTTCCGGCCCACGTTGACTGGCCAGCTATAGGAGGAGTCACACCTCTTCGGGGACCCCTCTTACCACCAGTCAGGGGACCAAGGCCACATCCGTGTCCTTATGGATCCCAGGGATCTCAGGCTAGAGTGTTTCCTGATCCGCAGGTTGAGCTTCCAGGCCATGGAGGTAATATCTATGAGATGTTCTATGTGGATGCCTGAGCTGTGAGCGGAAGGATAGTATGGTAGTAGCCGTCCGTTCACAGTCCTGCGTGACTTGTGAAGTATGGTTGTAATGTGAAATGAATTCCGGAGGCCTAGATAAATAATGTATAGGCAGCTTGTAAGCCTCTGATGAGTAGTTTCACAATGTCAGTAGTTTGCAGTTCGGTTAAGGGTGTACTGAACTATGTAAGGGTGTGTATGAACCATGGTGTATATATAGCAGTTGCTTGTTACCATGTTGTTCGGATATTAATTTCCGCATTCCGTGTGTTCAGTACATTCTTAATCCATAGCTAGTATTGATATGATATTGGTCTAAGCTATGAATTTGTTTGTTAGGATGGTGTTCACCAGGTTGAACCGTGCCCCTGCTCATGAGCAAGGGGAGGGTAGTCAAGCGTCGCAGGAAGACCTGCCTCACCCACCTTCTCTGGTGGAAGTGATGCTTGAGGCAGAAAGAAACAAAAGGGAGACCAACCGACTGCTAGAGCGTATTGAGCAGAATACGGCTCGACAGTCTAGGAATACTGCAGTGTCCCTCAATGACTTTGCGAAGCTGAATCCTCGAAAGTTTCATCATTCCGTCGATCCCCTCGACGCTGATGACTGGCTGTGCAGCATCTCACGCAAGATTCGCTCTGCGAATGTGTCTGAGGCCGACAAGGTGACCTTCGCGGCGTATTTCCTGGAAGGACCCGCCAATCTGTGGTGGGAGAATTTTTAAGCTATGCGTCCCGCTGAACCAGTGGCCACATGGGCTGACTTCAGCGCAGCTTTTCGTCTGCACCATATTCCAGAGGTCCTGATGGACAGAAAGAGAGAGGAGTTATGTGCCTTCACTCAGGGCAAGTTGTCTGTGGATCCCTATAGCCGCGAGTTCGGTAACCTCGCCCGCTATGCAACAGAGGTGGTGTCTACTGACGCCAAGAAGCAAGCAAGATTCCGTAAGGGTCTGAGCCCTGAGCTCCGTCGTGATCTACGCCTCCATGAGTGTGCAAGTTTTCAAGCCCTGGTCAACAAAGCGATCGGTGCCGAGACTGGTCATACTGACTTCGAAGCCACCAGGAAGGACTCCCGTGACTTCGGCTCGTCTTCTGGTTCCGCGTTTCCAAAACGCAGGCTGTGGGTTCCAAACAGTTCTCTGCCGCCAAGATACACTCCGAGGCCATCCTACGTGGCGCCTCAGACGAATAAGGCCAACCCTCCAACAAAAGCTTTTGGTGGTCCATCTAGCAATGCTGCACCATGTGCCAACCAGGTGATATGCTACAAGTGTGGAGAACCAGGGCACTATTCCTGTGAGTGTCCTCAGAATGTGGGTGCCAAGAAACCCGGAAAATCCGTCGGGCAGGCCAAGTCGGGCAAAGCTTATTATGTGAAGCCAACTCCTGCACTTGGCCATGTGAACTATGTGTCAGCAGAAGAAGCTGCAGAGGATCCCGACGTCATTCTGGGTACGCTTCTTGTTAATCATCACCCAGCGTCTGTTCTCTTTGACACTGGGTCTTCTCATTCCTTCATTTCAGAAAGTTATGCACAGTTGCATAACATGTCATTTTGTGATATGCCAATCCCATTGGTTGTCCAAACCCCTGGTAGTAAATGGCAAACCTCTAGGATAACCTATGACAATGAAATTCTAGTAGATAGGCTAGTTTTCCTAGCCTCATTGATAGCATTGAAATCTTCGGATATTAATATCATCTTGGGCATGGACTCGATGTCAGCTCACTATGCCAAGATTGATACTCACTCTAGAAATGTCCAGCTTACCCATCCCTCGGGTGAGATAGTAAATGTCTCTATTCGAGTTGCCAAATGCCAACTCTATTCTCTAAATGCCAACCCTCTTCCGGAACTTGAAGACATCCGGTAGTCCGTGACTTTCCGGATGTTTTTCCACAGGAACTGCCAGGAATTCCACCTCACACAAATGTAGAGTTTGTAATAGATCTTGTTCCGGGAACTGTCCCAATAGCCAGAAGACCATATAAGATGGCACCCCTGGAGCTAGCCGAACATAAGAAGCAATTAGATGAGGCCTTGAACAAGGGTTTCATTCGTCCTAGCTCTTCTCCTTGGGCTTGTCCCGTCCTCTTCGTCAAGAAGAAAGACGGAACGGATCGGATTGTTGTAGATTACCGACCAGTTAATCTGGTCACCATTAAGAACAAGTATCTGCTCCCGAGGATCAACGACTTGTACGATCAGCTCGCTGGATCCTCAGTCTTCTCCAAAATGGATTTGAGGTTGGGATACCATCAAATCAAGATTAAGGACGGGGACATTCCAAAAACGGCTTTTGTTACTCGTTATGGCTAATATGAGTACACCGTTATGTCCTTCGGTTTAACCAATGCCCCAGCCACCTTCTCTCGACTGATGAACTCAATCTTCATGGAGTATTTGGATAAATTCGTCGTGGTATACCTCGATGATATCCTCATCTACTCGAAGAATGAACAAGAACATGCCGAGCATCTAAGGCTGGTATTGATGAAACTTCGAGAGCATCGCCTTTATGCCAAATATTCAAAATGTGAATTATGGTTACCAGAAGTGACCTATCTAGGCCACGTAATCTCTGGTAATGGTATTGCTGTCAATCCCGAGAGAGTTCAAGCTGTCCTTGATTGGACTCAACCTGAATCGGTTAAGCAAGTTAGGAGTTTTCTTGGTCTAGCGAGCTATTGTCGCCGCTTTGTCGAGAATTTCTCCAAGGTTGCAAAGCCTCTAACTGAACTCCTCAAGAAGGATAAAAAGTTCGAGTGGACACCACAGTGTGAGCATAGTTTTCAGGAACTAAAAAGACGCCTGACTTCCGCACCTGTGTTGCTACCACCAGATTTTTCTAAGGACTTTGTTATCTATTGCGACGCCTCGCGACAAGGATTAGGTTGCATTCTCATGCAAGACCGTCATGTGATCGCATACGCATCTCGACAGTTGCGTCCACATGAGGATAATTATCCCACACATGACCTTGAGCTTGCAGCTGTGGTCCATGCACTAAAAACCTGGTGACATTACCTTCTAGGTAATCGTTGCGAAATATTCACTGATCACCAAAGTCTGAAATATATCTTCACCCAGCCGGATTTGAATCTCAGGCAAAGACGGCGGGTTGAGTTGATCTCGGATTACGACTTAGGGATAACTTACACCCCGGGGAAGGCCAATGTTATGGCCGATGCGCTAAGTCGTAAATCTTATTGTAATAATTTGATCCTACAACAAGGTCAACCACATCTCCATGAGGACTTTCGGAAGTTGAATCTTCATATTGTTCCTCAAGGATTCCTTTCTACTCTGGTGGCGAAGCCTACTCTTAAGGATCAAATTATAGCTGGCCAAAAGCGTGACAAGGGTATATCACGGATCAAGGAGAATATTTTTAGCGGAAATGCTAAAGAATTTTCCATGAACGATCAAGGTGTTGTGTTCTTCCAGAATCGTTTAGTGGTTCCTAAGAACCCACATCTAAGGCAATTAATCCTTAAGGAGGCTGATGATTCTCCTCTCACCATTCGTCCCGGTAGTACTAAGATGTATCAGGACCTACGCCAAAGGTTCTGGTGGACTAGGATGAAGAGAGAAATTGCTGAGTTCGTTGCTAACTGCGACGTTTGTCGTCGAGTTAAGGTAGAACATCAAAGGCCTGCTCGCACCCTTCAACCTCTAGCTATTCCTGAATGGAAATGGGATAAAGTTAGCATGGATTTCAATACCGGATTTCCCAAGACCAAGAAAGGAAATAATGCTATCTTTGTGGTCATTGACCGTCTTTCCAAAGTGGCTCATTTTATTCCTGTTCGTGACAGTATAACAGCTAGCCAGCTAGCAGAGTTATATATCTCCCGAATAGTGTCTCTTCATGGTGTTCCCCTAGAGATTAACTCGGACCGTGGAAGTATCTTTACTTCTCGCTTCTGGGAAAGTTTTCAGAATGCCATGGGGACTCACCTATCTTTTAGCACTACTTTCCATCCCCAATCAAGTGGTCAAGTAGAAAGAGTGAATCAAATCCTAGAAGATATGCTCCGAGCTTGTGTTATATCGTTCGGTATGAATTGGGAAAAGTGTCTTCCATTCGCCGAATTCGCTTATAACAATAGTTACCAATCAAGCTTAGGCAAAGCCCCTTTTGAAGTTCTCTATGGATGAAGATGTCGAACACCTCTTAATTGGTCAGAAACCGGAGAGAGGCAACTCTTTGGCCCGGATATGATCCAGGATGCAGAAGAGCAGGTTCGCATTATTCGTGAAAAGTTGAAAACAGCCCAGTCTCGTCAAAAGAGCCAATATGATCGTCATCATAAGGCTGTGACCTTTGAAGTTGACGAGAAGGTTTACCTTCGGTCTACACCTTTGAAGGGTACCCATCGTTTCGGTGTCAAGGGCAAGTTGGCTCCTCGTTACATTGGTCCTTTTCACATTCTTGCCAAACGAGGAGAAGTTGCCTACCAGATGGAACTTCCTCCGCATCTTTCCAAGGTTCATGATGTTTTCCACGTCTCGCAACTCAGGCGTTGCTTTTCGGATCCTATCCGTGAAGTGGACCACGAAATGCTTGATCTACAAGATAAGTTTTCATACCGAGAATACCCCGTGCGTATTCTTGATCAAGTTGAGCGTACCACTCGACGTCGAAACCTCAAGTTTCTTAAAGTTCAATGGTCAAATCATTCTGAAAAGGAGGCAACTTGGGAAAGAGAGGATCGTCTCCGACTTGAGTATCGTGCGTTATTCCCGATGACTTCTAAATCTCGGGACGAGATTCTTTTGAGTGGGGGTGAGTTGTCACATCCCTAACCCTTAAGAAAGTTAGCCTTGTGCTCATGTCTTCTTTGCATTTGCATCTAAGAATTTTCAACAAGAACAAGAAAGTGGCAAAGGAAAAACTCAAAAACCCTAGCCACTACTTTAAATAAAGAAATTCTCAAACTAGCTAAAATCACTGAACCCAAAATGGCCTCAAGAAATGTTCCAACTTTCTGTTAAATCATGAAAGTAAATGAGCATTGGAGAAAACAATTTTCTTGACACTTTAAGCTTTTTAAACTAATGCAAAAAGCCACTGGTTTCAAACTTTAAATTTGAAATCAGAAACTATAAAATTTCAAAAATGTTGAAAACTTTGGAAATGGTTGGGAATATTATAACAATATTTCAGGAGGTCTAAAATAGTTTTTACTGTGCGCGGCCACGCACATGTGCGCCTGCCTGGCCGCCGCCTCGCGCTGGCAAGGCTGGGGATAAGCTCCCAGGGTCTCCTCTATCCATTCCCCAGCACCGTTCTTCCTCTCCTCTCGGATCCTGCCCCCCCCTCCTGTTGCCGCCATTGGAGCCGAGCTCGAGCTCGAGCCGCAGCACCTCTAGGCATGGAAACCCTCCTCCGAGTAGTCTGTTAGATCCGCCTCGTTGCCCTGGTCTTCTCTGCAGAAGCCGAAGCTTCCCGGACCTCTGCATCGCCCCCAGCGCCGTCGTCTTCCACCTCCGGCCGCCGGACCTCTCCCGTCGATTCGCTCCCTCCGGCGCATCCCTGAGCCCCTCAACAGCACCATCGGAACCGCCGTGAGCCCGTCGTCGTTTCCCCTCTCGCCCCACGCTCTCCCGTGCATCGTAGCCTAGTTCCCCACCAAGGCCGAGAGCTCCTCGCCGCCGGCCATGTCGTCACCGTTGCTGTGGTGTCTGATCCACGCGCTCGAACTAGGATTCGAGCTCCTGGAGCCTCCGGGAGCGTGATGAGCCCCTCAGCTGCCCTCCCCGTGCCCTAGAGCCATCTCTCATAGAAGGCCAAGCTTCGGCCGCCGCTCCGGCTCGTCGCCGGCGCCTCTCCCGGCGACCCTAGCCTCCCCTGATGCCCCTGCCAGATCGGCCACTTCGCCAGCGTGCCGTAGCTGCAAACCACGTTCGTTTTGGTGTTGTGGAGCGCCGTTTAGGTCGCCTCCGGTGAGCCCTCCACCGCGGGCCTGGTCGCCGGCGACCACCCTCTGGTGGGGGTCGACGTGGCAAAGCTAAGCCAGCAGCTCAGGGCTTAATCACTCGCTGACAAGTGGGCCCAAGGCCAAGTCAAACCTCAATTAGGACTGGTCAGTGCGGGATTAGTCCCAGAGAGGCTGACCAGTGGGGCCCCCCTGTCAGGTTTGACCTGAACAGGTCGGCTGACCTGCTGACGTCAGTCTGATGCAATAATTAGAATTTCCAGTATAAAACTAATTCCAGGAAATTGCTAAAACTTCTAAAAATCATAGAAATTAATCTGTAACTCCAATGAAAATAATTTATATATGAAAAAGTATCAGAAAAATGCAAGGATTCTGATTATGCTATTTTCAACTATGTTTGAAAAAGTTAGAGAACCCTAAAATGTGGAATAAGGAATAATTCAATTCTCATAATTACTTTTTAAATGGAATTTGGAAAAATATTCAAATTTCATTATGATTGCAATGATCACACACTGTCCTAGTTACAAATCAGTACCATAACATGACATCTCATGCAAGCTAACATCAAGTTGATTTGAGCATCAGGTCGAATCAATTAAAACAGTATCCGAGAATACCCCGTTTGAATTGATATTCGAATGTGATTCAAATCAACTCTAAACCTAATACATGTTGAAAATAATAACTTATCACCTTGCATCCTCATGCCATGCTCTAACATCATTTTGAGTGCATATGATTGTTATTGAATGTTGCCATTCATTTCGGTAGGATCCGCACCCCCGGATTCCACCGAATATCCGTCCGACGGATATCGTTCCTCCTCTGAGCAACAAGGCAAGCAACCCTTTTAATCATGCCGATATTCCATGTTCTTGATCCTGCACTTATTTTTTGCATTAGGGTCAAATGCTACAACTGCTTTTGCCACGTTAGTTGAACCCACTTCCTTTGCATGACCTAACCTTGTCACAGTAAATAGCCGAACCTTGCAACCTAGCATACCTGGTAGTTGCTTGAGCTATGATGTGCCTTAACCTGCTATGCATGCTATGCTTAGAGTTGTGTATGGTCTGTCATCTGGGAGATGAACAGAATTGTGAGAATGTGTTCGGTGAGCAAAGGTTGTGTGTTGAACTTGATTTTGTAAAGGTACCGGTGAAAGGCTGTGTAGGAGTACATGGCGGGTTGTTTCATTGGAACCGTCCATACGAACTGAGTTCCGTGTATGTAATCGAAGACTAGATACTACCACATGCTGGGCCCTGAAATATGACCCTGCTCGGCCTATTAGTCGTGTAGTACTCGGTCCAGGAGTTGCAAGTAGTTTCTGGTGTTTATAGTAATGCTGGAGGCCGTGCATGGTGCTGACCTGAGAGGTGGACCGTGATGCGGTAGGCAGAGGCACGGCGTACCAAGTGGCACCCGGATGGTGGGCTTGGGAACCCTGCGCACATCGTTTGAGCCCGTGGCGGAAACCTCGGCCGGACTTCCGTACGGGTTACTCTTAGATAGGCGATAAACCTGGACAAGGTACTAGTGTGGTTAACGGTCGTGGCCGACTCCCTCGCTGGGCTTCCGCTTGAAGGTTGCCGAGGTGCATGACGTGCACATGGCGATAAGTGGCGAGATCGTGTGTGACGAAGTACACCCCTGCAGGGTTATGATCTATTCGAATAGCCGCGTCCGCGGATATGGACTACTTGGAGACATATGTTGTTCATAGATAACTTCAATGGCTACTCATAAAATTGTCAAGATACGCGTGAGTGTCGTGGACGGCATTTCCGTACGGAGACGGAATGATTCCACGATAGTGTATTGTTGTGGTGTTAGTGGACTCATGTGCGAGAAATCAAGTTGTCAAAATTATTTAAAAATGCAAGTTGTCTAGCCACGAGTCAAATGCTGGCTTTCCGCATGAAACCCCACAATACCTTTTGATACCTTGCATGAGTAGTTAGTTCTCCTAAAGTCTTGCTGAGTACCTTCGTACTCATGTTTGCTTAATAAATGTTGCAAAGGTTGCTAATGACCCTAATGGAGGGTTCTTCGTAGACATCGACGATGACGAGTAGCTGGTGTCCCAGCTACGATGTGGCCCTACGTTGGATCTGTAGTATAGTCAGGCCATGTGCCTTCTAGTTGCCCTGTCTGTACTCAGACAGTTTATAACTCTTCCGCTGGCTTGTAACTGAATGACTGCTATTATGGGTCGTGAGACCCTTAATGTGTAATATTATGTGTGTGGCTCTTCCGAGCCTCTTAAATAAAGCTTGTACGTTTATGGTTATGTTGTGATGCCATCGATGTATCTATACATATCGGTATGCCATGCGTACGTGTGTCGTACTTGATATGTATGGGGTTCGATTACCTAGTCGTGAACTTTAGTAGCACTCCTTACGAGGAAATGCCCCTTTGTGATCCAATGAGCCTTGATAGTTCGCTACTGCTCCGGACACAATGGTTGACCGGCATGTGTCCTTCTTAGCTGCTGTGTCTGTCCCCTTTGGGGAAATGTCACGCGATGTAGTGGAGTCCTTGTAGCATGCTACGACTCGTCTACATCCTCTGATGACCGACACCTGCTTTGTTGGGTCATGTATGCCTGTCCTTGTGCGGTACTGCCACTTTGGTTTATGACTAGACATGTCGATCCGGGTTCTTTGACATTGGATTGCTAGCGACACTATCGCATACGTGAGTCAAAAGACGCAAACGGTCCCGGCTAAGGTAAGGCTGCAGCCGTGGAGTTAACCGTACGTGAGACCACAAAGGGATGCGATGTGTTACCGGCTAGATTCCTATGGCTTAGGATCGGGGTCCCGACACTTGCAGTCAAATGGGTGGTCCCTTTCATCATCGATGATGTGATTATAGGAGGGGCGTATCGTCTCCGCAACGCCTCAGATAATCGTCTTGAACCAAACCCATGGAACGCGGTTCGTCTTTGGTGTTTCTACACCTAAACTCGTGCAGTCATGCTGATTTAATCCCTTATTATCTTTTCAATTTTTGTGTATCCTTATAGATCTTTCAAGTGCATTAACATATCCGAGCTTACGTTCGGATAAACCAAACTGTGTCCATGAACATGTATTTTCCAGACACACTTGGGGGCTTTCTAAACCCAATAATAGCACATTTTTGCATCTCTTTCATGATGCGTCTATTTACCCTATATTTAAGCCTGTATATGCACGAAATTTGACTTAAATTTTTTCCACGATGGGGGTTGTGGCTCCTATGTTTATAGTCTACATTCCTCATTGTCCGGCTAGAGGATAAATGGATCACCTTTGTGGTTGTTAAGACCTAGTAATCTGGATATGTACCTTAGAAGGGTGAAGCCGAGAGGTTGGGTTCTTAATGACAAATTGGCTCGGCACAAGGAAGGTGACACTAATTAGGTGGTTATCACCAAGGGTTAAATTTTCCAAACATATTCTAAAACCAAGAGAAAGGAACCCATAAAGGAACTATTTTCTTGGGAAGATGTTTCTTACTAAATAAAATTAATATAAAATAACTCCATGATAATTGTTTGTCTATTAGCATCGTATGGCCAGATTGCCTTGTTCATTTTACTGTTTACCTATTTCGTAGGTTACATAGTATGGAATACTTCCTGATTTCTATGAAGGGAGACAAAATCGGATGGTCGGTTAAGATAGTATTAACACATAAAATGGAGAACAAAGTGATATAAAAATTTAGCTACATAAAATCACACATGGGGCCACTTGTCTAAGTTGTCCATTATTATATCCAGATGACAATCTTGTTGCAACAAGCATGCGACGAACATCACTTGGTCATAAACTAAGTGAAGAGGCACCTCTTGACCATCGTGCCCCGCCGGCCGACTCGTGCCAGTTCTTCAGATTCAACCTTAGTGAACCTCGTCTTTACCATTTCCCAAGCCCCAGAGCACCTTCTGGGTAGGCTGATGGTTTCCACAATTCAAATCGGTGGCTATCCCCTTTAAAGCACTCAACCAGTTCGGCCATCCCTTCTGGAGGCTTCTCGGCGGACCATCATGCCTTCAGCATGCTCTTCATCACTTTTCACCCTTGTTCATAAACTATGGACAATTCCTTTAGAAGGTCACCACTAAATGAGCTGGCTTCTTCTTCAGGCCGCCTGGTTAGGAGTGCTATAAAGAGGAGTGGAATATCTTCCAATTTCAGAACACATATTCGTATATTTACGAGTTAAGCATATTACTTATCGAACATTCCACCCTTCAATATATTGTTCTCTTCGGTGGCTTGTGCGAGCCGACTCTTTAAACTCTCAATTTGTCTGATATGTTCTTGTTTTTCTGGCTTAAGTTCTTTATTTTCATCAATGCTTCAGAATTATGAGTTACAGCTGGCCTCATTCTGAGATTCAACGTATCTTCGTGATTCTCTTGCCGCTTCCAGATATTTACGCACTTGACCTATATACTCACCTCCTAGAAAATACACTTTCGTTTAAGAAAGACAATTCGGCAACTATGGACATGCATGAAAAATTAAATTCTCACCATGTGTTTCTGTTTTGAAATGCTTCAGTTGTTTTAGTTCGGCCTTTGCATCCTCGTGTTGTGTTCGGTACATCCCAATCTCCTGGGTCAACTGCTTATTCTTGACCCACACAACCTAAAAAGCATGTTGACAATTGCGGTTAGACCCTCAGATTGGTCACACTGCCCAATCGAGCATAGGGGTCTAGTGGCTTGGGATTTGTATACAATGGTAACAATCTACCTTAAGGCTTGTTGACATAATTAAGGGTGGCGATTCCCTCAAGTCGTGCTGGGCTAGCTGTGAGGTGCGCATCTACCGAACTCAAGGCAATAAACTCATCGTCAGAAAATTCAGGATGGCACATTGATTCTTTCCGACAATTATGGTTCATTACGCTCTCAACTTCAGACTCTGAATTATAGTCAAAACCATTAGCGGCTTTTGTCAATTCGGCGTCCATAGACTCTGAATTAGCCTACAAGTTTAATATGAAACGATTGTTGCATTAGCCGCAAGTTAGACCAAGAAATAAAATGGTCGATTATTGATAATTATCATTTGTTTGAACCAAGAGATGAAACCGGGATAGCTGCCTCCTGTCTTGGACAGAAGATCATACTCTTCGACGGAATCATTTTAGATCACTGCTCCATCCGAGAATTTGGCGACGTAACGGCTGTTTGAAATATCCGGGAATAAGAGCATTTCAAAGGAATTAGAAGTTATGGGAAAATGTGCCGAGAACTCACTCGATGTACGGCCGCACTTCTGTTAGGTTGTTGAAGATATAAAACGAAATGTTCCGCCATTCTTCGACATCCAACATTATAGGTTTCGAAGCACCGGCTGGTGCGATCTTCCATTTGAATAGGCTGAGGTTGGACCCACCTTTTTTAGGGTCTACATCATTGTGCCGAGGCTTCGGATTATGCAAATGATGATTTTTGGCTTCGTAGTGTGTTGTCACAAAGTTTGCCACCTCCTCAGTAATGAATGCCTCAGCCATCGATGCTTCAATTCTACGCTTATTTTTACATTTAGCTCGAAGGGTCTTCTGCATCCTCTCTGTTGCATAGCACCAACGATCTTGCATGGGCCCACCCAATCTTGCCTCGGTCGGTAGATGTAAAATCAAATGCTGCATTGGATTGAAGAAGACCGGTGGAAAGATCTTCTCTAACTTGCACAACAACTCCGGTGCAAATGCCTCCATGTATTCTACCACGCGAAGCGACAATTCTTTCGCACAAAGAACACGGAAGAAATAGCTCAGCTCCGCCAGTACTAGCCATTCATCCTCAGGAATAAAGCCACGTAACATCACCGACATTACCCGCTCTAGCCATATGTGCCAATCATGACTCTTGAGACCAAAGATTTTTATTTTTTCAAGACTCTCTCCCCTCTTTTCATTTCCGGCATACCCATCGGGGAACATCAAGTTCATTTTGACCCACAAGATAATTTCCCTCATAGCTGGCCTTCCAAGATTGAACCAGGCCTTTGGCTTCAACCACTTCTGCTTTCCTTTGCCTTCTCGCATGTTTTGTAGCGGTCTATGACATAGTGTCTCTTGATCGACTCTAGCCTTAGTATTATCCTTTGTGTCTTCCAATCTATGTCGAACAATGTACCAAAAATAACCTCTACGATATTGTTTTCAGTGTTCATCATGTGGATATTGTGTGGAAGAAGGAGGTCTTTGAAGTAAGGCAGATCCCAGAAGCATGGCTTGTGAGTCCAGGCGTGTTTTGAATTATACCCCTTGAAAGACCATCGACGCTCTGGATCAGGCTCGAGGGCGTTTAACTGATTCAGGATCTGTTGGCCTCTCAACGTAGGTGGTGCCAAGTTTTTGAAAACTTTACCTTTGGTAAAGTTCTTCTTGCCTATTCTGAAATGATGGTCGGGATCCAGGAACTATCTATGCCAGTCAGAGCAAGAATAATTCCGACCCTCCTGCAACCAATGAAACTGAAGAGCTGCCTTGCATTCGAGGCACGGGAACCTTCCATGCACACACCATCCACAGAATAGTGCATACGCCGGCAAGTCATGCATAGAGTACATGTACCACACATGCATTTTGAAGTTTTGTTTTCTAGCGGCATCGTATGTCTTGACCCCATTATCCCAAGCTTCTTCCAATTCATCCTTAAGAGGATGCAGGTACACATTCATATTCTTCCCCGGATAATTGGGCCCTGGAATTATCAACGTCCGAAATATGTTCTTTCTTTTTATCAACTTTCCGGGGGGGGGAGATTGAGTGGAATGACAAATACAGGCCAACAACTATATTTGGTTGCCGTCATGCCGAATGGATTAAAACCATCCGTGGCGATGCAGACTCGAGGATTCCTTGGATATGCCGCTTTATCCTGATGCAATCCATTGAAATGTTTCCACGCTTCCCCATCCGATGTGTGTACCACCATCTTATACCCATCCGCATCTAGTTTGGTTCTTTTGCCCAATTTGTGCCATGTCATCTGTCTGGCTGTCTCTTCGACCATGATAAGACGTTTAAGTCTTGGTACGATTGGCATATACCAAAGAACAGTAAGTGCAATTTTGGTCTGCCTCTTCTCACCCATATCGTTGTCTAACACAAGATACCTGCAAGACTCGCAATTGGGACAATAGTCCAAGTGTGCATACTCCTTCCTAAATAAGACACATCCTTTCTCACATGCATCTATCTTCTCATAGGGCATCTTAAGTACACGAAGTATTTTGTCCGACTGGTAAAGGTTTGCAGGCATGACATGGCCTGTGGGTAGCAAGCGTCCAAATAGTGTCATCATCGCGTTGTAGCATTCTCTTCCCAAGTTGAACTGAGCCTTCAGAGACATTACTTGTGCAATTGCATCCAGTTGACAGAGCTCAGTGTGCTCATGGAGAGGACGTTTTGAAGACTCCAACATTTCATAAAAGGCCTTTGCAGATTCCTCCATCTCATCTTCTGAATCCCGCGCATCATCCAAGTCTTGCACCATGTCTTCGATCCTGGTACCATGATCGTCGGTGCGACGACGAACCACCTCAGCTCTTGTGCATTATATAGACTCACCATGAAATGTCCACACCGTATAATTAGGCTAAAAACCCCTCCTCTGCAGGTGTTTAATCATTACAGCCTCTGTCGTCTTTTTATAGTTGTCGCATCCAGGACAGGGGCAATAGTGTGTTTCCTGGCCATTTGCGAATGCGGCTTTCACGAATTCCTTTGTTTTTACAAACCATTATTTCGTCATATCTTTCTGACTCTTTGCCGTCCGCTAGGAGACGGCAAAGAAGGGACTCTAGTTTGACCTAACGTCCTCGCGGTCAGGTGGGCCCCACCTATATATTTGCCATCTACTGTGCGACTCTTTGCCGTCTCTAGCAGACGGCAAACAAGCGACTCTAGTTTCACCTAACGTCCCCGTGGTCAGGTGGGCCCCACATATCTATTTGACGTCTGTTGTGCGACTCTTTGCCGTCTATAGCAGACGGCAAAGAAGGTACTCCAGTTTGACCTAACGTCCCCGCGGTCAGGTGGGCCCCACCTATATATTTGTCATCTGCTGTGCGACTCTTTGCCGTCTGCGGGTGATGGCAAAGATGTGACTGATGGCAAAGACATTCTATGCCATCAGCCAGTTCTTTGTCATTTGCTTTGTGGGAGCTGACGACAAAGACAATCTTTGCCATCAGCTAGCAGACGGCAAAGATTTGGCAGACGACAAAAAACTGATTTCCAATAGTGTGTAGATTAATAGGTTAGTCCCAAAAAAATATAAAACATCAGATTAATGTATATAAAAATCCAAAACAGATAATATAATAGCATGGAACAATCGAAAAATATAGATACGTTTAAGACATATCAAGCATCCCCAAGCTTAATTCCTGCTCGTCCTCGAGTAGGTAAATGATAAAAACAGAATTTTCATGTGGAATGCTACCTAACATATTTATCCATGTAGTATTGACACAAAAACAATAATACTTCAAGCACACTAATAAGGTAATTGGTTCCTTTCAAAATAACATGGTCTTAGAAAGTTATCCCTAGAAAATCATATGGTCTGGATATGCTCTATCTTCACCACACAAAGTATCTAAATCATGAACAAGCCCGGTGAAAATCAAGCAATTGTTTCACACCTTTTATGTTCTCAAACCTTTTCAACTCTCACGCAATACAAGAGCGAGAGCCATGGATATAGCACTATGAGTATGGTGGAGGTTGCAAAAAAGGAGAAATAGTCTCACATCAACTAGGCATATTAACAGGCTATGGAGATGCCCATCAATAGATATGAATGTGAGTGAGTAGGGATTGCCATGAAAGAAATAAAATAGAGCTATAAGTGTATGAAAGCTCAAAAAGGAAATTAAGTTGTTGTGCAAAAGATGTAATACCACTAGTTATATGAAAGTGAAAAAATAAGAGATTCTCTATGAAAAGCATGGTGCTACTTTAAAGCACAAGTGTGGAAAAATATATTAGCATTGTTCCTTCTCTCTTTCTGTCATTTTTGTTCTTTTTTTTTCTTTTTTTGGATGGGATTCTTTGGACTCTTCTATTTTTTTATGGACTTCGCTGGCCTCTTTTAATTTTTTTTTGTAAAGTCCAGACACTCATCCCAACTTGTGAGGGAATCATAGCTTTCATCATCCTTTTCTCACACGGGAGAATGCTCTAATAATGCAAATCATCACACTGTTATTTAGTTACAACTCAAAAGATTAAAACAATATGGAAGTGATTGTGTGTGTCATAAAAACAAGGTGGTGGTGTTGCATGGCAATATATCTCGGAATGGCTATAAAAATGCCTTAATAGGTAGATATGGTGTTTGTTTTGAGGGAAATAGATGGTGGCTCTTTTGAGGAAGGTGGGTTTAATGTAGCAGACAAAGTTGCGCGGTACTAGTGAGGCTAGCAAAGGTGGAAGGGTGAGAGTGCGCATAATCCATGAACTCAACATTAGTCATAACGACCTCACATACTTATTGCAAAAGCCTATTAATTATTGAAGCAAATTATTAGACGCATCCTCCTAGGGGAAGGGTTGGTAGGAGTAAACCATCACGCGATCCCGACCTCCAGACAAAGGTTGACAATCATTAAACAAATCATGCTCCGACTTAATCACATAACAGTTCACCATACGTGCATGCTATGTGTTGGGGATATTACCTGTGGTATGACCCGCCCTAATTGGGCCGGGTCAGGAAAGCGACGACTCATACATACATGGCTAGTGTAAGCCTTGGCCCAGGCCTGAGGCGTGTTGAGAGATCTTCTTAAGAAGGCCGCCAAGGCCCGTGTGCCAGATGGCGGGTCATGATTGATGAAGGAGATAAGTCGCCAAGGAAGTTTCCTCGCTTGGCAAACACGACGACTTAGAGATACGGAAGGCCACGATTTGTAAGGTGGCAAGGACTTTTGTAAACCCTAGGGCCTCGACCGATTTATAAAGGCGAGTCTCAGGGGTAGAGAGGGCAAGTTATAAATCATCGAGAGCTAGGTCAGGTAAGTTACGCCCTCCTTGTAATCGAATCCACCATCAATATACACAAGCAGGACATAGGCTTTTACCTCCAAACGAGGGGCCGAACCTTGGTAAATCTAAGTCTCGCTTCCGCTCACCTCCTTTGATTCACCACCAAGGTGCGATGGCTCCTTCACTAAGTCCTTTCACGAGGACATCTGCCATGACAAAACCACGACAGTTGGCGCCCACCGTGGGGCTAGTGCACGGTGGAGTTGACTTCTCAAAGGGACCCCTTCCACGGTCAGGAACCTATGCGGTTGGCATCATGACAAAGAGCCGCCGTGGAAAATACAACATCGACAACTCGTAGTGGGGGCCTGAAGCCGATTCGATCGAATCTGGTTACACGGTCCCCTTCGACAAGATCCATGTCTTCACCGACATGTTTGGGGCGCCCGTACCTGAGCCGAACACCTTCACCAACATCGTCGAGCCGGCCCGGTAAGCCCACCCCACTACACATAGGGTGAGGGGACGCCATGCTTTAGTTGGCTTTACGCAGAGAGCCGACCTACACGATGAGCCCGTAGTCCAGGATATCACCACCGTCAACTCGGACGACGAGTCATCTCTGGGCGACACAGATTCAATCTACCCTCTCTATGAGGGACAGCTTGGAGGGTTACTGCGGGAGGAAAATTATGAGGACTTTGTGGGACCCCATCGACAAGTCGCCATCAACATGGCGGGGGCGGCACCGCCTTATCCAAACCCGGCGGGCAGCAATGAGATTGGCGGGTCGTCGAGAGCTCCAGCTCAGGTAATGACAGACTTCCTGGCAGAGACAGCCAAACTCATGGTGATCGCTATGACAACCGAGAACCAGGAAACAATCAACGCTGAACTGGTGAAACTGCAGGAGGAGATGGACAAGAATCAGCGCTAACGTGGAAGCGGAAGCCGCCAGGATGGCGATGCAACAGGCCGAGATCACAGCGGAGACGGAGCGATTGCACACCTAAGGCTGGCGGCTTGAGCGACAATAGCGTGCCTCCGATGCTATTCACCAAAGGAGACATCATGGCCACCTCCCGGCCGATCTAAATCTGACTCGCCTCTTCGACAGTCCGCATACCCCCGGGATGGGACCCGATCTACTTTGGCAGGCCGCTCCAGGGGATGATCCGGCTCGCCCCTCGCCTATCCCGCAACCACCTCAGGCAACGGAGGCCCACGCGTGCCGTTTCCAGACACCATGGAGTCACTTCTCGAATCCCGTGGATAACCTGCTGGCGGCAACCCGCCACTTGGAGTCTCTCCCAATTTACGGAAAATCCCCAGATGAAGTGAAGGCGAGAATTGCCATCGAGATGCTGAAAACAACGCTGGTCCAACATGCGAAATATTCACATAGCCGTGACCGTTTACACTCCACACCCCAGGCGAGTCACACTAGGAGTCGCCATGATGACCTGCTTGCGGTGACCAGCGGGCAACGACGTCTGTCACCGACCAACCCGCCAGTGATGCCCGCTACACGAGCTCAAGATATTTTGGATGCGGCGCGAGCCGCCCGCTTGATGGAGACGGCAGCTGCAGCGGGTCAAGGTTATCCAGCTTACACCCAGCCTCCTCCTGCGTCGACCGATACAGGGGGCACACACGTTGGGGTATCCTGTCTAACGCCCGCCCTCCGCAATGAGTGCATGCCAAAGGAGTTCAAAGGACAAAGAAAGGTACCTAATTACACGACAGATCTCGAGCCAGGGTCGTGGGTCGAGAATTACGAGCTTGCAATGGATATGCTCGATGTCAATGAGGCAGTCTGTGCCAAGTATATTACCATGATTCTCGAGGGTACGGCGCGCACATGGTTGAAAAACCTGCTGCCCAATTCCATCAACACCTGGGTGGAATTGAAGGAACATTTCATCAAAAGTTTCCGAGGAACTTGCAAACGCCCGATGACCATCGTTGACCTACAACACTGCGTCCAACAACCGGATGAGTCGGCCCATCACTGGACGGGGAAGATTGCAGAGGTCATTCATTGATCATATGGCATGTCGGAGGCTCAGACATTGCTAATTCTGGAGAACAATTGTCATTACGAGCCTTTGCTGCTGAAGCTTGGGCGACTCAAGCGTAAGTTGCAGGACATGGGCGAGTTGATGGACACCCTGACCAGGTACGCCGAGTCAGATGACACTAAAGATCCCGGGGATGATGATGACAAGGTTAGCACCGCCAGGAGAGGCGAGTCATCAAAAGGTCGCTCCCAATTCCAGGGGCGTGGCAACCACAACCACGCGGGACAAGGTAAGAGGAGAGAGCAGGAAGGTGTCACAGACTTCGTCGCTAATACAAATGCTGGCAACAGGAATCAACACCAGAAGAAAAGGGGCTTCACCGGGAAGAAACCACACAACTATCACGAGATGCTCAAAGGCCCCTGCCCACAACACGCCACCGCCGAAGGGCCATCTACCCACTCTTGGGAGGATTTCTATGTGATGCAGGAGTTTCCAGCTGAGGCACTCAAGGAAGGTGAAGGAGGTGACCAAGGCGGGTGACAGGAACAGTTTGGCATGCCCGGGTTACACTGAAGCCCGTTCGGTGGGTTCCCTAAGCTGGTCTCGCAGGGCGTGTCATAGTCTAATGCCGGACAGTATCAGGTTCACAATCAACAGCGGTACAACCCGCATGGTGTGTTTCAGCAACCACCCCCAAAGGAGATCCCCAGCGGCAGCATGACAATGGCGGTTTTCAGAATAATCCTAAGCAGTTGAACAACGGGCAATATCACGTGTTCACCACCAGCACTTGCAAACGGGACCGAAAGGTGAAACAAAGAACTTTTAACGTGGTTGAGCCGACGCTCCCCAGGTACCTCAATTGGTCTGAGCAGCCCATCACCTGGAGTAGGGAAGATCACCCACCCCGAGTTGATAACTCTAGTGACTTGGCTTTGAGTCGTGGCACCCCAAGTCGGAGGTTACACCCTTTCCAAAGTCCTTATGGATGGTGGCAGCAGCATTAGCATCTTATGTTTCGATACCTTCCGGAGGATGAATTTCTCAGAGAAAGACTTGATGCCATCTTCCACAGTTTTCCACGGTATTGTTCCGGGTAAGTCGCCATACCCTATTGGTCGAATCAAACTTAACGGAGCTTTTGGCACGTAGTCTAATTACAGGAGCGAGTCCCTCATGTTTGAGGTGGTCAAGATCAAGAGTCCTTACCACGCATTCTTTGGAAGACCGTCTTACGCTCGGTTCATGGCCCGCCCATGTTATGTTTACCTCAAGCTCAAAATTCCTAGTCCTAGGGGGACTATCACAATAAATGGGGACAGGAAGATAGCCCAAGAATGTGAGGAAGGAGACGCGGCTTATGCCGAGTCGGCTTGCGCGGCCGAGGAGCTCAACTTTCACCAAGCCAATGTTGACCTGGCAGATATGACACCACTCAAGAGACCAACAATAGACTCAGAGCCGCCCCTCAAGTTTAAACCAACGAATGACACGAAGGTGATAGACTTCACGCTACGCGACTCAACTAAGCAGTTCACCATTGGGACGGGTCTGGATCCCAAATTGGAAAGCGCGCTCATCGAATTCATTCGTGAGAATCGGGACATCTTTGCATGGAAACCTTCAAACATGCCAGGTGTGCCGAGAGAATTCGCTGAGCACCATCTTAATATTGACCCTAAAGTAAAACCTTTTCGGCAGTATCTTCGCCCGTTTAGCGAAGAACGGCGTAAGGCAATTGGAGAGAAAGTCGCCCGACTTTTGGCCACTGGGTTCCTCATTGAGGTTTTCCATCCTGAATGGTTGGCTAACCCGGTCTTGGTGCTCGAGAAGAATGGCCACTTCTGCATGTGCATCGACTACACCGACCTCAATAGGGCCTATCCAAAGGATCCCTTCACCCTTCCCCGCATTGATCAAATCATTGACTCTACGGCGGGTTGTGAGCGGTTGTGTTTTTTGGATGCTTACTCAGGATACAACCAGATCAAGATGGTTGTGGCACACCAGGAGAAAACGTACTTCATAACCCTCTTTGGAGCCTTCTTTTACGTGTCCATGATGTTCGGGCTCAAGAGCGCGGGGGCGACTTATCAACGTTGCATCCAGAATTGCTTGCATAGCCAGATCAGACGCAATGTTCATGCCTACGTTGACGATATTGTAGTCAGATCCCAGAAGAAGGAATCACTTTTGGAGGACCTCACGGAGACTTTCGACAATTTGCACATATACCAGATGAGACTTAACCCTACCAAGTCTGTTTTTGGTGTCCCCGTAGGAAAGTTATTGGGTTTTCTGGTGTTAGAGCGAGGAATTGAAACTTTCCCGGATAAAATTGAGGCGATCACTTTGCAAAGCAAGCCGCCAATATCAATCAAGTTGAGTGCGTGACAGGTCATATCGCGGCTTTAAGTCGTTTTATAAGTCATCTTAGGGAGAAAGCCATCCCTCCTTATCAATTTCTCAAGAAAACTGATTGTTTTGTTTGGACGGATGAAGCCAACGAATCCTTCGAAGCCCTGAAGCAAGAACTAGCTAAGCCGCCTGTATTGGCTGCTCCGACTGATAACGAGCCTATGCTCTTGTACATCATGACCAATTCTAAGGTGGTAAGTGTGGCAGTGGTCGTCGAGCACAAAGAAGAAGGGAAGGAATATCCGGTTCAATGACCAATATGCTTTATCAGCAAAGTCCTAACCCTCTCCAAATAGCTCTACCCACATTGACAGAAGCTCGTCTTTGGGGTGTTTATGGCGAGTCGGAAGTTGAAACACTACTTTCAAGAGCATCCTACCATGGTGGTTAGTTCTGTCCTCCTCGGTGATATTATACAGAATCGAGAAGCGACTAGACGGATTGCTAAGTGGGCCATCGAGTTAGGACCTTACCATGTGCGATATACCCCTCGTACAGCCATTAAGTCTCAAGCACTAGTGGATTTCATCAACGACTGGACCGAGCTGCAGATTCCAGAAGACAGACCTGATCACACATACTGGACCATCCATTTTGACGGATCTAGGCAGCTGGAAGGCTCGGGGGCTGGCGTGGTTTTGACTTCGCCTCAAGGTGATAAATTCTGCTATGTCGTCGAACTCATGTTCCCATGTACCAACAATGTGGCGTATTATGATACTCTGCTCCATGGGTTACGACTCGCGAAAGAGATGAATCTCAACCGAGTCAGATGTCTGGGCGACCCAAATCTAGTAGCACAACAAGTTTCTAGCACGTGGGATTCTAGAGACCCCTTAATGGCGGTTTATAGGCGAGCTGTGTCGGACGTGGAAGGTCATTTTCATGGCTATCAAGTGGATCACATTGATCGTCGACTCAATGAGGTGGCGGATGCTCTTTCACGCCTCGGTTCACAGCTTAAGCCGGTTCCCCTAATGTCTTTTCGGATATACTACATAACCCATTAGTAAGGTTGCCTTCGGAGGAAGACTTGGCGGTTCCTGATCCTGAGTCTCAATTTGTGGCGGCTCTCCGTGCTACCCCGGATTGGGGAATTCCCTACATGGTGTATCTGGCACGAGGCGAGTTACCTACTGCTGAGTTATTGGCCCGCCAGATCGTTCGTCGATGCAAGTCCATGGTCATACATAATGGTGAGTTGCATAAGCGAAGCACTTCCGGAGTATTTCAAAGGTGTGTTTCTTCACAGGAAAGATGTGCGGTTCTTAACGAGATTCATGCAGGCGACTGTGGTCATCATGCCGGGTCACGTTCCCTTGTATCCAAAGCATTTAGGCATGGGTTTTATTGGTTGATGGCCATGCGGATGCTGAGGATATAGTTCGGCGATGTGATGGTTGCCAAAAATTTGGGCGTTAGATGCTTGTGCTGGCTCAGGAATTACGGATGATCCCAATCGCATGGCCGTTTGCATTCTGGGGTTGGACATGGTTGGACTTTTCAAAATGTCTTCCAATAAAAAGACTCACCTGTTGGTGGCCGTTGACAAGTTTACCAAGTGCTTTGAAGCAGAGCCGGTTAGTAGCTGTGATACAGATACGGCCGTCAAGTTCCTGAAGAAGTTGATTTTCTGCTTCGGGTATCCTCATAGTATCATTACTAATAATGGTACTAACTTATCGAAAGACGCTATGCAAGAGTTTTACGCAAGGTGGCACATCCGGCTTGACGTTTCTGTAGTTGCGCACCCTCAGTCCAATGGACAGGTAGAGAGGGTGAATCAAGAAATACTGCGAGGAATCAATCCCCGGCTTATGGTACCTCTGGAGCGTACCCCGGGATGTTGGGTTGACGAACTGCCTTCAGTTTTATGGAGCATCAGAACCACCCCAAATCGATCTACGGGTTATACTCCCTTTTTCCTGGTATAGGGGGCAGAGGCAGTATTGCCAAGTGAGATCAGCCACGATTCGCCACGAGTCGCCGCTTATGTGCAACAAGACAACGAGTTGGCACGTCAAGATTCGTTGGACGCCTTGGAGGAGGAGCGTGATTTTGCCTCGTCTCGATCGGCGATTTATCAACAATACTTGCGACGTTATCAAAGCCGCCGAGTCAAGAGCCGAGCTTTTCAAGAAGGCAACATAGTGCTCCGGTTGATTCAAGATCATACTGGTATGCATAAGCTATCCCCTCCATGGGAACAACTGTTTGTCATGAGCAAGAATCTCCGCAACGGTTCATATTACTTGGTGGATCTTCGCCTGAATAGACTAAGAACAGAGGTTGAGACAACTCGGCCATGGAACATCGCCCACGTGCGCCATACTATACTTAGAGCCACTGGCTCCTTACCTATGTTTACAATTTCGAATTTGCAGTCCTTTAATTTATTTATAAAGCAATAAAGCTGGCGCCCACGAACTTCGGGGTCCTTTGCCGTTTCAACTTCTTGAAACCATTAGTCTTTATTGTAATACAAGTCTTCCAACCATGGACTCTATCAGCATCAAAGAGCATAAGTCACCACATCGCGCTTATTCGAACCTAGATGTTGATACGCCAAAGAGGACAAAACTTGCCACGTTGCACGGTTCAAACATGGGCAGCCTATATGGTTTTGAGAATTAAGCCGACTTACTCGGGGGCTACTAGCTCCCAAGTCGTTTTGATGTAAGAGCGTATACGCTTCTGCAATCCTATGTCTGTCTTTTCCCTAATCATAGGTCACTTGTGGTCTTCCACTCACTGAGTTCAACCTGAATACCCTCCTGGCTAGCGAAAAATTAACGCATTACAGTGGTTATACTAGACTGTGTGTTCGACGACTCGCCCTATGGTCCCATGTACTCTTGGCGAGTCAATCTAGTTTTTCGACCCTGAACTTGCCTTGGTTAAAACATGAAAGGTATTAGCGAAAGTTGGCACATGGAAAATAGACAAGCCATGTGTTCACTGAACCTTCTTCATTGAAGGTTGACTTGCGCCTGATCAACCCGTCTAAACAATTAAAGGTTGTTGCAAAAGCCTACTTGGGGTAGCACTAGTGTTTTGCAAACTCGTCCTATCCCGTCGTAACTCATCGAGCCGACACACTTTAGGACTATCTTTGTGGCATCGCCCAAAGGTTTCATAAAATCTCTATAACTCATTGCGACTCACTAAGCGAACTTATTGTCTATAACTCGCTGCGACTCACTGAACCAGCTTATTGTTTATAACCCGTTGTGACTCACTAAGCTGGCTTATTGTTTATAACCGGCCGCGACTCATTGAGTCGGCTTATTGTTTTCTCTGATAATCAGGGTAAAGGACATTTTTTCATGATATGTCAAAGCATTTAGGAAAGGCGATTCATATTAATGAAAGCTGCAAATTCCAAATATAAATGCAAGGTACGGTTATCATACTGTTTTGCTGATACCAAACACTATTACATGGCTCACTAGGCCAGCCCGGGACCATCTCCTGGTTAGAAAAAGGTCAAAATATTCCTGGAGAGTCGACTTCATTCTAAGTCCATTCAAGCCGCCTCTAGGTCACCCTGCTTCGAGCTTTCACTGTCTTCGATCTGTAAGTCACCAAGTTTCCAATTGCAATTGGTCAAGGCGACGAACTCGTCTTCATCACTCAAGATGGCAGACAGATCGAAATCACAGTCAAAGGGATTCTTACGGCCTCGTGGAGTCAGGCTGGTGACTTCATATGAAGGAGGAGTCACCTTTTTGTTGTTCTTATCATAAGCCACCTGGTATTTCCCTAAATCCAGGCTGGTTGCTAGCTGAGTCGCCGCGGAGCGAGACTCTTTCATGCAATGATGGTAGTCTTGTTCGGTGAACTTTGACTCGTCATCTTTCAATTCTGGAAAGCCAGCAGCTACCTCCTCCGGCTTAAGTTTGGGAGCGTATGCCAGACACTGAATTAAAGTGGTTAGTGCTCCTTTCCGGGCGGCTGACCTTTTTAATTCTTCCACTTGCGGCGACAATGTGGACAAGCAACCCAGCATATGCTTGATGGATTTTATGGGCTCTTTGTTGCCCATCACGGCCTTCAGGGTCATCATGCCTCCCGTGTACAACTGTTCCGTGAAACTGTAAATTGCCTTCAGCTTCAGAATGCAGTCGTTATGCAGGTTGGCGGCTGTAGCGACCCGACTCAAGACGAGTCAAGCCTCTGGTGTTTCCGTACCATCCCAAGATCATGCTGGTACACACTCAGTACATAATGTATATATTCAAGAGTTCAATCACACATCTTTATTAATCAAAATCTCATAAAGAGTACTTTATTACAATAAAGGATTACAATAAAGTGGCTGAAGGCCATCTCATGAGATATCTAACGAAGACTAGCGGAAGCATCAGGTAGACGAGTCCATCCGACTCCAAGGGCATGTCGCTGAGCGTAGATCGTAGCCTCACTCCTGGTCGGAAAAGTACTCTGCAACATGATACGTTGCAGCCGTGTAGGTCAGCATATTGAATATGCCGGCAAGTCATCAAAGAGAGGAGTAAAATAATATTCAACTATCTCTACATGCGTATTTGGCCGGTGGTGCTAAGTTTTGCATAAATCCAGCTTTATCCTACAACAAGAGGGTTTGGAAGCAAAATATTACTACATTGTTTGTTGTTAACGAGATGGTTCCGCCAACCAATTCTCGTAACCGAACAGTTGTTAACACCCACATCATTATTAAGTTGTGTCGAGAGTTCAGGGGAAATTCAATGCCTTCGGCTCAAGTTGTCCATGACCGTGGACACGGCTAATCGATTAGGTTGGGTACTCTGCAGAGTTTTGCACACGTTCCCCACAAGATTTGATCGCCTCTGGGTTTGTCCTCGCACTTCAGGGTGTTTGAAGACCGGATGATCAAAACATGGTCTTTCAACGGGTCCCTCTGAATCCCTGTCGGTGCCCATCCATTCCTACCGTTCTTCTACATCTGCTAGCATCGCCTGTCCAGGGTCGCCGCGTTGTCCAACCAAGCCAGAGCCCATAATGACTTGTGGCTGTGCAGGTAAGCCTTGAGTCTTGAAGTCTCTGTCGGTCTCTTCGAGCCTGGGTGAAGCTTTCCGCAGGATGACATGGCCTCTCCAGCATCCCGGGCATCCACTGGGTTCTCCAGGGAGCCGATCAACCGTCCTTCACCCAGAGTTGCATTGCGTCCGAGGTCTTGAAAATCTTGTCTTAGCCGGTCTTGATTATTTAATCAACCTCGCATCACTCGTGATATACACTCAACCGAAAACCCGTCTACTCAAGCAGAGCATTAAGAAATTGTCGTCCCGGGGCCAGGTGTCGGGGTTGTTGTGTTCCTACCAAATGAAACTGCAACTTATGCTAAAGTTTCCAAGTACCTAGGCATCATGTAATTGGGCAAAGAAAGGTGATCTACCATGCATCGAAAACATAGGTAAAATAACATGATCAAAATGACTTGCCTTGATGATAGTTGTCTTGATCGAGCGCTTCTAAGAACATGCTTCGCACTCCGGATGATCTACCGATACAAACACAAAGCACACCATAAGCACTTCAATCATGCAACAAATAAAAATAACATCACAAGTAAGGATTTGCTATAGTCTAAGCAAAAGAATTCATCACGCGCCGGTATGGCAGAAACTCGTTTCTGTTGAAAACACCAGTAAATATACTTTAAATTTTTTGAAACTTCTACCACAGTAAGATTTCATCACTAGGAAGCAGTAGAAAAAAGAATCAACTCAAAATCATTTTTTAAAATCCTGGAATAGGCAAAACAAGGTTTAAACGAAATCTGATCTAACTTATATTTTAAAATTTCAAACATAGACAAATTATATGTTTTTAAAAACTACAGGAAATTTGTGAGCTACTGGAAAAAGAATCAATGTCAGAGGACTTCCGGATCAAACGTTGTGGCCAAAACAAAACAGAAACTTTCTGTTTTTGCAATTTAGATAGAAAGACTCAGGCTAACTAGTAACTAACAGAGGGGTACACGTGGCATGTTGTGATAGGCTGTGGAGGCGTTTGTTGCAAAGTTAGGAGAAAACGTCCTGAGGCTAATAAAAACTCGCTGGTTAAACGATAAGTGAACTAAAAACCGCCGGTTTTTCTACTCTAAACCGAAGGGGTACTATAGGATCTAATCTATACCCTACATCTAAGATCCAACGGTGCAACGAAGAAAGAAGAAAAAGAACAGAGGAGAGGAGAGTCTACCATGCTGGCTGGCTACTCCAGCGGGGAAGAAGATGGCCGCCGGCGAGGGGTGGGAACGGGGGCGGCCGGGGTGGGGGGTTTATATAGGCCAGGGGAGGGGAGAGCTAAGCAAGGGGATAGGTGGAAATCGGGGAGGGAAATCCCGAGGTTCCTGGTGCTGCTAGGTTTCGGTCTGGGATGGGCAGAGATTTTGGAAGGGGGAGGAAGATGGTGACCGACGGCAGGGAAGGCTCGGTCGCGGGGCCCATCGGACAGAGAGAGGGAGGCGGGGAAGAGAGGGGCGGTCGGCCGACCTATAAGGGATTCGTTTCCCTGGCGGTGGAGATTTCGGCCCAGCCTATAATGCGCTCGGGGGCGGCGGCTAAAAGGAAAAAAAAACCTTCCTATTTCTAAACCTTTTTCCGAATCAGAAAATAAAAGCGAAAAAAAGAAAGTAAATCAAAATATTAATATAGGGTATTATATACCAAAAAAATCACAAAAATATTCTCTACCCGAATAACATTTTTCCAAAGCAAAAATAAAAACTTTAAAAAAATGTTTTTTTCAGTATTTCCCAAATTTGCTTTATTTCTTGTTGCAAATATTTTTGCAAATAATATTTGGGTTTCTTGGCTCAAATATTTCTGAAATTTGCCCACACTTTGCAGGGTCATTTTCCTCCGCTCTCTCTCTTGCGTGCAAGAGAGTATTTCTCCGGGCTTTTCTCGCGCGAGGAAAAATGGAAATGCAAATCAAAAAGACGAAAGAAATTCACGTGCTAAATTTATTTCAATCAACATGCATAGATGCTTAACTACAATGTAAAACATTCCCAATTAGGAAAATTGTGATGTTACAAACCTACCCACCTTAAGATGAATCTCGCCATCAAGATTCGGGTTGGCTAGAAAACAGGTGCGTGTGGTCTCGACGAAGATCCTCTTCTCGTTCCTAGGTGGCTTCTTCCTCGGTGTGGTGGCTCCACAACACCTTGCAGAACTTGATGACCTTGCTGCGGGTAACTCTGTTGGCAGTCTCGAGAATCCTGACGAGTTTCTCCTCATACGTCAGATCATTGTCAAGCCGTATGGCCTCTAGGGGCACTGTATCTCTCAACGGAACATCGGCCATCTCAGCGTGGCATTTCTTCAACTGGGAACATGGAATACATCATGAACTCCGGACAATCCTTCTGGCAGTTCCAGTTTGTATGCAACTTCGCCTCTACGTTCAAGAATTTTGCAGGGGCCAATGAAACGAGGTAATAATTTTCCTTTCACACCGAATCTCTTGAGTGGAGACACCCGAAGATATGTTCGGTCTCCCACTTCGTACGTTACTTCCTTGCGTTTTTTGTCAGCATAACCCTTTTGCCTGGACTGAGCTATCTTGAGTCCATCATGAATTAGCTTGACCTTCTCTTCAGAATCTCGGATAAGGTCGGGACCAAAAAGCTGTCGGTCTCCAACTCCATCCCACATCAACGGTGTTCTGCACCTCCTTCCGTATAGAGCTTCGAAAGGGGCCATCTTCAGATTGGTCTGGTAGCTGTTGTTGTACGAGAACTCGGCATAAGGAAAATTGTCATCCCAACTAGACCCATAGTCTAGTGCACAAGCTCTCAACATGTCCTCCAGAATCTGATTGACTCTCTCGGTCTGTCCATCTGTCTGCGGGTAAAAAGCTGTACTGAACTCCAATCTCGTTCCTAAGGTTTCATGCAGTTGGTGCCAAAATTTTAATGTGAACTGAGTCCCTCTATCTGACACAATGCTCTTCGGTACTCCGTGCAGACATACGATCCTCGTCATATATATCTTGGCCAGCTTGGCACTCGTGTAAGTAGTCTTCACAGGGATGAAGTGAGCTACCTTGGTCAAACGATCGACCACAACCCAAATGGAATCATAACCAGAAGGGGTCCTGGGTAATCCTGTGATGAAGTCCATACCAAGCTTTTCCCATTTCCACTCGGGTATCGGCAGAGGTTGGAGCAAACCTGCTGGCTTCTGATGCTCGGCTTTTACTCGCTGACAAGCATCACATATCGCTACGAACTCGGCAATGTCTTTCTTCAATCCTGTCCACCAGAAACTTTCTTTCAGATCCAGATACATCTTGGTGTTGCCGGGGTGTATCGAGTACGGGGAATCATGGGCCTCCTGAAGTATCAACTTCCTGAGTTCGGGATCATTGGGCACATAGATGCGATCCTCAAACCATAAAGTTCCGTGTTCATCCTGACGAAAACCTTTAGCCTTCACGTCTTCCATTGTCTGCTTAATCTCAGCTATCTCCTTGTCTGATTTCTGTGCTTCGCGGATCTTTTCTGTCAAAGTAGACTGAATTTCCAGTGTGGCAACAAATCCTCTTGGAATTATTTCCAATTTGAGCTCTCGGAGGTCATCGACTAACTCCTAGGGTAATCCTCCAGCTGTGAGTGTGTTCACATAACTCTTGCGGCTCAACGCATCGGCTACAACATTTGCCTTGCGTGGGTGACAATGCAATCTCATGTCATAGTCCTTGATCAACTCTAGCCATCGCCTCTGTCTGAGGTTCAACTCCTTCTGCATGAAGATATATTTCAGGCTCTTGTGATCAGTGTAAACATCACAACTATTTCCGATCAGGAAATGTCTCCAGGTCTTGAGAGCGTGTACTACGGCTGCTAGTTCCAAGTCATGTGTGGCATAATTCAACTCATGAGGTTTGAGCTGTCTGGATGCATAGGCTACAAATTTGCCTTCTTGCATGAGCACTCCTCCGAGTCCTTGACGAGAAGCGTCACAGTAAACCTCGAAATCCTTCCGAATGTTCGGCAATATCAGCACTGGGGCTGTAACAAGACGTTTCTTCAGCTCTTGAAAACTGGTTTCACATTCCTCAGTCGAAATATACTTGGATTCCTTCTTCAACAACTCTGTCATGGGCTTGGCAATCTTTGAGAAATTCTCAATGAACCTCCGGTAATATCCGGCAAGTCCGAGGAAACTGCGGATCTCCTTGACTGAAGTGGGTGCTACCCATTCGGTGACTGCTGCGACCTTGGCAGGGTCCACTGCTATTCCTTCTCCTGAGATGACGTGTCCGAGAAATCCGACTTCCTTCAACCAAAACTCATATTTGCTAAACTTTGCATATAGCTTATGCTCTCGAAGCTTCTCCAGAACTAGACGCAGATGTTCCTTGTGTTCCTCTTTGTTTTTGGAGAATATCAGTATGTCATCGATGAACACCACGACAAACTTGTCCAAGTATTCCATAAATACCTTGTTCATCAGATTCATAAAATATGCCGGAGCATTAGTCAGTCCAAATGACATGACCGTGTACTCATACAAGCCGTACCGAGTGGTGAAGGCTGTCTTGGGTATATCCTGTTCACGAATCTTCAACTGATGATACCCGGATCGAAGATTGATCTTGGAGAATATTCGGGCTCCAACTAACTTATCAAACAAATCATTGATCATCGGCAAGGGGTACTTGTTCTTGATGGTCACCTCGTTCAATGCACGATAATCGGCAACCATCCTCAAGGACTTGTCCTTCTTTTCCACCAAGAGCACTGGGGCTCCCCAAGGTGAAGAACTTGGGCGAATATACCCTTTGTCCAATAACTCCTTAATTTGCTCTTGATTTCTATCAAGTCATTTGCGGGCATCCGATAGGGTCTCTTGGATATCGGGGCTGTTCCGGGTAATAGCTTAATCAAGAACTCAATCTCTCTATCGGGTGGCATGTCCGGCAATTCCTCCGGAAATACATCTGGGTACTCCTGTACAATCGGTACTTCCTCCTGGACTACTCCCGTGTGAGAGTTTACTCGCTTACTCCGTGTCGGGCACTGAGACACGTACTTAATCCGCTTCTGCTCGGGGGTGGTGAGAAAAATAGACTTAAGGGCACAATCGATATTCCCTTCATACTTGGCCAACCAATCCATGCCTAGGATTACATCCAATCCCTGGGACACTAATACGATGAGGTCGGTGGGAAAATTATGGTTCCCGATGTTGAGACTCAAAGCATGGCATCCTATCCCGGCTGTCATCATGCCTCCTGGGGAACTGACCTTTATAGGCTGGCTGAGGGTTCTAGTTGGCAAACTATACTTTTCCACAACTACCCTTGATATGAATGAATGTGTTGCACCAGAATCAAAAAGTACCAATACTGGACGTGAATTTAGCAAAACCTTACCAACCACAGTATCGGGGTGATCATAGACCTCTTCAACATCAATGTGGTTCACCTGAGCTCGAGGAAAAGGATTGGGCTTCTTTTGTACAGAGTTGCCGTTGCCGTTTCCATTTCCCTGCTTGTTCTGGGGACATTCGGTGGCATAGTGTCCCGTCTTCTGACACTTGAAGCAAGTGATGTGAGTCAGATCCTTCTGAGCTGGAGCTGAATGCTGCTGAGTGCCAGTACCGCCATTCTTGAAGTTGTTGTTGTTGCGGTGGTTCCCATTTCCTCCATGGTTGTGGCCTCCATGGTTGTGCACCGGGTGGTTATGCTGAACGTGTCCTCCAATCTTACCGGATCCAGTCCCGGTATTCCCTGGATAGGGGGTGTAGCGAGGCTTCTGCTGAGTGCCGGAGTTGAACTTTCCAACCCCATACTTTCGCTTGCGGTTCTCCATCTGCTGGTGTTTCCCCTCCAAGATGAGGGCCTTATCAACCAGCTCCTGGTAGTTGTTGAAGGTGGCTACAGTCAACTGAATGCTCAGCTCATCATTGAGTCCTTCCAAGAACTTTTCCTGCTTGGCCGCATCATCGGCCACATCTCCAGGTGCATAACGGGCGAGCATGCTGAATTCATCAACGTACTGGGCCACAGAGCGATTCCCTTGGCGTAAGTTGCGAAACTCACGCTTCTTTAGACTCATTGCACCAACTGAGACATGTGCGGTGCGGAAGGCTAGCTTGAATTGCTCCCAAGTGACCCCAGCAATGGGATAAGTGGTGGCGTAGTTCTCCCACCAAGCAGCTGCAGGGCCTTCAAGTTGATGCGCGGCAAAACGCACCTTCTCAACTTCAGTACAACCAGCAGTGATAAGTTCACGCTCCATCTTGCAGAGCCAATCATCTGCCACAATGGGCTCAATGTTGGTGGAGAAAGTTGGAGGGTTCAACCTCAAGAAACGGGTGAGATTGTCGGCCTGGGGTGGGTGACGGTTGTTGTTATTGTTCTGGTTCTGGATGATCAGCTGCATCAGGGTATTTTGTTGCTGGATCAACTGGGTGAGTTCCAGCGGAAAGTTGGACTCAGGGGCGCGTCTCGGAGGCATCTGATGTTTGTGGAGGGGTGAGATTAGCATAGAACAATGGTCTAAGAGTAATTACACTACCCATATGAATGCAACACACAAGTATCACACCACACATTTCATTCAATACCATCACAAAGGTTCACACGGGGATACAGAATTCGATAATCCTAAACATCGGCCTAAAACGTATAACGATAAAGTCAATTTGGTGGTCTAATCTAAGTGTCCTCCTTAGAAAAGCATGGTGACGGGTCCTTCGGTGGAGCTTTCTTCGTAGTCCTCGTCGTTGCTGATCAAGGGGGCTACGTCTCCTTCGGGATGAAGGTTCTCGCCCATGTCCAGTTCCTCCAGGTATGCAACTCGAGTTTTCAGCTTCTCGATCCGCTCTAGAAAGTCCTTCACCTCCAGTTCATGTTCATAGTGGGCTTCCCGGGCTGCTTCTTCGAGTTCAAGCTCGTGGAGTGACAGTTGCTTGATATTCCTGGCGTCCTTGATCACACGATGCTCCAGAGTCCCGCTGTGCTTCTCCAAGGTCTGGGCATAAGACAAGAGAGCGTCCTTGGTCTTGCTTGAGATGATTTCGCCGTCTTCGTTTCTCCGGGATACGGTGACTAGGTCTGGGGAAATATGGCAGCCTTTGTATTCTTCCTTGATACGTCCGAGTGCACAATGGATCACCATGTCCCTTCCGAGAATCCAGTTGGGTGCGATGAACTTGAAATCCACCGGCTCAGTGCGTGGCTGGAATGTCCTTCCGGGAACGTGCACCTCGATCCTGTAGCATGAATCCTCCGGGTAAGACGAAGTTGGCTTCCCTGTGATAGTCGGCAGAGCAATCCTCAAATCCTTGGTTATCTGCACCAGCTCCTTTCCGAACAGCATAGTGGTGTCGGGCAGGCAAAACTCTGTGAACTTAACAGGGATGAAGGTGGCCATCTAAACGTTGGAAAATCGGAGAGAAGTCAGAAATTATCAGGAGAGGAAATAGGAGATTTATAGACATAAGAGAAAATAGTTTTCTTCCTAAGGCTTTTCCATTCCTAGAGGTTACGTCCTAAGGTCAGCGTGTGCTCTGATACCATTTCTGTAGCGACCCGACTCAAGACGAGTCAAGCCTCTGGTGTTTTCGTACCATCCCAAGATCATGCCGGTACACACTCAGTACATAATGTATATATTCAAGAGTTCAATCACACAGCTTTATTAATCAAAATCTCATAAAGAGTACTTTATTACAATAAAGGATTACAATAAAGTGGCTGAAGGCCATCTCATGAGATATCTAACGAAGACTAGCGGAAGCATCAGGTAGACGAGTCCATCCGACTCCAAGGGCATGTCGCTGAGCGTAGATCGTAGCCTCACTCCTGGTCGGAAAAGTACTCTGCAACATGATACGTTGCAGCCGTGTAGGTCAGCATATTGAATATGCCGGCAAGTCATCAAAGAGAGGAGTAAAATAATATTCAACTATCTCTACATGCATATTTGGCCGGTGGTGCTAAGTTTTGCATAAAGCCAGTTTTATCCAACAACAAGAGGGGTTGGAAGCAAAATATTACTACATTGTTTGTTGTTAACGAGATGGTTCCGCTAACCAATTCTCGTACCCGAATAGTTGTTAACACCCACATCATTATTAAGTTGTGTCGAGAGTTCAGGGGAAATTCAATGCCTTCGGCTCAAGTTGTCCATGACCGTGGACACGGCTAATCGATTAGGTTGGGCACTCTGAAGAGTTTTGCACACGTTCCCCACAAGATTTGATCGCCTCCGGGTTTGTCCTCAACTTCAGGGTGTTTGAAGACCGGATGATCAAAACATGGTCTTTCAACGGGTCCCTCTGAATCCCTGTCGGTGCCCATCCATTCCTACCGTTTTTCTACATCTGCTAGGACAGCCTGTCCAGAGTTGCCGCGTTGTCCAACCAAGCCAGAGCCCATAATGACTTGTGGCTATGCAGGTAAGCCTTGAGTCTGGAAGTCTCTGTCCATCTCTTCGAGCCTGGGTGAAGCTTTCCGCAGGATGACATGGCCTCTCCAGCATCCCGGGCATCCACTGGGTTCTCCAGGGAGCCGATCAACCGTCCTTCACTCAGAGTAGCATTGTGTCCGAGGTCTTGAAAATCTTGTCTTAGCCGGTCTTGATTATTTAATCAACCTCGCATCACTCGTGATATACACTCAACCGAAAACCCGTCTACTCAAGCATAGCATTAAGAAATTGTCGTCTCGGGGCCTGGTATCGGGGTTGTTGTGTTCCTACCACATGAAACTACAACTTATACTAAAGTTTCCAAGTACCTAGGCAGCATGCAATTGGGCAAAGAAAGGTGATCTACCATGCATCGAAAACATAGGTAAAATAACATGATCAAAATGACTTGCCTTGATGATAGTTGTCTTGATCGAGCGCTTCTAAGTAACACGCTTCGCACTCCGGATGATCTACCGATACAAACACAAAGCACACCATAAGCACTTCAATCATGCAACAAATAAAAATAACATCACAAGTAAGGATTTGCTATAGTCTAAGCAAAAGAATTCATCACACGCCGGTATGGCAGAAACTTGTTTCTGTTGAAAACACCAGTAAAAATACTTTACAAATTTTGACACTTCTACCACAGTACGATTTCATCACTAGGAAGCAGTAGCAAAAAGAATCAACTCAAAATCATTTTTTAAACTCCTGGAATAGGCAAAACAAGGTTTAAATTAAATCTGATCTAACTTATATTTTAAAATTTCAAACATAGAAAAATTATATGTTTATAAAAACTACAGGAAATTTGTGAGCTACTCGAAAAAGAATCAATGTCATAGGACTTCGGGACCAAAAGTTGTGGCCAAAACAAAACAGAAACTTTCTTTTTTTGCAATTTAGACAGAAAGACTCAGGCTAACTAGTAACTAACAGAGGGGTATACGTGGCATGTTGTGATAGGCTGTGGAGGCGTTTGTTGCAAAATTAAGAGCAAACGGCCTGAGGCTAATAAAAACTCGCCGGTTAAATGATAAGTGAACTAAAAACCGCCTGTTTTTCTACTCTAAACCGAAGGGGTACTATAGGATCTAATCTATACCCTACATCTAACATCCAACGGTGCAACGAAGAAAGAAGAAAAAGAACAGAGGAGAGGAGAGTCTACCGTGCTGGCTGGCTACTCCGGCGGGGAAGAAGATGGCCGCCAGCGAGGGGGGAAGCTCCGGGGGAGGTGGAGAGTCGGGGAGGCGGCGGCGGGGGTGGTCCTCCTCCTCGGGGAGGCGTCGGGCGGAGAGGGGCGGCTGACGGGGCGCTGCTCCGGTGGGCGGTTACAGGGGCTTCGGGCGGCGGCTCGTCGGGGTAGGGGTGGGAACGGGGGCGGCCGGGGTGGGGGTTTATATAGGCCAGGGGAGGGGAGAGCTAAGCAAGGGGATAGGTGGAAATCGGGGAGGGAAATCCCGAGGTTCCTGGTGCTGCTAGGTTTCGGTCTGGGATGGGCAGAGATTTTGGAAGGGGGAGGAAGATGGTGACCGACGGGAGGGAAGGCTCGGTCGCGGGGCCCATCGGGCAGAGAGAGGGAGGCGGGGAAGAGAGGGGCGGTCGGCCGGCCTATAAGGGATTCGTTTCCCTGGCGGTGGAGATTTCGGCCCAGCCTATAATGCGCTCGGGGCGGCGGATAAAAGGAAAAAAAACCTTCCTATTTCTAAACCTTTTTCCGAATCGGAAAATAAAAGCGAAAAAAAGAAAGTAAATCAAAATATTAATATAGGGTATTATATACCCAAAAAATCAGAAAAATATTCTCTACCCGAATAACATTTTTCCAAAGCAAAAATAAAAACTTAAAAAGAATGTTTTTTTCAGAAATTCCCAAATTTGCTTTATTTCTTGTTGCAAATAATCTTTGGGTTTCTTGGCTCAAATATTTCAGAAATTTGCCCGCACTTTGGAGGGTCATTTTCCTCTGCTCTCTCTCTTGCGTGCAAGAGAGTATTTCTCTGGGCTTTTCTCGCGGGAGGAAAAATGGAAATGCAAATCAAAAAGACGAAAGAAATTCACGTGCTAAATTTATTTCAATCAACATGCATAGATGCTTAGCTACAATGTAAAACATTCCGAATTAGGAAAATTGGGATGTTACAGCGGCTTGCAGACCTACAAGGGAGGGAAGGAGATAATTAGCATTTAAAATGTAATTTGTAGCCCTTTTTGGATAAATGCGATTGATCCTTACTAAAGATAGCTTGGGTCATGTTGGAGATATGATGTTTTTAACTAGAGAGTTCTTGAAGAGCGGCTTCTAGATTTTGCTCGGCTTGTTCTGCCCGCTTCAAGAGGGCGGCCTGCTCAGCGTGGGCTTTCTTTTCAAATTTCTGGTGTTCAATTTTCATCTTCTCCATGTCAGCAAGGGCCAGGCGATATTTCTCTTCAGACTTAGCTCGAGCCTCGTCCTGTTCAGCTAAGTTTTCCTTTAAACCGGCCAAGGTTGAGTCGGCCCGAGTCAAGTATTCCTGCAAACAAAATTTGGGGAAGCAAGTTTCAGAACTATTGCAAGCAACATCCCTGACACTTGGGGGCTAATGTATGATTCTTTTCAAGTCATACCTATATTCAAGACCCGACTCATCTTTCAAAAGATGACCTGGCCCTTGGGGGCTACAGGTTGAAGAAATTTTATATTCAAGACCCGACTCTTCTTTCAAAAGATGACCCGGCCCTTGGGGGCTACAGGTTCAGGACTATTTATATTCAAGACCCGGCTCATCTTTCAAAAGATGACCCGGCACTTGGGGGCTACAGGTTGAAGAAGTTTTTATGCAAGACCTGGCTCCTCTTTCAAAAGATGACTCGGCCCTTCGGGGCTACAGGTTGAACAAATTTTTACTCAAGACCCATCTCATCTTTCAAAAGATGACCCGGCCCTTGGGGGCTACAGGTTGAAGAAGTTTTTATTCAAGACCCGGTTCATCTTTCAAAACATGAGTCGACACTTGGGGGAACACATTGCTAAAATGATGCAAAAAGTATGATTCATACAAAACCGTAGTATAATTCTTCAAACTCCAAAATGCTGAGCCCCTCTGATTGATATAATGACAGTTTGGATCAGGAACATGGTTAAACATATTGACAGAATAAAAGGAGGCGACTTAGGTTGTTACCGCTGGAGCCGGGTTGGACACGCAAAAGGGCTTCAGCCCAATCTTGGCACAATTCTCTAAGGCTCGCTAGTTAACTTCTTGATAATTTAAACAATGTCTTCTTGAGTAAGTCTTGTATGGAAGAAGCACTCGGGGTGGTTCCAGCTGCCATCATACTCGCACATCAGACCGTCCCGTCGACTCAAAGGCAGAATCCACCACCCCACCCAACAACGGATTAGATCAGTCCCAGTAAGCCCATTGTTAGTCAAAGACCTTAGCTTGCAGAAGGCAGGGATAAATGTCGATTCTTCTTCTTCAGTTAGTTTTTGTGTCAGCTTGAAATCCACGGGCAAACGTTCTTCTCTGAAACCGGAAAGTGGGTTCTCGTCGGGTGGAGATGTGTCGCGGCAATAGAACCAAGATTCTTCCCAACTTTTGGGATGGTTGGGCAAAACAACAGATGGGAACCCGCATTCACGACGTCGTTGAATGTTAACACCTGCTCCCCAAGTTCCAAGTAGGGCCCGCTAGTGAACTCGGTCTGGCGGTTCAGATGGAGAAATTTCCTAAACAGTAACATTGTGGGTTCTATCTACAGATAATCTTCGAAAAACATTTGGAACTGGCAGAGATTTCTAATGGAGTTTGGCACCAAGTCTTGAGGATGGAGGTTGAAAAAGTGCAAAACATCTCCGAAAAACTTGGAGCCAGGAGGCTTGAAGCCTCGTTTGAGGTGATCGGCAAAAATTACTACTTCTCCCTCGGCAGGTTGAGGAATTGTATCGCCAAAGGCGGTTCGCCAGCCAATAACTTCTTTAGGGTCAAGATAACTTATCAAGATAAGCGTCATTGAATTTGGTTGGCAGCCAATTGCATTTGGAGATGGTGCCCATAACTACAATATAAAGGAGCATGCCGGGTTATCAGAAACCACAGAATGTTCTAACTCGCCAGTTAAATGATCTATGTTGTCTTTGTAGGGATATTATGACTCGCCAGCTAAAATGATCAAAGATGTATCTATGGGAATGTTCTAACTCGCCATGGTGAAGGATGATGAGTAGCGGCTCTAAAAAGGGTATTTTCCTTAGGAACATTCTTCTTTGGATACAAATATGTTTCTAATGTCCAATGGTAATTTAGGATCTACAAGCGTTTCTAGCGAAGAATAATAATGCTGGCCGAGGGTTCGAACACAACAAGAACACGGAAGAACACTATGAAAAACGGTGCGTAGATCTATGAGCTGCGGAGAAACAGCGGATTGATAGGAGACTTAACAAGAACTACCACAATCATTATTTCATGGATCTACGGTACCACATCTAGATTTGACGAAAAGCAAGAACATGAGGCATTCATGCAGTTCTAATGGCGCCCTAAGAAATACGAAGGTTCGGATCTACCTCTGCTGAGAAAGGGAAGTTTACGTGGAAGAAGAAGAAGATGCCCAACGAGGAATTGGCCGGAGGGCGACGATTTGCGGCAGAGCTGTGGCGGCGACGTAGCAGTCGAGGTGCGGTTGGAGAAGATGATGCATCAGGAAGAAGGAAGTGGGGGTAGGTGGTGTTGCCTTCCCCCCACAGCTATTTAAAAGCCTGGGGCCAAAGACGAAGCGGCAGGCGCGGGAATAGAGGCGACAGATTGAAAACCAACAGTGATGGCGCCTAGATTTTTGGGATAACAGGATGAAGACGAAAAAAAGATCCGTTGGGAATGATGTGATCAAATCCCACAAATGGAGGAAAAAAGGTTATGTCATCAATAAATATCCTGGCGGCTCAGACACTTTGGGAGAAATGGCCGCTTGTCACCTCTCAAAAGGATGGGAGTAGTACAAGTCACACAGGATGAGCATGGAAGTTTATTGGCATGAATAAATTCAAGTCAATCAGGGGCCTAATGTTGGGGATATTACCTGCGGTATGACCCGCCCTAATTGGGCCGGGTCAGGAAAGCGGCGACTCATACATACATGGCTATTGTAAGCCTTGGCCAACGCCTGAGGCGTGTTGAGAGATCTTCTTCAAAATGCCGCCAGGGCCCATGAGCCAGATGGCGGTTCTTGATGGATGAAGGAGATAAGTCTCCAAGGAAGTTTCCTGGCTTGGCAAACACGACGACTTAGAGATACGAAAGGTCAAGATTTTTAACGTGGCCAAGACTTTTATAAACCCTAGGGCCTCGACCTATGTATAAAGGCGAGTCTCACGGGTAGATAGGGCAAGTTAGAAATCATCGTGATCTAGGTCACGCGAGTTACGCCCTCCTTGTAATCGAATCCACCATCAATATACACAAGCAGGACGTAGGCTTTTACCTCCACACGAGGGGCCGAACCTGGGTAAATCTGAGTCTCGCTTCCGCTCACCCCCTTTGAGTTGCCACCAAGGTGCGATGGCTCCTTCACTAAGTCCTTTCACGAGGACATCTGTCGAGACAAAACCACGACATTATGGGAATCACAAGCTTTAACACAATTACTTCTTCTAATTCACAATTACTTACTAGTATGAATCTCATATTACCATCTTCATATCTCAAAACTATATGCAAGGAATCAAACTTCTCATAATATTCAATGGACTTATTATGGAAGTTTTTATTATGTCCCTCTTGGATACCTATTATATTAGGACTAAATTCATAACTTAAACCAATTACCATGCTGTTTAAAGAAATCTTAAAATAATCTAAGTGAAGTACGAGAGTTTAATAATTTCTATAAAACACAACACCACCGTGCCCTAAAAGATATAAGTGAAGTACCAGAGCAACATTACCTAGCTCAAAAGATATAAGTGAAGAATAATTAGTATTCTAATAAATTCATGATTCAATCTGTCTCTCTCTCGAAACATGTGTGCAGCAAGGATGACTGTGGCAAACTAAAAAGTAAATAATCATACCATACAAGACGCTCCAAGCAAAACACATATCATGTGGTGAATAAAAATATAGCCTTAAGTAAATTTACCGATGGATTGAAGACGAAAGAGGGGATGTCTTCCGGGGCATCCACAAGCTTAGAATCTTTGTTATCCTTGAATATGACTTCGAGTTCCTTGGGCATCCCCAAGCTTAGGCTATGGTAACTCCTTATTCCGTAGTCCATCAAATCTTTACCCAAAACGTGAAAACTTCACAACATAAAACTCAAGAGAAAACTCATGAGATCCGTTAGTATAAGAAAAATAAATCACCACTTAGGTACTGTTGTGAACTCATTCTTTATTTATATTGACGTAATATTTACTGTATTCCAACTTCTCCATAGTTCACACCCCCCCGATACAACCCATAGATTCTTCAAAATAAGCAAACAACACAAAGAAAACAGAATCTGTCAAAATAGAATAGTCTGTAGCAATCTGTGTACTTCGAATAGTTGTGTAACTCCAAAAATTCAGAACCATTAGGACGATCTAGGAAATTTGTAAACCAATCTTGTGTAAAACAATTAAGATCAAAATAATGTTCCAGTGAATTTATAAAATTCCTGGACTGAGAGCGAAAGTTTCTGTTTTTCAGCAAAATCAACATACACAAACAATAGGCCATCCCAAAGGTCATACTTGGCTCAAACACTAATTGAAACAAGAAAAGACAATTATTACAAAGGTAATAATGTGTGCATCACTCAGAAACAGAAGCAAAAAACAAAAGCAAAACAAATAATATTGGGTTGCCTCCCAACAAGTGCTATTGTTTAACGCCCCTAGCTAGCCATAATGCAATTCCTCAATTTAACGCACCTAGGTCTTGTCATCTTTGGTATGCAGTTATTCAATTTCACACTTGTGAACCCTAGGAGATCCTTTGGTTTTATCAATAATCATACTCCTAGGTGAGAAATCCAGAATTTCACTTGCAGTAATGAGTTGCTTAATAAAGCTAGGGTGAACACTTAAGATTTTCATCACTTTTTCTAGAGGATTCACCCTTATTTTTAGGAACATAAACAAACTTGGCACTCTTAGGAGGAGGAGTGGTTTGAATAGAGGCAAAGGCGGAACCTAAGTTGGTAATAATGTCCTTAAGCTCTCCAATTCTAGAAGAATCTTGATCGAATTTTTCGTTAACTAGGTGTTCGTTTTCCCTTCGGTTTTTTAAAGTAACTCCTACGTTAGATCAAAATTGAGTAATATGATTATGATATTTTTCCATGTTTTCAATGATATCTACGGTAGCAACTTTATTTTCACCAATATCAAGACTTTGCATCACATGTTCCAAGGTTAAGATTGTTTCATAAATCATGAGTGGGGTTGAACCTACCAGATTTGTCATAGCATTATCAGAATCAAAGGTATGGCTACCCAAGAAGTTTCCTCCCATAATGGTGTCCAAAACATATCTATTCCAAGGAGAGATACCCACATAAAAATTACGAAGGACAACTGTAGTAGATTGCCTGCGAATATATCTATTTTGAACATTGAAAATTCTATAACAAGTATCTTTTATGTTTTCTCCCTCCCTTTGCTTAAAATTAAGAACTTCATTCTCACGAATACTAGTGATAGTAGCAAGGCCAGCCATGAGTTTAAGCGATCTAACACCTAAGCAAACGGGAAGCAAACAAAAAGACGGACGGAAAAAAGGCGAATAAAAGGAAAATATTTTTGGTATTTTATGAAAATTGTTTTAGAAGTGGGGGAGAGGAAAATGAGAGAGAAATATCAAATAAAGTGAATGCAAGAGATGAGTTTGTGATGGGTACTTGGTAGACGTGATCTTGCTATGTATCCACCCCGACAATGGCGCCAGTAATCTTTCTTGCTACCTCCTGATCTTGTATTGGTTTTCCCTTGAAGAGGAAAGGGTGATGCACTGAAGTAAATAAGTATTTCCCTCGGTTTGTTGAGAACCAAGGTATCAATCCAGTAGGAGGAACAAGCAAGGCTCCAATAGTAGCACCTACACAAATAATCAAACTCTTGCACCCAACGCTATAAAGGGGTTGTCAATCCCTTCAGAGTTATTTGCAAGGATGAGTTCTGACAGAGATAGCTATAAAAGATTGCGGAAACAAAAGTAAAGAAATTGCAGCAAGTCATTTTTGGTATTTTTGGTTTATAGATCTGAAAATATAATATAGAAAATAGCTTCGGGGGCCATAGGTTTCACTAGAGGCTTCTTTAAAAAAGGAAAATAATACGGTGGGTGAACAAATTAGTGTCGAGCAATTGATAGAAAAGAAAATAATATGAAGATATCTAAGGAAAAGGTTATGCATATATGCATCACATCCGTATCAAGTAGACCGAAAGAATTCTGCATCTACTACTATTACTGGACACGTCGACCGACTCCTGCCTGCATCTAGAGTGTTAAGTTCATAAAGAAGAGAGTAACAAATTAATTAAGATGACATGATGTAGAGGGATAAACTCAAGAAATATGATGAGAACCCCATCTTTTTACCCTTGATGGCAACAATACAATACGTGCCTAACTACCCCTACTTTGTCACTTCGTGAGGACACCGCAAGGTTGAACCTAAAACTAAGCACTTATCCCATTGCAAGAATTACCAATCAAGATGCCCAAACCAAACCAATAATTCGAAGAGACTTGCAAAGATATGAAATTTTGCATATAAGAATTCAGAAGAGACTCAAATAATATTCATAGATAGTCTGAACATAAACTCACAATTCATCGGATCTCGACAAACACACCGCACAAAAGAATTACATCAGATTGATCTCCATGAAGATCATGAAGAACATGGTATTTAATATCAAAGAGAGACAAGAAGCCATCTAGATACTAGATATGGACCCGTAGGTTTGTGGTGAACTACTCACACATCATCGGAGGGGCAATGGGGTTGATGCATATGCCCTCCATGATCAATTCCCTCTCCGGCAGATTACCGGAAAAGGCTCCCACATTGGATCTCTTAGGAATAGAGGCTCCCGTCGGCGTAAAAGTATTTTCCTGGCTCTCTTTGGTGATGTGGAAATATTTGGGAATTTATAGGCCAAGATATAGGATTTGGAGACCTGCAGGGGGCCCAGAAGCCAGGGCGTGATGACCCACAAGTATAGGGGATCAATCATAGTCCTTTCGATAAGTAAGAGTGTCGAACCCAACGAGGAGCAGAAGGCTCTGATAAATGAATTTCAGCAAGGTAATAACTGCAAGCACTGAAAGTAGCGGTAACAAGTGATTGTGTAGCGAGGTGAAATGTAGCAAGCAAAGAGTAACAAGTAACAAGTAGTAGCAACGGTGCAGCAAGTGGCCCAATCCCTTTTGTAGCAAGGGACAAGCCTAAACAATGTCTTATAGGAGGAAAAACGCTCCCGAGGACACACGGGAATTTCTGTCATGCTAGTTTCATCATGCTCATATGATTCGCGTTCGTTACTTTGATAGTTTGAAATGTGGGTGGACTGGCGCTTGGGTACTGCCCTTACTTGGACAAGCATCCCACTTATGATTAACCTCTCTCAAAAGCATCCGCAACTACAAAATAAGAATTAATACAAAGTCTAACCATAGCATTAAACTAGTGGATCCAAATCAGCCCCTCACGAAGCAACGCATAGACTGGGGTTTAAGCTTCTGTCACTCCAGCAACCCATCATCTACTTACTACTTCCCAATGCCTTCCTCTAGACCCAAATATGGTGAAGTGTTATGTAGTCGACGTTCACATAACACCACTAGACGAAAAGACAACATATGACATATTAAAATACTGAACGAATATCAAATTCACATGACTATTATTAACATGACTTATCCCATGTCCTCAGGAACAAAAGTAACTAATCACAAAACATAATCATAATCATGATCAGAGGTGTAATGAATAACATCAAGGATCTGAACATAAACTCTTCCACCAAGTAATCCCACTAGCATCAACTACAAAGAGTAATCAACACTACTAGCAACCTTACAAGTACCAATCGGAGTTGCGAGACGAAGATTGGTTACAAGAGATGAACTAGGGGTTGGAGAGGAGATGGTGCTGATGAATATGTTGATGAAGATGCCTCCCCTCCGACGAGAGGAGTGCTGGTGATGACAATGGCGACGATTCCCCCCCTCCAGGAGGGAAGTTTCCCCGGCAGGATCGACCTGCCGGAGCTCTAGATTGGATCTTCCTAAGTTCGGCCACGTGGCGGCGGCGAAACCACAAAAAAGCTCCCTCTTGATTTTTTCTGGACCAGGACGCTTCATATAGCAAAAGAGGGGGGCTAGTGGGCCGTCAGGGAGCCCACAAGCCCCCACTCCGCCATCAGGGGGTGGCGGTGTCAGGGCTTGTGGCGCCCTGTTAGCCCCCCTCCGATAGTTCTTTCGCCCAGTATTTTTTATATAATCCAGAAAAAATCCACGTAACTCTTCAGCGCATTTGGAGATGTGCAGAATAGTGGACTAGGATTTGCTCCTTTTCCAGTCGAGAATTCCAGCTGCCTGAATTCTCCCTCTTCTGATAAACCTTGTAAAATAATAGAGAAAAGTCATAAATATGGCACCACAAGTAATATAACAGCCCAAAAAGCAATAAATATCAACATGAAAGCATGATGCAAAATGGACGTATCAGGGCGCGCCCTGCAGGCTTGTGGCCTGCCGGCAAGTGCCTTGGCCCCTACTCCAAGTCTCCTGGGTGTCTTCTGGTCCAAGAAAAATAGTTCAAGGGATTTTGTTCGGTTTGGTCTCCGTTTAATATTCCTTATCTGCAATATTAAAAAAGTGGAATAAACAGAAACTGGCACTACGCTCTAGGTAATAGGTTAGTCCCCAAAAATAATTTACAATAGCATGCTAATGCATACAAAACATCCAACACATAATATATAATAGCATGGAACAATCAAAAATTATAGATATGTCGAAGACGTATCATTCACCGAGTTGCTCGAGACAAAGTTAGGCATGGGAAAATCATGTGCCGTCTTGTTTGGTTTTTCCTTGTTCCAGTGGAAGATAGCCGGGACCGAGTTAGTAGAGAAATCACTTCTGTAGGCATCTACAGATGCAGCGAATGCTTGCTGGACCAACTCAATTTTCTCTCTGCGCTGCTTTTCTTGCATCCTCAGCTTCTTTCTTCTCGAACGCAGGCTTAACCTTCTCGACGATGTCTGCCTCAGTGAACTTCTTTTTCTGCTTCTTGGCCTCTCGGCCCTCCTTGTAAAATACCTTCCATCTTTTGCCGTCTCTAGTGTCGTGCACACCTCCATATTGCGATCGCTGGTACAAAGGGAGTCCGTTCAGTTTGTTCAAGGCCTGGTTGAGAGGGGTGTCCCAATTGGGCCTCATCGATGAAGACTCACTTTCGGCTGCAGAAGTATCGTGAACCGCTTACGAATGTGTATGTGTGACTTGATCAAAATATAAATGTAAGGTGTGGTAAAAGAATATTTACCAGGATTCTTTACAATCTTCTCATGACCGTGTCTATGTAAAAATCTTCTTTTCGTTGTGCCACTTGTAGAGGGCCCTAATGAAGTCATGCTCCAAGGGGGCGGTGAACGTCGCGAAGGGGTCTGGGATTCCCGCGACATCATTTTCCGCGTCCTCCATATCCAATATGGGCCTTTTGCCAAGTTAGCCCCGGCTTCCATGGCGTTGGTTTCCCGTGTTCCTTTGCTAAAGTGCCTTGAATTTCTCAACCTTAGCCTTGGCTGCTTCGGTTGCCGAAGTGTCCTTGAACTTTTTGAACTCCTCTTCCGTAAGTGTTTGATATTCATCCAAAATATTGGATAGGGGATCCTTAGCTTTAATAGGCCATTTCACCCTCCCTTTCGAGGATGCCAAATCATTGTTGTTGATGCCCACAGCATGATTGTTAATCTTCTTCATGGCAGGATCATCCCACGTGAGTTTCTTTTCATCCCGCCCAGGAAACTGCAATCTCTTGTGTAGATTCGATAGGAGGAATTGCTTGAAATTTTCTTTACCCCTTAAGTCATCATCGTTGATTCTTGCGGTTTCCCTTAGGATGCATCCGAGTTGGTTACTGTAGCACTTGCAAGGTTCATCCGACTCTAATGGGTCACACTTGCCAGGGGCCATCTTTGTGATGACAAGTTGTCCGATGTCGAGCTTGTTAGGTTTTCGTATACTATGCTTCTTTTTGTCACTGATACCTTCTCCTCGGGTACCTTCCCCATGGGTACTTTCCCCTCCTGTCTTGGTACCACCATCGGTGCTGGTGCCATTGATGTCGACGTCAGTGTTAGTACCATCACTGAGGCTGCCTTGCAAACCTTGACTAGGCATAGCAGCCAAATAGTTGAGATAGTTATGTTCACCATCATAATCCATCTCGTTTGCATCATGGTCAGAAGGACCGATTTCTTCCTTGTTCAACATGTTTCCTACAATTAAGTCTCCTTGTTTAATTCTTAAACTATAATAAAATGAGAAAAGGTATAAAACATGTCTATGGTTTCCTGGAATGCCGTTTCATTCCTCTCACAGCAAATCCCGGCACTCGATATGCCTACTTTCTAACACAAGTCATACCAATATTCATAGAAAATTTCGTCATGACCATTACAACAAAGTGGACATATCGAGCACCTGAAGTTTACTAGAATAGAAATGAATCGATATTCCGGCAAAACGTAGGCCACTCGGGTCATTTACCCTGCACATTGTTGGAATTATGCCCTAGAGGCAATAATAAATATAGTTATTATTATAATTCCTGTATCAAGATAATCGTTTATTATCCATGCTATAATTGTATTGAATGAAGACTCATTTACATGTGTGGATACATAGACAAAATACCGTCCCTAGCAAGCCTCTAGTTGGCTAGCCAGTTGATCAAAGATAGTCAGTGTCTTCTGATTATGAACAAGGTGTTGTTGCTTGATAACTGGATCACGTCATTAGGAGAATCACGTGATGGACTAGACCCAAACTAATAGACGTAGCATGTTGATCGTGTCATTTTGTTGCTGCTGTTTTTTCTGCGTGTCAAGTATTTATTCCTATGACCATGAGATCATATAACTCACTGACACCGGAGGAATGCTTTGTGTGTATCAAACGTCACAACGTAACTGGGTGACTATAAAGATGCTCTACAGGTATCTCCGAAGGTGTTAGTTGAGTTAGTATGGATCAAGACTGGGATTTGTCACTCCGTGTGACGGAGAGGTATCTCGGGGCCCACTCGGTAATACAACATCACACACAAGCTTTGCAAGCAATGTGACTTAGTGTAAGTTGCGGGATCTTGTATTACGGAACGAGTAAAGAGACTTGCCAGTAAACGAGATTGAAATAGGTATGCGGATACTGACGATCGAATCTCGGGCAAGTAACATACCGAAGGACAAAGGGAATGACATACGGGATTATATGAATCCTTGGCACTGAGGTTCAAACGATAAGATCTTCGTAGAATATGTAGGATCCAATATGGGCATCCAGGTCCCGCTATTGGATATTGACCGAGGAGTCTCTCGGGTCATGTCTACATAGTTCTCGAACCCGCAGGGTCTGCACACTTAAGGTTCGACGTTGTTTTATACGTATTTGAGTTATATGGTTGGTTACCGAATGTTGTTCGGAGTCCCGGATGACATCACGGACGTCACGAGGGTTTCCGGAATGGTCCGGAAATGAAGATTGATATATAGGACGACCTCATTTGATTACCGGAAGGTTTTCGGAGTTACCGGGAATGTACCGGGAATGACGAATGGGTTCCGGGAGTTCACCGGGGGGGCAACCCACCCCGGGGAAGCCCATAGGCCTTGAGGGTGGCACACCAGCCCTTAGTGGGCTGGTGGGACAGCCCAAAAGGGCCCTATGCGCGTAGGAAAGAAAATCAAAGAGAAAAAAAAAGAGGAGGTGGGAATGGAAGGAAGGACTCCCACCCACCAAACCAAGTCCAAGTCGGTTTGGGGGGAGCCTTCCCCCTTGGACTCGGCCGACCCCCTTGGGGCTCCTTGAGCCCCAAGGCAAGGTCCCCTCCCTCCCACCTATATATACGGAGGTTTTAGGGCTGATTTGAGATGACTTTTCCACGGCAGCCCGACCACATACCTCCACGGTTTTTCCTCTAGATCGCGTTTCTGCGGAGCTCGGGCGGAGCCCTGCTGAGACAAGGTCATCACCGACCTCCGAAGCGCTGTCACGCTGCCGGAGAACTCTTCTACCTCTCCGTCTCTCTTGCTGGATCAAGAAGGCCGAGATCATCGTCGAGCTGAACGTGTGCTGAACGCGGAGGTGCCGTTCGTTCGGTACTAGATCGTGGGACTGATCGCGGGATTGTTCGCGGGGCGGATCGAGGGACGTGAGGACGTTCCACTACATCAACCGCGTTCACTAACGCTTCTGCTGTACGGTCTACAAGGGTACGTAGATCACACATCCCCTCTCGTAGATGGACATCACCATGATAGATGTTCGTGCGCGTAGGAAAATTTTGTTTCCCATGCGACGTTCCCCAACACACATAACCATCATTTTCCACATATCACATGTCCAAATTGCGAATATCACTTGTCCAAATCAAATGTCCACATATCACATGTCCACTTCAAATTTTCATATAAGAGGAAGAAAAATATAGAAACTTGAAGAAAAATGCAAGCAGTCTTTTTTCTTCACAATATTTGGAACTAGTGTTAATCAATTCTGCTTTTTCTTTAAATAACCTATATAGAACTTGAAGAAAAAATGTGCAACCTAAGAACCTAATAAAAATTAACCTAAGTAAATTAACCTAAGAACCTAATAAAAATTAACCTAAGTAAATTAACCTAAGTAAGTTAACCTAAGAACCTAATAGCAACAATTCTGTTTTTTGTTTGAATAGTAATAGAATTAACCATACTGAATTAACCTAAGAACCTAATAGCAACAATAACCTCAGTAAATTAACCTAAGAACCTAATAACTTAACCTAACTAAATTAACCTAAGCAACTTAAATAACAACATTAACCCAAGTAACTTAATCTAACTAAATTAACCTAAGCAACTTAACCAAAGAACCTAATAGAACAAGAACCTAATAACAATAACCTAAGTAAGTTTACCTAAGTAAGTTAACCTAAGAACCTAATAGCAAAAGATATGTTTATTTGTTAAATGACAATAAAAATTAACCTAAGTAAATTAACCTAAGAACCTAATAGCAACAATAACCTAAGTAACTTAACCTAAGAACCTAATAACTTAATCTAACTAAATTACCCTAGCAACTTAAGTAACTAACTTAACCTGAGTAACTTAACCTAACTAAATTAACCTAAGAAACTTAACCTAAGAACCTAATAACAACAAGAACCTAATAACAATAAGATAACTAAATTAACCTGAGTTACTTTACCAAAGTAAATTAACCTTAGCAAAGAGATAGAGAGAGAGAGGAGGAGGGTCGGAGGATTTACAAGGGGCTAGAGGAGACGTAGACGGCAAGGTGGTGCTCGGGGGAGATGCTGGCGATGAGGTGGAGCTTGAGGGAGATGGGTGTGGGTGGTGATGGTGGGCGCCGAAGGGCGATGAGTGGCGACGGCGGTGAAGGAAGAGAGGAACCGAATGGGGAATGGGGTAGCGGAAAGAAGCAGAGGTAGTGGGGGTTATGTATAACTAGTAGTAGCACTTATGCAAAACGCGCTATAGCTATCTTAGATATAGAGAGGGTTTCAGTCCTGCACTAGTGCTATGCTTGCTTAGCTATAGCGTGGGTTCAACAACCGCGCTACTGTTATTTTTCTGTTTCTTTTCATTTACTATTCTATTCCTTTTTCTTATGTTGTTTTATTTTCCTTTTTATTTATCCTTTTTCTATGTCTTTTTAGTTACTATTCTATTCCTTTTTCATGTTGTTGTATTTTCCTTTTCATTTACTTTTTCTTTTTCTCCTCCGAAAGATGACCTCCGAAAGGGATAAATTAATGTATATAACTAAGACGATATATATTACACATTATTTCTCACATAACAATTAAGTGCGTACACAAAATAAATACACATACATATATATATAAATTATGCATGGTTTTTCATTGTCGACATTTTTGTTTTCGAGTGAGCTTCTTTCCCTTCTTGTTCGTTCACGAATAATTGAGTTGTGACTTTTCCTTTTCCATTGAGTACGATCTTTTTTATGTAATGTAGTATTGATTCTTCTTTGGACGTATGCTTCATCATTAATGTCATCTTCCCTCATTGGGTTGCCGTACTGGTCATAGTCTTCCTTGTTGGAGACTCCATCCATTTCCAATGATGTTCCTTTTGCCTCTCCTCACGACAACATGGTTGGCATTACTCGGGTCGGTTATGAAGAAGCATTGTGTCACGTGCTTAGCGTGTACCCATAGCTCGTTTTTTGCGATGGCGTTCATGGTAGTGATCTTGGAGTAGGGTATAGAGATGGTAGTGAAATACCGGTTTTCTCTTTCAACATTCTTAGCCCATCTAATATGGAACATCATCGCACTGTGCAGTCCAGAGTAGTCAAGCTCCCATATCTTCTCCACCATTTCATAGAATCTCTCAGTTGCGGTGTTGTCGTCGGTCATGTATTCCATTGTGATCACCACTGAGTTCTGAAAATAATAGTTCATATCTTTAGCCTCCTTTTAGAACGTGTTTTCGTCGATATCGTATGCCTGACAGGTTGCAATGTTGGTCATGAGGCCATGTGCTAATATCTATAAGAGTAATCCGTCCTTAGAGCTCCCTTCTGTGGGATTAGCAAGAATATGCCATTTGAACCAATACTGGAAAGTGGAGTTGTGCTCCCTATTAACTTTGGCGTTTGATATGCATAGCCCTTTGCCACGATACTTCTTTGTGGCTGTTTCTTTGTGCAGTGTCATGAAAGGATCTACCACATCCAGGTGTTGTAACACTAGTAAGTTTTCTCTGTCAAAGTCGTAGCACTAATCCGAGTAGGCCACATGCGGTTCCCTGCAACTATTGGAGTGACCTTCTCCTTCTAGCCTCCCAAGGTGCTTCTTAACGGGAAAACCAACACCAGGCCGATCTCCGATATATAGATAATTCTTGCAGAAAGAGATGCACTGTTGTGTCAGATAGCCCTGGATGATGCTTCCGTCCATACGGGACATTCTATGAATGAATCCTTTGATGACCCCATTCATCCTCTTGAACGACATCATGTTGTGCAGGAATGATGACCCCAAGTCTATTATGACGTCCACAATGTGGACACACAGATGCACCATGATGTCAAAGAATGCGGGGCGGAAGTACATCTCAAGATCATTTTGTATCACAACGATCTCTTCATGTAGCCTTCGGATCTGCTTCACACTGATCGAGTTTCGAGAGATGACATTGAAAAAGGTGTAGAAACAAATAAGTGTGTCACAATTGTGCTTGTACATTATCCCTCTAAGGGCAACAAGTAGTATCTGCGCCATCATCACATGACAGTCATGGGACTTCATCCCGGTAAACCTTCTCTTCTTCGTGTCTAGAAATTTTCTTATCTTCCCACGGTAACCATAACTAACTTTGATTCCCGTAAGGCACTTGAAGAATTGATCTATCTCAGCCGGACTTAAGGTGAAGCAAGAAGGGGGGCAATAATCCTCTTCCTTCACTTTTTTGCCCCTCTTCTCCCGCGCCTCCATATCCGTCTTTGTCTTCTTTGACTTTTTACGAGGCGGCATGTGCACATCTGCCCTGATATTCAAATATTGCTAGTGATTTCTATCCTTCGGCCCATCCTTGGTCTTTTCCGTCATGTTCATCAGTGTCGCAAGCAAGCTCTCCAGGACATTCTTACAGATATGCATTTGATCAAGGAAATGAGGCCTGTCTAGTTTGTGCATGTAATCCAAGTCCCAGAAAACAAACCTCATCTTCCATACCTTCAGTAGCAGCTTCGAAGCCATTTTCATCGTTTTTCCCGACGTGGGGCAATGTTCCTAGTTTTTCAACAATTCATCAATATCGGCGCCGCTCTACTTACATGGAGGTCCTTGATGCTCAACCTCACCATTGAATAGATCCCCATGGTTTTTCCACGGGTCGTCCTTCTCGAGCCACCTTTGATGCCCCATGTACAAAATTTTCCCACACATGTCTCCTTTCGTTGATGTTAGTTGCTGAGACGTCGTATCATCCATGCACCGCGTGCAGCCACAACATCCGTGGCACAACTGGCCTGCAACATATTCATAACCGATATAGTCGTGCACCGTTGATGACCCACAAGTATAGGGTTCAATTATAGCCTTTTTGATAAGTAAGAGTGTCGAACCCAAGAAGGAGCAGAAGGAAATGACAAGTGGTTTTCAGCATGGTAATGTCTGCAAGTACAAAAATTGGAAATAGCTGAGTAGTTTGATAGCAAGATAATTTGTAACAAGCAAGTAACGATAGTAGTAACAAAAGTGCAGCAAGGTAACCAAATCCTTTTGAGGCAAAGGACAGGCCAAAACGGTCTCTTATGATAAGCAAAATGTCCTTGAGGGTACACTGGAATTTCATCTAGTCACTTTCATCATGTTGGCTTAATTCGTGTTCGCTACTTTGATAATTGGGTATGTGGGTCGAACGGTGCTCAGGTGTTGTTCTTACTTGAACAAACCTCCTACTTATGATTAACCCTCTCACAAGCATCCGCTACTACAAGAAAAGTATTAAGAATAAATTCTAACCATAGCATTGAACTTTTGGATCCAATCGGTCCCTTACGGAATAGTGCATAAACTAGGGTTTAAACTTCTGTCACTCTCGCAACCCATCATCTAATAACTACTCCACAATGCATTCCCTTAAGCCCAAATATGGTGAAGTGTCATGTAGTCTACGTTCACATGACACCACTAAGGGAAACACAACATACATATCATCAAAATATCGAACACATATCAAGTTCACATGATTACTTGCAACATGATTTCTCCCGTGACCTCAAGAACAAAATAACTACTCACAAATGATAATCATGCTCAAGATCAGAGGGGTGTTAAATAGCATAATGGATCTGAACATATAATCTTCCACCAATCATGACCAGGTGCGGCATCAAATGACCATCCTCATATGGGTAGAGCCAAACTCCTCCTTTGTATCTTCGACATGGACATAAAATCTGTGTTCGGTTATTATCATTCTTGTCTTGCACCGCCGACCGCAACCACCTTTCCGCCATCGTTCCACTGACCATCATGAATGCATGCGCGGTATTAAACAAATTGATTATAAAAATGCATGCATGCATCAAAGTCATACAAACATTCAGCATGACCTTTCCTATAAATAGGACATATAGAGTTTGCCCGAAATTAGCCGAAATGAAAATAAACCGACATTTCGTTAAAACATAGGCAACTCAAGCACAATTTGGCAGCAACTATGTCATATCGCACACACAATTTCCATCATATCACCCAATTATGTCATATCGCACACATACACATATTTCCATTGTTGTAGAAGCACAAATTTTTAATCACCTATCTCATAACGCCCAATTATGTCTTATCGCACACATACGGTGATGATGACTTGTCGATCGGTGTGGCCACACACCTAGGGAAATATCAAAAGTGGATAAAGATTACTTAATGACATGGCTAGATCTAGTTAGGGAGCTACATAGGTCAATTCATTAAATGAGTGGAACTAGCTAGTTGGGGAAGGCGATGACTCTAACTAGTGGAGGGGGAGGAAAAAGAGAAATGACACTACTAGGAAAAGACATGCTAGTGGAGCACCTGTTTTGGCTAATAATGGCGCACTACAGGTGCACCACTAGCATCACGCCATTAGAATTTTTTACTGCCAGGTGCGCCATTAGTATAGCCCATGGTGCTCCATTAGTATGCCTCCCAGTGGCCATATTTACCCATGTGCTCTGTCTTACTAATGGCGCACTAGTTGACGATGCGCCACTAGTGTGCTTTTTGAAGTGCACCAGTAAAGTGCTGAGTGGTGCGCCACTAGTAAGAAGTCTTTGCTGAGAGCATAAAATCTTTGCTGAGAGCCACATGACATCAGAGATTCTGGCATATATATGTTTTGTTTCAAAACCACAAATTCAACAACACATAACATATATATCAAATATATAATACATAATAAGTGCCTAATAGTTTGACTGATCCACAACACATATCATATATGCAAAGTTGCATAACAAATTTCATGATCCATATATCAAAATTCCATAGCATCGATACATCCAAAATTCCATAGCATCCATATATACATATAGTTCCATAGAATCCATACATACATAGCTCCATAGCAAATATAATACACAATGATACTTTGTGGGCATTAGTAAGTAATATTTGGCACTAAAACAAATGCCTTCATGTCCATATCGTAGTCCAAAGAGCATCCGCGTGGCAACCTACAAGATGAAATCATCAACATGTCAAATTTAACACTCTAAATCATGAAGATCTTCAAGAATGGTCTCTAATTATAAATTTGATCTTAAAATGGGTAAATGATCTCTACTTACATGTTTTGAAGAGCTAAAAACCCATGCCTAGTCCCAATGATTAAAGGAAAATTACATATGTCAAAAGGAAATAAGGAACGCAATCCTGAAATTCATCCACACTCAGCTGATGCCTCCCTCCCTGCCTCCCTCTCTCTCCCTCTCTCTCTCTCCCCTCTCTCTCTCCCGCTCTCTCTCCCCCTCATTCTTTATTATGATTCAAAGGCTAGAACATTGGTTCAGGTGCCAGCAGTAACTATAACGTATAAATGGATAATAAATTCATATAAAGAAACATAACTGTAACAAAACAGAGTCAAGAGCACATAGATCCTTGGGGAAAATATGATAATTCATGAATTAGTACAGATGACGAGCACCGCTTCTCAAAATGCATTTGCAAGTGTTAACAGTCAAGCAATGCTAGGTAATTCAGATATGACTATGTATGGCCACAAATTAACAGCCAAGCAATGCTAGGTAGAAGAAGGCATTCACAGCCAGCAGTCGAATACAAAAGATTACATACAAGATAATAAAGGTAGAGACAGCAGCAAAGTGGGAAACAAGAGTTATATAATAAGATTATATGCTCCTTTGGTCATTCATGTAGAGAATATAAAGGACATCAGACCACAAGAAGATGGATCAGAGATTAACCCTAGCCTATATAGTGATTTTGTATGGCCCGCAGCTAATAAATCTCTGGAGTTTTTTTTTGGGTCAAAAGCACGGGATTATGAAGCCAATCATGTATGTAAACCCTAACCTAATCCAATTGGATCGAATCCAAGCCAATCGCCAATAAGTCTAGCCTAAGCAGTATACCAGGATCTAGAAATACTAGATCTATAAATCAGAGGGAGGAGAGGGGAGGGGAGGAGATTTGATGTATACCAGGATGAGGTCGAAGAGGGTTGCCTGGTCAACCTTGACGAGTTCTGCATCCCAGTTCTTGAGGTCCTCAGCGGGAGCGGCGGGGGTGGCAGCGGCGGAGTCGGTGTCGGAGGAGGTCCAGGCGTCTAGTGGCTTTGCCTGGACGTGCTTGTTGCAGTACTCGATGATCTTGGATTCGATCCGATTGTGTTCATCAGAATGGCCAGCTTTTGTGAAGACACAAAACAACATAGATAACGTAATTCAAACATTTGGAAATCACAGAAAATTGATTACATACCATGAATGTATGTATTGAATGTAGAAGAACATAGGCAATATAATGTGGAGAGTAAATACATACTCTTGTCTGGTTTGTCAACAACTCACCATAGTTCAGAGAACAAAGATTATTGGCAGATAAAAATGACCAAAGCAAAGTAGAATAGACTAGCAATAGAGAACCAAAACATCGCAGGTACAATCCTGGATATGTCCATTTCATTCCACAGAACTAAGAGCTAGATACCAGGTAAGCAGATAGATATCTCATACTATGTGCTCGGCAAGTGCCAGGATCTTGAGATGCTTCTTCTTCCCGACCTCGTGGATGACCGGACCAAGGAAGTTGGTGCCAATCAGCTCTCCCTTATTGTTCACGATGACGATCGCATTGTCGTCGAACTGGACCTTGCTGCCGTCGCTACGCCCCTTCTTCATGGCAGCACGGACGACCACCCCATAGACCACGTCTCCTTTCTTGACCTTGCCGCGAGGCTGCACTTCCTTGACAGAACCGTTGATCATGTCCCCGAGGCTCGCTCCTTTCTTTCCTCTAAGGGACCGTATGCACATAATCCGCTTGGCTCCGGAGATGTACACCTCCTTGAGGTTTGTTCTCATCTGGATGAATGTTCTGATTTGCTGAAACCAGAGCAGGGACGCGTGTTACCACCACTATCTACTTTGAAAACATCTATGACTAGGTAAACAAGTACCTCAAGAAAATTATGCATTGCTCACTTCGAGCAAATATCCTCTTAGTTTTGCATCATTTCGAGCTCTTACATTATGGCCCTCTTCCAGTTTACAGAAAACAGAGCAAAGAAAAATGCTTAGAGAATGCCTCATGAAGAGAACCCCAAATAATGGAGCTCAACAAGTCATAGGAATCTAGCTTGTAACCGTATTGTAGACAACTAAGACAACCAAAGAAAAATCCCAGATCAATAGTAACACAAGCTATTCAACGATTTAACAAACTACTTAGAGCAATAGAAGATATAAAACATTGTATGGAACTTTTGAGTGCTCAAGATAAAAGGTTAGCACATGACTTTAAACAGGTCATATTTGTTCTTATTACTAACAAATCAAGCATTTTTGGTTTGAAGGAAGCAGCTATACCTGGCAGACAGCATTAGGACGAGATGGTCTTGCCACCGTTTCAATAGACGAGGTAACGCCCCCGTACAGATTGTTTCCAAGGCTTCCCATCATAGCACGCCCAACTACATAGACAAAGATAAGTGTTTGCATCATGTTATTTTGCTGAGCATCACAAGACAAAAGCAACTGGTAAGATTTCAAAGGAATCCAGAGAGAAGATTTGACTAGAGATATAGGGTTCCCTGATACTCCCACCTAATCATTTTCTTACAGTGAGGACATCAGTCAGTGATTTTCTTATAGAGAGTTGTTTAAGCATTTAAGTTACAGAGTTAACCATAATCACAATCACCACAAGATGACATCCGTATAAGCATTTAAGTTATACTCTTTTTCCTTGAGGCAAACACATAGTCTGAAGTTTGGTGTGGCCAAGGTTCAAGTAGCAGACCATTCAGACAGAGGTTTAACTAGTAGTAGTAGTCAAGATTTTTCTCCAAGGATTTAATAAATTAACAAACCGTGTTCTTCTCCCACCAATGCCGCCAATCACAGATTGCATTTTAGCAGTTTTGATCTTTGCAAAGAGTAATAAACCGATAACACAAAAACATTACATGCCGTGAAGATGTGTGTTGGATCAAATTCCATATGAACAACTCTTGTGTGCTACAATATCAAGTAAGTAACTGCTAGGAATGTCAAGTTTGGACTGACTAAGGTGGCTCAAGTAGCAAGACTTTGAGAAGGCTCAGAAGTTTGGGTACCTGAAGAGCACTTTGACCTGAGGAACGCTGCCATTTCGTCCCGCCCTACGCCTTCCTGCAGAACAAAAATGTCTCAACATGTACAATAGCACCACCATGGAGCAATCCTCCTAACACAGGACCGGTGGAACCAAGTCTGGCACGCGCGCGCAAAGGAATCAAAACGAACGGCAAGACCGGCAAAGCTAGGGCTTCCTTACACCAGAAGGTCTCGCGCGGCCCGACGGATCTCCGCTCCTCGCTGGTTCGGTAGGAGAACGCTGCCGACGAGGAAGGAGAGCTCGGGGTGGCGGCTCCATGGCGACCGCCTCCAAAATGTTTTGACCGGGAATTGTCTGCGACTCCATGGCGACCGCCTCCTCCACCTCGAACTCCTCGCCGTCCGAGCTCTTAAGCCTGATCATCTTCTTCTCGCCGGCGTCTCCCGCGGGCATCATCGCCTCGGAGCTGCTGTCGAGGGGGATCAGGAGACGAGGAAACCCTAGCGAGATGAGGAAGCGCGGCGGCGGCGAAGGAAGAGGAAAAAGCTGGGAGCTTTGCGGGTGGGTGGGTTCCATGAGCGAGAGGAGGGAAACTGCAGTGGCGCAGTGGGTGAGTGGTGGCATTACTAGTTAAACTAGTAATGGCACACTCGGCCCCGGTGCGCCATTAGTACTTTTGGAAAAATAAGTTTGTTAGTAGTGGCGCACCGTGTGTGTGGTGCGCCATTAGTGTCCATCACACTAATGGCGCACCTGCACATGGTGCCCCACTGCTATATAGTAGTGGCGCACCACTTGTCTGGTGCGCCATTAGTGTCTATATTATTTATAGCCCTTTTACTAGTAGTGTGAGTTGCATTAATGGACGTGGTGTAGTTAGTTAGAAGCAATATGGAGAGACAAAGAGAGGTAGGAGAAAGAGAGTAATGGGGGAGAAGTAGTGAGGAAGCATAAAAGTGAGGGGATAGGAGGTGGGAGCTAGGGGAAAGTGAAAGTAAGAGAGGATGTGGGAGGGGAGTGGAAGGAAAAGGTGGTGGCTACGCTTCAGTAGTAGGGCGGGTGAAGGAAATGCGCTGCTGCTAATGTAGTAGCACTAGTGCGCTATGTCGGCAAGCATTACTGTTTAGTGGGGCCCTCCATGTGGGCATGTTCAAATTTATCAGTAGCACCCTGCTAGAAAAACACGCTACTACTATCCTGTTAGCAGTCGCACGGTTATAAAAGGGCACTACTACTAGAACTAGCCTGGTGCTAGCGGGGTGGCAATTTTAGCAGTGGTGCGTTCTCGTCTGGCCGCGCTAGTGCTATGTGGATACAAGTAGAGATGGGTGTTACACACGCTACTGATAATTAGCAGTAGCAACCCGTTTTATACCGCGCTGCTGATAAGCATGTGTGTATAAGGTATCCCTAGTAATGTTATGTTTTCTGTCACGCTAGTGATGGGCATGTTTATGCCAAATTTGTTGGTTCTTCTTATGAGTACATTGAATGGTCTATTTGTGTCCCTAAGTTCCTTGTGACTAACATGAAATCACCCATTAAAGAATAGGTACCTAATCCAAGCATTGATCTCTTGTAGGAGTTAGCTTCCGGAGGAGTGTCATGGTTGCTTGATAGTGGAGAAACAAATCATATGACTCGAAGCAAAGACTTGGTGGCGGATTTTCATTCTAATCCTTCCTTGGCCACTGAAGTCTCCTTTGGTAATAATACAAGTTCAAAGATATTGGGTTTTGGCAAGGTGGTAATATCTAAGAAATCATCCATAGAGAATGCCATACTTGTTAAGACCCTTGCATACAATTTAGTTTCCATTCGTCAACTTGCAATCACGGGTTTTTGTACCTTATTTGGTGTTGATACCGTGGACCTTTTGTGGAGCAAGACTCTTAAGGTAGCCTTTGTTGGGCATGTCAAAAACGGTCTCTGTGTGGTTAACTTTCCGGAGCGACCCATTGAGACCGCGACTTGCCCAATTGCTAAAGTTGATGTGGGATGGCTTTGGCATCACTAGCTAGCCCATGTCCATATGGTTGCAAAGTCTCCTCAAAGGGTACCACGTTCACGGACTAAAAATGTGTTTTTTTTGCGAAAGATCGTTCTTGAAGTGCTTGTATCGAAGGAATGCAAGATGAGACGAGTCACCGACCCATGACTACCATCTACTCAAAAAGGACCTTGGAGCTCCTTGACATGGATCTCTTGTTGGGGAACGTTGCATGGGAAATTCCTACGTACACCCAAGATCAATCTATGGAGATGTATAGCTACGAGAAGGAGGGTGCATCTACATACTCTCGTAGATCGCTAAGAAGAAGCATTAAGAAACGCGGGTGATGTAGTCGAATATCTTCACGATCCAATCATGATCCATCCCGATATAGCACCGAACGGGCGACACCTCTGCGTTCAGCACATGTACGGCTCGACGATGTCTCTGCCTCCACAATCCAGCGACCGTAGGAGAAGTAGTAGATGACTTGTCCGACAGCACGACGACGTGGTAATGGTGGTGGTGGTGCAATCACAGCAGGGCTTTGCCAAGCGCTACTGTGATGCGACGGAGGAGAAACCATCTGTAGTGAGAGGGAGGGCGCCGCCAAGGCCTAGTGTGTTAGTTGCCTCCCTCTCCTCTCATATATATAGGAAACGGGTGGAGCAGGCCAGCCTTGGATTTCCCCTAGGAGTGGTGGCGGCCAAGGTGAGCAACCTTGCCACCCAAGGCAAGGGGTGGCACCCCACCTTGGGCTGCCCTACCCTTTGGCCGCTTGGGCCTTTTGGTGGGAGGGGCGCCCAGCCCACCAGGGGCTAGTACGCCTCTCTCTCACCCAATGGGTCCCTCGTGGGAAGGTGGACCCTCCTGGTGGACCTCAGAACACTTCCATCATCTCTATTAAAAAACCGGTAAGCCCCGGAACTTTTTTGGAACTCGAATACCAACTTCCCATATATGAATCTTTACATCCAGACCACTCTAAAGCTCAATGTCATGTCGGGGAGCTAATACGGGACTCCCAACAACTTTCAGTCAGCTATATATATAAGTGAACAATATTGTATAGTCACAAACGTAAATCGTGGGGACCCTACGGGTTCGAGAACTATGTAGACATGACTGAGACACCTCTACGGTTAATAACAAGTAGCAGCCCGTGGAATTCCATATTCTTTCCTACATATCCTACAAAGATCTTTATCCTTCGAACCATGACACCAAGGATCCAATCAATCCCATATGTGGTTCCCTTTGTTCAGCGGTATATTACTTGCTCGAGATTCGATCGTCGGTATCTCCATACCTAGTTCAATCGCATTACCGGCAAGTCTCTTTACTCATTTTATAATTCAAGATCCCGTGACTAATTCCTTAGTCACATTGCATGCAAGCTTCTTGTGGTGTTGTATTACCGAGTGGGCCATAGATACCACTCAATCATACAAAGTGAGAAATCTTTTTCTCTATCCATGCCAACCCATTAGAAACCCTTGGAGATACCTGTAGAGAATCTTTATGATCACACAGTTATGTTGTGACATTTGATACACACAAGGAATTGCCTCGGTGTTAGGGAGTTGCATGATCTCATGGTTTTTGGAACTGATACTTGACACGCAGAATGAAATAGCAATAAACTTAATGATACAACCACATGCTGATCTTATGGTTGGGTCTTATCAATAACATCATTTCCCTAATGATGTGATACCCTTATCAAATGACAACTCATGTCTATGGCTAGTAAACCTTAACCATATTTGATCAATGAGCTAGTCTAGTAGAGGCTTACTAGGGACACGGTGTTGTCTATGTATCTAAACATGTATCTCAGTTTCCAATCAATGCAATTATATCATGGATAATAAACGATTATCATGAACAAGGACATATGATAATAACCACTTTATTACTGCCTCTAGGGTATATTTACAACATCTATTCGGTCCTCCATCTTTTCATATTCTTGGGGGAATAAAGTATTGATTGATGATTATGGATAATTACTCAAGATATACTTGGGTATACTTCTTCAAGTGGAAGAGTGAGACCCAACAAATTGTCATCGAATTTTCCAATGAAGATCAGCGTCAACATGAGGCAAATACATTGATGATTAGAAGTGATATTGCGACCGAGTTCAAGAAGTACACCTTGGATGCGTTTCTTAATTATGAGGGGATCAAGACCAAATAAGCTACAACATACAACCCTCAACAAAATGGTTTTGCAGAAAGGAAGAATCGGATGTTGATGGACGTGGTAAGGATCATAATGGCAGAATTCAAATCGTCGTATAACTTTGGGGCCAAATCCATTAACACCTCATGTCATGCATCTAATCGTCTATGAAATTCTTACCAACAACAAGCCCATCCTCAAGTACTTTTTGGTATTCGGTTGTAAGTGTTTCATTCTCAAGAGGGCATTAGTTCTGTTATGCTACAAGCTCTCGCACTTACCATGTCCTCAACAAGTCCAATGGACTCATTGAGGAGACATGTAACGTGGTGTTTGATGAAAATAATGTCTCCCAAGTGGAGCAACGTGGTCTTTGTAATATATGTGATGAAATTCCTCCCCAGCCACGGACAGCAAAGCCCTTTGCCGTCTGCCAGCACACGTCAAAGATTTGGCTCGGCCCTTTGCTGTCTGCCTTCCCCTTCTTTGCCATCTGCAGGCAGATGGCAAAGATTTGGCTTATGGCAAAAACTCCCTTTGCCATCAGCCATATCTTTGCCGTTTGTTTTGTGGAAACTGATGGCAAAGAGGCTCTTTCGCATCAGCCAGTAGATGGCAAAGAACTGCTTGATGGAAAATCACCTGATTCGAGTAGTGTATGTAGATACCGCAAGTTACTGTGAATAGTTTCTTGGGAAGAGGCAAGGATTATGGTGTCACTTGTGACAACGTGCCTCTTTACTATGACAACTAAAGTGCAATTCAGATATCAAACAACCCAGTTCAACACTTCAAGACGAGACATATTGATATTCGTTAGCACTTCATCCAGGATCATATCAAGCGTGGGGAGAATGATCTTATTAACATCAACTCTAAGGACTAACCTGCAGATATGTTCACGAAGCCACTAGATGAAGCAAGATTTTGGGAGTTAAGGCATGAACTAAATATCATTGATTTGAGCAATGTGGATTGACGTATTGCACAACCCCGCCACTCTAATTATATTATCTTGTTTAGATGTAGGCATGGATTTAGGGGGAGTATTGTTCTCTCAATTAAATCTCCCTCCCCCTATTATGCATAAACTTATCAAGTGTTTCACAATAGTCATATTTTCTGACATATGTGCTTGAAAGGCGAGTTTTGGTCATGGGCCCAAGGTTCAAATCTTCACGGTGCCATACCAATTGAGTCAAACATAGGTGGCTTCGGCCAACACCCCCTGCCAGTGAGGCATTCGCTTTTGAGAGCTAATACGTCCATTTTGCATCATGCTTTTATGTTGATATTTATAGCTTTATGGGCTGTTATTACACTTTACAGTACAATACTTATGCCTTTTCTCTCATATTTTATGATGTTTACGTGAAGAGGCAGAATGCCGGCAGCTGGAATTCTGGTCTAAAAAAAGAGCAAGTTTGAAATACATATTCTGCGCAACACCAAACGCCGTGAAAATCAACGAGGAATTATTTTTTATTTTATAAAAAATACTGGGCGGAAGATGTACCGGAGGGTAGCTACCAGTAGGCCACAAGCCTTCCAGGCGTAGCCTACCCCTGGTAGCGTCTGGGTGGCTTGCGGGCCCCCTGTTGCCCCTCCGGCTCCCATAAGGAGGGTTTCATCCTAGAAAAAATCAAGAGGAGTCTTTTCGGAGGATTCGCCGCCGCCACGAGGCAGAACTTGAGCAGAACCAATCTAGAGCTCCGACAGGACGATCCTGCCGGGAAAACATCCCTCCCGCAGGGGGAAATCGTCGCCATCGTCATCACCAACACTCCTCTCATCGGAGGGGACTCATCACCATCAACATCTTCATCAGCACCATATCATCTCCAAACCCTAGTTCATCTCTTGTAACCAATCTCCGTCTCGCGACTCCGGTTGGTGCTTGTAAGGTTGCTAATATTGTTAATTACTCTTTGTAGTTGATGTTAATTGGATTACTTGGTGGAAGATTATATGTTCAGATTCTTGATGCTACTCATTACCTCTGTGGTCATGATTATGATTATGCTTTGTGAGTAGTTACTTTAGTTCCTGAGGACATGGGATAAGTCATGCTATAAGTAGTCATGTGAATTTGGTATTCGTTGGATATTTTGATGTGTTGTATGTTGTTTTTCCTCTAGTGGTGTTATGTGAACGTCGACTACATAACACTTCACCATTATTTGGGCCTAGAGGAAGGCATTGGGAAGTAGTAAGTAGATGATGGGTTGCTAGAGTGATAGAAGCTTAAACCCTAGTTTATGCGTTGCTTCGTAAGGGACTGATTTGGATCCACTAGTTTAATGCTATGGTTAGACTTTGTCTTAATTCTTCTTTCGTAGTTGCAGATGTTTCAGAGAGGGGTTAATCATAAGTGGGATGCTTGTCTAAGTAAGGGCAGTACCCAAGCGCTGGTCCACCCACATATCAAACTATCAAAGTAACGAACGCGAATCATATGAACATGATGAAAACTAGCTTGACAGAAATTCCCATGTGTCCTCGGGAGCGTTTTACCTCCAATAAGACTTTGTCCAGGCTTGTCCCTTGCTACAAAAGGGATTGGGCCACTTTGCTGCACCATTGTTACTTTTGCTACTTGCTACGAATCATCTCACTACACCACTACTTGTTATTGATAATTTCAGTGCTTGCAGATATTACCTTGCTGAAAACCACTTGTCAGATCCTTCTGCTCCTCGTTGGGTTCGACACTCTTACTTATCAAAAGTACTACGATAGATCCCCTATACTTGTGGGTCATCAAGACTCTTTTCTGGCGCCGTTGCCGGGGAGTGAAGCACCTTTGGTAAGTGGAACTTGGTAAGGAAACATTTATATAGTTTGCTAAAATATATTGTCAATTGTCACTATGGAAACTAATCCTTTGAGGAACTTGTTCGGGGTATCTTCACCTCAAACGGAAGCACAAAGAGTTGCTCCTCAACCTGCTGCACCTACTTAAAATATTTGCTACGAATTTCCTTTGGGTATGCTTGAGAAACTGCTGGCTAATCCTTTTACAGGAGATGGAACATCACATCCATACTTGCATCTAATCTATGTAGATGAAGTTTGTGGTTTATTTAAGATGGCAGGTTTGCCCGAGGATGAGGTCAAGAAGAAGGTCTTTCCCTTATCTTTGAGGGATAAGGCATTGACATGGTATAGGCTATGTGATGATACTGGACCATGGAACTACAATCGGTTGAAATTGGAATTTCACCAAAAGTTTTATCGTATGCATTTAGTACATGGTTATCAGAATTACATTAATTATTTTTGGCCTCGTGAAAGATAAAGCATCGCTCAAGCTTGGGGGGGCTTAAATCAATGTTATATTCATGCCCCAACCATGAGCTCTCGAGAGAAGTTATCAGTCAGAACTTCTATGCTCGGCTTCCTCATGATGATCGAACCATGCTTGACACTTCTTGTACCGGTTCTTTTATGAAGAGAGATATTGACATCAGATGGAATTTAGTGGAAAGAATTAAACGCAACTCTGAAGATTGGGAGCTTGATGAAGGTAAGGAGTCATGTATGAATTTGAAGTTTGATTGCGTTAAACCCTTTGTTTAAACTAATACCTTTTGTGATTTTAGCGCTAAGTATGGACTTGACTATGAGATAGGAGCTTCATTGTGTGAATCATTTGCTGCTCATATTGATCTCCCCAAAGAGAAGTGGTTTAAATATCATCCTCCCTTATAAGTAAATGTAGTTAAACCCAATCCAGTTGAAGAGAGAGTCATTGCCTATAATGATCCTGTTGTTCCCAGTGCTTATATTGAGAAACCACCTTTCCCTGTTAGGATAAAGGATCATTCTAAAGCTTGAACTGTGATACGTAGGGGCTACATTAGAACACCGACACCCCCTGAGCAAATTAGAGTTGAACCTAGCATTGCTATTATCAAAGACCTCCTGTCCGACAATGTTGATGGCCATGATATTCACTTCTGTGAAGATGCTGCTAGAATTGCTAATCCACATGCTAGAGACAAAAATAGGCCTATTGTTGGCACGCCTGTTGCTTCTGTTAAGATAGGAGATCATTGTTATCATGGCTTGCGTGATGTGGGTGCTAGTGTTAGTGCAATACCTCAATTCTTATATGATGAAATGAAAGACAAGATTACACCTGTTGAGATAGAACCCATTGATGTCACTATCCAGCTTGCCAATAGAGATACTATCTGCCGTGTGGGAATCGTTAGAGATGTTGAAGTCTTGTGTGGTAAAATGAATTATCCTGCTGATTTCCTCATTCTTGCTACCACACAAGATAGCTTTTGTCCCATTATATTTAGCAGACCTTTTCTCAATACTGTCAATGCTCATATTGACTGTGAGAAGCAAACTGTCACTATTGGCTTTGAAGGTGTGTCACACGAGTTCAATTTCTCCAAGTTTGGTAGACAACCTCATGAAAAAGAGTTGCCTAGTAAGGATGAAACTATTTCCTTAGCTTCTATTGCCGTGCCTCCTACTGATCCCTTAGAGCAATACTTGCTTGAGCATGAAAATGATATGCATATGGATGAAAGGGATGAGATAGATAGAGTTTTCTTAGAACAATATCCTATCCTTAAGAATAATTTGCCTATTGAACTGCTTGGTGATCCACCCCCACCAAAGGGTGATCCTGTGTTCGAGCTTAAACAGTTGCCCGATACTCTTAAGTATGCTTATCTTGATGAAAAAGAGATATATCCTGTTATTATTAGTGCTAGCCTCTTAGAGCATGAAGAAAAGAAGTTACTACGAACTCTGAGGAAGCACCGTGCTACTATTGGATATACTCTTGATGATCCTAAGGGCATTAGTACCACTCTAGGCCAGCACAAGATTAAAACCGATCCTGATTCCAAACCAGTTGCTGATCATCAACGGAGATTAAATCCTAAGATGAAAGAGGTAGTAAGAAAAGAAATACTAAAGCTCCTGGAAGCAGGTATTATCTATCATGTTGCTCATAGTGATTGGGTGAGTCCGGTGCATTGCGTCCCTAAGAAGGGAGGCATTACCTTGTCCTTAATGATAAGGATGAATTGACCCCACAGAGGATTATTACTGGCTATAGGATGGTGATCAATTTTAGGAAATTGAATAAGGCCACTAGGAAAGATCATTACCCTTTGCCTTTTATCGACCAAATGCTAGAAGTACAGTCTAAACACACACACTTATGCTTTCTAGACGGTTATTCTGGTTTCTCCCAAATACCAGTTGCACAATTTGATCAGGAGAAAACCACTTTCACCTGCCGTTTCGGTACCTTTGCTTACAGACGTATGCCTTTTGGTTTATGTAATGCACCTGCCACCTTTCAAAGATGTATGATGGCTATATTCTCTGACTTTTGTGAAAAGATTGTTGAGGTTTTCATGGATGATTTCTCCGTTTATGGGTCTCCTTTTGATGATTGCCTCAGCAACCTTGATTGAGTCTTGCAGAGATGTAAAAATACCAATCTTGTCTTGAATTGGGAGAAGTGACACTTTATGTTTAATGAAGGCATCGTCGTAGGATATAAAATTTCTGAAAGAGGTATTGAAGTCGATAATGCTAAGGTTGATGCAATCGAGAAAATGCCATACCCCACAGATATCAAAGGTATAAGAAGTTTCCTTGGTCATGCTGGTTTCTATAGAAGGTTCATTAAAGACTTCTCTAAGATTTCTAGGCCTCTTACCAATCTCTTGAAAAAGGATATTCCTTTTGTTTTCGATGATGATTGTGAGGAAGCCTTCGAAATACTTAAGAAGGGCTTGATAACTGCGCCTATTGTTCAACCACCTGATTGGAACTTACCTTTTGAAATCATGTGTGATGCTAGTGATTATGCTATTGGTGTTGTTCTAGGACAAAGAGTTGATAAGAAGTTGAATGTTATTCACTATGCTAGTAGAACTCTAGACAGTGCCCAAAGAAACTATGCTACTACGAAAAATGAATTTTTAGTAGTCGTGTTTGCATGTGAAAAGTTTAGATCTTACATAGTTGATTCCAAAGACACTATTCACACTGATGATGTTGCTATTAAATACCTCATGGAGAAGAAAGACGCTAAACCTAGATTCATCAGATGGGTTCTCTTTCTACAAGAATTTGATTTACATGTTGTTGACAGGACGGGTGCTGATAACCCCGTGGCAGATAACTTGTCTAGGTTGGAGAATGTTCTTGATGACCCACAACCTATCGATGATAGCTTTCCTGATGAGCAATTGAATGTCATCAATGCTTCACGTAGTGGACCGTGGTGTGCTGATTATGCAAACTATATTGTTGCCAAATATATACCACCTAGTTTCACATACCAGCAAAAGAAGAAATTCTTCTTTGACTTGAGACATTACTTTTGGAATGATCGTCAACTTTATAAGGAAGGAGTAGATGGTGTTATTAGATGTTGTGTACGTGGACATGAACAGGGACAGATCATACAGAAATGTCACTCCGAGGCCTATGGAGGACACCATGCGGCAGATAGAACTGCACACAAGGTATTGCAATCAGGTTTCTATTCGCCCAACCCTCTTCAAGGACGCCCGTAAGTTTGTCTTGTCTTGTGACGAATGTCAAAGAATAGGTAATATCAGTAAACGCCAGGAAATGCCTATGAATTATTCACTTGTCATTGAACCATTTGATGTTTGTGGCTTTGATTATATGGGACCTTTTCCAAAATCCAAAGGGTATACTCATATCCTAGTTGCTGTCGATTACATCACTAAGTGGGTAGAAGCTATCCCAAGTAGTAGTGTTGATCACAACACCTCTATTAGGATGCTTAAAGAAGTTATTTTCCCTAGATTTGGAGTCCCTAGATATGTAATGACCGATCATGGTTCACATTTCATTCATGGTGCTTTCCGTAAATCGCTTGCTAAGTATGATGTCAACCATAGAATTGCGTCCCCCTATCACCCTCAGTCGAGTGGTCAAGTAGCGCTAAGCAATAGAGAGATTAAACTAATTCTGCAAAACACTATCAATAGGTCTAGAAAGAATTGGTCTAAGAAGCTCGATGATGCACTGTGGGCTTATAGAACTGCCTATAAGAATCCCATGGGCATGTCCCCGTACAAAATGGTGTACGGTAGAGCATGTCATTTACCTCTTGAGCTAGATCATAAAGCTTATTGGGAAATCAAAGAGCTCAACTTCGATTTCAAACTTGCTGTTGAGAAGAGGTTATTTGATATTAGCTCACTTGATGAATGGAGAACTCAGGCATATGAGAATGCCAAGTTGTTCAAAGATAAGGTTAAGAGGTGGCATGATAAAAGTATACAGAAACATGAGTTCAATGTAGGTGATTGTGTCTTGCTATATAATTCTCGTTTAAGATTTTTTGCAGGCAAGCTTCTCTCTAAATGGGAAGGTCCCTATATTGTTGACGAAGTATATCGTTCCGGTGCTATGAATATCAACAACACGGAAGGTAATTGTTCGAGAGTTGTAAATGGGCAGAGAATCAAGCATTATATCTCAGGTACTCTCATAATTGTTGAAGGCAATATTATCAATACCATAAGTCCGGAGGAGTACCTAAGGGATATTTATCAGCCTGTTTGAGACTCTGAAAACAAAGAGGTACGTGATTCGGTAAGTAAGCAGACTCTAAAACTTTTCCAGTAGGAATTTTTCTCCGTTTTGGAATTTTTCAAAAAATATAAAAAATTGAAATAGTCCGGAAAGCACACGAGGAGGCGACAAGCCTGCCAAGCGCGGGCCTCTGCCCTGGCCAGGCCTGGGGGGCTTGTGGCCACCTCGCGTGCCTCCTGGACTCCGTTTTCTTGCGGAGTACTCCTTCTGGTCAAAAAAATAAATCATTATATATCCTCCCGTAAGGTCTGACCCTCGTATCACGCAAATTTCCTCTGTTTTTGTTTCGAGCCTGTTTTCTGCCGTACATTTAGGGCAAGATGTCTTCTCAGGATTCAGAGGGGGAGAGCTATGTGGCCGATTACCTTGCTAACCCCAAGGTCTACGGGGACTTGGATTGTTATGGTTGGACCACTGATGAGGAAGAAGATTATGATCCCAGGGGGAAGGAAGGAACAGGTTCCGATGAAGAGGAGGCTCCTCTACCTGAAGTTGGACACACGCATGTGGAGTTCAAGAAGTCGAGCCTCCCTGACTCACGGAAGAAGCCTAAGATTTTGTTTATCCCTTCTCGTTTTTTGCAGGAGAGTAAGTAGGAATTATGCCAAAGGGTGTTGAGGCTTGAAGACGAAATAAATGACCTGAGGGAGAAGAATTTTATGCTCAAGAGGAAATTAAGAAAGTTCAAGACCTCTGCAACAACTTGACCACCATCACCTCCAAAGGAATACAACTAAGCATGGGTATGGGCAATCCCCTTGGCTTGTGCCAAGCTTGGGGGAGTTGCCCCGGTATCATATCACCATCACATATTTTGCCTTTACCTTTGTTTTAGTTTGTTCCTTTTCAATTTTCTCTTTCTCTAGTAGATTAAAGGTCGTAGTGATTTAGGCTTGAGTTTTGCTTTGTGTCACCCCCGATGTATTCGAGCTCGTGAGCCATATAATAAAGAGTGTCTTAGTTAAGGGCCTTGCCTCATGCCATGATAAAAAGAATGAGAACAGAACAAAAGCATGAAAAGATCATGCAATGATCTTATGGGAAGTGATGGCTTCACATATAAAAAGAATGATGATTGAAACTTGTTGAGGGTAGTCAAACATAGACCTTGGTCATTGTTGCAGTTAATAGGAAGTGATAAAGAAGGAGACGTTCACATATAAATATATCATCTTTGACACCATCTAGGATGGTGAACACTCACTACACTATTACATGCTTAGAAGTGGATGTTGGACAAGGAAGACAACATAATGAATTGTGTTTGCTTGGTTCCGAACAATGTTATATGATTAGAGATCCCTTAGCATGTGAAGATTGCTTCCACCTCATATTAGCCAAAACTCCCGCACCAAGTAGAGATACTACTTGTGCATCCATAAACCTTCAACCCAGTTTTTCCATGAGAGTCCACCATACCTACCTATGGATTGAATAAGATCCCTCGAGTAAGTTGTCATCGGTGCAAGCAATATAAATTGCTCCCTAAATTTGGATGATCTATCGGTGTGTGGAAAATAAGCTTTGTACGAACATGTGATGAGGAAGTCATAAAAGCGACAGACTGCATAATAAAGTTCTTTATCACGGGAGGCAATATAAAGTGACGTTCCTCCACACTAAGAGGACACACATACAAACCTCAAAAGCACATGACAACCTCTACTTCCCTCTGCGAAGGGCCTATCTTGTACCTTTACCTTTTGCCCTTGAAAGAGTCATGGTGATCTTCACCAATTCCTTATTTCATCTTTATCTTGGCTAACGTCATATGCTTGGGAAAGATCTATATTGATATGTGAACTTGGAAGTAAGTATTCATGAATTATTATTATTGACATTACCCTTGAGGTAAATGGTTGGCGGAGAAACTATAAGCCCTTATCTTTCACTGTGTCTAGCTGAAACTTTGATCTCATGAGTACCACGTGATTTGTAGCAATTGTAGAGAACGAAAAGATGATTGAGTATGTGGATTTTCTTTACAAGCTCTTATTTAACTCTTTTCGATGTTGTGATAAATTGCAATTGCTTCAATGACTAAAGGCTATCGGTTGTTAATTCTTGGTAAGGTTCTTGATCCATACTTTAGCATGAGAGATTATATGATGGTATTACTGTTCTGATCATGATCATGATGCCTGCATGTTCGTATCTTGTTTTGTCGACACCTCTCTCCTAAACATGTGGGCATATTTATTGATCTCAGGTTTCGCTTGAGCACAAGCTAGGCCTAAGCTTGGGGGAGTTGATACATCCATTTTGCATCATGATTTTATGTTGATATTTATTGCTTTATGGGCTGTTATTACACTTGTTGGTACAATACTTATGCCTTTTCTCTCTTATTTTATAAGGTTTACATGAAGAGGGAGAATGCTGGGTGCTGGAATTCTGGTCTGAAAAAGGAGCAAGTTTGAGATTCCTATACTGCGTAACTCCAAAAGCCGTGAAAATGAACGAGGAATTATTTTCTATTTTATAAAAAATACTGGGCGGAAGAAGTACCGGAGTGGAGCCACCAGAAGGCCACAAGCCGTCCAGGCGCGGCCTACCTCCCTGGTCGCGCCTGGGTGGCTTGTGGGCCCCCTGTTTCCCCTCCGGCTCCCATCTTTTTCTATAAGGAGGGTTTCGTCCCAGAAAAATATCAAGAGGAGGCTTTTCGGAGGATCCGCCGCCACCACGAGGCGGAACTTGAGCAGAACCAATCTAGAGCTCCGGCAGGACGATCCTACGAGGAAAACTTCCCTCTCGGAGGGGGAAATCGTCGCCATCGTCATCACCAACACTCCTCTCATTGGAGGGGACTCATCACCATCAACATCTTCATCAGCACTGTCTCATCTCCAAACCCTAGTTCATCTCTTGTAACCAATCTCCGTCTCGCGACTCCGATTGGTACTTGTAAGGTTGCTAGTAGTGTTAATTACTCTTTGTAGTTGATGCTAGTTGGATTACTTGGTGGAAGATTATATGTTCAGATATTTGATGCTACTCATTACCTCTCTCGTCATGAATATGATATGCTTTGTGAGTAGTTACTTTTGTTATCGAGGACATGGGATAAGTCATTCTATAAGTAGTCATGTGAATTTGGTATTCGTTCGATATTTTAATGTGTTGTACGTTTTTTTTCCTCCAGTGGTGTTATGTGAACGTCAACAACATGACACTTCACCATTATTTGGGCCTAGAGGAAGGCATTGGGAAGTAGTAAGTAGATGATGGGTTGCTAGAGTGACAGAAGCTTAAACCCGAGTTTATGTGTTCCTTCGTAAGGGGCTGATTTGGATCCACTAGTTTAATGCTATGATTAGACTTTGTCTTAATTCTTCTTTCGTAGTTGCGGATGCTTGCGGGAGTGGTTAATCATAAGTGGGATGCTTGTCCAAGTAAGGGCAGTACCCAAGCGCCGGTCCACCCACATATCAAACTATCAAAGTAACGAACGCGAATCATATGAACATGATGAAAACTAGCTTGACAGAAATTCCCATGCGTCCTCGGGAGCGTTTTACCTCCTATAAGACTTTGTACAGGCTTGTCCCTTGCTACAAAAGGGATTGGGCCACTTTTCTGCACCATTGTTACTTTTTTTACTTGCTACTTGCTATGAATCATCTCACCACACCACTACTTGTTACCGATAATTTTTGTGCTTGCAGATATTACCTTGCTGAAAACCACTTGTCAGATCCTTCTGCTCCTCGTTGGGTTCGAGACTCTTACTTATCAAAAGGACTATGATAGATCCCCTATACTTGTGGGTCATCAAGAGCTTATTCATGTTTTGTGTCAGCCCAAGTTTGTTTTTGTTTGGTTTGAATCTTTAAAACTTGGTGTGTCCCCTACATCCTCAAAAATATTACAAACATTATGCGTAAGCGACCTTTTGCTTTCTCTTTGTGGTCTATTTGAGCGGTACTACCGGGGCCATAGTGGTACTACCTCTAATAAGAGTTACTATCATGATCGACAACGGTACTACTGCTCCCTGGAGCGGTACTACCGCTTGCATGGGACCATGAGGGGGTTATGTGGGTGTTGAGGGGAAGTTTCCACTTCCCATACCCATTCACGCCTTCCTCCTCGTGGAACTCTCTCTCCACGCAACCCAAGAGCTCGGAAGGCCGGCCCGGATCTCTGAAGGCCGCCACCAGATCTCTGTTTTAGATTTGGATCCCCGGTAGAATTGGATCTGACTCGTGGTAGTGGCTGACCTGTGGCCTCCTCCTCGAGCGGTACTACCGATCTCATGAGCGGTACTACTGCTTATGGGCTGTACTACCGCTCTAATACGTAGTACTACCACCTGGGATGGCATATGCAAATGATTTCCAATTTCTCATCAAATTTCTCTTTCTTTTTTGGTCTCTTTTGGCTTATGCATATCTTTTACACCAACATTTCCCTTGCTCTATATTTTCGATCTCAGGTGGTGGCAACTCTGCTCAACAAGAGCATAGTGTGAACCCCTGTCATGAGACCATGAAGCGCTACCACACATTAGAAGATGACATTTCCAGTCAGACACCTCCCAAGAAAAGGTCAAGCAGCCTGCAGTCACGCCAAAGAAGTCACAATCCATGGCAAAGCTCCCAATCAAGGAATTCTAGCTTATCCATCGTTAAAATCTCTATGACCCTCCCCAAGATGAAACTCTACGCAACCGTTCCTTCTAGACCAGGAAGCAGCTTACGATCTATTCTAATATTCTCAAGCACAAGGAGAATCTATATGTTCCTAATGTCAAGTCCATTGACGTGGAATATCTGGAGAAGAATGCCTAATACTTTGGTAGCGCTCTCAGCTTGTGTCAGAAGTTGGATATTGTCAACCTGATGAGGGTCAACAAAGATTTCGATCATAGATGGTGGTTGTGTTCTTTGCCGTAGGTCATCTTCGGACCAATGAGGCCAAGACGTTGACCGGGATGACCAATGGAAGGCTATTGCTGCTCCTTGCAAGGAAATCATGGGTCCATTAGAATTTGAATATCAGGGGCTCCATAACCCAATTGGTTTCCACCTGCATAAGGAGACCACTTCCATTCCCAAGAGCCAGCTCTACCCCATCAGCATTGAGAAGATCTCCTCCACTACTGGCAAGTCTACATATGTTCTGGAACCATTCCATGATATTATGCACTTCATCTTCTGGCGCACTCTCTTTCCCCCTGTTCGGAATCTGGATCAGGTACACTCTTATCTAGTGGATATGCTGCTCTACTATTAGTTTCATCGGAACAAGGCTCGAGTGGAGGTTTTGGTGTATGTCATGTGATCTGGTGTGAGCGCCTTTCTACTATTTTTGAGCGCAAGTGTCCTATTTATGGACCTTGCTTGATGCAATTGATTTAGACCATCTTGGCTAAGACCTTTCTCGGTGTCTTGTTTGAAGTTGGTGATGTGGTCCCACAAAAAGTTGTACAGCTGAGACAAAAGGGCAAGTGGTCCACTCATACTACTCCTTAGATGGACCTACCAGAGGATGAAGATGAACAGGATAATGAGGACTATGTAGCTGTCGGGACCCCGATCGTAAGTCATAAGAACCCAGCGTTTAACACATCACATAACTTTATGGCCTCATACATGGTTAACTCCATGGCTGCCACCTTACCTGGGCCGGGCCCATTTGCGTATTTTGGCTCACGTATGTCTATATGTCGCATGCATTTGAACGACAGAGAATCCAGGTCGACATGACTAGTTACAAACCCAAGTGGCACATACCTACAGGGACATGCATACATAACCCGGCAAAGAAGGTGCCTGTCAACAACGTATGTTGATGAGTCGTAGCAAGATAGAAGGACTCCATTACACCGCGTGAGCTTTCGCCGATGGGATAGACACAAGAGCCAAGAAGGATATATGCGGGTAAATCAATGTGTCCAGAGCAGTAGTAAGCTACAAAGCCTCGGTGGAAGCACAAAGAGGCATTTCCATGTAATGAGTAGCACTAGTAGAAAAGAGGGCTTTGGTCCAGGTCCTGAAATCCTATTAGTCATAGTTCACATACGAACCGGGACCTATGGTGACATTGGTCCCGGTTCATGAGGCCAGGGCGCCGACCGGGCATCGTGGGCCATTGGTCCCGGCTCGTCTCACCCCTTTTGGCTCGGTTCCACTCAAGAACTTGGGACGAATAGGCCGGCAACCATTCGTATCCCCTTTAGACCCGGTTGGTGGATCAAACTGGGACTAAGGTGTGGTGGCGGGCGTTCGTACAACCATTTGTATCCTTCTTTAGTCCCGGTTGCTGGATCAAACCGGGGTTTCAGCCCTTCGAATCACCCCTTTAGTGCCGGTTTGTCGTCCAACCCGGGACTAAAGGTCCAAACAGTTCGCCCTCCCGTGTTATTTCGAGCGATGAAAACTGCAACCGAAGAAGAGTCTATCGCCATTCTCTGTTCTTCTCCTCTAACGCTCTCCTATGTTCTTCTTCTTCCTCTCTTCTTCCATTCTTCTTCCACCATGACATATGAAACCGAAATGGTGCGCGCACATGGCACGACCCAACTCGGGGTCGGGTACACGAACGAGAGCACGGCGGTGCCAAATTTTCTTAGACGGTTCCAGGATATGTTGGATATAGCGTTGGATAGATATACGAAAACTTGTTGTTGGACCAAGCATGGAGAAAAAGAGGACACTTCTATCTATTAGCTAACTAACAAAATATGAAACCACTAAACCCCAGCTCCGGTTAGATGCTCACGCGTGGAAGCCATGTTGTCCCAGTTGGTGTGACCAACCGGGACTAAAGAACCTCCTGCCCGGCCTACCCGCAAAGGCCACGTGGAGACCCTTCGGTCCCGGTTAGTAATGGAAACGATACTAAAGGTTATGGGCTTTAGTCTCGACCATTTAGTCCCGCTTCCAGAACCGAGGCTAATGGGCCTCTGGAACAGGGACAAATGGGCCATTTTGTACTAGTGTATTACTAGAGGCACACAACTAGGTGTTGAATCCCACACATCCCAATGCATTTGAAACATACACACAATATGAATGCTATGTGTAGAGACAACATGGAATCACAACATAACTCTACAACACAATATTTATTTAGTAGGTTCCGATGAGCGAACAGAGCATAATGTTAGAAACAAGGGGGTAACATGACCCAACATTTAGAGTATACAAACATCAAGCGGAAGTTACATATCTGGGTACATACATCTACTAAAAATGGCTGGAAGATCCTGAAAAGCTACCACGACCCTACCATAGGAGCCAAACCACTATCTGGGTTCCCAAGCTAATCCACCGATGTTAACGGCAAGGGGTAAACATAGAGAGAACAACATCTATCTCTACAAAAATGTAAATAAGCAACAATGAGTATGAAGGTACACAGCAAGACTTACATCACAACTAACTACATATGCATCATGTATCAATGAACGAGATTATGGGATTTCCTACAAAAAAGCCAGCTTTGACCTATGGCTAACCTAGACTGCAACATTGTATCATACTTCTCTTATCTCCCTATGAGAGAGTGTACACAAGTCCAAGTATCTAGCACATCAATACACCACCATGGATCCTCTCTCGTCATCCTATGAGAAGGGCATCCATAGCACTCATGCTTATCTTGACGATTTTAGAGTATCTGTTAAAGTTGTCTATGAACCATGCAAGTCTCCAGGTAGTCCATATCAGAGGACGCGTGTATTCGAATAGATCATTACCCTACAGGGGTCTACTTCGTCACACATACTCCTACCACTTATCGCCATGTGGACATAAATCAATCACCTCAGCAACCTTCAACCGGAATCCCAGCGAGGGAGTCGGCCACAGACGTTAACATACAATGACTCACGTCTAAGGCAGTCGCCTATCTTAGTTGGAACCCAAAATGGAAGTCCGGCCGAGGTTCCCAACATAGCCTCAAATGATGTGAGCAGAGCCCCAAGTCGGTCCCGATTAGGACATTCATCCACTTAGTAGGCCATGCCACAACATATGATTGTTTCAAACTATTGCGACTCCTCGACTGAGAACAGAGTAGTTAATAGACCGAGAGAGCTCGAATTATCGGAGCCCAATGTGAAGTAGTAGCTAGTCTTGGCACACCAACACAAGATCTCAGGTCCTAAGTGAGGTGTGAATGAGACAACCCACCATGTACTCCTACCGGCCTCTCATCTCTACCTTTACCAAAACAGGTTCACATTCTTCACTTTCATCAGTAGGACATGAATATTCCAATCCATCATCCAAATGATTAGACCAATTCAAATCTAAGCATAGAAAGCATAACTGGGTAATGGCACAACATGGCTCAAGCATCTACCATGTATGCTAGGTTGCTTGGTTTAGGTATTTACTCTAACAATGATAGGTCATGCAACGGAATGGGTTCACCTACCGTGACACATGTAGAAGTTGAATCATTTTGTCCTAATGCATTGAAATGAGAGCAAAAGAGAGAGAGTGAGATTCTATCGGAATGCTCAAGGCGGGCTGCTTGCCAGTTGATCAAAAGAACTTAGCTATTCTTTAATGTTGTGGAAAACTACGTCTCGGACATCTATTGACAAGATCAAACAAGGAACAATTTAAGCACGACAAATGCTTCAGAATGATGCATGAGCATGGCATGTTAAAATGTTGCTGGTTAGAGATAATGCAAGTGATCTCAAATTAAATTGGAGTTAATTTATCAATATAGATCAAATCCAAACCCATTTATAAGCATTTCTATGCCTTTATTGAAATTGTCCTATCCAGCAAGTTTAAAATTCTCAAACATGCATGAAAAAGATTCCATCAGATTCGTTGCATTTTTCTGATTATTTTTCATATATAATTTATTTCATTTGGAGTTAGAGATTAATTTTTATTATTTCTCATAGTTTGATGTATTTTCTCGAATTTCCTGAATTAGATTAAACAATAAAATCAAATAGTGCTCACCCTGACATCATCACTGCGTTAGCCGGTCAAACGGCCCGGTCCAGGTCAAACCTAACCTGTGGTAATGGCAGGGGGTTAGCGCTAAACAGCCGCTGGCAGTGACTACTGGCAAAGGGTTAGTGCTAAACAACTGGCCACGTCAGTGCCTGCGGGAGTGTGTCCGGCAGCGACCAAACCTGCGGCGGGGGCTCTCCAGATATACCCTAATCATTTCCACAGAGCAACATTTTGCATGCGGTTTGTGGCTACAGCGAGCTGGCGAAGCGCCTCATCTAGCAGGGCCATCAGGAGGGACTTGGGTGGCTAGAGCAAGCGCCAGTGACGAGCTATGTGGTGGCCGCGACTCAGGCTCGGTGGCGCTATGGCCTACGGGCGCAAAACAAGCCGGGGGGGAGGGTAATCGGCTCTCAAGCTCACCGCGAGGCGGTTGGAGGTGACGGCGAGCTCGGGGAAGTCCAAGGCGGAGAAAATCAACGACGGCGAGCTCCGGTGGCCGGTGGACGGAACGGCAATGACGGCGATCCTGCAGGGCTTTTGGCTCCGATTCCATTAACATGGGGGACGAGTCCGACAAGGCAAGGGAGATGGGCTTCTCAGGGAGGCGTGCGATGGCCGGTGCCCAAAGGGGTGATGAACGGCGGTGACGGGCGCGTTCGGCCCCGAGGTGGGGATACATGAGGGAGGAGAGGAATGGCGCAAGGGGGAGAGGGGATCGATTCAGTACCTCATCCATGTCGCCTCGGGCGCGGGATAAGGACAGAGAAGGCGCGTCCAACGCGAAGCAGGAGGTGGAGGCCTTGAGCGTCCCCGGGCTATCACGCCTCTGTTGGGGAACTTCACAAGGGAAACAAAAAATTTCCTACGCGCACGAAGACCTATCATGGTGATGTCCATCTACGATAGGGGATATTCGATCTACGTACCCTTGTAGATCGCAAAGCAGAAGCGTTAAGAAACGCGGTTGATGTAGTGGAACGTCCTCACGTCCCTCGATCCGCCCCGCGAACCGTCCCGCGATCCGTCCCACGATCTAGTGCCGAACTGACGGCACCTCCGCGTTCAGCACACGTACAGCTCGACGATGATCTCGGCCTTCTTGATCCAGCAAGAGAGACAGAGAGGTAGATGAGTTCTCCGGCAGCGTGACGGTGCTCCGGAGGTTGGTGGTGATCTATTCTCAGCAGGGCTCCGCCCGAGCTTCGCAGAAACGCGATCGAGAGGTAAAACCGTGGAGATATGTGGTCGGGCTGCCGTGGCAAAGTTGTCGCAAATCAGCCTTAAAACCTCCGTATATATAGGTGGGAGAGGGGGGGCCTTGCCTTGGGGCTCAAGGAGCCCTAAGGGGGTCGGCCAACCAAGGGGGGGAGTCCTCCCCTTCCAAACCGAATCCAACTAGGTTTGGAAGGAGGAGTCCTTCCCCTTTTTCCCACTTCCTCTTTTTTTTATTTTTCTCTTTCATTTTCTTCGTATGGCGCATAGGGCCTTCTTGGGCTGTCCCACCAGGCCACTAAGGGCTGGTGCGCCACCCCCAAGGCCTATGGGCTTCCCCGGGGTGGGTTGCCCCCCCCCCCCCCCGGTGAACACCCCGAACCATTCGTCATTCCCGGTACATTCCCGGTAACTCCGAAAACCTTCCGGTAATCAAATGAGGTCATCCTATATATCAATCTTCGTTTCCGGACCATTGCAGAAACCCTCGTGACGTCCGTGATCTCATCCGGGACTCCGAACAACATTCGGTAACCAACCATATAACTCAAATACGCATAAAACAACGTCGAACGTTAAGTGTGCAGACCCTGCGGGTTCGAGAACTATGCAGACATGACCCGAGTGACTCCTCGGTCAATATCCAATAGCGGGACCTGGATGCCCATATTGGATCCCACATATTCTACGAAGATGTTATCCTTTGAACCTCAGTGCCAAGGATTCATATAATCCCGTATGTCATTCCCTTTGTCCTTCGGTATGTTACTTGCCCAAGATTCGATCGTCAGTATCCGCATACCTATTTCAATCTCGTTTACCGGCAAGTCTCTTTACTCATTCCATAATACAATATCCCGCAACTTACACTAAGTCACATTGCTTGCAAGCCTTGTTTGTGATGTTGTATTACCGAGTGGGCCCCGAGATACCTCTCCGTCACACGGAGTGACAAATCCCAGTCTTTATCCATACTAACTCAACGAACACCTTCGGAGATACCTGTAGAGCTTTTTTATAGTCACCCAGTTACGTTGTGACGTTTGATACACACAAAGCATTCCTCCGGTGTCAGTGAGTTATATGATCTCATGGTCATAGGAACAAATACTTGACACGCAGAAAACAGTAGCAACAAAATGACACGATCAACATGCTACGTATAGTAGTTTGGGTCTAGTCCATCACGTGATTCTCCTAATGACGTGATCCAGTTATCAAGCAACAACACCTTGTTCATAATCAGAAGACCCTAACTATCTTTGATCAACTGGCGAGCCAACTAGAGGCTTGCTAGGGACAGTGTTTTGTCTATGTATCCACATATGTATATAAGTCTTCATTCAATACAATTATAGCATGGATAATAAACGATTATCTTGATACAGGAATTATAATAATAACTATATTTATTATTGCCTCTAGGGCATAATTCCAACAGCCTCCCACTTGCACTAGAGTCAATAATCTAGCCCTCACATCATCATGCGAATTACATTGTAATAAATCTAACACCCATACAGTTCTGGTGTTGATCATGCTTTGCCCGTGGAAGAGGTTTAGTCAGCGGGTCTGCTACATTCAGAACCGTGTGCACTTTGCATATATTTACGTCGTCCCCTTCGAGGTAGTCGCGGATGAGGTTGAAGCGTCGTTTGATGTGTCTGGTCTTGTTGTGAAACCGTGGTTCCTTTGCTAAGGCAATGGCACCCGTGTTGTCACAGAACAAGGTTATTGGATTCTGTGCGCTTGGCACCACTCCAAGATCCGTCATGAACTGCTTCATCCAAACACCCTCCTAAGCCGCCTCCGAGGCAGCCATGTACTCCGCTTCACATGTAGAATCTGCTACGACGCTTTGCTTGGAACTGCACCAGCTTACCGCACCCCCATTAAGAATAAATACGTATCCGGTCTGCGACTTAGAGTCGTCCGGATCTGTGTCAAAGCTTGCATCGACGTAACCCTTTAAGGCGAGCTCTTCGTCACCTCCATACACGAGAACATCTCCTTAGTACTTTTCAGGTACTTCAGGATATTCTTGACCGCCGTCCAGTGATCCACTCCTGGATTACTCTGGAACCTGCCTGCCATACTTATGGCCAGGCTAACGTCCGGTCTACTGCACAACATTGCATATATGATAGAACCTATGGCTGAAGCATAGGGGACGGTGCTCATATGCTCTCTATCCTCATCAGTTGCTGGGCACTGAGTCTTACTCAATCTCGTACCTTGTAAAACTGGCAAGAACCTTTTCTTGGACTGTTCCATTTTGAACCTCTTCAAAACTTTATCAAGGTATGTGCTTTGTGAAAGTCCTATCTAGCGTTTTGATCTATCAGTGTAGATCTTAATGCCTAGAATGTAAGCAGCTTCTCCTAGGTCCTTCATAGAGAAACTTTTATTCAAGTAATCATTTATGCTCTCCAAAAACTCTACGTTGTTTCCAATCAGCAATATGTCATCCACATATAATATTAGAAACGCCACAGAGCTCCCACTCACTTTCTTGTAAATACAAGATTCTCCAACCACTTGTATAAACCCAAATGCTTTGATCACCTCATCAAAGCGTTTGTTCCAACTCCGAGATGCTTGCACCAGTCCATAAATGGATCGTTGGAGCTTGCACACCTTGTCAGCATTCTTAGGATCGACAAAACCTTCGGGTTGCATCAGATACAACTCTTCCTTAAGGAAACCGTTAAGGAACGCCGTTTTGACTTCCATCTGCCAGATTTCATAATAGAAAAATGCAGCTATTGCTAACATGATTCTGACGGACTTAAGCATCGCTACGGGTGAGAATGTCTCATCGTAGTCAACTCCTTGAACTTGTGAAAAACCCTTTGCCACAAGTCGAGCTTTATAAACGGTCATATTGCCGTCAGCGTCCGTCTTCTTCTTAAAGATCCATTTGTTCTGAATAGCCTTGCGGCCCTCAGGTAGTACTTCCAAAGTCCACACTTTGTTCTCATACATGGATCCTATCTCGGACTTCAGGGCCTCTAGCCATTTGTTGGAATCTGGGCCCACCATTGCTTCTTCATAATTTGCAGGTTCATTGTTGTCTAACAACATGATTGACAAAACGGGATTACCGTACCACTCTGGAGCAGCACGTGGTCTCGTCGACCTGCGTGGTTCGACAGGAACTTGAACCGGAGTTTCATGATCATCATCATTAACTTCCGCCTCAACCGGCGTCACAACAATAGAGGTTTCCCCTTGCCCTGCGCCACCATCTATAGGGATGAGAGGTTCGACAACCTCATCAAGTTCTATCTTCCTCCCACTCAATTCTCTAGAGCGAAACTCCTTCTCGAGAAAAGCTCCTTTTTTAGCAACAAACACTTTGCCCTCGGATTTGAGATAGAAGGTGTACCCAACTGTCTCTTTTGGGTAACCTATGAAGATGCAATTTTCCACTTTGGGTTCCAGCTTTTCAGGCTGAAGCTTTTTGACATAAGCATCACATCCCCAAACTTTAATAAACGACAACTTTGGCCTTTTGCCATACCACAGTTCGTATGGTGTCGTCTCAATGGATCTTGATGGTGCCCTATTTAAAGTGAATGCAGCTGTGTCTAATACATAACCCCAAAACGATAACGGCAAATCAGTAAGAGATATCATAGATCGTACCATCTCTAATAAAGTACGATTACGACGTTCGGACACACCATTACGCTGTGGTGTTCCAGGCGGTGTCAACTGTGAAACAATTCCACATTGTCTTAAGTGAGCACCAAACTCGAAAGTCATATATTCACCCCCACCATCAGACCGTAGGAACTTGATCTTCTTGTTACGATGATTTTCAACTTCACTCTGAAATTGCTTGAACATTTCAAATGTTTCAGACTTGTGCTTCATTAAGTAGACATAACCATATCTACTCAAATCGCCAGTGAAGGTGAGAAAATAACGATATCCTCCGCGTGCCTCTACGCTCATCGGACCGCACACATCGGTATGTATGATCTCCAACAAGTCACTGGCACGCTCCATTGTTCCGGAGCACGGAGTTTTAGTCATCTTGCCCATGAGGCATGGTTCGCACGTGTCAAGTGAATCAAAGTCAAGTGACTCCAAAAGTCCATCAGGATGGAGTTTCTTCATGCGTTTTACACCACTATGACCTAGGCGGCAGTGCCCCAAAAATATGGCGCTATCATTGTTAACTCTAACACTTTTGGTCTCAATGTTATGTATATGTGTATCACTATCAAGATTCAATATGAACAATCCTCTCACATTGGGTGCATGACCATAAAAGATGTTACTCATAGAAATAGAACAACCATTATTCTCTGACTTAAAAGAGTAACCGTCTCGCAATAAACAAGATCCAGATATAATGTTCATGCTCAGCGGAGGCACTAAATAACAATTATTCAAGTTCATAACTAATCCTGATGGTAACTGATGTGAAACTGTGCCGACGGCGATTGCATCAACCTTGGAACCATTTCCTACGCGCATCGTGACTTCATCTTTCGCCAGCCTTCGTCTATTCCGCAGTTCCTGTTTCGAGTTGCAAATATGAGCAACGGAACCGGTATCGAATACCCAGGCACTACTACGAGAGCCGGTTAAGTACACATCAATAACATGTATATCAAATATACCTGATTTCTCTTTTCCCGCCTTCTTCTCAGCCAGATACTTGGGGCAGTTGCGCTTCCAGTGACCCATACCCTTGCAATAGTAGCACTCTGTTTGAGGCTTAGGTCCAGCTTTGGGTTTCTTCGTCGGATTGGCAACAGGCTTGCCGCTCTTCTTTGAATTACCCTTCTTGCCTTTGCCGTTTCTCTTGAAACTAGTGGTCTTATTCACCATCAACACTTGACGCTCTTTACTGAGTTCAGACTCTACGACTTTCAGCATCGCAAACAACTCGCCGGGTGACTTGTTCATCCCTTGCGTGTTGTAGTTCAACACAAAGCCCTTATAGATTGGCGGCAGTGATTGAAGGATTCTGTCAGTGATAGCCTCTTGCAGGAGTTCAATCCCTAGCTCAGCTAGATGGTTTGAGTACACAGACATTCTGAGCACATGTTCACTGATAGACGAATTCTCCTCCATCTTGCAAGCATAGAATTTATCGGAGGTCTCATACCTCTCGATTCGGGCGTTCTTCTGAAAGATAAACTTCAACTCCTGGAACATCTCATATGCTCCTTGATGCTCAAAGCGACGTTGAAGTCCCGGTTCTAAGCCATACAAGACTGCACATTGAACTACTGAGTAGTCCTTCTTACGTGTTAACCAAGCGTTCTTAACATCCTGGTCAGCCATAGCGGGTGGTTCATCTCCTAGCGCAGTATTAAGGACATAATCCTTCTTCCCATCTTGTAAGATTAGCTTAAGATTACGAGCCTAGTCTACAAAGTTGCTTCCATCATCTTTCAACTTAGCTTTCTCTACGAACGTATTAAAATTCAGGGTGACTGTCGCGTGAGCCATGATCTACAACACAAATATATTTAAAGTGGACTTACACTATGTTCAAGATAATTAGAGTTTAACTTAATCAATTTACTTGCTAAACTCCCACTCAAAAAGTACATCTGTCTAGTCATTTGAGTGGTTCATGACCCACTTACACTAGCTCAAGTCCGATCATCACGTGAGTTGAGTATAGTTTCAGTGGGAAGCATCCCTATGCTAACCATATCATCTATATGATTCATGATCGACCTTTCGGTCTCATGTGTTCCAAGGCCATGTCTGCACATGCTAGGCTCGTCAAGCTTAAACCGAGTGTTCCGCGTGTGCAACTGTTTTGCACCCGTTGTATGTGAACGTTGAGTCTATCACACCCGATCATCACGTGGTGTCTCGAAACGACGAACTGTAGCAACGGTGCACAGTCGGGGAGAACACAATTTCGTCTTGAAATTTTAGTGAGAGATCACCTCATAATGCTACCGTCGTTCTAAGCAAAGTAAGGTGCATAAAAGGATTAACATCACATGCAATTCATAAGTGACATGATATGGCCATCATCACGTGCTCCTTGATCTCCATCACCAAAGCACCAGCACGATCTTCTTGTCACCGGCGCCACACCATGATCTCCATCAACGTGTCACCGACGGGGTTGTCGTGCTACTCATGCTATTACTACTAAAGCTACATCCTAGCAAAATAGTAAACGCATCTGCAAGCGCAAACGTTAGTTTAAAGACAACCCTATGGCTCCTGTCGGTTGCCGTACCATCGACGGGCAAGTCGATATTATCTGTTACAACATGATCATCTCATACATCCAATATATCACATCACATCGTTGGCCATATCACATCACAAGCATACCCTGCAAAAACAAGTTAGACGTCCCCTAATTTTGTTGTTGCATGTTTTACGTGGTGACCATGGGTATCTAGTAGGATCGCATCTTACTTACGCAAACACCACAACGGAGATATATGAATTGCTATTTAACCATATACAAGGACCTCCTCGGTCAAATCCGATTCAACTAAAGTTGGAGATACTCACACTTGCCAGTCATCTTTGAGCAACGGGGTTACTCGTAGCGATGAAACCAGTCTCTCGTAAGCGTACGAGTAATGTCGGTCCAAGCCGCTTCAATCCAACAATACCGCGGAATCAAGAAAAGACTAAGGAGGGCAGCAAAACGCACATCACCGCCCACAAAAACATTTGTGTTATACTCGAGAAGACATCTACGCACGAACCTGGCTCATGATGCCACTGTTGGGAAACGTCACAAGGGAAAAAAAATTCCTACGCGCACGAAGACTTATCATGGTGATGTCCATCTACGAGAGGAGATATTCGATCTACGTACCCTTGTAGATCGCACAGCAGAAGCGTTAAGAAATGCGGTTGATGTAGTGGAACGTCCTCACGTCCCTCGATCCGCGCCGCGAACCGTCCCGCGATCCGTCCCACGATCTAGTGCCGAACGGACGGCAACTCCGCGTTCAGCACACGTACAGCTCGACGATGATCTCGGCCTTCTTGATCCAGCAAGAGAGACGGAGAGGTAGATGAGTTCTCCGGCAGCGCGACGGCGCTCCGGAGGTTGTTGGTGATCTAATCTCAGCAGGGCTCCGCCTGAGCTCCGCAAAAACGAGATCGAGAGGTAAAACCGTGGAGATATGTGGTCGGGCTGCCGTGGCAAAGTTGTCGCAAATCAGCCCTAAAACCTCCGTATATATAGGTGGGAGAGGGTGGGGCCTTGGCTTGGGGGTCAAGAAGCCCCAAGGGGGTCGGCCGAGCCAAGGGGGGGAGTCCTCCCCTTCCAAACCTAATCCAACTAGGTTTGGAAGGAGGAGTCCTTCCCCTTTTTCCCACCTCCTCTTTTTTTTATTTTTCTCTTTGATTTTCTTCCTATGGCGCATAGGGCCTTCTTGGGCTGTCCCACCAGTCCACTAAGGGCTGGTGCGCCACCCCCAAGGCCTATGGGCTTCCCCGGGGTGGGTTGCCCCCCCCCCCCCCGGTGAACACCGGGAACCCATTCGTCATTCCTGGTACATTCCCGGTAACTACGAAAACCTTCTGGTAGTCAAATGAGGTCATCCTATATATCAATCTTAGTTTCCGGACCATTCCGGAAACCCTCGTGACGTCGGTGATCTCATCCGAGACTCCGAACAACATTCGGTAACCAACCATATAACTCAAACTCGCATAAAACAACGTCGAACCTTAAGTGTGCAGACCCTGCGGGTTCGAGAACTGTGCAGACATGACCCGAGTGACTCCTCGGTCAATATCCAATAGCGGGACCTGGATGCCCATATTGGATCCCACATATTCTACGAAGATCTTATAGTTTGAACCTCAGTGCCAAGTATTCATATAATCCCGTATGTCATTCCCTTTGTCCTTCGGTATGTTACTTGCCCGAGATTCGATCGTGAGTATCCGTATACCTATTTCAATCTCGTTTACCGGCAAGTCTCATTACTCGTACAGTAATACAAGATCCCGCAACTTACACTAAGTCACATTGCTTGCAAGGCTTGGGTGTGATGTTGTATTACCGAGGGGGCCCCGAGATACCTCTCCGTCACATGGAGTGAAAAATCCCAGTCTCGATCCATACTAACTCAATGAACACCTTCGGAGATACCTGTGGAGCATATTTATAGTCACCCAGTTACGTTGTGACGTTTGATACACACAAAGCATTCGTCCGGTGTCAGTGAGTTATATGATCTCATGGTCATAGGAACAAATACTTGACACGCAGAAAACAGTAGCAACAAAATGACATGATCAACATGCTATGTCTATTAGTTTGGGTCTAGTCCATCACGTGATTCTCCTAATGACGTGATCCAGTTATCAAGCAACAACACCTTGTTCATAATCAGAAGACCCTGACTATCTTTGATCAATTGGCTAGCCAACTAGAGGCTTGCTAGGGACAGTGTTTTGTCTATGTATCCACACATGTATATAAGTCTTCATTCAATACAATTATAGCATGGATAATAAACGATTATCTTGATACAGGAATTATAATAATAACTATATTTATTATTGCCTCTAGGGCATAATTCCAACAGCCTCGTCCTCCTGGCGAGAGCTTGGGGACGACTCGCACTTGGACCAGATGGGCTTCAAGTGCTGGGCCAGGTAAGTGGCTAGGTAAGCCTCGTCTTCTTTTGTTTTTATTTTCTTTTATAATATTTGTTCTGATTTGAAACAAATACCAAATCATTTTATAAAAAACCTGAATGTTTAATATGTGACATAAATGGAATTATCCAGTGCCACATAAAAGTTTCAAAATTAATGGAATTACATTTTATATATAGCAAATATAATTCCATTTCAAATAATTGTTGAATTTATTCAAAAATGCAATATAAAATGTTTCTTTGTTTTCAAAATATTGGTTGGCAATTTTACCTCATCCCAATATTTTCATAGAATAATTGGAACATTTTCTAGGATCCATTTGAAGCAGTTTTTATATTGCCCTTTGACAAATAATTGAATTGTGAGGCTTGATCACTTCCTCATTTCAATTTAAAAACAGAACAAAAATGCATGCATGAATGCTTTGCAACCCAGGGTAAAAGTAGGGTTGTGACAACTCACCCCCACTAAACAAGAATCTCGTTCCGACATTCAGGCGTAGTCGCGAAGAGGTCGGTGTCCTCTAGTCGAAGGCAATCTTCATGCTCCCAGGTTGCTTCAACATCGAAATGATGAGACCACTCAACCTTGTAAACTTGATGTTGCGACGTCGAGTACTGCGCTCGTTTTCATCAAGAATACGAACAGGATATTCTCGATATGAGAGGTCATCTTGAAGATCAAGTGTTTAGTGGTCCACTTCGCGGATAGGATCCTTGAAGAAACACCTGAGTTGAGAAACATGGAACACTTCATGAACTTTGGAAAGTTGCGGGGGTAGTTCAAATTGGTAGGCAACCTCTCCTTGTTTAGCGAGTATGCGAAAAGGACCAATGTAACGAGGAGCCAATTATCCTTTGATACCGAAACAATGGGTACCCTTCAGAGGTGAAACCCGAAGGTAAGCCTTGTCGTCAACTTCATAACTTAATTCCTTATGTCGGCGGTCAGATTGGCTCTTTTGACGAGATTGGGCGGTTTTCAAATTTTCACGAATAATGCAAACTTGATCTTCTGCCTCCTGAATCATATCTAATCCAAAGAATTTTCTTTCACCGGTTTCTTACCAGTTTAATGGTGTTCGTCATCTTCGTCCATACAAAACTTCGAAAGGAGGTTTGCCCAAACTAGACTAGAAATAGTTGTTATAAGAAAATTTGGAAAACGAATACATTTATCCCAATTCATTCCAAATGAGGAACACGGTCTCTGAGCATATCTTCAAGAAATTGATTGACTCTGTCTACTTGAAAACTTGACTGAGAGTGATTAGTGGTGGTAAACGAGATATGGGTTCCCATAGAATTATGGAAACTTGCCCAAAATCTAGAGGTGAAAAGACTCCCAGGTCTGAATTGATTTCTTGAGGAACACCGTGAAGTGATTCTATTCGAGAATTATATTTGTCTGCTAACTGACTAGGAGTTATACTCTCTCGAACTAGAAGGAAATGAGAAACTTTTGAAAGGTGATCGATGACCACGAAGATGGCATCATTCGCTTTCTTGCTCTTTGGAAAGCCGGTGATGAAATCCATGCCGGCCTTGTCCCATTTCCACTCGGGAATAGCCAAGGGATGAAGGGTGCAAGCATGCCTTTGATAATCTGCCATACCGGGATGACAAATGTCACAGTTAGAAATGAAGTGAGCGATATCTCTCTTCATCCGTGTCCACTAGAACCTCTGGCGCAGGTCCTGATACATCTTAGTACTACCGGGATGAATTGTGAGAGGAGATTCATGAGCTTCTTTAAGGATCAGCTTTCGAAGTTGTTGCTTCTTGGGAACCACTAGACGGTTCTCAAAGAATACAATGCCTTGACCATCTACCGAGAAACGAGCAGCAACTCCTTTGGCAATGTTCCTCTTGTTCCAGCAAATTTCCGTATGCTGCTTCTTTGAAGCTATGATTTTATTCTCAATAGTCGGTTTCACCACCAAGGTAGAAAGGAATCCTTGTGGAACAATGTGAAGATTAAGCTTACAAAATTCCTCATGGAGAAGTGGTTGACTTTGTAGCGACATGGGGTTGTTACAATAGGATTTACGACTAAGTGCATCAGCCATGACATTGGCTTTGCCTGGGATGTAGGATATTCCTAAGTCGTAGTCCGTAATCAACTCGACCCAACGTCTTTGCCTGAGATTAAACTCCGGTTGGGTGAATATACACTTGAGACTGTGGTGATCAGTGTATATTTCGCAACAATTACCCAGAAGGTAATATCGCCAGGTTAACAGTGCGTGAAATACAATGACAAGTTCCAGATCATGTGATGGATAATTCTCCTCACGTGGATGCAACGGTCGAGAAGTGTAGGCAATCACATGACGATTTTGCACAAGAATGCGATCAATTCCTTGACGCGATGCATCACAATAGATAATAAAGTTCTTTGTGAAATTCGGGGGCAGAAGTACCGGGGTAGTTGTCAGTCGTCTTTTCACCTCCTGAAAACTTTCCTGACACTATGGGGTGCACTTGAACTTCTTATCGTTCTTGAGGAGTTCAGTTAGAGGTTTTGCAACTTTGGAGAAGTTCTCAATGAAGCTGCATCAATAGCTCACTAAGCCAAGGAAACTCCTAACTTGCTTCAGCAATTCAGGTGGAGTCCAATCAAGAACGGCATGAACTCTCTCGGTATTGACAACAATACCGTTCGCAGACATTACGTGACCTAGATAGGTCACTTCTGGCAACTAGAATTCACACATAGCGAATTTGACGTAAAGGCGGTGCTCTTGAAGTTTCATCAATACAATCCTAAGATGCCCCGCATGTTCTTCTTTGTTCTTCGAGTAATTCAGGATAACATCAAGGTAAACCACGAAAAATTTATCCGAATACTCCATGAAGATCGAATTCATTAAGCGGGAGAAGGTGGCTCGGGTATTGGTTAGCCGAAGGACCTGACAGTATACTCTTATTGGCCATAACGAGTGACAAAAGCCATTTTGGGAATGTCACCGTTCCCGATTTTGATTTGATGATAACCTAATCACAAATCCATCTTAGAAAATCTTAGAGATCCAGTGAACTGATCATATAGATCGTTGATCCTAGGGAACGGATATTTGTTCTTCGTCATGACCACATTAACTGGTTGATAATCTACAACTATCCAATCCATACCATCCTTCTTCTTGACGAAGAGGACAAGACAAGCCCAAGGAGTAGAACTAGGACGGATGAAACCTTGCTTTAAAGATTTATCGAGTTGGATTTTAAGCTTAGCTAAATCTTGAGGAGACATCTTATAGGTTCTTCTAGCAATTGGAGTTGTTCCTAGAATAAGTTTTGTGACAAACTCTCCTTCTCTGTCAGGTGGGAGACGTGGCAGTTCTTCTAGAAAGAAATCTAGAAAGTCATGAACTACCGGAATGTTTTCAAGGGCTAGAAGAGGATTGGCATTGAGAGCATATATCTAGCGTTTTGAAATATGAGTTGATACATTGATTATCTGGACAGAAGGATGAGTCAACTAAACAGACCTAGAGAAACAATCAATTTTGCCATGATGTGTTGTCATCGAGTCCATCCACAATATGATATTGATGTCTAATGTCTTGAGGTCTATCACGGAAGCAAGGAATAATAATCCATCGACCCAGATTTGGTTCCCATGGGTTACTGCATTAGTTTGCCATTTGGAACCTAGAGCATGAATTAGTAATGGAGTGGGCATATCCTCAAAAGCAATGTTATGCAAGGAGGCATAACATTCAAAGATGAAGGAGTGTGATCCTCCAGAGTCAAACAAGACGGAAGCTAGTTGAGTATTGACAACAAGCGTCTTAAGCACAACATCATCATCACATTGAGCTTGTTCTCAATATACATGGTTCACACATACACGAGTTAGAGAAACTAACCTTTTATTATACTTCTTGGTTCCGGGCTTGCAACGAGAAACACCCATTCCTTAAGGGGGTGGAACATAACGACGGACAGACAATCCCTTGTGTAGTGTCATGGCTGGCTACACTTGAAGCATGCTTCATAAATAGGACGTGGATCTGGGTTGAACACTTTGTTGATGAGGTTCTTCTGGGAACATTTCGCATTGACAAATGAGGCGCCACATGGGATGGCCTCGGTACATATCTTGGAGGAAGAGCAGCATTCGGTATCCTTATCCTATGCTTCTGGGATATAGAAATGGAAGATGATCCAACATCACGGTTGAGCTTGCGAGATTCCTCGTAGGTCATTCTGCTTGTTTCTTCTTGGATGGCTGTGTTCACAAGAACCTCGAAACTGATGAACTCATGCAGTCTCAGAACATGATGAAGATTTGGGTTAATACCTTTCCTGAACCTAGCTTGCTTCTTGCCATCTGTGGATACTTTTTCTAGTGCATATCGCGCAAGGCGTCCAAACTCACGACTATAAGCATCCACATCCATCTTGTCGTGGGTCAGACTACAAAACTCTTATTGCTTACGATCGATCATGGCATGGGAATATGATGATCATGAAAAGCCTTACAGAACTGCTTCCATGAAGTAACTTGGTCTGCAGGATGCATAGCCTCGAAGTTCTCCCACTATAGACTAGAAGAACCTTCAAGGTGATATGTGGCATAGGTAACCTTGTGTTCTTCAGCCACGTTTGCATAACACAGCTTGTTAATGATACTTCGAAGCGAATCATCTGCATGAAGTGGCTCAATGGAGTGGTGGATGGTGGAAGGATTCAATTTGATGAAGCCTCTTATGGATACTAGCTCGTTGTGCTCATGGTCTCTATTTTGCTCGATGAGCTCCAACAGACAGTTGGTGGCACGCTTGTTCCTCTCAATTTCTAGCATAACCTCTGCCAACAAAGGTGGATCGGGAGGATCTTCTTCATCCCTGCAATCTCCATGGTTTTGACCACGATCAACAGAATTCCGGATTGCTAGCGACATCTTGAAGGAAACAACTAGGGTTCAAAAACAAGGGAAAGCACTAAAACACTACAATCCTAGGGCAAATCGGACAACATAACGGTTGTACCGTCATGAAATATGAGGCAACCTGCAAAACATTTGAGCATCATAACAACTCAACATCATGTGTTCAAGGTGCAGCAAGAACATAAGGATCACTTTGACTATGATGAAAAAGGATTGACACACAAAAGCCATCCTATAAATCTACAAGTCCAGTAACTCCTCATCCTCGCAGATAGGTAAGAAGGCTAGTTCTTAATCACCATAGAAGAGAAGAGGGTGACTTAGATTAGAGTGACTCGAGGAAAGGAGTAAAAGAATCTTACGTTCCATTCTACAATCAATTCCCTTATGTAACTAAAGCATTACTAGACTCAACATCAACCAGTTTGGCTTGTTAATCCTACAAACAGTCATGTTGTGATACAAACGCAGTCGGGACCCTGATCCTAAGTCATAATAACCCAGCCAATAACAGAACACATCAATTTGAAGCCTCATGCACGGTTAACACCACGGTTGCCACCTTACGTGGGCCGTGACCGTTTGCGTCTTTTGACTCACGTATGTGTATATGTCGTTAGAATTCAAACGACAGAGAACCCAGGTCGATATGAGTAGTTATAAACCCAAGTGATACATCCGTACAAGGACATGCATACGTAACCCAGCAAAGCAAGTGCTGGTTAATAGCGTGTGTAGACAAGTTGTATAAAGCTACACGGATTCCATTACACCGCGTGACATTTCCCCAAGGGGACAGACACAACAACAAAGAAGGATACATGTCACTCAATCAATGTGTCCGGAGCAGTAGTAAGGTACCAAGGCTTGATGGAAGCACAAAGAGGCATTTCCCTACAAAGAGTACTACTAGAGGCACACAACTAGGTGTCCAATCCCACACATACCAATGCATTTCAGACATAAACACAATATGTACGATATGTGTAGATACAACATGGCATCACAACATAAGTCCACAACACATCTTTCACTTAGTGGGCTCCGAGGAGCCAACATAGCGTAATGTTACAAACAAGAAGGTCACATGACCCAACATTCAGAGCATACAAACATCAAGCAGAAGTTACATATATGGGTACAGACATCTACTAAAAACGGTTGGAAGAGCCAAAAAAGCTACCACTACCCTACCATAGGAGCCATACCACTGTCTGGGTTCCCAAGCTAATCTATCGATGTTGATGTCTAGAGGTAAACATAGAGATAACAACGTCTATGTATGCAAAAATGTGAAGACGCAACAGTGGGTATGAAGGTACTCAACAAGACTTACATCAGAACTAACTACATATGCATCATGCATCAATGAACTGGATTATGGGGTTTACTACAGAAAATCCAGCTTTGACCTTTGGCTAACCTAGACTACAACATAGGATATACTTCTCTCATCTCTCTACGAGAGAGCGTACCCGAGTCCAAGAATCCATCACATCAATACACCACCATGGATCCTCTATCGTCATCCTACGAGAAGGCCATCCATAGAACTCACATTTGTCTCGACCATTTTAGAGTATCCGTTAAACACTACTGGAATCCAGTAATTTGCCATCAGCCAGTTCTTTGCCGTCTGCTGGCTGATGGCAAAGCAGCTCTTTGCCGTCAGCTTACCTAAAGCGGACGGTAAAGGGCTCACTGATGGTAAAAAGAATGTTTGCCATCGGCCAGGGCTTTGCTGTCTGCCTGCGGACGGCAAAGAGACCTAGGGCAGACGACAAAGAGGGTAGATGGGTCCCACTAGACCTTGGGCATGGCCAGGTCCAACGGACGGGCTCTTTCCCATCCGCCTGGCCTTTGCCATCCGCCGTGGGGCCATTTGCCGTCCGGGGGCAGACGGCAAAGCTGACGTCCCTATAACGCCCGTCTCCCCCTAGCCCGTCACTCCACTACCCCACTCCCACTCTGTCTCTCTCTCCACCGTCGTGCGCGCCTCCCTCCTGCACCACCGGCGGCCGGACACCCCTGCGCCGCCCCCTACGCCGACCCCTGCGCCACCCCCTGCGCCGCCCCCTCACCTGCCCCCACTGCCGCCACCACTGCCCCCCACCGCCGCCACCACTGCCCCCCGCCGCCGCACAACACCCCACCGCCGCCACCATTGCCCTCCGTCGCCACCACTGCCCCCGGCGACGAACTGCCCCTTGCGACGCCCCATTGCCCCGTCGCACCCGTCCTCCTCGCCGCCCCGATGCCCCAGCCGCCCCCGTCGGTGAGTCCCTCCATTATTATTTTGTTTTTCCTTATTTTTATTTATGTTAAATTAGTTAGGTTAGTTTTTTAGTTTATTAGGTTAGTTAGGCTAGTTAGTTAGGTTGTTAAATTAGTTAGGTTAGTTAGTTAGCTTGGCTAGTTAGGTGGAGGGGGAGAAGAGGAGAAGAGGAGGAGGACGAGGACGAGAAGAAGAAGAGGAGGAGAAGAGGAGAAGAAAGAGGGAAAATGAAAAGAAGGAAGAAGAAGAAGAAGAAGAAGAAGAGAAGAAAAAATAAGAAGGAGAAGAAGAAGAAGAAGAAGAGAAGAAAAAAATAATAAGAAGAAGTAAAGAAGAAGAGAAGAAGAAAAGAATAATAGAATAACAAAAAAATAAGAAGGAGAAGAAGAGAAAAAAGAAGAAGAAGTAGAAGAAGAGGATAAAGAAAAATAGAAATAGAAATAAGAGGAAGAGAAAGAAGAGGAGAAGAGGAGGAGGAGGAGGAGAAGAAGAAGAAGAGGAGAAGAGGAGAAGAAATAGGAAAAATGAAAAGAAGAAGAAGAGAAGAAGAAGGACAAGGAGGAGGAGGAGAAGGATCCCTCCTTCTTCTCCTTCTTCTCCTTCTTCTCTCCTCCTTCTTATTTTTTAACTTGTTTAGCTAATTATCCTCCAACATGACATAATAAGCTAAAAGCCTTGGTTAGCTCATGAATATTATATTCTTAGCTTGTTTTCCTAAAAAATGACATAATTAGACATAATTAGAATATTTGTGTTGATTGGATGGATTTACATGTGATAGTTGTCTCATCGCGCTGTGAGGTCTCCTGTGCGAAGACCTGCCCGTGCATTGTACGAGCTCCGCCCCTGCATTCGTGGGTCAGTACAAATTTCATCTCCTCCTCGCCCCTTCATTTACTGTGGCTCGGTTTCCGGATGAAACTTTCTAGATTTAGGTAATTCAATTAATTTATTAGTATGCGTGACCAGTATGCGTATCCCGTTCGAAAGTCCGACATCTATAAATATGCATGTCTTTGCGTATTTATAACCGCCATCCTTTCGAATTGTCCAACATTATCCATGGACAGCCCGAGTATGTGTAGATTGGGTTCGTTTTCCCATATGCTGTGCTCTGGATCAGATGCGGAATTTCGTCAGTGCCTCCCTGTTGTTCTCCGGATGCACATCCTCTCTGCTTATTGCGGAGACGTGTATCAGGCGAATAACTATGAGCTGGTGCCGAAATTTTGCGTTGGATCCGGAGCAGAGCATGGGAAAACGAACCCAATCTACACATACTCGGGTGGGATTAGGACCTATCTTTACCTATTAGCGTGTAGGTTTCCTGGACGTAATAAAAATGGCGTACCTGACTAACCGATGAATATAAATGCTAAATTATATATAAATACATTTCTTCTGTCTTTAGTAGCTACGCAAGATGAGTGATCGTGCGTGGATGTATACCGGTCACCCTAGTCAGAAAGAGAGGACGAAAGAATGGTTTGTAAAAACAAAGGAATTTGTGAAAGCCGCATTCACAAATGGCCAGGAAAGAAACTATTGCCCCTGTCTTGGATGCAACAACTATAAAAGGACGACAGAGGCTGTAGTGATTAAACACTTGCAGAGGAGGGGTTTTAAGCCTAATTATATTGTGTGGACATTTCATGGTGAGTATATACAACGCACAAGAGCTGAGGTGGTCCGTCGTCGCACGGACGAGCATGGTACCAGGATCGAAGACATGGTGCAAGACTTTGATAATGCTAGGGAATCTGCAATGGCCTTTTACGAAATGTTGGAGTCTTCAAAACATCCCCTCCATGAGCACACTGAGCTCTGTCAGCTCGATGCAATTGCACAAGTAATGGCTCTGAAGGCTCGGTTCAACTTGGGAAGAGAATGCTACGACACAATGATGACACTATTTGGACGTTTCCTGCCCAAAGGCCATGTCATGCCTGCAAACCTGTACCAGTCAGACAAAATACTTCGTGTACTTAAGATGCCCTATGAGAAGATAGATGCATGTGAGAAAGGATGTGTCGTATTTAGGAAGGAGTATGCACACATGGACTATTGTCCCAATTGCGAGTCTCGCAGGTATCTTGTGGTAGACAACGCTATGGGTGAGAAGAGGCAGACCAAAATCGCAGTTAGTGTTCTTCGGTATATGACAATCGTTCCAAGACTTCAACATCTTTTCATGGTCGAAGAGACAGCCAAACAGATGACATGGCACAAATTGGGCAAAAGAACTGAACTAGATGCGGATGGGAATAAGATGATGGTACACACATCGGATGGGGAAGCGTGGAAACGTTTTGATGGATTGCATTAGGATAAAGCGGCAGATCCAAGGAATCTTCGAGTCTGCACCGCCACAGATGGTTTTAAACCCTTCGGCATGAGGGAAACCCAATACAGTTGTTGGCCTGTATTTGTCATTCCACTCAATCTCCCCCCTGGGCAGATTATGCAAAGAAAGAACATATTTCTGACGTTGATAATTCCAGGGCCCAATTATCCGGGGAAGAATATGAATGTGTACCTGCAACCGCTTAAGTATGAATTGGAATAAGCTTGGGATAATGGGGTCAAGACATATGATGACGCTAGAAAAGAAAACTTCAAAATGCATGTGTGGTACATGTACTCTATGCATGACTTGCCAGCGTATGCACTATTCTCTGGATGGTGTGTGCATGGAAGGTTCCCGTGCCCCCAATGCAAGGCAGCTCTTCAGTTTCATTGGTTGCAGCAGGGTCGGAAGTATTCTTGCTTTGACTTGCATAGACAGTTCCCGGATCCTGACCATCAGTTTAGAAAAGACAAGAAGAACTTTACCAAAGGTAAAGTTGTCAAAAACATGGCACCACCTGCGTTCACAGGCCAACAGATCCTGGATCAGTTAAACGCCCTCGAGCTTGATCGAGAGCGTCCAGGGTATTTCAAGGGGTATAATTCAAAACACGCCTGGACTCACAAGCCATGCTTCTAGGATCTGCCTTACTTCAAAGACCTCCTTCTTCCACACAATATCGACATGATGCACACTAAAAAGAATATCGGAGAGGCTATTTTTGGTACATTGTTTGACATAGATGGGAAGACAAAGGATAATATTAAGGCTAGAGTCGATCAAGAGACACTATGTCATAGACCGTTACAAAACATGCGAGAAGGCAAAGGAAAGCAGAAGTGGTCGAAGCCAAAGGCCTGGTTCAATCTTGGAAGGCCAGCTATGACGGAAATTATCTTGTGGGTCAAAATGCACTTGATGTTCCCCATTGGGTATGCAGCGAATCTAAAGAGGGGAGCGAGTTTTGAAAAATGAAAAATCTTTGGTCTCAAGAGTCATGATTGGCACATATGGCTAGAGCGGGTAATGCCGGTGATGTTACGTGGCTTTATTCCTAAGGATGAATGGCTAGTACTGGCGGAGCTAAGCTACTTCTTCCATGTTCTTTGTGCGAAAGAATTGTCGCGTGGCGTGGTAGAAGACATGGAGGAGTTTGCACCGGAGTTGTTGTGCAAGTTACAGAAGATCTTTCCACCGGGCTTCTTTAATCCAATGCAGCATTTGATTTTACATCTACCGACCGAGGCAAGATTGGGTGGGCCCGTGCAAGATCGTTGGTGCTATGCACCTGAGAGGATGCAGAAGACCTTTCGATCTAAATGTAAAAATAAGCGTAGAATTGAAGCATCGATGGCTGAGGCATTCATTACCGAGGAGGTGGCAAACTTTGTGACAGCATACTACGAAGCCAAAAATCATCATTTGCATAATCCGAAGCCTGGGCAAAATGATGCACACCCTAAAAAAGGTGGGTCCAACCTCAGCCTATTCAAAGGGAAGCTCGCACCAGCCGGTGCTTCGAAACCAATAATGTTGGATGTCGAAGAATGGCGGAACATTTCGTTGTATATCTTCAACAACCAAACAGAACTGCGGCCGTACATCGAGTGAGTTCTCGGCACATTTTCCCGTAACTTCTAATTCATTTGAACTGCTCTTATTCCCGGATATTTCAAATAGTCGCTACGTCGTCAAATTCTCGGATGAGCGGTGATCGAAAATGATTCCGTCGAAGAGTATGAGCTTCTGTCAAAGACAGGAGGCGGCTATCCCGGTTTCATCTCTTGGTTCAAACAAACAGTAATTATCAATAATGGACCATTTCATTCTTCGTCTAACTTGCAGCTAATGCAACAACCGTTTCCTATTAAACTTGTAGGCTAATTCAGAGTCTATGGACGTCGAATTGAGACAAGTTGCTAATGGTTTTGACTACAAGGTCCGTTCATTTGAGAAATACAACATCAACGGGTATCTCTTTCGTACCTTTGGCAAAGAGCTATCTATGCCCGACTAGAAATCTACAAATTGTGGTGTCTCTGCTATCGGCGAAGGTGTTATCGAGTATTATGGAAGAGTTGAAGCAATTTAGCCCATTTAGCTCCAAAATACCATAATCAGCTCAAAATGGCATAAGAACCTTGGTTAGCTCATGAATATTATATACTTACCTTATTTTCCTCTAAAATGGGATAATTAGTCCATTTAGCTCCAAAAAGACATAATTAGGTAATTTAGCTCCAACAATAGGAGAAGAGGAGAAGAAATAGGAAAAATGAAAAGAAAGAAGAAGAAGAAGAAGAAGAAGAAGAAGAGAAGAAGGAGAAGGAGGAGGAGGAGGAGAAGGAGAAGGCCAAGGACCTTCTAGTCCTTCTCCTCCTCCTCCTTCTCCTCCTTCTCCTCCTTCTTATTGATTTCTTCTTCTCCTCCTCCTCCTCCTCTTTCTTCTCGTCTTTCATATTATCCTTGCTTTAATTTCCCCAACAATGACATAATTAGCCCATTTAGCTCCAAAATGCCATAATAAGTTAAAAATGGCATAAGAACCTTGGTTAGCTCATGAATATTATATTCTTAGCTTGTTTTCCGCTAAAAATGACATAATTAGCTCAAAAGCACCATATTTTGTTCTTCTTCTGACTTTCTTATTCACATTTTTGCAGATTGGATATACTACATGCATGGAAGCTGGCATTCATGGAGTTGAACAATGTCGATGGATGAACTTTATATGTATATAATCTAGTTTTCATTTCAGTCGATGAACAATGTCGAACTATATGTATATGTATATATGGATAAACAGTGCAATACTTTGTATGTTGGTTCTTTCGATATATGGGGATGTACATTGATTTATATGTATATCATATATGTGTGGTGAATTATATATATGTGTTGGCGAGTATATGTGTGGTGAACTATATATCATATATGTGTGGTGAATTATATAAATGTGCTGCCAAATATATATATATATATGTGTGTGTGTGTGTGCGTGTGTGTGTGTGTGTGTGTGTGCTGTGAAATAATATAAAACAAAAAATTGGTACTATATGGGCTCTTTGCCGTCTGCCAGCTGATGGCAAAGACCTGTGCCATCAGCTGGCAGATGGCAAAGGTGCCACATGGCACCCAGCTGTGCATCCTTGGGTGTCTATATAGGCTCTTTGCCGTCTTCCTCCAGGGTGGGCAGACGGCAAAGAAGATGGCACAGAGGAGGGGGGAGGAGGAGGCAAACGGCAAAGAGTGGAGTGGGGGGAGGAGGAGGAGGCAGACGACAAAGAATAAGGGGGATGAGACAGCAAAGAATAAGGGGGAGGCAGACGGCAAAGAATAAGGGGGAGGTAGACGGCAAAGCCTCCGTTAACCCCTAACAGAGGCAACCCCTGTCGGCTGCCGTCTCGAGCACTTTGTCGACTGCTCCTATGGAAAGCTGACGACAAAGAGCTTTGTCGTCCGCTTTGGGGGGACAGACGGCAAAGAAGGTCATATGCCGTCGTAGGCTGAGGCAACAATTTTGCCGGCCGTGATATTCTTTGTCGTGTGTGGTATTCTCTTTGCCGTCCGGGATTTAGTCTTTGCGGTCTGTGATGGCAGCCGGCAAAGAAGCTGATTCCTATAGTGAAAGTTGTCGATGAACCATGCAAGTCTCCAAGTAGTACATATCCGAGGATGTGGCTATTCGAATAGATGATTACCCTGTAGGGGTGTACTTCGTCACACATACTCCCGCCACTTATCGCCATGTGCACATAAAACAAGCACCTCGTCAACCATCAAGCGGAAGCCCATCGAGGGAGTCGGCTATAGACGTTAACCAATAATGACTCATGTCCAATGAAGTCGCCTATCTAAGTTGGAACACATAATAGAAGTCCGGCCGACGTTCCCAACATGACCTCAAACGATGTGACCAGGGCCCCAAGCCGGTCCCGATTGGGTCGTTCATCCACTTAGCAGACTATGCCACAACCTATGAATGTTTCGAAGTACTGCGACTCTTGGAATGAGAATAAATTAGTAATAAGCCGAGAGAGATCGAATTACCATAGTTGAATGTACGGTAGTAGCTAGTCTTGGAACACCAACACAAGATCTCAGGTCCTAAGTGCAGTGTCAATGAGACAACCCACCATGTACTCCTACATGGCCTCTCATCTCTACCTTTGCCAAAATAGGTTCACATACTTCACATTCATCAGTAGGACCTGATTATTCCAATTCATCATCCAGATGATCAGACCAACTCAACTCTAAGCATAGCAAGCATACCAGGGTAATGGCACAACATGTCTCAAGCATCTACCAGGTATGCTAGGTTGCTTGGTTTAGCTATTTACCATGACAATGACACGTCATGCAAAGGAATGGGTTCATCAACCGTAACACAGGTAGTAGTAGAATCATTTGGTCCTAATGCATTGAAATGAGAGCAAGAGAGAGAGAGTGGGATTGTATAGGAATGCTCAAGGGGGGTTGCTTTCCTGTTGATCAGAAGAACTCAGTTGTTCTTCAATGTCATCAAAAACTAAGTCTCGGAAATCTATCGACAAGATCAAACAAGGAAAAATTTCAGCACGGCAAATGCTTCACAATGATGCATGAGCATGGCATGTTAACACGTTGCTAGTTAGAGCTAATGCAAGTGAACATAAGTTAAATAGGAATTATTTGATCAATATAGATCAATTCCAAACCCATTTATAAGCATTTATATGCCTTTATTGAAATTTGCCTATCCAGCAACCTTAAGTTTTCCATATATAATTTATTTCATTTGGATTTATACATTAATTTCTATGATTTTTCAAAGTTTTTGATATTTTCAAGAAATTCATGAATTAGATTAAACCAAAAAATTAAATACTGCATCACCCTGACATCATCACTGCGTTAGCCGGTCAAACCGCGTTGTCCAGGTCAAACCTGACTAGTGGGGGCCACTGGTCAGTGACCCGGGAGTAATCCCCGCGCCGACGCACGCTGATTGAGGGTTTGACCACCTACGAGGCCCGCTGACAGTGCCTGCCGGAGTGTGGCCGGCGGCGACCAAACTCGTGGCAGGGGCTCGCCGGAGTTACCTAATCGGCGCTACAAAGAATCGTTTTGCAAGCGGTCTGTGGCTACAGCAAGATGGTGAAGCCCCTCATCTTGCAGGGCCATCAGGAGGGGCTAGGGTGGCCAGAGCAAGCGTCGGCGACGATCTACGTAGCGGACGGTGCTCGTGCTCGGTGGCTCTATAGCCTAGGGGCACGGAAGAAACCAGGCAGGAGGGGGAATCGGCTCTGCGGCTCACTGCGAGGCGGTTGGAGGTGACGGCGAGCTCAAGGAGTTCCGAGGCGGAACAAGTCAGCGACAGCGAGCTCTGATGGCCGGTGGACGAAACGACGATGACGGCAATGTTGTGGGGCTTCCGGCTCCAATTTCGTTGACATGAGGGACGAGGACGACAAGGCGAGGGAGATGGGCTGCTCGGGGAGGCGTGCGGTGGCCGGTGGCCGCGTTGGTGATGAACGGCGGCGACGGGCGTGGTCGGCTCCGAGGTCTGGAAACCAGAGAGAGGAGAGGAATGGCGCAAGGGGGGAGAGTGGATCGTTTCAACGGCTCGTCCACATCGTATCGGTGATGCGATAAGGACGAAGGAGGGACCTCCAACGGTAAGCACGAGTTGCAGGCATCGTGCGTTCTTGGGCTACTACGCCTCGTCCTCTTGGCGAGAGCTTGGGGACGACTTGCACTTGGGCCACATGTGCTTCAAGTGCTGGGCCAGGTAAGTGGCGAGGTATGCTTTTGTTCTTTTGTTTTCTTACATTTGTTCCGATTTGAAAAAAATATCAAATCATTTTATAAAAACCTGAAAGTTTATTATGTGACATAAATGGAATTATCGAGTGCCACATCAAAGTTACAAAACTAATAGAATTATATTATATATATAGAAAATATATTTCCATTTCAAATAATTGTTTAATTAATTAAAAAGTCCAATATAAAATGTTTTTGTGTTTTCAAAATATTGGTTAGCAATTTTACCTCATGCCAATATATTCACAGAATAGTTGGAACGTTTTCTTGGATCCATTTGAAGTAGTTTTTATATTGCCTTTTGAAAAAAGTTTTAATTGTGAGGCTTGATCACTTACTCATTAAAATTTAAAAAGGGAAACAAAAATGGATGCATGAATGCTTTGCAAGCAAGGGTAAACTAGGGTTGTGACATTGGCCGAGGGTGGCGATGCAGTTGTGCACCCTCTGCTGCTGAGCCATCTTGGGCTAAGAAGCTCAAGGAGAAGATGAAGAAGTTCTTTTGTTTGCAAGTACATGGTTAGTCCAAGGCTCACTCTGTATGGATTGCGGTTATTAGCCATCAAAAGTTTATGGCTGGGCATTTTGGCTGGGAGATTTAGAGTGGTTCGGAGGACAAGCTCAATGATGAGGAAACCTGGATCTCTTGGAACTGTGCGTTGTATTCCAATGTGGAGCAGTCTGGGTCCTATGTTCCCCCTTGCACCATTCATCCTAGTCGAGAGTACAAGGAGTACTGAAGATGGTCATCGGACTTTCAACCATCATGGATCTTCATAGCTCTCTCTTCCCTTTTGATGTCTCGCTGACAAAGGGGGAGAGTCTTTTGGTATTTGATGAGTCATGACTGTGTTTTTCATTGCTTGGGTTTTATTTGCTTGCAAACTCTTTTATCTTTTGCTTTCCTTGTTTGTTTTATGTGTGTTATACTCAAGTGACACCGCGTCATATGGTGTGAGACATATGCTACCTTTAAATTATCCTTATGTCTTCGTTTGTGAGATGCTTATCTTGTGCGCTACTTAATGCTCACATATAACTTATTCCATCTATACTAGTTTCCTATTCTCTTACTGCAAGTATTGTCCGTCTATAAAATACACGGGGAGTGTTAATCCTAGTGCGTGCATTTTGCACTCCAAAAGCATACCTAAAAATAGTTACACATATATGGATAACCCATCTATGTTTTATAGATGCTGGTGTTTTCTTTCTATCGTTTAATATTATTTGTGCAAATCTCGTGTTGTTATCAATCCACCAAAATGGGGGAGATTGTAAGGGCATATATCTACCCTAATGGCTTTGGTGATTGATGACAATGCATTTGCGGAATAATTGTGTGCACTAAAGCTTTCAGATATTACTTCATATTTCTACCCTAGTGGCTTTCGTTTTCTTTCCCGTGTTTCATTTTTGGTGGAATTCGGTCGTAGGAAAACCGTACTATCAAGAGGTTTGGGTAGAATCAGCACGTACACATTCTTTCGCACCCATGTTCCTTTCCCGCTTTACTGGAGCTCCAACCTTTCCTCCATTCTGGTCCGGAAAGATCCCAGTGGTAGTACCGCCTTTATTACTGCACCAGTTCCGCTGATGTTTTCTCTGTTGGAATCCTCAGCAGATCTTGAGTGGTAGTACGAGGCAGTAATACATCTTATCAGCGGTACTATCATCCCTAGGAGTGGTAGTACCGTTCCAGTGGAACTACCTCTGCCCTGCCTACACTCTTGATCTCAGGACCTTCCGGGCCAGCGGTAGTGCCGCTCTCAGTAGGAATACTACCTCTTAAGGGTGGTAGTGCGTCCCTCCGGAGCGGTAGTACCGCTCCTATGTGGGCTGAGTGAGTGGGTAACAGTTGGATCTATTCCCCCACTGTATAAAGAAGTTTTTCTTCCCCAAGAAGACTACCTTTTCCAACCCTAAACTCGATTCTTTCTCCAACCTCCATGTTCCCCAATGTCTCTCCCTAGCGAATAAAACTTGTAGATTCCAGGGTTTGCTTGAGAGGGTCTTGTTCAACCCTTCCACCAAGATAAATTTGATTCCACCACTAATCCCTAGGGTGTTTGAGCACCCTAGATGGTTGAGATCACCTCGAAGGCATATTCCATTGTGGTGAAGGTTCATGTTGTTCTTCGGAGCCTCCAATTAATTTGATTCCACCACTAATCCCTAGGGTGTTCTTCGGAGCCTCCAATTAATTCCAGGATGGAGATTGCCCCAACCTTGTTTGTCAATGTTAGATGATATGTCTCTAACATATCTATAATTTTTGATTGTTACATGCTGTTATATTATCATTATTTGATGTTTTATGATCATTTTGTAGCCCCTTTATATAATTTTTTTGGATAACCTATTGACATATTTCCTAGTGCGAGTTGTTGTTTTTTTCATTCGCAGAAAATCAATATGAAATGAGGTCCAAATGCCATGAAACTTTACACAGATTTTTTGGACCAGAAGGAAACTTGGGAGCCAAGAAGCAGCATCAGACGAGGCCAGGCCTAGTGTCTAGTGGGGGTCTCAGGCACCTCCTCCACCGCCTCTGAGCTCTATAAATACCCCAATATTCAAAAAACCATAGTGGGGGTCTAGTTTCAGCCACCACAAGTTCCAAAAGCCATGAAATCCAATCTAGAGCCCATTCAGGAGAGGAACACGATCACAGAGCGGTTCACCATCCTCATTGGTTCTCCTTCGATGATGCGTGATTAGTTCATATCACACCTACAGTTCCGTGGGTAGTAGCTATATGGCTTTCTCTATCATTTTGTTTCTCAATACAATGGTCTCTTGGAGATCCGTAAGATGTAACTCTTTCTTTTGCGATGTGTTTGTTGGGATATGATGAATTGTGAGTTTATGATCAGATATATGAAAACATATTCATGCTTGATTATTATATCCTCATATTTTATCTCTCATATTTGGTTTTTCTCTGGCCTACTTGATCTTTTATCTTACAATGGGAAGAGGTGCTTTGTGATGAGTTCGATCTTGCGGTGCTCAATCTCAGTGACAGAAAGAGACATGACATGCATGTGTCATTGCTCTCAATGATAAATTGATGGGGTCTATTCCTACATGAATAGATCATGTCTACATCATCTCATCGTTCTTAAGGCATTACTCCATTTCTCCATAATTCATGACACTAGATGCATGGTGGATAGCAGTCAATGTGTGGAGTAATAGAAGTAGATGCAGGCAGAAGTCAACCTACTTGTCTTGGACGTTATGCTTATATACATGATCATTCCCTTGAATATCGTCATAATTATTTTCTCTTCTATCAATTGCCCAAGAGTAATTTGTCTACCCACCGTTTTCTATTTTCTCGAGAGAATCCACTAGTGAAACCTACGACCCCCGGGTCTACTTCACATCATCTATTTGCAATCTCTACTTTGCTATTCATATTTGTAATTTATTTTCCCTTTTATTTTCGGATATATATCATCCAAAAAACCCAAAAATACCTTGCTGCGTTTAATTTTCTATTACTCTTATTTGCATCCATCAATCCATCCTTACTTTACCCACGAGATATTCACAACCCCTACACGCTTTGAGTTACGAGGATTTGCTATTTGCGTGCGGGTGGTGCTTACATAGTCTTGTGGATCTTCCTAGCTACCGGATTGATACGTTGGTTTCATAACTGAGGGAAATACTTGTCATCGCTGTGCTACAACACCCTTTAAGCTTGGAGGGAAACTAACCCAATCAGCAAGTAGTCAAGATTTATGGCGCCGTTGCTAGGGAAGATCAAGTCAAGATCTATCAGGTTCCTACACACAACTCTCATCTCCTTGCAATTACATTATTTTCCATTTTTCTCTCATTTTCTTCTCACCGACTTCACAAAAAAATTCCTTTTTATTTGCTTTCTGTCTGTTTGTCGTTTATTCCGGATCTTTTGTTTACTTATTGCTATGGAAAACTCCTCCCTCGCTATGAGCACCCATGAGATTGAAGTTCTGAGTTATAAGCAAAGGTGAGGAGAAAATGTGAAAGATGCTTGGTATAGGATTTGTAATGCTTATGATATATCTATCCACAAGAATCTACTACTTTACTTATTCGAAACTTTTATGTGGGAATTACTAGACACTATCATCGTGGGAAATTTCTAACGTTGACCACCCTCCGATGCTCTCAATGCCATGGGAAGTTTATTGGGGTCTCCACCTATCACTACAAATTAAAAGTTTTAACTCTTGAGCATGTTACAAAAAGGATAGATGCTATTGAAAAAAAAATTATGACCAAAGATCATGTTGAAACTTTGGATAAAAGGGTGGAAAATCTTGTTAATCATATTTGTTCAAAGATGGGAGACGCTATTAAGATGCTAAAAGAGAAACAATCCATAACTAATGAAAGGGTAGTAGAGAGCCCCGCTCGAATTGATAAATTAGAGGAAATTTTCAACAACTGGAGCACAAATTTTTCTTCCATTGAAACTATTAAGAAAACTCCCCTTGGCAAAAAAACTACCCAAACTCCCAAGAACAAGGGTGCCTCTTCTAGAAATAACATAGATCTTAAGATGATTACGACTCACTTCAACTTGAATGAACCTCCTCATATGAATTAATTCTTTAAGTTTATCCCTCGGAGTGTAATTTTTGACATTATGCCTGCTAGATGTCTAAGAAATCAGGGGCATGTAATTGAGGAGTTGGAAACTAAAGATGATAATACTTAAAATGTATGATATATGCCTAGCTAGGGGCGTAAAACGATAGCGCTTGTTGGGAGGCAACCCAATAAATAATATTAATATTTCACTTTTGCTTTCTGTTCTTGAGTGTTTGATAATCTATGCTACTATTATAATTGTGTTTTTTTGTATTTCATTTAGTGTTTGTGCCAACTAAAGCCTTTGGGATCCTGTGGGGTGTTATTTGTTCTAATCCTCTTTAAAAACAGAAACTTCCGTGTCCAGTAGGGAAAATCCTATAAATCATAGAAACGTAAAAAGTGTCTAAATGTTTTACACAAGATTTATATAAAAATTCCCTGCGTTGTCCAAATTTTTCAAAAAAATTGGATTTACAGAAGTATGAGTAAAATTTGAGTCTTTACACACTATTCTGTTTTTGACATATTCAGTTTTCCTTGCGTTATGTTCATGTTTTCATGATTCTATGGCTTGTATCGGGGAGTATAAGCAATGGTAAAGTAATAATACAATAGGTATAATGCAAAAACTAAATTGGAATAGGTTTTCAACAGTGCCTAAAGTAAATATTGTTTTTCTTATACTAACGGATCTCACAAAACATTTGTTGAGTTTTGTGTGATTGAAGTTTTAAAGTTTTAAGTGATATCATGGTGGATGAAGGAATAAGGAGAGATAAAATCCTAAACTTGGGGATTCCCCATGGAACCCCAACGTAATATCCAAGAAGTAGCAAGCAACCAATCTTGAGATGCCCGGAAGGCATCCCCTCTTTCTGCTAACAACCAACGGTAATTTTAATTGGAACTATATTTTTATTCGTCATGGTTCATGAATTTTGCTTGGAGCGTCTTGTATCATTCGTGTCTTTGCTTTCTTTGTTGGTTAGTTTGTCATAACAAACCTTGCTTGACACACCTATTTGAGAGAATCAATTTATGCTATGCTTTTTTAGAATCTCTCTTTATGGTTCACTTAAATTTTTTTAGCAATGGAATTGCTCAAGTGCTTCACTTATAATTTTTTGAGCATGTTGGTGCTGTTATTTTGAAGAATTTTTCTCTCATGCTTCACATAGATTATTTTGAGAGTAGTAGAAATTTTGAAGAAATCCTCGATTTCTTCACTTATATTATTTTGAGAGTTGAAATTTTTAAAGAAACTTGTGCTCTCGTTCTTCACTTATATTTGTTTGAGAGCTTGTTATTTGCAATGGCAATTTGCTTTAGATGAAATTAGTCATGAAGTAATGAATGTCCAGAAAGATATAATAAAAACTTTCATGAGGATGTAGTGATAATATTGGTGTAAAGGTTTTTGATTCCCTATGCATGCACATTAATTAAACTTAATTCTTTGCAATATTTTTGCGACATGAAGATAGTGATATGTTAGTTATGTTGATGAGTAATTATGATCTAGTAAGAATATTGGTCTTACGGTTTCTTATTCCCTATGCATGCACATTAATTATTCTATGAAATTACATACTACTTGTGTTGCATTATTCATCGTTAGTTATGCTTTTTTGTTCCCTTATGCTAATTTTCATTACTTGGTTGGGTGCTTCTCAATCTATTTGCTAGCCTTCACTTGTACTAAGCGGGAATACTGCTTGTGCATCCAAATACTAACCCAAAGTTGTGCCAAATGAGTCCACCATACCTACCTATATGCGGTATTTCAACACCGTTCCAAGTAAATTTGCAACTTCCAAATTTAATTTTCAAAATAAATTTCTATTTAGTGTGCTCGTACCGCTCATCAAGCGGTGAGGGGTGGTCCGTATCTTCCATGTTAAATAGGTTATTCTCAAGATGAGTGTTTATTCACTTATAATTGCATGAGAGTATGGTGGTAATAGGGATGCGTAGTCCCAAAATGCAAAAAAATGTTGTCGACTAATAAATTCCTTGGAATGTGTTGGTATGGAGTGTACCCGTGTATACGACTAGACGTGGAATGTTTAAGAACCGCCTATAATTGTTTTTAGCATGCAGGCTATTGGAAACTCCTAGTCGTTTTCGTTGACACGAAAACCATACCACCAAACAAAATTATCTCTATGTTTTTCACTTTGAGCTCTCGCACCTCTACAAATCCCTACTTCCCTCTATGAAGGGCCTATATATCTACTTTATGCAATTTTTATTTTTGAATTTGAGACTCCATCTTCTCTTATAAAGCACCAACTAAGGAACACCATTATTATACTTGAGCATTGGATATATTTAATATTTGAGTGTGTTGCATGAATGGTTCAAGGATAGAGCATGATGGTCCAGGGATACCGTTCTTTAGCATTGATATTTTGAAAGACTTGGTTGCTTGCTGATACGATCGAGTATTCAAATTTTCATGTCAAACTATAGACTATTGCTTTGCATCATCCACAAGTCCATATGTCCCTACTGAAAAGAAAAGGAATATAAAGAACATGTGAGGCAACATTTCACATGAAAAGTTTTGTTTTTATCATTTACCTACTCATGGACGAGTGGAAATTAAGCTTGGGGATGCTGATACGTTTCCGATGTATCTATATTTTTTTATTGTTACATGATGTTATATTATCATTGTTGGATGTTTTATGATCATTTTATAACCACTTTATATCAATTTTTGGGACTAACCTATTGACATAGTGCCTAGTCCTAGTTGCAGTATTTTCTGTTTTTTCCTTCGTAGAAAATCAATATCAGATGAAGTCCAAATGCCACAAAATTTGATGGAGATTTTTTTTGTACCAGTAGAAAACATGGGAGCCAAGAAGGAGCACCAGATGAGGCCTAGGCGGCCCACTAGACACCAGGGCGTCCCCTGGTGTCTAGTGAGGCCATCGGGCGGTTCCTCCACTGCATCTGAGCTCTATAAATACCCCAATATTCAGAAAACCCTGGAGGATCCCACAAAAAATCGTTTCAATCGCCACAAATTCTAGAAGCCACGAAATCCAATGTAGAGCCTTTTCTAGAGATGAACACGATCAGAGAGGGGTTCACCATGCTCATTGTTGATCCTACGATGATGCATGAGTAGTTCATATTAGACCTATGGGTCTGTAAGGAGTAGCTTGATGGATTTCTCTCTCTCGTTTTGTTTCTCAATACAATGGTATCTTGGATATCCATATGATGTAACTCTTTCTTTTGCGGTGTGTTTGTTGGGATGTGATGAATTCTGATTTTATGATCAGATCTATGAAAACATATTCATGCTTGATTATTATAGCGTCGTATTTCTTCTCCTATATTTCATTTTTTCTGGCCAACTTGATCTTTCATCTTGCAATGGGAAGAGATGCTTTGTGATGGGTTCGATCTTGCGGTGCTCAATATCAGAGACAGAAAGAGACATGACACGCATGTATCATTGTTATGAAGGATAAAATGATGTGGTGTATTACTACATGAATAGATCGTGTTACATCATGTTATCATTCTTAAGTCACTACTGTGTTTCTCCATGAACTCAATACACTAGATGCATGCTAGATAGCGATCGATGTGTGGAGTAATAGAAGTAGATGCTGGCAGAAGTCGGTCTACTTGTGTTGGACGTGATGCCGATATACATGGTCATTGTCTTGAATATTTTCATTATTATTTTCTCTTCTATCAATTCCCCAATAGTAATTTGTCTACCCACCGTTTTCTATTTTCTTGAGAAAAGCCACTAGTGAAACATACGGCCCCCGGGTCTACTTCACATCATATATTTGTAATCTCTACTTTGGTATTCCCATTTCTATTTTATTTGCCATTCTATTTTCAGATATATATCATAAAAAAATAGAAAATACCATGATGTGTTTTATTTTCTATCACTCTTATTTGCATCTACCAATCTATCCTTACTTTACGCATGAGGGATTGACAACCCCTCCACGCGTTGGGTTGTCAGGATTTTCTATTTTTGTGCGGGTGCTGCTTATATAGTCTTGTGGATATTCCTGTTGATTGATACCTTGGTTTCATAACTCAGAGAAATACTTTCCGTTGCTATGCTACATCACCCTTTAATCTTGGAGGGAAACCAACGCAATTAGTGACGGGTCGTTTGGTTGCTGCCTTCAAGTGCACCACTAGTGGAATCACGACATTTCACATTGTGTGAGGGCATGAGGAGAATACGAGGGCCTTACTGGAGCATTATGACTCGACACCACTCCAATCGATATGTACTTCCCGTCAAAGGGAAGGATCTTCGGTAACACATCCTCGTCTTCATCGGTTCCACTTGTGCTTACTTCTTAACTTTACTTTGTGTTGACTACGTCTTTGTTATTGATGTTGTTAGTATCATATAGGTTTCTCACCTAGTTGCATATGTAGACAACCTATTTGTTGCTTAACCTAATTTGATAAAGAAGAGCTTAAACATGGTAGTTGACTATTCACCCCCCTCTAGTCAACCATATCGATCCTTTGAGTTAGCATTGTTGAGATATTCCACTTGTGAAAGAATGACCCCTAGGCCTTATTTCCAAGAAATTATACAACATTTTGCTTCTTGTTTTCCACTTGCGACCTTGCTGTTTTGATAATCTCATAATACAAAAACATATATGTACTTCCCATATTGCACTTGTATCACCATTTCTTCGCCGAACTAGTGCACCTATAAAATTTTCCATTGTATTGGGTGTGTTTGGGAAACAACAGATTTCTTATATTTGATTGCAAGGTTGTTTGAGACAGACCATATTCATCCTACACCTCCCACGGATTGATAAATCGAAGTCATCCACTCTAGGGAAAATTGCTACTGTCCTATAGAACTCTGCGCTTGGATGCCCAGCAGAGTGTATAAGAATAAAGTTGTGTAGTAGACATCAATCAACATCACCGTATTCATCACCTCCATTGTATATTTACAACGGTACACTCTCCCACAACCCGTTGTAATCCCCTACTTCAACATGGTGCTTTATGCCACATATTATTGTCAAATGATGTGTTTCCATCCTATGATGCTTTGAGTAGATTTCTTTTGTCCTTTGATTTGATTGATGATTTTGATTGGTTCGATTTGCATGATTTATTTTGGTGATATCTTATGGTGCCTTCCATGCTACGCTCCCTTGAGGGATTCCCGCTATAGGGTGTTGCAATACATTTACGATTCACTTATAGTGGGTGTCTAGAGTGACAGAAGCTAATATCGGAGTAAGGGGTTGTTGCGTATCGGAGTAAACGGGACTTGATACTCGATGCTATGGTAGGGTTTACCTTAATGATTTTAGTAGTTGCGGATGCATGCTAGAAGTCCAGTCATAAGTTCATATAATCCAAGAATGGAAAGTATGTTACCACATGCCGCTCGCTCATATATAGTTGCAATAATGATTATCGATCTTGTTATCAGTAGCCTAGGACAATTCTGCAAACCATACCGTCATTATTCCACACTTGCTATCTGCAATAAATTGTAATATATTCGAACTATCTTTACACAAAAACTATTTTTTATATTCTAGTTCTCCAATATCATGCAAAGCTATCCTATTTGTACCCACATGAAAGTTTTATTTCTTGTTTCTAAATAGATTGATGTACGTAGAGTCGTATCAATGGTGTACGTAGAGTCGTATCAATGGTGGATAGGACTTGAGAGAATATTGACCTTACCTTTAGCTCCATGTGAGTTCGACACTTGGGGATTATCAGTATATAATATAAATATATAAAAGTAAATAAAAATAAATAAATTGCAGCAAAGTAGTTTTGGAGTTTTAGTACATATTTTCAGTAGACCCCGAGGACATAGTTTTCGCTAGAGGTTTCTCTCTTGAAGATTGCATATGGTGGGTTAACAAATTACAGTGTGCAATAGACAGAATAGTGCATAGTCATGACATGTTATTCACGACGATAATCATGTATATAGACATCACATCCATAAACAAGTAGACACACTCATGTCTGCATCTACTACTATTACTCCACTCATCAACATCATGGCATTGTTCTCTAGATGCATGTTGGATAGTGGTTGATGGGCGGAGTAATAGTAGTAGATGCAGGAAGGAGTTGGTCTATTTGCATATGGACATGATGCCTAGATACACATGATCATTTCTCTGAGTAAATATTGCATAACTATGCTCTTTTCTATCAATTTCGCAACAATATTTTTTTTACCCACTTTATGCCTTCTTCGAGAGAGATGCCACTAGAGAACAATATGACCCCCGGGTCTATTCTCTTATATATTTACAAATACTATCATTTCCTGGCTGCATTTTATTATCTTTATTTAATTTTTATATTTAATATATTTAAACTATCAATCTATACTCCTTATCTTCTTGCAAGTAACGAGTTCAAGGGGCTTGACAACCCTCTTGCCCGTTTTGGGTGGAAGTGTTTGCTCTTTTTTGTGTAGGAACTGTATTCAAGAGTTGCATGGTCCTCCTGTTGGTTGATAACCTTGGTTCTCACTAAGGGAAATACTTATCTATAATGTGTTGCATCATCTGTTCCTCTTCACGGAAAAGAACAACGCACATCACAAGTACGAGGAAGGATTTCTCGCGTCGTTGTTGGGGAGTATCACCAACTTACTATGAAGTACCTTTGTACAAATTATCAATCCCTTGTTCTACTTTTTATTTCATGTTATATTTTCCAATCTATAAAAAATAAAAATACAAAAATATTTACCTTTCATAGTTTACTTCCCCGTTACGATGTCTGCACAACCCACTAATGTTTCACCTAATTTTGTAGTACACTATTTCAAACATAAAGAGGGTGGGAGTATGAAGGATGCTTGGTACCATTCAATTGAGTCTCAACATAATTCTACTATAATAAAATGATATGAAGATCCTTCTTTGTAACCTTTACATAGGACTTGGCATGTCCCATAGACAAGTTCTTGACTTCGCAACAAAAGGAATGTTTGTCGAATTGGATCCTCCTTGACATCAAATGTCCTCTTTTACCGCAACAAAAGGACTGCTGCTTACGAAATAGTACAAGGGGTGGTAGGAACTCTTCCTTGACATCAAATGTCCTCTTTTACAAATGAGGGAGTCCAAATATTAGAAAAGTTGTGGGAATTGTAGAAAAATATTAGTGCAATACAAAAGGTTAACGAACCTATTAAAACTTTAGGCCCTACCCTTCATCATATGAATTCCTTCCTCAGCACCTGCATTAAAAAACTTGAGTCACTTGATAAATTTACGACTTCACCTTCAGATCTTATAAATAAAAGAAAATAGGATCTTGGACCGGAGAAGGGTCCAACCAAGGTGGCTAAGGTGGATGATGTTACTTGAATCATATGCATTATGCCTAGCAAGGGGCGTTAAACAATAGCGCTAGTTGGGAGGCAGCCCAAGAGTTATCGTATTTTTCTTGTTCTACTTTATGTTTGTGTGTAATAACGTCCTTATTACTACTATTATGATTAGTTTTTATGTTTAATTTTGTTTTTGCACCAAGTAAAGATTTATGTTTGTTTGTGAGGATGATTTGAATCATAAGTACAATTCGTATGATGCAAAAACACATACTTATGCGTCTAGTGCAAAATTTCTCTTATTTTACATGGACATCTTCTATATCTGAATAATTTACACATTACTTTTATGAAAATTCCTGAGTTTGTCTTTATATTTCAGAATATTTGGAGTTACATAAGTAGGGTGTATTTGCTGATCACCATAGAATGTTACGTTTTACACATATTTTGTTTTTCCTTGCATAGTTTGCTTGTTTCCGATGATGCTATAAGTCATGGATAAGTTAGAATACTGTACCTTACGCAATAATAAAATATGAATCATTTTATAATAATACCTAATATTAATGGTTTGCCTGTCCTACTAAATGATCTCACAAGTTTTCTATTGAGTGTTGTGTGCTGAAATTTTCTAGTTTTGGATGTTATCATGATGGATGAAGGAACAAGGAGAGACAACATCCTAATATTTGGGGCACCCAAGGAACCCCAAGGTAATATTATAGGAATACTCAAGCGTCTAAGCCCACGGGCATCCAATCTTTCGTCTCAATCCACATGTATGTCACTTGCAGCTATATCTTTATTCATCACATGATACGAGTTTCGCTTGAGAGTCATGTATGTTAGTTTGCTTTTGTTTTAATTTTCTACAATCATTGTATGTTGTATATACCCACTTGATAGATACACATTTTCACCATGATTTGTTAGAATACTCTTTGTGCTTCACTTATATCTTTCGAGCTAAGAAGTTGCTCTAGTACTTCACTTATATCTTTTAGAGCATGATCGCGTATAGATTTCATAGAAATAATTGTACTGTCATTCTTCACTTAAATTTGTTTCAGATTTCATAAACAGAGATGGTAATTTGCACGGGTTATAAGATTAGTCTAAAAATAATAGGTATTCAAGGAGTGCATAATCAAAATGACATGTAGCACATAAAATAGAAATCGTGAGTTAATGATATTGATGTGGTTATTTGTAAGGGTATGAGTTCATGATTTCTGGTTAGTTAAAATATACAGAGTTAAAGGATGATAATTTTATGTTCATCTAAATATTGGTTATGACATGGTGATGATGTTTGAGCATTCTTATTCCTCATTGAAATGTTTTGCCGCTTAGGTCGGGGGGGGGGGGGTCAAATCCTACCAACCTCCCCCCTAGGTGCATGGAAGTAGTAGTTTGCTTCAAGATATATAATAAAACATTGCAATAAGTACGTGAGTTCTTTATGACTAATGTGAATACATGGATGAATGCACTCTAACCACATCATATTTTCTAGCCTCTTCGCTATTGTGATCACCCATTCTCACCTCGATGATCGATGTGAGTTTCGTTGATACATACATACTTTTGTTGCATATAAGCCACATTATATCTTCCTCAAAGCAACAATCGTACCTACCTATCATGGCTTCGGCACAACCATTCTGAGAAATATTTCCATGCAACGTCCATCGTTAGACCATCAGACTAGTACCGTCATTGTCATATTGCTTTGCACGATCATGTAGCTGACATAGTATTTGTGTCAACGCCACCGTTCATCATTATCATACATGTTACACTAAATCATTGCATATCATGGTACACTTCTAAAGGCATTCATAAAGAGTCATATTGTTCAGTAGTTTTTCATATTGATTTGTAAGTAAATAGAAGTGTGATGCTATCCATTATTTAGGGCACTGTCTCAATGAGGAAAGGATGATGGAGACAATGATTCCCACACATGTCTGGATGAGACTTGGAACAAAAAATAAAACAAAAAAACAAAAAAGGAAAAAAAGAGAAAATAAGAAAATAAGAAAATATAAATAAATAAATAAAATGAGATAAAAGAGAGAAGGGATGGTGCTACTTCCTCTTTTTCCACACTTGTGCCTCAAAGCGGCACGTATTTTTCATATAGAGAGTCTCTTGTTTTGTCACCTTCATATGCTAGTAGTAATTTTTCAATATAGAACTTGGCTTTTATATTCCTATTACAAGATTCCTCAAATGCTCGAGGTATTCATGAGCAAGCAAGTTGGATGTAGACCCACTTAGGTTCAGTTGAGCTTTCATACATTGATAGCTCTAGTGCATCTGTTCCATGGCAATCCCTACTAGTTTCATTGATATATATATTGAATTTGTTCTGCACATTTACCCATTTGAAACCTACCACCATATTATTTTCCACACATGTTATGACCATGGTTCACGCTCATGTATTGAGTGAATAATGAAAAGCTGAGGCGCATTAAAAAGTACCATCCAATTGCCTTGCTTAACACCGTGGTGCTTGACATTTGTATTTATGTGGTGAATATGGAGACATATCATTCTAATATCAGAAAATAAATGGGAGTATACATTATTGAAAGATCACATATTTTGAACATTGAATTATCATATTACCTATGGTCAAGGATATTACTATGTTGATGTTTGTTAATTCATCATTTCTCAGTGATCACACTTGCAATAGATTACATGTTGCGTAGCATGTTGCTGACGAGATGATTTATATACTTCTTGCCCCTCGTTGGATACCCCAAGTGGAAGGTGGAGATGTAGTCAGCAACAAATTTCCCTCACACAGAGACTGTACGGTTTATCGAACCAGTAGGACTCCTAGGGTCAACAAGTAGGTGTCTTCAACCCTGGCGCTTGCAGAAGACGTGGACTTGCACACACAACCAATAACCTTGCTCCCAACGAGTACAGAGAGGTTGTCAATCTCTCCGGCCTCGTAGTTTGCAAAGGATCAAAATGTAAGCGGGAAGATAATAGTGATTGTAATGGAAAAGTAAATGAAAGCGGTAAATGATGGAGGTGTAAACAATGATGGTGATATGGACCGGAGTCACATGATGTTCACTAGTGATGTCTCTCTCCCAAAAGACGATAAACAACTATGCTAGGGTAAACAAATCACAGTTGGGCAATTGACAGAATTAGGATCACACCGCAATGCTAAGTATGCTCCTTCATAGTATGACGTTCAATAGTAATGGGAAGTACGCCAAGACAAGTAGACGTTTATTCATCAACATCTACTTACTAATCATCCACCTTGAGATATCTGTCTAGAACATCTCTCCGGTATTAACTTGCGAGTCCCACCCAAAGTGTACACTCAAAGCAACGGACAACTGAATTAACGAACTATGCGTAAGGTAAAAAATCCTTGCAATCGTGGTCACAAGCACCGTTGTTTTCTCCCTGGTGGCAACAACCATATCCCTTAGTCTCATGTTTCTATCACTCAAGCTAGATATCGAGGGGCCCGAACCCACAATCATGCATAACGCTCCCTGTTGGAATTACGATCTACTACTTGCCAAAGCAATAAAAAGCAACGAAGAACATGGATGAATCACTAAGGAACATAATATAATAGGATAATCAAATATATAAGTCATAACAATCTGAACATAATCTCATAATTCATCGGATCCAAACAAACTGAGCATTGCAAAAGCAATAGAATTACATAGATGCCTTGATCGTGTAGGGTACGTCACAAGGACTAACCATTGATGCAGAAGAATGGAGAGAAGACATCACATAGCTACTGGTCATGGACTCATGGTCCAAGGGAAACTACTCACGACACATCCGGGAAGCGTCCATGGAAGTGGAGATGCACCCGGAGGTCAATCCTCCCTCCGGTAGGGTGCCGGGAAGAGATCTCCTGACTCTCCCGTTCTCGGAAGTGCTGCGGCGCGGAACAATGGAGAAAATCACGATTCCAGAAAGACTGCAAGGGTTTCCTCACGGAAGTCTAAATATAGGCCAAAGGAGGGTACAGTAGGAGGTGGGACCCACCCAGATGACCTCCTGGCGTGGCCTAGGCCCTCACCGCGCGAGGAGGCCGCCTGGGAGGCCCCTGGCCCCCCTCTCGCCCTCCTTCGGTGATCCCAAAGCTTTTGTTTCGCCGGTTTTTTATATATATTTTTGGATTTTTTCGGCCTTCGGAATATTTGGTAAAATCCCGTGCAAAAAAGACATAAGCACACTAAAACTGGCACTGGGTACACTGAGTTAGTAGGCTAGTCCCTATATATATAAAACGATATAAAAGTTCAGAAAAACATACAACAATGTCACCCAAAAGATGATGGAACAAGCAGAAGTTATAGATACTTTTGGGACGTATCAACATCCCCAAGCTTTATTTATTCTCGTCCTCGAGTAGATAAATGATAACACAATAATTTCTGTGGTGACATCGTAACATACATATAAGAACTTCAAAGTAAAGCAAATAACATATGCAATTCAAGTTAAGACAATAACAAGCAAGAGTCTATATCTAGTATTGAATTTAGCAAAGTAAGAACAGAAAGGTGCAAGAGCTCTCGCTAACCATAACTCGAATGTTTCCAAATGGTGTTTGCGTGCCATAAGTGGGAGATGGGTTCAGAGATAAAATATTTTTTAAATTGAGAACTCAATCTACTAATCCTCACACTTTGTCTCGTTCAGAATCTTATTTTGATCCAGACCACTTGTCAGGCACAAGTCAAAATCATCCTCTCCCTTTCTACTTTGAGCACTCTTGCAATGGATGAGCGTAAGAAGGATATGTCGGCACTTAGGATGGCAAATAGAATAATGATGGGGAAGGACGACAAAAATGGTGTGAAAGGCTCACATCAATGAGGACAACCATAGGCGAGAGAAAGCCAAATGATAGATATTATGTGAGGGGAAGGAATAGTAGTGTTGCCCCTTCTCTCTTTTTATTTCCTTTTTTTCTTTTTTTTTGTGGCCTCTTTCGCACTTTCTTTTTATCTCTCATTTGTCCTCTTTTGGATCTTTTGTTTTGTCCTCTTTGCGATCTTTTCCTCACTTAAGGGCAACATTCTATGTTTTACACGAATAGAAAAAATTCATCATACTTTATAAGAAGTACTCAACATAAAGACAAGTGAAAACTATCATGATGTATGCCTCTGCCAGTGTAGCAGGATATGCAATGATACTAGCGCTTCATGTAGCAGTAATGAGGGCAAGGTCCAACTAGCATGCGACTCTATTATCAAGCAAAAGCATGTATGACATGAAGATCAAGTCATGAGATGATGGATGTTACATGGCAATGTATCTCGGAAGGGCTATGGAAATGCCTTAGTAGGTAGGTATGGTGGCTGTTTTGAGGAAAGATATAATGAGGCTTATGTATGACAGAGCATATCATGACATGGGTTTGGGTGCACCGGCGGAGTTTGCACCAAGTCTCAATGGCAGAAAGGGCAATGCACGGTACCAAAGAGGCTAGCAAAATATGGATACTGGAAGTCCCAACAATCGAATACTCACATTAGTCCGAAGAACTCATACACTTATTATCGGTACCTCTATATCTAGTCAGGAAATTCACAAAGATACAAGTACCCCTAGGAGGAATGTTTGGGGGTTTGGTTATCCTTGCGCATCCTCGACTCATGGTAACGTGAGGTTACTCTATATATTCCAACCCCTACAGAGGTTAGCAATCAATTTAGTAGCTAGAGTTCTCAACTAATTTTAGTTTGTGAAAAAACACAAGGATTTCCCAAAATAGGACACCAATCACTAATAGACTCAAGCTCTTGGCACCAATAGTCCAAACATTACTCAAATCAATACCTCAAAACTATTGCAAGTTACTACTATACATAAATAGCAACCTGAGTTGCCTACTCATGCAAGACACACAACTCAGTGCAACAAGCCAACTCTCTAAAAATATAAGCATGATAACTCAAGAGAGTTCCAAAATCAACCTAAATAAAATCTCTTAAAATGATAAGCATGAAAGCTAAGAGCTAAGCATGACAGTAGCTATGAAAAGATGAAGAACACACAAAAAAGATAAGCATGCAAAGCTATGTTGTGTTCTAGAGTGGAATGGAGCATGTCTATCTCCCAAACAAGGTAGTCTAGGTTTCGTCTTGTTATGACCAGCAAACTAAACTAAAACAAAACTAAAAAGAAAATAGAGGGACGCTCCAACCATATCACATATCATATGAAGTGATAAAAATATAGCATGGAGATGGACGAACTGATGATTGTTGATACAAAAGGGGATGCACAAGGCATCCCCAAGCTTAGACGCTTGAGTCTCCTTAGAATAGTTATTGGGATGCATGGGGGCATCCCCAAGCTTGGGAGTTTGACAATCATTTATCTTCTTTCAACATCTCTTCCATCGCAATACTTGAAAACTCCCTTCATACAAAACTCATCATAAGCTGATTAGAGTGGTTAGTTCCGTTAATAAAGTAATTCAATACCTGCTGGAAATAAATATTTTCATGAAAATGTACTTCTTCTCATGAATTCCAAAGGGTTGTTGCAAATAAAAAGAAAGCTTAGGATTCGCAAAACAATGAAAACACAAAACATGGTAGAATCTGTGAAAAACAAAACAACAGGTAGTAAATAATTTATTCGGGGTACTTCTGCAACTCAAATCAAAAAACTCAAAAAATATGACATAAAGAAAATGATATAGAGCATGTTGTCAAAGCAATTTAGAGCATAAAGATAATCTACTGATTTTTTCCGAATTTATCCGTCAAGCAGACATAATTTGTTTCTGGACAGCATGTCACAACTTTTGAACTTTCTTGCAATCGGAAGCTATAACTTGGCACAAAGCTTAAAAATAAAGATACAATGATGTTGCTACGGTAGTAACACACATCAAGACCTCTAAAACAGAAAGTAAAAACATATTGGGTTGCCTCCCAACAAGCGCTTTCTTTTATGCCTTTGAGCTAGGCATAATGCAAGAAGATCAAGTGTTATCAACTCTAAAAGAATAACTTTCCCGTGTAACGGACTCATAAGGTAACTTAATATTCTTTCTAGGGAAGAGTTCCATTCCCTTTTTAAGAGAATGTTGGAATTTAATAATTCCCTCTTTCATGTCAATGATAGCACCAACGGTGCGGAGAAAAGGACGTCCCAAAATAATTGGACATGAAGGATCAAATTTATTGTCCATAATAAGAAAATCAACGGACACATAATTATCATTGACAATAATAAGAACATCATCAATTCTCCCTAAAGGTTTCTTTATGGAAGAATCAACAAGACGAACACCAAAAGAACGTGGATCATAAGGTTTCCAATCAAGCATATCATACATTCTTTTGGCCATAACAGAGGCACTAGCTCCAACATCACATAATGCAAAGCAAGAGATATTATTCAATTTTATTTTGACTATGGTATCCCAACCATCTTCTAGCTTCCTAGTAATAGAAGTCTCTAGCTTGAGCTTCTCCTCCCTAACTTTGGTAAGGGCACTGGTAATATGCTCCATGAAGGCAATATTGAGTGTACTAGTGTGGGGGTCTTTAGCAATTCTTTGCAAAAAGGTGATCGGTTCGGGGAGACTACTATTGTCAAAATCAATAATATTGATATTAAGTAAAATTTTAGTGTCATCCTATATGTTTGATTTGATCTCTATTATAAGAGTTTGGATGTCTTCCCAAGTTTGGGGATGGTTAGGAGCAACTTCAAACCAAAGATCATGTGGCTTCCCGACAAAACCACGCCAAGGGCATAATTATCCATAATGACTAGTATAGTCACATGTTTTACTCGTAAACAGACCCTTAGTGGTAACTGGAGCAATAGAGGAGAAGGTGTACTCATTGTTGTTGTGACTAGAGGAGTCACCCAACATGGTGTTTTCAGTGGAATCCATAGCAACGGCAACAAGCAAGAAGAAAGAAACTAAATTTTTTGTGGTTTTTGGTATAAGAATCTAAAGCAAAAAACTAAAAAGCAATCTAACAAGACTAAAAAGCAAAGGTAAAGGATAACGTGCAACTCCCCTATCTTGAAGAGTGGAGTCTCCAGCAACGGTGCCAAAAATTCGCTTGATGACGAGATGATGTATATACTTCTCTCCCCTCGTTGGATACCCCAAGTGGAAGTTGGAGATGTACTCAGCAAAAAAATTCCCTCACACATAGACTGTAAGGTTTCTCGAACCAGTAGGACTCTGGGTTCAACAAGTAGGTGTATTCCACCCTGGCGCTAGCAGAAGACGTGGACCTGCACACACACAAATAACTTTACTCCCAACGAGTACAGAGATGTTGTCAATCTCTCCGGCCTTGTAGTTTGCAAAGGATCAAAACACAAGCGGGAAGGTAATAGTGGTTGCAACGAAAAAGTAAATGAAAGCGGTAAATGATGGAGGTGTAAACAATGATGGTCATATGGACCGAAGTCACATGATGTTCACTAGTGATGTCTCTCTCCCAAAAGACGATGAACAACTATACTAGGGTAAACAAATCAAAGTTGGGCAATTGACAAAATTATGATCGCCCCGCAATGCTAATTATGCTCCTTGATAGTACGAGGTTCAATAGTAATGGGCAGTACGCCGAGACAAGTAGACCATTTATTCATCGGCATCTACTTACTAATCATCCACCTTGAGATATCTATCTAGAACGTATCTCTCGTATTAAGTTGTGAGTCCCACCCAAAGTGTAAACTGAAAGCAACGGACAACTGCATTAAAGAACTATGCATAAGGTAAACAATCCTTGCAACCATGGTCACAAGTACCGTTGTTTTCTCCCTTGTGGCAACAAGCACATCCCCTAGTCTCATGTTTCTGTCACTCAAGCTAGACATCGAGGGGGCCGAACCCACAATACTGCATAACACACCCTCTTGGAGTTACGATCTACTACTTGACCAAGGCAATAAAAAATAACGGAGAACATGCATGAATCACTAAGGAACATAATATAAAAGCATAATCAAATATATAACTCATAACAATCTGAAGATGATCTCATAATCCATCAGATCCCAACAAACCGAGCATAGCAAAAGCAACAGAATTACATTGATTCCTTGATCATGTAGGGTAGCTCAGAAGGACTAACCATTGAAGCACAAGATTGGAGAGAATACATCACATAGCTACTGGTCATGGACTCATGGTCCAAGGAAAACTACTCACGGCACATCCGAAAGCGTCCATTGCAGTGGAGAAGCTCCCGGAGGTCAATCCTCCCTCCGGCAGGGTGTCGGGAAGAGGTCTCCTGACGCTCCCGATCTCGGAAGCGCTGTGGCGGCGGAACGATGGAGAAAATCAAGATTCCAGAAAGTCTGCGAGGTTTCCGCATGGAAATCTAAATATAGGCCAAAGGAGGGCACTGCTTCCAGTTGCTCAACAATTAGCAATTGTCTTGCAATGGCCCACTAGCGTGTGGGATCGCGACAATTTTCGAGGGTAGAGTATTCAACCCAAATTTGTTGGTTCGACACGATGGGAAAGAAAGGATATTCTCCAGTATTAGCAGTTTAGTTGTCGGCTCAACCACACCTGAAAGATTAGTATCTGCAAGCAAGATATAAGCAGCAAAGGTAGTATGATAGCAACGGTGCTATGAAAGAATCTGTTGACGGCAGATTATTCCTAACTGGAGTATCAATGGTGTCAAAAAAGTATTGTAGCAGGTAGTAGCAGTGTAACAAGTAAAAGAAGTGGCACGGAACAGTAGTAGTGACAGTAGTAGCAAGTAGCAACAGTAGCAAGTAACATCAACAGCAAGTAAGAGTAGTAGCAACAGTAGTGGCAGTAGCAGCAGGACAAAGCAAGTAACAGTACCAGCAACATTAGTGGCAGCCGAAGCAGGACAAAGCAAGTAACAGTAGCATCAAGTAACAGTAGCAGCAACAGTAATAACAATAGTAGCACCAGAGCAAGTAACAGTAGCAGTGGGACAAACTCGTAGGCAATTGATCGGTGATTTGTTGGATGACATTCATCATGCAACAGTTATAACACGGAGAGATATGTGGCTAGCTCCCGTTCGTCAATGTGATGTAGGCATACATTCCGTGTGTAGTCATACATGCTTAGGGAAAAGAACTTGTATGACATCTGTTGTCCATCCTTCTGTGGCAGCGGGGTCCAAATGGATACTACGGGATATTAAGGTTCTCCTTTTAATAAAGAACCGGACCAACGCATTAGCACTTGGTGAACACATGAACTCCTCAAACTATGGTCATCACCGGGAGTGGTCCCGGTTATTGTCACTCCGGGGTTGCCGGATCATAACACATAGTAGATAACTACAACTTGCAAGATCCGATCTAAAACACACATATATTGGCAACAACATAATAGGTTCAGATCTCAATTCATGGCACTCGGGCCTTAGTGACATGCATTAAGCATGGCAAAGTAGTAGCAACATCAATCTCAGAACATAGTGGATACTAGGGATCAATCCCCGTCAAAACTAACACGGTTACATGATAGATCTCATCCTACTCATCACCGCCCAGTGAGCCTACGAATAGATTACTCACGAACGATGAAGAGCTTCATGGAATTGGAGAGGGAAGAAGGTTGATGATGACGATCGTGACGATCTCCTTGATCCGGAGCCCAAAACGGACTCCAAATCTGCCCTCGAGGGCAAGAACGTGATGTGGCGGCGCCTCTGGATCGTGAAACGCGATGAACTCTTCTCTCTTGATTTTTTCCGGGACGAAAGGGAATAAATAGCGCTGTAATTGGGGGCGGCAGAGCCACGTGGGACCCAGGGGGGAGGCCGCGGCTACAGGGCTTGTGGCCTACTGGCCCGTCCCCTCCGGTGGATCTTTGCGCAGGTATTTTTCACATTTTCCAGAAATATTCTCTGTAAATTTTCAGGACGTTCCGAGAACTTTCATTTCTGCACAAAAACAACACCATGGCAATTCTGCTGAAAACAGCGTCAGTCCGGGTTAGTTCCATTTAAATCATGCAAATTAGAGTCCAAAACAAGGGCAAAAGAGTTTGGAAAAGTAGATACGATGGAGACGTATCAGGCACCGGAGGAGGTGGGACCCACCCAAGCGACCTCCTAGCGCGGCCTGGGCCCTGGCAGCGCCAGTAGGCCGCTTGGGAGGCCCCTGGACCCCCTCTGGCCCTCCTTCGGTGATCCAGAAGCTTCTGTTTCGCTGATTTCTTAATATACTTTTCTGGATTTTTCCGGGCTTCACAAAATTGGGTAAACGCCCCTGCAAAAAACACATCAGCAGACAGAAACTGGCACTTGGTGCACTGAGTTAGTAGGTTAGTCCAAATATGTGTAAAATGATATAAAAGTGTAGCAAAACATATAACAATGTCACATATATTCCAAAAACCCTAGAGAGCAACCCGAAACACCTTTCTGCCGCCAGAAATATCTCTTCCACCATGAGGCCATCTAGCGCCTTTTTTCAGTGTCCTGTCAGAGGGGGATCGATCATGGGGGGCCTCTACATCATCCTTGCCGCTCCCATGGTGATGTGTCAGTAGTTCACCATAGACGTACGGATGTCTCTCTCTCTCTCTTGACCGTCAATACAATGATCATCGCATCTTTGCTTTGATCTATCTGATATAATTTTTTGTGCGGTGCATTTGTTGGGATCCGATGAAGTGTGTGTTTAATTTTGTATTATGCACGAAAAATATTTGAGAATTCAGTGAATTCTATTATAATTCTTATGTGCATGATCATAATAGCTCCTTAAATCTATCTGATCTATTGATTTGCTTTGGCCAAGTAGATTGATCTTTCTTCAGTGAGAGAGTTGCGATGTAGTGGGTTCAATCTGACATATTTATATATTTTAGTGACAGAAAGGGACAATATATGTCTTTGTATTGTTGTCGCATAACTATGCACTTTTCTATCAATTGCCCAACAGTAATTTGTTTACCCACCTTATGCTTACTTTCATGAGAGATGCCACTAGGGAAAACTATGGCTCGAGGGTCTATTCACCTATAAGTTTACAAACGCTACAATACCTCGTTGCTCTTATTTCAATTTTATTTTGTTTTGCAATTAACAATTACCTACTACCAACCACACTACTTAAAAGCTTGCAAATAATGAGTCCAAGGGGATTGACAACCCTCTCGCCCGCGTTGGGTGCAAGTGTTTGTTTTTTGTGCGTACTCCCTCAAGATGGGGCTTGGTTGTTACTCCTATTGGTTTTGTAAACATTGGTTCTCTATTTAGGGAAATACTTACGTATGTTGTGATGCAGAACCCGTATCTCTTCACGGAAAATCCAAGGCAGCTCACAAGTATCAAGCTACATGATTTTTTTATTATATCCCCCTTGAGTACCTATCCTTTTTGCACTAGTCTTATAGCCCGTGCATATTACCATTCCTAATTCTTAGACTCTTAGAAAGTTTTAAGTGAAGTGTAAGTGTAAAATTATTTCTATAAAATTTGAATGATGTCATGCTCGAAGAGATATAAGTGAAGCACTAGAGCAACTGCCTAGCTCAAAAGATATAACTGAAGCATATATAGTATTTTAACAAATCATGATGAACATGTGTGTCTGTCATATATGCGTTTCCAGCAAAAAATGATTGTCGAAAACTAAAATAAAGGAGAATTGTAATACACGATGCTCCAAGCAAAACACATATCATGTGATGAATAAAAATATAGCTCCATGTGACATATGGATAGAATAGAGACGAAAGAGGGGATGCCTTTTGGGGCATTCCCAAGCTTAGACGCTCGGGTCTTCCTTGAATATAACCTTCAGGTCCCTTGGGAATCCCAATCTTAGGATCTTTCCAGTCCTTATGCCTTCATCCATCATCGTATCAGCCGAAACTTGAAAACTTCAGCACACAAAACTCAACAGAAACCATCTGAGATCCGTCAGTATAATAGGCAAAACAAAAACTTTAGGTACTATTATTAATTAATTCATATTTTATTATTGCATAAGGTACTGTATTCTAACTTCTACATGATTTATATACCCCTATATAATCCATAGCATTATCAAAACAAGCAAACTATGCAAGCAAAAATAGAATATGTCTAAAACATAACAATTTCTAGTGATCAACGCCAAAATCATACTTTTGTGACTTCAAAACATATGCAAAATTAGGATTTACTGGGAAATTTATATACAAATAATGTGTAGAAATATAAAATCAAAAATGCGTTCCGGTAAAATCACAAAAATTCTGCACTCGACATAAAGTTTTCAATTTTTGCAAAAGATCAATTCGGCCATCTTCCAAATCGTCCCAAACGCTTCACGTGGCACAAACAATAATTGAAACAGAAAAATGCAATCATTACATTATAAACCATAATGTCAACACACCAAAACATAAAGTAAAACCAATAATTTAAGATAGCTATTGGGTTGCCTCCCAACAAATACTACTTGGCATAATACATAGCATCATGTGTTGTCACCCTTCATGTTCAATCCATAGGTGGCCCTCACGATAGAATCATCAGGTGGTTAATTCTCTTTCTTGGGAAGTGTTCCATCCCTTTATTTTATGGGAATTAGAATCTTATGTTTCCTTCCTCCGTAAAATATTAACACGTATAGTTCATAAGAAAGGCGTAGCAAGTATTATTGGACGAGACGGATTGCATTATATGTCAAGCACATCGAAATTTGTAGGCACCTAATTTCTATTAGCAAGAGCAAGCAAAATGAAAAAGCATAATTTTGTTCAAAATAATTAGGTGAGATAAATATGTATTGCAACAAGGAAATACATTAAACTAAGGAACCACGTTCATAATTAAAGTCCTTGTAATCCAAAATAGTGGGCACATCACTAGATAAAGTTTTGACCCCTCCAAACCCTATTTATTTCATTTTTGTAATTACGATCATCATGCTCTGAACAAGTGGGATGAATTCTAGCTAAATTTGGCTCATCACCAACCCCTTTTTCATCAATTTTTATATTAGTAAATTAATATTAAATAGGAGAAATACCAATCATTTTAACTTCTTCATCATGATTACAGTAAAAATCGGGTTGATGTGCCTCTTCTAGGAATGCCATATTAGCTCTCAATCTAGCCGTCCTCTCCTTACTGTCATTAATAGATATTTGACTGATTTCATTGACTCTTCTAGGAAGTACTTCATGTTTAAGAGCATCCAAATCAAGAGCATTCCTATCCATGTTCGTAGTAATATCGTCAACTTTATGTAGTTTTTCCTTTACCATAGTGTTGAAAATATTTTGAGAACCAATAAATTCTTCAATGATGTTCTAAATATCAAAGGAAATCCCATTATTATTAGAAGAAGAATTCCATAGGTATTACCATAATTATTAGAGGAACTACAGGCATATGGTATAGGATTGAAGTTTCCTCTATAAGCATCGTTGTTGAAAATATTTTGGAAGACAAAATTCCAATCAATAGCATAATTATTTTGTTCAAGAAAAGTAGATAGTGGAAAATCATTAGGATCAATATGAGCATTTTTATTACCAACCACATTCATAAGAACATCCATTTTATCACTCAAAGTAGTGATTTCTTTAAAGGAATTTACCTTCTTACTAGTTGGAGATCGCTCGTATTCCATTGAGAATAATTTTTCATGATATTATAAGAATTTTTGTAGCTTGTACAAATTTAACATCCATGAATGTACCACCTTTAGCAGAATAAAAAAGATTTCTAGTCACAAAGTTATTCCCGCATAGAAATTTTGTATTATCACACATAAACTTAAGCCATGAGTGGGGCAATTTCTAAACATCAATTTAGTTCTGTTCCATGCTTGTGCAACATGTTATTTCTCATGTTTTTTAATATTCATAATTTGATTTTTGAGAGAAATATTCTTAGTAGGAGGGAAATACTTAGCAATAAAATCATCCTTAAACTTATCCCATATTGAAATACTATTTCGAGTTAAGGATGAAAACAATGCTATAGCTTTATCTCCTAGTGAGAAGGAAAATAATTTCAACTTAACCACATCATTATCCATATTGTTTTTCTGTTGCATGTCACATAGTTCAAACAAGGAATTAAGATGTGAAGCAGGACCCTCATTATAACATCCAACAAATTCTTCTTTCATAACAAGATTTAGCAATGGAGCATTAAAATTATAAAACTCCGCACTAGTGGCGGGTGGTATAGTATTACTAATAAAATCACTATTATGAGTATGTGAGAAATCACACAATTTGTTATTTTCTTGAGACATAGGGGTAAATCAAGCAGTAAGTGCATCTAGTGCCACCCCTTGTTGGTTTTGGAGGATTGAAGACAAACGTGGCTGAGGGACTAATGTGTTTGTGAGAGTTCACAGGTTAACAAAGATAGAAGTCCTTGGAGATTCGGTTTAACTCTCGAAGACGACCAACAAAACTGTCCAAAGACATTGATGATGGACAAAGCCATTGGTGGTGAGCGAAGATAACTGCTTCAAGGTAATGAAATGCGAACACAAAGTCTTTTGTTGTTCTGTTTCTTCTTTCCTGAGTCATAGCAACCACCATACTGTTTAGTGGGGTCGATGTGATCGAAGTCAAATGCTGACGTAGTGCTCAACCCAAAATTACCTATGTCTTCAAGCAAACACAATGAACAGAAATCTCTTCCAGAGTTGGTTGTGTCAGCATTGCTTGTAGCTCAAGTAATGTTGCCGCGTGTGTCTTCGAAATCTGACCATAGGAACACGTGTCGATTGGCCATTCACTCAGGCTCATTTTTGACATATCACATAGGGTTGTCTATTGGCCATTCACTCAGGCTCATTTTTGACATATCACATAGGGTTGTCTATTGGCTATAAATATCCCAGCCCTCCACCATAAGTTGGTGGCTACTTAGAGGTAGATACGGCTGTTATCATTTTGGAGAAACTCACCTCGAATACATTGAGAGAGAGAACTATCCTCCGAGGATAAACCCAAACACCTAGAGCCAGAGAGTTTGAGCATTACCGAAGTCTCTGTTCTCAGGGAACTAAAGACTTGTTACACTTGAAGCATGTGATCTTCCAAATGGTTAGGCTTGTTGGTCTAGTGCATCGAGGACTCATTGTGGCTTGTTGGGTGACCAAGGTCTAGAACAATTAATGAGTCATTGTAGATTTTCGGGTGACCAAGGTTATACGGGTTTCAAAAGTCTCCCCTGAAGAATTACCTCTGTTATTGGGCGTGGTCTCAGAGACCTCCGCTAAAGGTGATGAAGGTGAAAATGAATACTAAGACTCCCCAACAAGACGTATAGTTATCACATCAATTGGAACTATTCCAACAAATCATTTGCCTTAGTCAAGCTATTTGTTTTATATTTCACTCACTTACTTACCGTACTTTATTTTGAAGCCATTCCTAACTGTCATTTATCTTCACACTACCTATGTTCATCTATGTTACATCTTAGTGTGCATGATGGCTATGCTCTATATGTTTGAATGTCTTCGTAGTATTATATGCTATGCTTAGATCCTTGATTGTTATCCCTACCTGATCGTGCATCACTTCTGATTAACTTTGAATGCATTTACTGTTTCTAAGCTCTTCATAAAAATCTCCTATTCACCCCCCTCTAGTCGATAACTATCACTTTCAATTGGTATCAGAGCAAGGTACTCCTTGTTCTATTTCAATTTAACCAATTGGAGTTTTAGCTATGCCAACTGTGTGCCCTATCTTCGACGGCACGAACTAACCATTATGGAAGATGTTGATGTGTAATCTTCTACAAGCGTCGAATGTTGATCTATGGATTCCCACTTATAGGGGCATCTCAGTGTTGTGCAAAGATGCTATCGACGAACACATTCGTCTATACAGTTAGTTGGATGTCCGTGCCAAGAATATCATATATTCGCGGGTCTCAAAGACTTGGTTCATATGTGTTTGTAGTTTAGGGGTCTGTGAAGCTTATCTAGGAGAGTATCTCAGATGTCTGTGAAGGAGATTCAACTTTTCAAGATTCCTTCATCACTTGCTATAGGAAGCACTTTCATGAAATGAAGGAAAACATCATATTGAATGACCCTGCAATCTACCTCATGGCCCGAGGTTCTAAGGTATCTTCTAATGCCTCATCATCTTGAAGTGAACACGAATCTAATAGTGAAGTTGAATCTGAGTGCAAATCCAAACCCGATTATTCTGAACTCATTAAGATTGTCATTGAGAAACCAAATTCTATTGAAAAAATGCAACAAACTCTAGAGAAAAGTGATTACCTGTTGCGCAGCGAGATGAGTATGAACGAAGCTATCACAGAAGATATGCGTGATCTTCATACATGGTCTAAGGATCTCCAGAATCATCCTAACTCTCTCTCAACTAATCCTGAGTCTCTTTTCCTTGAATATCGTCAAAGAAAACATGATCTTGAGAAGTTGAAAGAGGCGCATGAGGATCTTCGGAAGGAAAACAACTCACTCCTTGCTCAACAGATCGGTGCCACTCAGGATGAGTTGGATGCTCCATGCTTAAATTCCTTTCTCGTGAAGATAATGATTCTACTACTGAATGTTCAAATGCTTTTGAAAACGCAATATCATGAACTCTATCATAACTATCTAACCCCTCATCTGAGGAAACTACTACTGTCACTAATAACAATGACATGTTGAAGACATTGCTTGATACAAACATGTACAAATGTCTAAAGGGATAGCAAATCTTGTGTGATATCCTCAAGAAGAAAATCCTCGAAAAAACGCCTAGGAAAGAGGGTGTTGATTCAAAAGAAACATCAATGCTGGTGGATCTTATTAGAAGCATGAGCAGTACCCCAAAATCACATGGGTTGCTGCAAAGGACCACTTAGTGGATCCATCCACATTATCTAGCTTTAATTATGCCAATCCTAACATTATTGACGAATCCTTCGATTCCAACTATAAACTATTCACATGTCAAAATGGTAATGTATTTTCTAGGTTTAGTGGCACTAATTGCAGGAATGGTTACCCCATGAAGAAGATTTGGATTCCCAAATGTCTTCCTGAGAAGCTTCCTATGAATGTCACAACGACAGCTCTCAAGAAGAAGACATTCCCCAAATCAGTGTCTTCGAGAAGACAAAGGTCTTGATATGATCACACTAACAACTACGTTTCGCAATGAAGGACTCAAAAGACTCATGAATGTGAGAACTACGGTATGAACTATTCTGTTGACCCATCTAAATTTTTTTCTACATATTCGTTTGAGTATTCTAACCCTCCTGTGAAACGTGCTATTAGGGGAACATTGACTAAGTTCGCTAATTTTGCTTTACGTCAGATTACTTCTAAGCCACCCCTCGGGATATGGGTGGTTTAGAAGAACTAATATCTTCATGCAACATAGGGTCTCCAGAAGGGATGAAGCTTATCTCGAATACTATCTCTAGAGACCCGAAAACTTTCTTGTCTAGAGCAAGAAAACTAATGAAAATGCTGTTACCATTTGCAGCATCCAGAGTTACAGTTACTATAACAGCAATATCTTCATCAATGCATGATGTTGTTGCATGCCTTCGTGAGAAAGACTAATTCTCAATGCAGGAAAACAAATCAATTCCAACCAAATGGATAATGGATAGTGGATGCACTAGTCACATTACTCGAGATCGAAGCCTATTGTTGGAGTCAACTCTTGGACCTATAACCAAAAATCACATTGTCCTTGCTGACAAATGAAGAAACAAAGTACTGGGACTAGGTAGAGTTGCTCTCACAAGGGATAAGCACATGGAATATGTTATGCTTGGCAAAGTACATGTCCTTTGACAAAACAAAAGACTTAGACTTTTTGAAGAGGTGATCTATACATGGTAGACTTCTCTGTAGGACCACGGGTTTCCAAAGGTCTTCTAGCAAGAGCTTTAGAATGCTGCCTATGGCATCGAAGGCTAGAACACGCTGGTATGATGAACTTGCGTACACTCGAGAGCACCTGCTACCTATGCTAAATGAACTTCCAACTTCCATCTGATGAAGCTATTAGGATGATTGGCAGTGGTAAAATCATAACTGAGGAACCAAAAGTTGAGGAAATGAAGTACAAATCGAGAAGATACTCGATAGTGTCAAGGCACCAGGTCCTCTCACTCGCTCAAGAGCTAACCAATTGGCTAACTTTTGTGGTCACTTTGCATTTTTGTCTATCTTAGATCCCACCAAGGTGGATAAAGCTTTCATGGAATCATAATGGGTCCAAGACATGGAAGAAGACCTTCATCAATTAAAGCTCAACAATGTACGGGAGGTAGTCAAGCATCATGGCCCACACAAGCACAATATCCTCAGCACAAAGTGGATCTACCACAACAAGCAAGATGAATCTGGACACGCGGTCAGAATCAAGGCTTGACTTGTCGCTCAAGGCTACACATAGGTTGATGGTATTAATTTTGATGAAACATTTCCAACTTTTTCTAGACTTGAACCATATGCATATTGCTTCCTTATGCTAGCCACCATGATATATGCTTATACCTAATGGATGTCAAAATTCCATTCCTCAATGGTAAGATTGAGGAAGGAGTATATGTTTCTAAACCACCAGGGTTTGAAGATCCAAACCACCCCGACATGGTCTATATGATCAACAAGGTATTGTATGGTCTCAAACAAGCACCAAGAGCCCGGTATGACACACTCAAGGAATTTCTCACGGAGAAAAGCTACAAACCTGGTTAACTCAATCCTATGCTTTTCACTAAATTATATGATGGTGAATTTTTTGTATGTCAAATCTATGTTGATGACATTATCATCAGATGTACTAACAATCTATATATTGATCAGTTTAGTTTCATGATGCAAGAGCAATATCAGATGTCTATGATGGGAGAACTGGAGTTCTTTCTAGGGCTTCAGATCCTACAGCAACCAAATGGAATCTCCATACAGAGGAGAAGTACCTCAAGGGCTTCCTCAAGAAGTTTGGCATGCAAGATTGTAAAGGCTACAAGATGCCAATGCCAACAAACGCATACCTCTTTAGTGACTAAAATGCTAAATATTTCATTCAGAAGGTATATCGCTCAATGATTAGCTCTTTACTGTAGATATGTGCATCTAGGCAAGATATAATGCTTAGCGTTTGCATGTGTGCCTGATTCCACGAGGCACCAAAGGAATCACATCACCTCGAAGTGAAGCGAATTCTTTGATATTTCGCTCACACCTCAACGCTAGGATTATGGTAGCCAAAGGGCTCGTAGTTTGATCTCATTGGATATTCATATTCTCATTTTGTTTATGACAGAGTGGATCGCAACTCTACATCATGCACATGTCACTTTCTTGGTCGATGTCTAGTTTGTTGGTTTTCGAAGAAGAACAACTACATCTCACTCTCCACTGCTAAAGCCGAATACATTGCTGCTGGCGCTTGTTGTACACAACTTCTCTAGATGAAGCAAACTCTCAAGGACTATGGGCAATGAGAAGAAAGTACCACTCTACTGAGGCAATGAGAACGCTATCAAGATCACCTACAACCGAGTAAAACACTGAAAGACAAAGCACATTCACATACAACATCATTTTGTTGGTGATCATGTGTTGAAGAATAACATCACCATCAAACCTTATGTAGTCAGAAGAGCAATAGGCTGATATCTTCACGAAGCCTTTGGATAAGAAGAGATTTTGCAAGTTGTGGTGTGAGCTATGCACGTTGATGACTTTGATGAGCAACACCGAAGTAAAGTATCAACACATGAAGACATACACTCTAAGTGCCAATACATTAATAAAGAATATGAATCTAGAGCACCGCGATAATTGTGTGTTGTGTCTGGGTTAAACATTCTTATACGGTGGGCAACGCCACCAACCCTTCCTTAAGACAAATGTTTTCTCTTGGTATCTTCATATATATCTTAAAGAAATTGAGATTGTCTTCGAAGCTTATGATTGTCTTCGAACTTGAACACTTGTCATTTGAATACGTCATATGAGACACTATGAAGTTCTGTCCTCAACAACATCTTGCCTATAGCGATATTTTCCATTTTTATCTAGGCAAATGTGATCGGACCATTACACCTCATCTATGCTTATCTCTCGTAACACTGTACAATACTGTTCATATGCATTCTAATTGACACATGTTAATTGTCTTCGCAACATCCTTGTCTACCAAAGACAAATTCAACCACACGCTTAAAACAGATTTTCACACGTATCTTTTTACCGACTAAATCGCCAAAATTCCTACGTGTGGTGCAACAGATCGGAGGTAGTGTGTTGTCAAAGGTGTCGCATGTGTGCCACGTGCTCGACTAAGTCCCCGGTAAGTCCAAGAGTCAAAGGCAAATTTGTCCAAAATTCCCGGATATTCTTCTTCAAACCCAACCTTATAAATACAAGACCCTAGCTCAATAATTACTCTTACCTCTTAGCCTCCGCACTCGAGCTCCAAACCCTAGCACCGTTGTTGGATTCTATCGTCGTCGGAGAAGAAATGCTTAGCTGTCGTTCCTTATTTGACCTCGCACTGAAGCCGGCCGCGACCAACTTCGTATGCCGTCGGCATAGCCATCTCCCACCACCAAGGTAGGGTGCTGCAGATCGAACTTCTCGGCTTCTCTGCCTCGTTGAAAGGTTCCTCGTGTTCTTCACCAGGTAAAACAATCGCTATTTTTTACCACTTGTTTGATCTAAAAAGTTACCAAATATCTTCGAAAGATGTTTTCCATAATGTTTTTGACAGCTCTCAACAATTCATCCCTATTTTCTCAATGCTTTTACCTATGTTGAAAATATGGGTTGATTTCTCACTTGTGCAAATTTTCGACCTTTTACAAATTTGAAACCACCTTGTCTTGAGAAAAAGTGAGAGTCTCCCATGAATGAGGTCGATATTTTCAAACCATGTTTTGTAAGTGCATCTAGTGCCACCCTTTGTTGGTTATGGAGTATTGAAGACAAACTTGGTTGAGGGACTAATGTGTTTGTGAGAGTTCATAATAAAACAAAGATCGAAGTACATGGAGATTTGGTTTTACCGTGGAAGACGACACCCAAACATGTCCAAAGGCATTGATGATGGTCGACGCCATTGGGGGAGCGCGAAGATAATTCCATGAAGATTATGAAACTAGAAGACGAAGCCTTGTGTGGTTTTGTTTCTTCTTTTCGTAGTCATAGGAAACACCATACACTACTAGAATTCAGTTATTTGTCGTCAGCCTATTCTTTGTCGTTTGCTGGCTGATGGCAAAGATCCCATTTGCCATCAGTCACCAAAAAACGGACGTCAAAGAGCAGACTGATGGCAAAGGTACTCTTTGCCATCAGTCTTGTCTTTGTTGTCTGCTGGCGCACGACAAAGAGCAGGAGGGTAGACGGCAAAGAGCACGGGGCGGTCCACCACACACCCCCTCCCACCCCATAACGACCGCTCTCTTTGCCATCTGCCTTACACCTCTATCCCGTCGGGGGCGGACGGGAAAGAGGGGCCCCCCCTAACGGCCGTATCCCCCACCCCACGTCCCCCTCTCTGCGACAGATCTAGCCATCGCCCTCGCCCCTCTCTCTGTCTCTCTCACCCCCTCTCTCTGCGAGCGCCGCCTCTCTCGACGTCCCCCCTCCACCCGCGCCCTCGCCCTCGCCCTCCTCGCCGTCCTCCATCCCCCCGCAGCCTCGCCCTTGCCCTCCTTGTCGTCCTCACTCCGCTCGCGCCCTCGCCCTCCTCGCCCTCCTCCCTCCGCGTGTGCCCTCTCCCTCGGCCTCCCTCGCCATCCACCCTCAGCCCGCGCCCGCCCTCCTCGCCGTCCTCTCTCGCCGGCTCCCTCGCCCTCGCCCTCGCCCTCCCATCGTCGGCCACACCCCCTCCTCGCCTCATCAACTGCGACAATGGTGACCGCCTCTTCCTTGGTTCTTGTCAGTCCTCTCTCTCTTTCTCAGATTGGCTACAATCTTTAATAGTAGGATCGCTATGATAGGGTTTTGACTTGTTAATGGCTATCAAATAGTCCCTTCATGTAGGCACTAGTAGTCGTTAGAGCAGAGGGAGTAGAACAACCGGCTTGCATATTTTGTCCTATTGTGTATTGTAGGATTAAGCATAATATTCTTTTGCAGCATTTTCATAGAACATGTGTAAAGGTTGAGTATGTGTCCGTTTTCACATTCTTATGGTTGCTATGCTTGTATTTATTAATGTAGGCTGCTGATATAAAATGTTAAGTGGTGTAAGTGTGAGCACATGACTCCCCATATTGTTGATAATTGTAGAGAATGCTTGCATTTTCTCTCTAGGAAAATGCACTCTAGTTGTGTAAACATTTCAATTAGTTGTGTTTTCTAGGGCTCTAGTTGGGGTTTAGTTGATAATTGTCGAGAATGCTTCCCGACCCCCGACCCCCTACCCCTGACCCCTGACGCCACTATCCCCAACCCCCAACCCCCTACCCCTGACCCCCGACGCCACTAACCCCCAACCCCTGACACCACTAACCCCCAACCCCCGACCCCCTGACCCCCGATGCCACTAACCCCCAACCCCCGATCCCCGACCCCCGACACCGCTTCGGCCTCTTGTTAACCGAAAAGACTCCCGACCCCGACATGAGTGACCTTCGACCTCCGACGACACTGACCCCCAACCATCGACGCCAGTAACCCCCAACCCCCGACGCCACCGACACCTGACACCGCCGACCCTCGACGGCACTCACTCCCGACGCGACGGGGTCATAGTTTTGTAAATTATGAGTTACATCACATATTTTCTGATTATGTTAATTATAAAAACATCATATTTGTGTTGATCGTGTGAATTTCAATGTGCAGTTGTGTGACGACCTCCACGTGCATTGGACGAGCTCCGCCCCTGTGTTTGTTGGTGAGCACAAATGACTTATCCTCCTACCCCCTTAATTTGCTCTATTCTGGTCTTCGTGTCGATGAAACTTGCCAGCTATAGGTTTCTTCAATCATGAGTATGCGTGACCAGTATGCGTCTCCTGTTCGAAAGGGCGACATCTATAAATATGCATGTCTTTGCATAGTTATAACCTCCATCCTTTCGAATTATCCAACGTTATCCATGGACAGCCGGAGTATGTGTACATTGGGTTTGTTTTCCCATATGTTGTGCTCCGGATCCGATGCGGAATTTCATCAGTGCCTCCCTGTTGTTCTTCGGGTACACATCCTGTCTGCTTATTGTCGAGATGTGTATTGGGAGAATAGTGGGGAGGTGCTGCCAAAATTCTACGTCGCATCTCGAGCAGAGCATGGGAAAACGAACCCAATCTACACATAGTCGGGTGGGATTAGGACCTATCTTTACCTATTCACGTGTCGGTTGCATGGACATAATAAAACTGACAAACTTGATTAGCGGATGAATATAGATGATGAATTATAGATTTATTTCCTGTGCGCCCATAGGTAGCTTAGCAACATGAGTACACTGGTCACCCTAGTCATAATAACATGACCAATGAATGGTTAACAAAAACCAGGGGGTTTGTGAGAGACACATTTGCAAATGGACAACAAAAAACATCGTGCCCCTGTCCGAACCACGACAACTAGAAATAATAGACAAAGTTTGAAATGGGTAAACACCTGTAGAAGTGGGGTTTTACGCCTAATTATATGGTGTGGACTTTTCATGGTGAGTCTGACCAACGTGCCAGAGCTGAGGTGATTCGTCGTCGCACCGACGAGCATGGTACCAGGATCGAAGACATGGTGCAAGACTTCGATGATGCTCGGGATTCGGACGATGAGATGGAGGAATCTACAAAGGCCTTCTATGAAATGTTGGAGTCTTCAAAACATCCTCTCCACGAGCAGACTAAGCTTTCTAACCTGGATGCCATCGCGCAAGTAATGGCTCTGAAGGCTCAATTCAACCTAGGCACAAAATGCTACGACGCGATGATGACGATATTTGGACATAATTAGCTAGGCACCAAAGTCCATGTACTGCGTGCAAACTTGTACCAGTCAGAGAAAATCCTCCGTGTACTTAAGATGCCCAATGAGAAGATACATGTGTGTGAGAATGGATGTGCCTTATTAGCTTAGTTAGGTAAAAATGACATAATTAGCTTAGTTAGGTAAAACATCATAAGAACGTTGGTTAGCTCATTAAAATTACTAATTTAGCTCCAAAATGACATCATAAGCTCATAATGGCCTATTTAATAAAAAAATGTCCTATACTTACCTAATTATTCTCCAAAATGATATAATTAGCTCCAAAAATGCAAAATTAGCAAATTTCGCTCGAAGAAGAGGACAAGAGGAGAAGAAAGAGGAAAAATGAAAAGAAGGAAGAAGAAGAAGATGAAAAGAAGAAGAGAAGAAGAAGGAGAACGAGAAGAAGGAGAAGGAGCTAGCCCTCCTTCTTCTTCTCTCCTCGTTCTTTTCCTTCTTCTTTTCTTCTTCTTCTCCTCTTCCTTCTCCTTCTCCTTCTCCTCCTCCTCCTCCTTCTTCTTATTTTTCTTCTCCTTCTTCTTCTGTTCTTGCTTCTTCTCTTTCTTCTTCTACGTAGCTTACTTTCCCCAACATAGACATACTTAGCTAATTGTCCTCCAAAATGACATAATTAGCTTAGTTAGGTAAAAACATCATAAGAACCTTGGTTAGCTCATTAAAATGACTAATTTAGCTCCAAAATGACATAATAAGCTCATAATGGCCTATTTTAATAAAAAATGACATATACTTACCTAATTATCCTCCAAAATGACATAATTAGCTCCAAAAAGACATAATTAGCTAATTTAGCTCGAAGAAGAGGACAAGAGGAGAAAAAGAGGAAAAATGAAAAGAAGGAATAAGAAGAAGAAGAAGAAGAAGAAGAGAAGAAGAAGAGAAGAAGAAGAAGAAGAAGGAGAAGAAGGAGAAGGAGCTAGCCCTCCTTCTTCTCTCGTCCTTCTTTTCCTTCTTCTTTCTATTCTTCTTCTCCTCTTCCTTCTCCTTCCCCTTTTCCTCCTCCTCCTCCTCCTTCTTATTTTTCTTCTCCTTCTTCTTCTCTTCTTGCTTCTTCTCTTTCTTCTTCTACGTAGCTCATTTTCCCCAACATAGACATACTTAGCTAATTATTCTCCAAAATGACAAAATTAGCTTAGTTAGGTAAAAACATCATAAGAACCTTGGTTAGCTCATTAAAATGACTAACTTAGCTCCAAAATGACATAACAAGCTCATAATGGCCTATTTAATAAAAAATGACCTATACTTACATAATTATCCTCCAAAATGACATAATTAGCTCCAAAAAGGCATAATTAGCTAATTTAGCTCGAAGAAGAGGACAAGAGGAGAAGAAAGAGGAAAAACGAAAAGAAGGAAGAAGAAGAAGAAGAGAACAAGAAGGAGAAGGAGCTAGCCCTCCTTCTTCTTCTCACCTCCTTCTTTTTCCTTCTTCTTCACCTTCTTCTTTTCTTCTTCTTCTCGTCTTCTCCTTCTCCTTCTCCTCCTCCTCCTCCTTCTTATTTTACTTCTCCTTCTTCTTCTCTTCTTTCTTATTCTCTCTCTCTTCTTATACGTAGCTTAGACTCATCCAACAAACACTAAATTGGGTAATTATCCTAGAAAATGACGTACTTAGCTTGGTTAGGTGAAAACATCATAAGAACCTTGGTTAGCTCATTAAAATGACTAATTTCGCTCCAAAAATGAAATAATAAGCAAAAAATGTCATAAGAACATTGGTTAGCTCATGAGTATTATATACTTAGCTTGGCTTCCACCTGAATGTCATAATTAGCCAATTTAGCTCCAAAATGCCTTAATAATCATAGTTGGCTCCAAAATGACATATTTTACCCAAGTTAGCTCTAGAATGGCCTATACTTAGCTTGGCTTCCACCTAAATGACATAATTAGCTTAGTTAGCTCCAAAATGGCCTATTTAACAAAAAATGACCTATACTTAGCTAATTATCCTCCAAAATGACATAATTAGCTCCAAAAAGGCATAATTAGCTAGTTTAGACCGAAGAAGACGACAAGAGGAGAAGAAAGAGGAAAAATGAAAAGAAGGAAGAAGAAGAAGAAGAGAAGAAGAAGAGAAGAAGAAGGAGAAGGAGAAGGAGAAGAAGAAGAAGAAGGAGAAGAACGAGAAGGAGGAGAGAAGCTCCTTCTCATTGTTCTTGTCCTTCTTGTTTTCTTCTTCTTCTCCTCTTCCTTATCCTTCTCCCCTCCTTCTCCTACTCCTCCTCCTCCTCCTTCTTCTTATTTTTCTTCTCCTTCTTCTTCTCTTCTTGCTTCTTCTCTTCTTGATTCTTCTCTTTCTTGTTCTACGTAGCTTATTTTCCCCAACAAACACATACTTAGCTAATTATCCTCCAAAATGACATAATTAGCTTAGTTAAGTAAAAACATCATAAGAACCTTGGTTAGCTCATTAAAATGACTAATTTAGCTCCAAAATGACATAATAGGTCAAAATAGATTAATAATCATACTTTGCTACACAATGACATATTTTGTCCAAGTAAGCTCTAGAATGACCTATACCTAACTAAGTTCTCTCCTAAATGACATAATAATGCTATGTAGCTCCAAGTTGACCTATTCCACTTAACTTAGCCATTAAATGGCCTATACTTAGCTAATTTCTCTTCGAAATAACTATACTTCTCTTCTTCATCTAGTATTCTTCTTCTAACTTTCATTTTTGTCATTTTGCAGATTACATTCACTTCACGGGAAGCTTGGGTTATATTGATGGAATGCTTGTATTGAAACTATTGTAGTATATGGATATATATGAAACTTTGTATGCATGGATGAAACTGGTGTAATATATGGTTTGGTATGGATGCAACTTGCATAATATGTATGTACTACGGATGAAAGTTATTTTAATGTGGTTATGAGTACAGAAACAAATTTATTTTTGTCAAATATATATATATATTCTGATTATTGTGAAAATTGCTGGATATAATAGAAAATAAAATAAACAAGGGTTGTTTTGAGCCTTTGTCGTCCGCCCACCGATGGCAAAGGCCATAGGGCAGACGGCAAAGGGGGGGCTGACGGCAAAGGTGGGAGGGGCTGGGTGCAAAGGTGGAGGGAGAGAGGGGCTGGGTGCCCCCTTTGTTGTCGGCCTCAAACATGGCTGACGACAAAGAGAGGAGGGCAGACGGCAAAGGGGGAGGGCTGACGACAAAGGTGGGAGGGAGAGAGGGGCTCGGTACCCCCCTTTGACGTAGGCCTCAAACATGTGTGACGACAAACAGGGTAGGGCAGACGACAAAGAGGAGAAACCTGCCGTTAGAACTTGACGGGAGCGTCTCTGGATCTGCTGTCCCATATTATTTGTCGTCTGCCCCCTCATGGTAAAGATTCTTTCCCGTCTAGTTTGCCGTCATCTAACGGAAGGCAAAGCCTTTGCCGCCGGGTGTTCCCCCCTTTGCCTTCAGCCATGGCAGACGGTAAATTCTCAGATTCCTGTAGTGATACTGTCAAGTGGGATCAATGTGATCAAATTCAGGTGCTCGTGTAATGCTCAACCCATATATACCTATGTCTTGAGCGAAGACATTGAGAGGAAATATCTTCTAGAGCTGGTTGAGTTAGCATTACTTGCAACCCAAGTAATGTTGTCATTTGTGTCTCTGAAATCCGACTCCTGGAACACGTGTCGGTTGGCCATTGACTCAGGGTCATTTCGCCCATATCAAGTAGGGTTGCTTGTTGGCTACAAATAGGCCACCCCCTCCACCTTAAGTTTGTGGCTGCTCAGGTTGATACAGTTGTTGTCATTTTGGAGTAACCCACATCAAAGACATTGAGAGAGAGATCTATCCTCCAAGGTAAACCCAAAGACCTAGAGCTAGAGTGTTTGATCATTACCGAGGTCATTTTATTCTGAGAGAACTGAAGACTTGTTGTACTCTAAGACTATAATCGTCCATACGATTAGGTGTCGTGGTCCAGTGCATCCAAGAGTCATTGTGGATTGCCGGGTGAACATGGTCCAGATCAATCCAAGAGTCATTGGGGATTGACAAGTGAGCAAGTTTGTACGGGTTTAGAAAGTCTCCCCTGAATACTTACCTGAGTAATTGGGGGTTGTCTAAGAGACTTCAGCTCAAGGGATAAAAGCTAAGACGAGGTATAAGCCTCCCCAACCACACGTACACTTGATAAAGCAACTCGAATTGGTCCAACAAATTGTGTGTCTTTGTCAAGCTACTAGTTCTATCCTTCACTCTTCCTACTTACTGTTCCTTGAATCCATTGCTTGATCAATTCTCCCGAAGACATTCTTCAAAGACATTCCCAACTGTTGTTTGTCTTCACACCTCCTAAGTTTATCTGTGGTTTATCTTAGTGCATGATAACTATACTTTACATGATTGGATGACCTCGCAGTATTGCATGCTTTGCATAGATCCTTGATACTTATCCCTACCAGATCCTGTATCGCTTCCGCGTAACTTTGAATACAATTATTGTTTCAAAGCTTTTCATAAAAATCGGCTATTCACCCCCTATCTAGTTGATAATTAGAACTTTCATGTTTTCTCTTCAAAATCATCTTAGAATTTAAATGACCTCGTCTATGCCCTCGCATCTCTAATTCTTTCACATATACATGTCCACGGCAGAATCAATTGGATCTTATAGTCTAAATTAGTTTGTAGACTACTCTCATTTGGATCAACCTATGAAGTTTTTGCCCAAGTCAAAGACTATGGTGAGAGACAAAAATCCTAAGAAAGTAGGGAGACAAAGACGACGGAACACCGTCAAAGATCTTCCATCAGATCTATATGATCGGTACAAGTCCGATCCATATGAGAAATACTAACAACACAAGAATCGGATCCAATGGATCCGAAGATATTAGGTTGAAGAATGGTTATACTATTGCTTCGTCACAGATGAGTATGCCAAAAACAATGCTGAGAAGGCTCCATGAATAGATATTATCTATAAAGTCTGCATCCAAGACAAAGGGTGAAGCCATCAAGATTTGCTTCTTCCCATACATGGTACGAGATCCAGTGCCAGAGCAACGAGATACTTCAAGTATTCGTGCTCACAAAGTGGCTCATAACACATCTGAGGAATAAGATCAACCTCCTATTACAGATCCAAAGACAATGGAGAAATAAAAGGCTTCAAGGCCTAAAGCTTCAAAGGCTAGAAGGCCAAGAGCTTCACCACAAGTCTTAAGATCAAGACCAACTGAACAAGTTGAAACTGAGGATCAGTATCGCATCAATAGGAGACTAAAGTGAAAACATGTTGCTTCCTGTGGACTAAAGCCATCCGTTTCTTTGATGGATGCTACAAATATGATTGAACTCTCTCATGATGAGTTTAATGATGAAACCCTTGAGCATCTCAATAAGAAACCCGCTTAGATGGTCCAAGCTCACAATGCAACTCTAAAGATAAAGTGCTTGGCCAGCCGGATCTTGACCCTAGAATCATTGAACAATCATGGCAAGGATCTATGTCTTCGAGCCAGCGTGCATCTTCACAACAAGAGATGCCAAGCATTGTCTTTCGAGTAGGCTTCTCGGGCACAAGAACACCCCCTCCTTCTTATGAAGTAACCATCAAGAATACCAAGCAAGTTGGGGCTAGATCTAGGAAGCGCAAGTCTTCACATGCTTATGAAGCTGAAGCCTAGCCTGTCAAGAGACTGAAGACAAAGAAGACAAAGTCTTCAAGTTCAACCCAGCAGACAAAGGCCCCTCAAGCTCTTTTGACACTCCACCAACTCATGAGGAGCCCCTTCTTGTGATGCCCATCTGCATGGCTCCTCATGCCTCAGAAAATGTTGAGAGGCAAGTTGTTCTTCGTGAAACTTCTACCACAGAGGCTCAAACAACTTATGATGTACCAGTTGCTGAAACCACCGCAGCTCAAGACATTGAAGCCAATGCCACCACTCCACTTGCTGCATCAGGCGAAGATCTTGATCCAAAATCTTCTGCTTATGAAGAAGCCACTAGAAGCATCTTTCAAGTGTGTGACACCAACATGACTGAAATGTTGACATTGATGAAGTGTTTGGGCTGAGATACTGATTTGCCCACATCATTCTTTGTTGATGATATTTAATATCTGTCGAAGACTTCTACTATATTCTTCGTCACAGCATACGGCCAATCAAAGGACATTCTTCTTCAAGCAAGTTGGAAGGGTCATTGAATACTTTGATATACAATGTCGTCTACAGCATTAGGTTCAATCTTCAAGACTTATTTTTTAGAACCCTGGTGCCAATAGCATCAATATATTTGAACTCAAGGACTAAGATCTATGGATCATGCACTTCATTAAGCGTAGATCAAATACAATGTTTCTGCACTCTACTCCTAATCATTGAATATATCTTCTCGATGTGGAAGACAGACACGAAAACATTTATCCACCAACGGCAAGAATCCCATAATTAAAGGCACAAGTGGCACTACTGATGTTGGAGGGCTTCTCATACCATCTGATCCAGCTAGGGCAAGGCTTATTGGCTCAATTCAACACCCATAGCCAAGTTTCACGTCAACTAAAACCATTGCAAGTACTCTGCCTCAAGAGCCCCAACCCAGACGTGAACATGCCATGACTGAACGAGATCTTCTTATTTGTCTCAAACACCAGCAAGATCGGGGGATGCAAGGAAATATGCAATGTCTGGTAACAAATATGCACATGAAACTAGCACGCGTTCTTGGGAAACATTGACCCTCATGGCTCCATAGGAAGATACTCGTGAGGATGTCTATGACAAATACCTCATATTTTATGCCCCTGCTCATTGTAGAGAGAAATAATGCAAGAGACCATCCCTCGAAGATAGTGACTTCTATTCTTCAGCACCATTTGTTCATGCAAATCTTGTGAATGATGAAGTTGATGATGTCACTTCTCCTGCCGCACCAATGGATCTCCTCACCACTTCACTAGGCCCCTCTGCTCCAACCTCCATCGACCCCAATGCACCATCACTTCACAAGCTGGGGACAAGTAGTGCCCAATGTCTTCGCCCTTTTGGTAATTCGATAATAATGGGAGACAAGCATTATATTGATAGTATTTGAACGGGTCTATATGGGTTGGGTGCTACTATTTTGTTAAGTTTATAACTCTTGTTCTGAACATTTGCTCTTTTGGGATGTAAAACTGATGTCCTTATGGACTTCTGCACATTCTCTGTTTATCATAACTATGGCACTATTCCATATCTTATCATATGTGTCCGAAGTCATTCAGCACACGCCATTTTTCACTATGCTTTTCATTATCTTAGTGAAACCACTAAAATGCAATGTGATTAGATTCCTAGATATACGGTGAGATCTCCACTAACTACAACCTGCCATGTGCTTTTGCATTCAAAGAAAAATATTGAAAAGCACATCTTCAGGGGAGCTCTCTATATCTTGCAATCATAATCTCCAAGTGTTTATCTTCACAAATTTTTATCATCGTAGAAAACTTCAACTAGTTTGTCATCAATCAACAAAAAATTGGGAGATTGTAAGTGCATCTAGTGCTACCACTTGTTGGTTTTGGAATATTGAAGACAAACGTTGTTGAGGGACTTGTGTGTTTGTGAGAGCTCACGGGTTAACACAGATAGAAGTCCCTCGAGATTATGTTTGACAGTCAAAGATGACCCCAAAAATTTGCAAAGACATTGATGATGGCCGAAGCCATTGGTGGTTTACGAAGATAATCGCTTGAAGATAATATTTTCTTATTTTCATTCTTCTTTCCTGAGTCGTAGGAACCACCATGGTATTAAGGGGAGTCGATGTGATCAAAGTGAGACGATGACGTAATGCTAAACCCTAAATTACTTATGTCTACCAATGAAGACAATGAGAGGAAATCTGTACCAAAGTTGGTTGAGTTGCCATTGCTTGTAGCCCAAGTAATGTTATAGCGTGTGTATGTGAAATCCGACTATTGGAACACATGTTAGTTGGCCATTGACTCAGGGTCATTTTGGTCATATCATGTAGGGTTACTTGGTGGCTATAAATAGACCCCCCTCCACCATAAGTTGGTGGCTTCTTAGAGTTAGATACGACCGTTGTCATTTTGGTGCAACCCACCTCGAAGACATTGAAAGAGAGCACTATCCTACAAGGATAAACCGAAACAGCTAGAGCAAATTTGTTTGAGCTTTGTCGAAGTCGTTCTGTTCTGAGAGAAATGCAGACTTGTTACACTTGAAGACTATGATCTTCCACACGGTTAGGTGGTATGGTCTAGTGCATCCAAGAGTGATTATAGTTTGCCGAGTGACCATGGTCTAAAAAATCTAAGAGTCATTCTGGATTGTCGGGTGACCAAGTTTGTACGTGTTTCGGAAGTCTCCGTGAAGACTTACCTGAGTGATTGTGTGTGGTATGGGAGACATTCGCTCAAGCCAATTAAGGTGAAGATGAGATATAAGCCTCCCCAACCAGACGTATAGTTTTTAGAACAACTGGAACAGGTCCGACATATCATGTGTCTTCATCAAGCTACCGGTTCTATCTTCCAGTCTCTTACTTACTGTATTATACTATGAAGAAATTGCTTGATCATTGCAACTCGAATACATTCGCCAAAGACATTCCTAACAATCATTTATCTTCACACCACCTAAGTTTATCTTTGATACATCTTAGTGTGCATGATCACTATGCTTTATATGTTTGAATGTCTTTGTAGTATTGCATATTATGCTAAGATTCTGGATTGTTATCCTAACTGCTCTTGTATATCTTCCTCTTATCTTCGAATACATTTACTGTTTCCGAACTTTTCATAAAAATGACTTATTCACCCCCCCTCTAGTCCATAACTAGCTCTTTCACAAGCAAACTAACAGGAGAAACAAGTAAACTAGCAAAGGTAAATATTTTTGTGTTTTTGATATTTTGAGCAAGCAGATATAAAGGCAAATAAAAATTTGAACAAGTGAATGATAATTTGTGTGAAGGAACCTGAGAAAAATTTGATGATGTCTCCCTTCCAACGGCACCATAAATTCTTCCAGTTACTTCTAAACTACGATGGGTTTTCCCCGAAGAGGAGGGGCGATGCAACATAGTAGTGATAAATATTTTCCTTACTGACAACCAAAGTTATCAAACCAATAGGAGAATCATGCAAACCCCCTTCAACAACACCTACACACATAACCAAACACTTTCACCCAATGCAGGTAAGAGTGTTGTCAAGCCCCTTGAACTTCATACTTGCAAGGATTAAATACTGGTGGATAGATAATAGAAATATATGGAAGTAAATAAATTGCATCGAAGTATTTTTGGAGTTTTAATAAATATATTTAAGTAGACCTAGGGGCACAGTTTCAGCTAGAGACTTCTCTCTTGAACATATCATATGGTGGGTAAAAAAATTACTATTGGGCAATTAAGAAAATAACACATAGTTAGGATATGATATTCACAACAATGAACATGTATATAGGCATCACATCCATAAACAATTAGACCGACTCCTACCTGCATCTATTACTATTACTCCACTCATCGACCATTATCCATCATACATCTAGAGTATTAAATATAAAAGAGTTAGATGAGGATGACCAGGTTTGACGAGAGGCTTCCCGCGCAGATATTTATATTGTTCTTCTGTTACCTCATCCCCCAAGTAATCATCAGGATTCGTACCGGGCACCATCCCCGGATGATTAGCAACGACGATATCGCTAGACACCTTGAGCAGGGGCACTGTTGCTTCTCCTGTTGGACACGCTGGGGAATTGTTTTCCCTCTTCTCCTTGCGAAAACCTGTGGTCTCGGTTCGAGGCACAAACCGGGACCAACGCACACCTTTCGTCCTAGTTGGTGCCGCAAACCGGGACTAAATGAGAATTTTCAGCAGCCCAAAGGGTAGGAAGAAGAGAACTTTAGTCCTGGTTGGTGCCAATAACTGACATGAAAGGGTGTATTTCGTGTCGGTTGGTGGCACAAACCGGGACTAAAGGCATGTGCCTGCCACAGGCGCGGTGCGGTTGGATATTTAGTCCCACCTTGCTAGCCGAGAGAGCCCTGGAGTGGTTTATAAGCGCTGGTGCGCAGACCCTCTTGAGGTCCTCTCAACTGCAGGCTTTCGGGCCTAATTTTTCACTTTGTGTGGGCCTACTGGTCCTTCTACGGGCCTGAATCCTAGCCCAACTCTCTCGTTGGGTTTCTAGTCGTATTCACGCCGTGGTAGCCCAATAGGTGGCATTTTCAAAAAAATCTAGTTTTTTTGTTTCGTTTTTTACTTTATTCTTTTTTGTGAATAATTTTAATAAAAACTTGATCTTTGAGTGATTCTTTTCCCTGCTATTTAATATAAGTGAGTTTTCATCGTTATATTCAATTTGGTAGGTTTTAGGTCATTTTAATATAAGTGAGTTTTCATCGTTATATTCAATTTGGTAGGTTTTAGGTTATTTTAAATGACGTTTTTAATCAAAAACAAATGTGTTACAAAAGGGATTTTATTTTTTTGAACTTATTTGAACTCAAGACTTTTTGTGTGTTAAAATGCACCATTCAAGGCCACATCATCATTTTTCAACACTTTCTGAGTTCATTTGGTATTTTTCATGCATTTACTGATTTTTTTACCTATATAACCCATAAATTGAAAAGGCAATACAAATGAACTCTGAATTGGTTGAAACTTCGCATGGTATCATCATTTCACCCACATAGCATGTGCTAAAAAGTTTAGAGGGTTGCGGCGAAAACTGGATGCACTTTGTGTACAAGTCGGATAATCTCTTTCGAAGTATCACAGTTTCTTACGAAAACTCATCTCTTACAAAAGGGATTTCATTTTTTTGAAATTAGTTGAACTCAAGACTTTCTGTGTGTTCAAAATGCACCATTCAAGGCCACATCATCAATTTTCAACACTTTCGAAGTTCATTTGGTATTTTTCATGCATTTACTGATTTTTTGAGATAAATGACCCAGAAATAGAAAAGCACTATAAATGAATTCTGAGTACTTTGAAAGTTGGCATGGTATTATCATTTCACCCACATAGCATGTGCTAAAAAGTTGAGAGGGTTGCGGCAAAAACTAGATGCACTTCGTGTACAAATCGGTCAATCTCTTTCGAAGGATGAGGATTTCTTACAAAAACTCATGTGTTACAAAAGGGATTTCATTTTTCTGAACTTATTTGAACTCAAGACTTTTTGTGTGTTCAAAATGAATCATTCAAGGCCACATCATCAATTTTCAACACTTTCTAACTTTATTTCATATTTTTCATGCATTTAGTAATTTTATTGAGTTAGAAGACCCAGAAATAGAAAAGCACTACAAATGAACTCTGAATAGGTTGAAAGTTGCATGGTATCATCATTTCACCCACACAGCATGTGCTAAAAAGTTTATAGGGTTGCCGAAAAAACTGGATGCACTTCGTGTACTAATTGGACAATCTCTTTCGAAGTATCACGATTTATTATGAAAACTCATCTGTTACAAAAGGGATTTAATTTTTTTGAACTTATTTAAACTCAAGACTTTTTGTGTGTTCAAAATACACCATTCAAGGCCACATCGTCAATTTTCGGCACTTTCGGAGTTCATTTGGTATTTTTCATGCATTTAGAGATTTTTTTTTAGCTAAGTGACCCAGAAATTGAAAAGCAGTACAAATGAACTCTGAATAGGTTGAAAGTTCGCATCGTATCATGACTTCACCCACATAGCATGTGCTAAAAAGTTGAGAGGGTTTACGCAAATACTGGATGCACTTCGTGTTCAAATTGGACAATCTCTTTCGAAGTATTAGGGTTTCTTACAAAAAATCTTCTGTTACAAAAGGGATTTCAATTTTCTGAACTTATTTGAACTCAAGACTTTTTGTGTGTTCAAAATGCACCATTCAAGGCCACATCATCAATTTTCAACACTTTCTGAGTTCATTTATTATTTTTCATGCATTTACTGATTTTTTTGAGCAAAAAAAACCAAAAAGTGAAAAGCGCTACAAATGAACTTTGAATAGGTTGAAAGTTGGCAAGGTATCATCATTTCCACCACATAGCATGTGCTAAAAAGTTGAGAGGGTTGCGACAAAAACTGGATGCACTTCGTGTACAAATCAGACAATCTCTTTCGAAGTATCAGGGTTTCTTTACGAAATTCATCTGTTACCAAATGGAATTCATTTTTTTGAACTTATTTGAGCTCAAGCCTTTTTGTGTGTTCAAACTGCACCATGCAAGGCCACATCATCAGTTTTCATCACTTTCTGAGTTCATTTGGTATTTTTCATCCATTTACTAATTTTATGAGGTAAATGACCTAGAAATTGAAAAGCAGTACAAATGACCTCTGAATAGGCTGAAAGGTGGCATGGTATCATCATTTCACCCATATAGCATGTGCTAAAAAGTTGAGAGGGTCGCGTCAAAAAATGGATGCACTTCGTGTAAAAATCGGACAATCTCTTTCGAAGGATGAGGATTTCTTACAAAAACTCATGTGTTACAAAAGGGATTTCATTTTTCTGAACTTATTTGAACTCAAGACTTTTTGTGTGTTCAAAATGAATCATTCAAGGCCACATCATCAATTTTCAACACTTTCTAACTTTATTTCATATTTTTCATGCATTTAGTAATTTTATTGAGTTAGAAGACCCAGAAATAGAAAAGCACTACAAATGAACTCTGAATAGGTTGAAAGTTGCATGGTATCATCATTTCACCCACACAGCATGTGCTAAAAAGTTTATAGGGTTGCCGAAAAAACTGGATGCACTTCGTGTACTAATTGGACAATCTCTTTCGAAGTATCACGATTTATTATGAAAACTCATCTGTTACAAAAGGGATTTAATTTTTTTGAACTTATTTAAACTCAAGACTTTTTGTGTGTTCAAAATACACCATTCAAGGCCACATCGTCAATTTTCAGCACTTTCGGAGTTCATTTGGTATTTTTCATGCATTTAGAGATTTTTTTTTAGCTAAGTGACCCAGAAATTGAAAAGCAGTACAAATGAACTCTGAATAGGTTGAAAGTTCGCATCGTATCATGACTTCACCCACATAGCATGTGCTAAAAAGTTGAGAGGGTTTACGCAAATACTGGATGCACTTCGTGTTCAAATTGGACAATCTCTTTCGAAGTATTAGGGTTTCTTACAAAAAATCTTCTGTTACAAAAGGGATTTCAATTTTCTGAACTTATTTGAACTCAAGACTTTTTGTGTGTTCAAAATGCACCATTCAAGGCCACATCATCAATTTTCAACACTTTCTGAGTTCATTTATTATTTTTCATGCATTTACTGATTTTTTTGAGCAAAAAAAACCAAAAAGTGAAAAGCGCTACAAATGAACTTTGAATAGGTTGAAAGTTGGCAAGGTATCATCATTTCCACCACATAGCATGTGCTAAAAAGTTGAGAGGGTTGCGACAAAAACTGGATGCACTTCGTGTACAAATCAGACAATCTCTTTCGAAGTATCAGGGTTTCTTTACGAAATTCATCTGTTACCAAATGGAATTCATTTTTTTGAACTTATTTGAGCTCAAGCCTTTTTGTGTGTTCAAACTGCACCATGCAAGGCCACATCATCAGTTTTCATCACTTTCTGAGTTCATTTGGTATTTTTCATCCATTTACTAATTTTATGAGGTAAATGACCTAGAAATTGAAAAGCAGTACAAATGACCTCTGAATAGGCTGAAAGGTGGCATGGTATCATCATTTCACCCATATAGCATGTGCTAAAAAGTTGAGAGGGTCGCGTCAAAAAATGGATGCACTTCGTGTAAAAATCGGACAATCTCTTTCAAAGTATGAGGGTTTCTTACGAAAACACATCTGTTTCAAAATGGATTTCATCTTTTGAACTTATTTGAACTCAAGACTTTTTGTGTGTTCCAAATGCACAATTCAAGGCCACATCATCAATTTTCATCACTTTCTGAGTTCATTTGGTATTTTTCATGCATTTACTGATTTTTTTAGCTAAGTGAAAAGCAGTACAAATGAACTCTGAATAGGTTGAAAGTTGGAATGGTATCATCATTTCGAAGTATCACGGTTTCTTACGAAAGCTCATCTCTTACAAAAAGGGATTTCATTTTTTTAACTTATTTGAACTCCAGACTTTTTGTCTGTTCAAAATGCACCATTCAAGGCCAGATCATCAATTTCAACACTTTCGGAGTTCATTTGGTATTTTTCATGTATTTACAGATTTTTTGAGCTAAATGTCCCAGAAATTGAAAAGCAATACAAATGAACTCTGAATAGGTTGAAAGTTGGAATGAGATCATAATTTCAGCGAGATAGCATGTGCTAAAAAGTTGAGAGGGTTGCGACAAAAACTGGATGCACTTCGTGCACAAATCGGTCAATCTCTTTCGAAGTATGATGGTTTCTTACGAAAACTCATCTGTTACAAGAGGGATTTCATTTTTGTTAACTTATTTAAAATCAAGACTTTTTGTGTGTTCAAAATGCACCATTCAAGGAGACATCATCAATTTTCAACACTTTCTGAGTTCATTTGCTATTTTTCTTGCATTTACTGATTTGTTTTAGCAAAAATACCCAGAAATTTAAAAGCACTACAAATGAACTCTGAATAGGTTTAAAGTTGGCATGGTATCATCATTTCACCCACATAGCATGTGCTAAATAGTTGAGAGGGTTGCGGTAAAAACTGGCTAAACTTCGTGTAAAAATCGGACAATCTCTTTCGAAGTATCAAGGTTTCTTACGAAAACTCATCTGTTAGAAAAGGGATTTCATTTTTTTGAACTTATTTTAACTGAAGACATTTTGTGTGTCCAAAATGCACCATTCAAGGCCACATCATCAATTTTCAACACTTTCTGAGTTCATTTGGTATTTTTCATGCATTTACCGATTTTTTGAGATGAATGACCCAGAAATTGAAAAGCAGTACAAATGAACTCGGAATAGGTTGAAAGTTGGCATGGTATCATAACTTCACCGAGAGAGCATGTGCTAAAAGGTTGAGAATGTTGCGGCAAAAACTGGATGCACTTCGCGTACAAATCGGACAATCTCTTTCAAAGTATCCGGGTTTCATACGAAAACCCATTTCTTACAAAAGGGATTTCATATTTTGAACTTATTTGAACTCAAGACTTTTTGTGTATTCAAAATGCACCATTCAAGGCCACATCATCAATTTTCAAAATTTCGGAGTTCATTTGGTATTTTTCATGCATTTACTGATTTTTTTGAGCTAAATGACCCAGAAATTTAAAAGCATTGCAAATGAACTCTTAATAGGTGGAAAGTTGGCATGGTATCATCAGTTCACCCACATAGCATGTGCTAAAAAGTTTATAGGATTGCAGAAAAAAAAGATGCACTTCGTGTACAAATCGGACAATCTCTTACGAAGTAACAGAGTTTCTTACGAGAACTCATCTGTTAGAAAAGGGATTTCATTTTTTTTAACTTATTTGAACTGAAGACTTTTTGTGTGTCCAAACAGCACCATTCAAGGCCATATCGTCAATTTCCAACACTTTCTGAGTTCATTTGGTATTTTTCATGGATTTACTGGTTTTTTGAGATGAATGACCCAGAAATTGAAAAGTAGTACAAATGAACTTGGAATAGGTTGAAAGTTGGCATGGTATCATAACTTCACCCAGATAGCATGTGCTAAAAGGTTAAGACTGTTGCGGCAAAAAATGGATGCACTTCGTGTACAAATCGGACAATCTCTTTCAAAGTATCCAGGTTTCTTACGAAAACCCATCTCTTACAAAAGGGATTTCATATTTTGAACTTATTTGAACTCAAGACATTTTGTGTATTCAAAATGCACCATTCAAGGCCACATCATCAATTTTCAACATTTCGGAGTTCATTTGGTATTTTTCATGCATTTACAGATTTTTTGAGCTAAATGAAGCAGAAATTGACAAGCAGTCCACATGAAATTTGAATAGGTTGAAAGTTGGCATGGTATCATCATTTCACCCACGTAGCAGGTGCTAAAAAGATTAGAGGGTTGCGGGAAAAACTGGATGCACTTCGTGTACAAATCGGTCAATCTCTTTCGAAGTATCACGGTTTCTTACTAAAACTCATCTGTTACAAAAAGGATTTCATTTTTTTGAACTTATTTGAACTCAAGAATTTTTGTGTGTTCAAAATGCATTTACTATTTTTTTTTGAGTTCATTTGGTATTTTTCATGCATTTACTGTTTTTTTGAGCTAAATGACCCAGAATATTTAAAAGCATTATAAATGAACTCTGAATAGGTTGAAAGTTGGCATGGTATCATCATTTCTCCCACATAGCATGTGCTAAAAAGGTGAGAGGGTTGCGGCATAAACTGGATGCACTTCGGGGACGAGTTATATAATCTCTTTCGAAGTATCACGGTTTATTATGAAAACTCATTTGTTACGAAAGGGATTTCATTTTTTTGAACTTATTTGAACTCAAGAATTTTTGTGTGTTCAGAATGCACCATTCAAGGCAACATCATCAATTTTCAACACTTTCTGAGTTCATTTGGTATTTTTCATGTATTTACTCATTTTTTGAGCAAAAAGACCCAAAAAGTGAAAAGCACTACAAATGAACTTTGACTAGGTTGAAATTTGGCATGGTATCACCATTTCAGACAGATAGCATATGCTAAAAAGTTGAGAGGGTTATGGCAAAAACTGGATGCACTTCGTGTACAAATCGGGCATTCTCTTTGGAAGTATCATGATTTCTTACGAAAACTCATCTATTATAAAATGGATTTCATTATTTTGAACTTATTTGAACTCAAGACTTTTTGTGTGTTCAAAATACGCCATTCCAGGCCACATGTCACACCCTGTTTTCACTACCACATTTTTTCTGTAATTCAAAAATCTGAGTTTATTAAAACTTTTTCAAACTAATGTTCTGAGTGCCATGATTGTCATTGTATGCTTGTGTGCTTGATCATGTGGTGATAGAAACCACATTTCTCAAGATCAAATTATTTTCAAAACCATTTTCTAATTTCTGTTCAAAGTGAAGCCCTGCTTTGAGTTGCACTACATGCCCTTGACGGCAAGGAGTGTCCTCAGCCAGAGTTGGTGATCTGATTCTAGCACCATTTTAGTGCACCAAAACCACAAAATAATTATTTTGTGAATTATTTTTCTACTTTATATGCATGTCCATTTCCGAGGCCAGAAATGGTATTCCTATATGGAAAAATACTTTTCTGCCTTACAAAAATCTGATTAAATTTCGAGATGATCACAAGGACATATATTTTCCATACATAACATTTTTAACCCCTATTTGTATTAATATTATTTGAGTAAAACCCTGAAAATCATTTGTGTATGTTTTAACCTTTTGAAATATTGCCAAAGGAAATATTCTCAATAAAATCCTACAAAATTCTAGTGGTATTTCTAAGCCATATTTGGTGTCCAGATAAAGTTTCACCTTCATCCAAGGTGATTAAGGACACCAAATAACTGGAAAACCCCTTCTATTCAGATTGAAATTAGAGCAACTCTACATTGCAAAGTTTGTCCAATTGAGTTGAAACTTTGCAGCAGTGCCTAATACCTCAAATGAGGGTTCCACACCAAAAATGGGATCTGTGGGACTTAATTTGCCCACACTCTCTTTGGAAGGAACATATCTGGTCAAATGGTGAAGTTTTCAAGTTTACAAAGCTAAACTTGTCCAATGGAGCTCAAACTTGGTGAAACCCCATATTTTAGCATCAAACCCAATCCTGTTAAGTTGCAGAACCAGTCGTGGGGTGCAACCACCCCAAACCCTTTGCCCCAAACTCTCAGATTAGGTGGTAGTATCAGTGCACAGCCCCAGTCAACTCGCCCCTCTTTGGTTCAAAGTAGAAATGCCCAAATCTCCATTCTAAGCTTCAGCTCAAAGCTGACAGCATCTGTTTCTCTTGTCTCCCTTGACCTGCCGAAGCTCCAACGGGACTTCTGTTTGGGAGCATTGCATGGGAAACAAAAAATTTCCTACGCACACGACGACTATCATGGTGATGTCCATCTATGAGAGGAGATTAGATCTGCGTACCCTTCTAGATCGCTCAGCAGGAAGCGCTAAGAAACACGGTTGATGTATTGGTACGTCTTCGCGATCCGTCCCTCGAACCGTCCCATGATCCATCCCACGAACCGTCTCGCGATCCGTCCCAAAATCCGTCCCGATCTAGCGCCGAACGGACGGGACCTCCGCGTTCAACACACGTGCAGCTCGATGACGATCTCGGCCTTCTTGATCCAGCAAGAGAGACGGAGAAATAGATCAGTTCTCCGGCAGCGTGACAACGCTCTGGTGGTGGTGACGATCTACTCCTGCAGGGCACCGCCCGAGCTCCGCAGAAATCCGATCTACAGGTAAAACTATGTGGAATCGGCTAGAGTTGCACGTGGAAAATTTGTGTCTCAAAAACCCCTAAACCACCAATATATATAGGAGGAGGAGTGGGGCTAGCCTTGGGGCTCAAGGCCCTCAAGGGTGCGCCGGCCAAGGGGGAGGAGTTGGACTCCAACCCCAATTCGGTTTGGTGGGGAAGGAATCCACTCCTTCCTTCCCACCTCCCTCTCTTTTTCTTCTTCTTTCCTTTGGTATTTTTGCTTGTGGCGCCATAGCCTTCTTGGGCTAACACCACCAGCCCACTAAGGATTTCGTGCGCCACCCTAGGGCCATGGGCTCACTGCCGTGTGGGTGGGCCCCTCCCGGTAAACACCCGGAAACCATTCGTCACTCCCGGTACACTGCGGGAATTGCCCAAAACTTTCCGGAGACCAAATGAAACCATCATATATATCAATCTTCGTTTCCGGACCATTCCGGAAACCCGCGTAACGTCCGTGATCTCATTCGGGACTCCAAACAACCTTCGGTCACCAACACATATAACTCAACTAAACTAAAACGTCACTGAACCTTAAGTGTGCAGACCCTGCGGGTTCGAGAACTATGCAGACATGACCCGAGACACTTCTCGGTCAATATCCAATAGCGGGACCTGGATGCCCATATTGGATCCTACATATTCTATGAAGATCTTATCGGTTGAACCTTTGTGCCAAGGATTCATATAATCCCGTATGTCATTCCCTTTGTCCATCGGTATGTTACTTTCCCGAGATTCGTTCGCCAGTGTCCGCATACCTATTTAAACCACGTTACCGGCAAGGGTCTTTACTTGTTTCGTAATACAAGATCGCGTGACTCACATTTAGTCACATTGCTTGCAAGGCTTGTATGTGATATTGTAATACCGAGTGGGCCCAGAGATACCTCTCCGTCACACGGAGTGACAAATCCCAGTCTTGATCCATACTAACTCAATGGACACCTTCGTAGATACCTGTAGAGCACCTTTATAGTCACCCAGTTACGTTGTCATGTTTGATACTCACAAGGTATTCCTCCGGTGCCAGTAAGTTATATGATCTCATGGTTATAAGAATAAATACTTGACACGTAAAAAACAATAGCAATAAAATGAGACGATCAATATGCTACGTACATAGTTTGGGTCTAGTCCATTACATGATTCTCCTAATGATGTGATCCCGTTATCAAGCGACAACACTTGTCTATGGTCAGGAAACCTTGACCATCTTTGATCAACGAGCTAGTCAACTACAGGCTTACTAGGGACAGTGTTTTGTATATGTATCCACACATGTATCTATGTTTCCAATCAATACAATTATATCATGGATAATAAACGATTATCACAAACAAAGAAATATAATAATTACTAATTTATTATTACCTCTAGGGCATATTTCCAACAGTCTCCCACTTGCACTAGAGTCAATAATCTAGTTCACATAACTATGTGATTTTAACGAATCCAACACCCATATGGTCCTGGGTTTGATCACGTCTTGCTTGTGAGAGAGGTTTTTGTAAACGGTTCTGAATCTTTCAGATCCGTGTGTGCTTTACAAATGTTTATGTCATCTTATAGATGCTTCTACTACGTGCTATTTGGAAATACTCCAAATATCTACTCTACTATACGAATCCGTTTTACTACTCAGAGTTATTCGGATTTGTGTCAAAGCTTGCATCGACGTAACCCTTCACGACGAATTCTTTAATCACCTCCATAATCGAGAAAAATTCCTTAGTCCATTAGTTACTAAGTATAACTTTGATCGCTTTTTAGTGATTCAATCCTGGAGCACTCTCTGTACCTCTTAACGGATTGGTGGCAAGGCACACATTAGGTGTGGTACACAACAGGGCATACTTTTAGAGTCTACGGCTAAGGCATAGAAGACAACCTTCGTCCATTCTCTTTATTCTGTCGTGGTCGGGCTTTGAGTCTTACTCAAATTCACACCTTACAACACAACCAAGAACTCCTTCTTTACTGATCTATTTTGAAATTCTTCAAAAACATGTCAAGGCATGCATTACATTGGAAGTTCTATTTAGCGTTTTTATCTATCTCTATAGATCTTGATGCTCAATGTTAAAGTAGCACTATCCAGGTCTTCCTTTGAAAAACTCCTTTCAAACAACCCTTTATGCTTTACAGAAATTCTACATTACTTCCGATCAACAATATGTCAACCACATATACTTATCAGAAATTCTATAGTGCTCCCACTCACTTCTTTGGAAATAGAAGTTCCAAAAAACCTTGTATAAACCCAAAAGCTTTGATGATCTCATCAAAGCGTATATTCCAACTCTGAGATGCTTGCACGAGTCCATAGAAGGATCGCTGGAGCTTGCATACTTGTTCGCATCCTTAACATTGACAAAACTTTCTAGTTGTAACACATACATCCTTTCTTCAAGGACACGGTGGAGGAAACAATGTTTTGACATCCTATGTGCAATATTTCACATCCAATGCAGCAAGTGCTAACATAATTCCAACATATTTTCAGCATCGCTACGAGTGAGAAATTCTGATCATAGTCAACTCTTTGAACTTGTCGGAAACATCTTTGTGATAAGTCGAGCTTTTCATAATGGTGACTTTTCACCATCATCGTTTGTCTTCTCTTTAAAGATCCATCTTTACTTAAAAGTCCTATGACCATCGAGTAGTTCTTCCAAAGTTTACACTTTGTTTTCATACATGGATCCTATCTCGGAATTCATGTCCTCCGACCATTTGTCAGAATCCAGGCCCACCATCTGTTGTCCATAGCTCGTAGGTTCATTGATCTTCAACAACATGACCTCCAAGACAAGGTTACCGTACCACTCTGTAGTAGTACGTGACCTTGTCGACCTTCGAGGTTTGTAGTAACTTGATCCGAAGCTCAATGATCACCATCATCAGTTTCCACTTCAATTGGTGTAGGCGCCACAGGAACAACTTCCTACGGCCTGCTACACAGTGGTTGAAGTGACGTTTCAGTAACCTCATCAAGTTTCACCACCCTCCCACTCAATTCTTTCAAGAGAAACCTTTCCTTGAGAAAGGGCCCGTTTCTAGAAACAAACACTTCGCTTCCGGATCTGAGCTAGGAGATGTACCCAACTGTTTTGGATATCCAATGAAGATGCATTTATCTCCTTTGGGTTCGAGCTTATCAGACTGAAACTTTTCCACATAAGAATCGTAGACCCAAACTTTTAAGAACGACAACTTAGATTTCTCCAAACCATAGTCTATACTGTGTCATCTCAACGGAAATATGTAGTGCCCTATTTAAAGTGAATGCGGTTGTCTCTAATGCATAACCCATAAACGATAGTGGTAATTCAATAAGAGACATCATAGTATGCACCATATCAAATAAGGCGCGACTATGACGTTCGGACACACCATCACACTATGGTGTTCTAGGTGGCATGAACTGCAAACCAATTTCCACATTGTCTTAACTGTGTACCAAAACTCGCAACTCATATATTCTTCTCTATGATCATATCGTAGATAGTTTATCCTCTTGTCATGATGATCTTTACTCTAAAATAGCTTTGACCTTTTCAATATTTTCAGACTTGTGATTCATCAAGTAAATACTCATGTATCTACTCAAATCATCAGTGAAGTAAAAATATAACGATATCCACTGCGTGCCTCAGCACTCATTGGACTGCACACATCAAAAATGTATTGCATCCAACAAGTTACTTTCTTGTTTCATGTGGTATGATTTTGCATGTCTCGTGTGATTCAAAATCAAGTGAGTCCAAGCGATCCATCTGCATGGAGTTTCTTCATACGTTTATAACAACAGGTATGGTTTGCATGTCTCAAACGTTTCAAAAAAATGAGTGAGTACAAAGATCCATCAGCATGGAGCTTCTTCATGCATTTTACACCAACATGACTCAAGCGGCAGTGCCACATGTAAGTGGTACTATCAGTATTACTTTGTATCTTTTGGCACCAATTTTATGAACATGTGTAACACTACCATCGAGATTCAATAAACCATTGAGGGTAATTATTCAAGCAAATATAATAACTATTATTCTCTTTAAATGAATAATCGTATTGCAATAAATACGATCCAATCATGTTTATGCTCAACGCAAACACCAAATAACAATTATTAACGTTTAACACCAATCCTGATGGTAGAGGGGGCGTGCAATGTTTGATTACATCAACTTTGGAAACACTTCCAACACTTATCGTCACCTCGCCTTTAGCTAGTCTCCGTTTATTCTGTAGCTTTTATTTCGAGTTACTAATAACTTAGGAATCGAACCGGTATCTAATACCCTCGTTCTACTAGGAGTACTAGGAAAGTACACATCAATATCATGTATATCAAACATACTTCTGTTGACTTTGCCAGCCTTCTCATCTACCAAGTATCTAGGGTAGCTCCGCCTCAGTGACTATTCCCCTCATAACAGAAGCAATTAGTCTCAGATTTGGGTTCAATCTTTGGTTTCTTCATTAGTGCAGCAACTGGTTTGCCGTTTCATGATGTATCCCTTCTAGCCCTTGCCCTTCTTGAAACTAGTGGTTTTACTAACCATCAACAATTGATGCTCCTTCTTGATTTCTAGTATCGCAGTGTCAAACAATGCGAGCGAATCAAGGGTCATCATATCTATCCTTGATATGTAATAGTTCATCACGAAGCTCTCAGCAGATTAGTGGCAGTGACTTTGGAGAACCATCACTATCTCATCTGGAAGATTAACTCCCACTTGATTCAAGCGATTGTTGTACTCAGACAATCTGAGAACATGCTCAACGATTGAGCTTTTCTCCTTTACTTTGTAGACATAGAATCTTGTTGGAGGTCTCATACCTCTCAACAAGGGAACGAGCATCATATCTCCATTTCATCTCGTCGAACATCTCTTATCTTCTGTGATGTTTCAAAACGTCTTGGGTGCCCTGCTTCTAAGCCATTAAGTATTACGCACTGAACTATCACGTAGTCATCAAAAACATGTATGTCAGATGTTCACAACATCCACAGACGATACTCGAGGTGCAGCACACCGAGTGGTGCATTAAGCACATAAGCCTTTTGCACAACAATGAGGACAATCCTCAGTTTTACGGACTCAGTCCGCAAAGTTGCTACTATCATCTTTCAACTAAATTTTCTCTAGGAACATATAAAAACATTAGAGCTATAGCACAAGCTACATCATATATTCACAAAGACCTTTTGACTATGTTCATGATAATTAGTTCAATTAATCATATTACTTAAGAACTCCCACTCAAAAAATACATCTCTCTAGTCATTTGAGTGGTACATGATCCAAATTCACTAACTCAAGTCCGATCATCACGTGAGTAGGGAATAGTTTCAGCGGTAAGCATCTCTATGCTAATCATATCAACTATACGATTCATGCTCGACCTTTCTGACTCATGTGTTCCGAGGCCATGTCTGCACATACTAGGCTCGTCAAGTTTAATCCGAGTGTTCCGCGTGTGCAACTGTTTTGCACCCGTTGATGTGAACGTTGAGTCTATCACACCCGATCATCACGTGGTGTCTCGAAACGACGAACTGTCGCAACGGTGCACAGTCGGGGAGAACAAAATTTCATCTTGAAATTTTAGTGATAGATTACCTTATAATGCTACCGCCGTTCTAAGAAAAATAAGGTGCATAAATATATTAACATCACATGCAATTCATAACTGACATGATATGGCCATCATCTTGTGCTTCTTGATCTCCATCACAAAAGCACCTGGCATGATCTTCTTGTCACTGGCGCGACACCATGATCTCCATCATTGTGCCGCCATCGAGGTTTTCGTGCTATCTATGCTATTACAACTAAAGCTACGACCTAGCAATATAGTAAACGCATCTACAAACACAAACGTTAGTTTAAAGACAAACCTATGGCTCCTGCCGGTTGCCGTAGCATCAACGTGCAAGTTGATATTTAGTATTACAACATGATCATCTCATACATCCAATATATCGCATCACGTCATTGGCCATATCATATCATAAGCATACCCTTGAAAAACAAGTTAGACGTCCTCTAATTTGTTGTTGCATATTTTACGTGGCTGCTATGGGTATCTAGTATGATCGCATCTTACTTACGCAAAAACCACAACGGAGATGTGCAAATTGCTATTTAACCTCTCTCCAAGGACTGCCTGGGTCAAAATCAATTCAACTAAAGTTGAAGAACCAGGCACCCGCCAATCATCTTTATGCAATGAGGTTGCATGTCAATCGATGAAACCAGTCTGTCGTAAGCGTACGAGTTATGTCGGTCCGGGCCGCTTCAATCCAACAATACCGCTGAATCGAGAAAAGACTAAGGAGGGCAGCAAATTGAACATCATTGTCCACAAAACCTTTTGTGTTCCACTCGAGATAACATCTACGCATGAACCTAGCTCATGATGCCCCTGTTGGGGAATGTTGCATGGGAAACAAAAAAATTCCTACGCACACGAACACCTATCATGGTGATGTCCATCTGCGAGAGGAGATTAGATCTACGTACCCTTGTAGATCGCTTAGCGGGAAGCGTTAAGAAACGTGGTTGATGTAGTAGTACGTCTTCACGATCCATCCCTCGAACCGTCCCACGATCCGTCCCATGAACCGTCTCGCGATTCGTCCCACGATCCGTCCCGATCTAGCGCCAAACGGACGGCACCTCCGCGTTCAGCAGACGTACAACTCGATGACGATCTTGGCCTTCTTTATCCAGCAAGAGAGACAGAGAAGTAGATGAGTTCTCCGGCAGCGCGATGGTGCTACGGTTGTGGTGCCGATCTACTCCTGCAGGGCTCCGCCCGAGCTCCGCAAAAATCCGATCGAGACATAAAACTATGTCGAATAGGCTAGAGCTGCACGTGGCAAAGTTGTGTCTCAAAAGGCACTAAACCACCAATATATATAGGATGAGGTGAGGGGATAGCCTTGGGGCTCAAGGCCCTCAAGGGTGCGCCGGCCAAGGAGGAGGTGTTGGACTCCAACCCCAATTCGGTTTGGTGGGGAAGGAGTCCACTCCTTCCATTCCACCTCCCTCTCTTTTTTTTCTTTCCTTTCGTATTTTTGCTTGTGGCGCCATAGCCTTCTTGGGCTGACTCCACCAGCCCACTAAGGACTTGGTGCGCCACCCTAGGGCCTTGGGCTCACTCTCGGGTCGGTGGGCCCCTCCCGGTAAACACCAGAACCCATTCGTCACTCCCGGTACACTCCCGGAATTGCCGGAAACCTTCGGGTGACCAAATGAAATCATCCTATATATCAATCTATGTTTCCGGACCATTCCGAAAACCCTCGTGATGTCCATGATCTCATCCGGGACTCCGAATAACGTTCGGTCACCAACACATATAACTCAACTAAACTAAAAGGTCATCGAACCTTATGTGTGCATACCATGCGGGTTCGAGAACTATGTAGACATGACCCGAGACACTATTCGGTCAATATCCAATAGCGGGACCTTGATGCCCATATTGGATCCTACATATTATACGAAGATATTATCGGTTGAACCTCTATGCCAAGGATTCATACAATCCCGTATGTCATTCCCTTTTTCCTTCGGTATGTTACTTGCCAGAGATTCGATCGTCGGTATTTCAACCTCGTTACCCGCAAGTCTCTTTACTCGTTTCGTAATACAAGATCCTCTGACTCACATTTAGTCACATTGCTTGCAAGGCTTGTATGTGATGTTGTATTACCGAGATACCTCTACGTCACACGGAGTGACAAATCCCAGTCTTGATCCATAATAACTCACCGTACACCTTCGGAGATACCTGTAGAGCACCTTTATAGTCAGCCAGTTACGTTGTGACGTTTGATACACACAAGGTATTCCTCTGGTACGAGTGATTTATATGATCTCATGGTCATAGGAATAAATACTTGACACGCAGAAAACAATAGCAATAAAATGACACGATCAATATGCTACGTACATAGTTTGGGTCTAGTCCATCACATGATTCTCCTAATGATGTGATCCCGTTATCAAGGGACAACACTTGTCTATGGTCAGGAAACCTTGACCATCTTTGATCAACGACCTAGTCAACTAGAGGCTTACTAGGGACAGTGTTTTGTCTATGTATCCACAAATATATCTATGTTTCCAATCAATACAATTATAGCATGGATAATAAACGATTATCACGAACAAATATATGTAATAATAACTAATTTATTATTGCCTTTAGGGCATATTTCCAACAACTTCAATGGCTAGCCACATCCCAGACAGTGCCCAGGACATGCTAGACACGTCCAAAGCAACCCAGAGCGCGGAAACATGCCGTGGCATGCCAAAACTGCGCTCTGGGCGCGCTACAGAGAACACCAAGGTGGGGGCGACGCTCTCGGCTAGTTCCAGCCTCTTGGTACGTCCATTTTGCATCATGCTTTCATGTTGATATTTATTGCTTTTAGGGCTGTTATATTACTTGTGGTAACATATTTATGCCTTTTCTCTCTTATTTTGCAAGGATTATTTGAAGAGGGAGAATTCAGGCAGCTGGAATTCTGGACTAGAAAAGGAGCAAATCCTAGTCCACTATTCTACACATCTCCAAATGCCCTGAAAATTTATGTGGATTTTTTCTGGAATATATTAAAAATACTGGGCGAAGGAACTACCGGAGGGGGGGCACCAGGGCCCCACAAACTTGCCCACCGCCACCACCCCCCTGGTGGCGCAGGGCAGGCTCGTGGCAGCCCACTGGCCCACTAGCCCCCCCTCTTTTGCTATATGATGCGTCCTGACCTGGAAAAAATCATACGGGAGCTTTTTCGTGGTTTCGTTGTCGCCACGGGGCGGAACTTGAGTAGATCCAATCTAGAGCTTCGGAAGGACGATCCTGCCAGGGAAATTTCCCTCCCGGAGGGGGAAATCGTCGCCATCGTGATCACGAACACTCCTCTTGTCGGAGGGGAGGCATCTTCATCAACATCTTCATCAGCACCATCTCCTCTCCAATCCCTAGTTCATCTCATGTAACCAATCTTCATCTCGCGACTCCGATTGGTACTTGTAAGGTTGCTAGTAGAGTTGATTACTCTTTGTAGTTGATGCTTGTCGGATTATTTGGTGGAAGAGTTTATGTTCAGATCCTTGATGCTATTCATTACACCTATGGTCATGATTATGATTATGTCTTGTGAGTAGTTAATTTTATTCCTGAGGACATGGGATAAGTCATGCTGATAATAGTCATGTGAAATAGATATTTGTTCGGTATTTCGATATGATGTATGTTGTTTTTCCTCTAGTGGTGTTATGTGAACGTCGGCTACATAACACTTCACCATATTTGGGCCTAGAAGAAGGCATTGGGAAGTAGTAAGTAGATGATCGGTTGCTGGAGTGACAGAAGCTTACACCCCAGTTTATGATCTGCTTCGTGAGGGGCTGATTTGGATCCACTAGTTTAATGCTATGGTTAGACTTTGTCTTAATTCTTCTTTTGGAGTTGCGGATGCTTGCAGAGAGGTTAATCATAAGTGGTATGCTTGTCCAAGTAAGAGTAGAACCCAAGCGCCGGTCCACCCACATATCAAACTATTAAAGCAACGAACGCGAATCATATGAACATGATGAAACTAGCATGACAGAAATTCTTGTTTGTCCTCGGGAGCGTTTTTCCTCCTATAAGACTTTGTTCAGGCTTGTCCCTTGCTACAAAAGGGATTGGGCCACTTGATGCACCATTGCTACTACTTGTTTCTTGTTACTGCTACTTTCAGTGCTTGCAGTTATTACCTTGCTGAAATCTGTTTATGAGAGCCTTCTGCTCCTCGTTGGGTTTGACACTCTTACTTATCGAAAGGACTACGATTGATCCCCTATACTTGTGGGTCATCAATACTCTTTTCTGGCGCCGTTGCCGGGGAGTGAAGCGCCTTTGGTAAGTGGAAATTGGTAAGGAAACATTTTTATACTGTGCTGAAATTTATTGTCACTTGTCACTATGGAAACTCTTCCTTTGAGGAGTTTGTTCGGGGTATCTTCACCACGAACGGAAGCACGAGGAGTGGCTCCTCAACCTGAGGTACCTACTGAAAATATCTTTTATGAAATTCCTTTGGGTATGCTTGAGAAACTGCTGGCTAATCCTTTTACAGGAGATGGATCTTCACATCCAGACTTTCATCTAATCTATGTAGATGAAGTTTGTGGTTTATTTAAGCTTGCAGTTTTTCCCGAGGATGAGGTAAAGAAGAAAGTCTTTCCTTTATCTTTGAAGGGTAAGGCGTTGATATGGTATACGCTATGTGATGATGCTGGATCATGGTGCTACAATCGGTTAAAATTGGAATTTCATCAAAAGTTCTATCCTATGCATTTAGTCCATCGTGATCAGAACTTTATTTCTAACTTTTGGCCTCGTGACAGGGAAAGCATAGCTCAAGCTTGGGGGAGGCTTAAATCAATGCTATATTCAAGCCCCAATCATGAGCTCTCGAGAGAAATCATCACTCAAAACTTTTATGCTCGGCTTTCTCATGAAGATCGTACCATGCTTGACACTTCTTGTGATGGTTCTTTTATGAAGAAGGATATTGATCACAAATGTAATTTATTGGAGAGAATCAAGCGCAACTCTGAAGATTAGGAGCTGGAGGAAGGTAAGGACTCAAGTATGAATTTCCAGTTTGATTGCGTTAAATCTTTTGTTGAGACAAACACTTCTAGAGATTTTAGCGCTAAGTATGGACTTGACTCTAAGATAGTAGCTTCTCTATGTGAATCTTTTGCTGCTCATGTTGAACTTCCCAAAGAGAAGTGGTTTAAATATCATCCTCCTGTAGAAAGCAACATAGCCAAAACCAATCTAGTTGAGGAGAAAATCATAGCTTTTAGTGATCATGTTGTTCCTTGTTCTTACACTCAGAAACCACCATACCCTGCTAGGATAAAGGATTATTCTAAAGATCCAACTGTGATACGTAGGGGTTACATTGGACCACTTGCACCCCCTGAGGAGATTAGAGTTGAACCTAGCGTTGCTATTGTCAAAGATCTCTTAGCCGAAGACATAGACGGGCATGTTATTAAATTCTGTGAGGACTCTGCTAGAATTGCTAAACCTCACGCGAAAGACAAGCACGGACCTGTAGTTGGACTGCCCGTTGTTTCTGCTAAGATAGGAGATCACTGTTACCATGGTTTATGTGATATGGGAGCTAGTGCTAGTGCAATACCCCGTTCTCTCTATGATGAAATCAAAGATGAGATTGCACCTGTTGAGATAGAACCCATTGATGTCACTATCACGCTAGCTAAAAGAGACACTATATGCCCTCTGGGAATTGTGAGAGACGTAGAAGTCCTATGTGGTAAGACTAAGAATCCTACTGATTTCCTCGTCCTTGGTACTGCACAAGATAGCTTTTGTCCCATCATATTTGGTAGACCCTTTCTCAACACTGTCAATGCTCACATTGATTGCATTAAGCAGACTGTCATAGTAAGTTTCGAGGGTGTGTCTCATGTATTTAACTTCTCCAAGTTTGGAAGACAACCCCATGAAAGAGAGTCGTCTGGTAGAGATGAAATCATTGCTCTTTCCTCTATTGCCGTACCTCCTACAGATCCTTAGAGCAATATCTGCTTGAGCATGAAAATGATATGCATATGGAGGAGAGAGATGAGATAGATAGAATTGTCTTAGAACAACATCCTATTCTTAAGAATAATCTGCCTGTTGAACTGCTTGGGGATCCTCCCCCACCAAAGGGTGATCCTGTGTTCGAGCTTAAACAGTTGCCTGATACTCTTAAGTATGCCTATCTTGATGAGAAGGAGATATATCCTCTCATTACTAGTGCTCTCCTCTCAGAGCGCGAAGAGAAGAAGTTACTAAAAACTCTGAGGAAGCACCGCGCTGCTATTGGATATACTCTTGATGATCTTAAGGGTATTAGTCCTACTCTATGTCAGCACAAGATTAAAACTGATCCTAACTTGAAACTAGTTGCTGATCATCAAAGGAGATAAAATCCTAAGATGAAAGAGGTCGTTAGAAAAGAAATATTATAGCTTCTGGAAGCAGGAATCATTTATCATGTTGCTCATAGTGATTGGGTAAGTCCAGTACATTGCGTTCCTAAGAAGGGAGGTATCACCGTCGTTCCTAATGATAATGATGAACTAATCCCACAAATTCTTATTACCGGCTATAGAATGGTGATAGACTTCCGGAAACTGAACAAGGCAACCAGGAAAGATCATTACCCTTTCCCGTTCATAGACCAAATGCTAGAAAGGCTATCAAAGCACACACACTTCTGCTTTATAGACGGTTATTCAGGTTTCTCGCAAATACCTATTGCACAAGCTGATCAAGAGAAAACCACTTTCACCTACCCTTTCTGTACCTTTGCCTGTAGACGTATGCCTTTTGGCTTATGTAATGCACCTGCCACCTTCCAAAGATGTATGATGGCTATATTCTCTGACTTTTGTGAAAAGATTGTCAAGGTTTTCATGGATGACTTCTCCGTTTTTGGGTCTTCCTTTGATGATTGCCTCAGCAACCTTGATCGAGTCTTACAGAGATGTGAATAAACCAACCTCGTCTTGAATTGGGAGAAGTGCCACTTTATGGTTAATGAAGGTATCGTCTTAGGACACAAAATCTCTGAAAGAGGCGTTGAAGTTGATAAGGCAAAGGTTGATGCAATTGAGAAAATGCCTTGCCCCACAGATATCAGAGGTACACAAAGTTTCCAAGGTCATGCTGGTTTCTATAGAAGGTTCATTAAAGACTTCTCTAAGATTTCTAGGCCTCATACCAACCTCTTGCAAAAGGATGTTCCTTTTGTTTTTGATGAGGATTGTGAGGAAGCCTTTGCAATATTTAAGAAGGCTTTGATAACCGGACCTATTGTTCAACCACCTGACTGGAACTTGCCCTTTGAAATCATGTGCGACGCTAGTGATTATGCTTTTGGTGATGTTCTAGGACAAAGAGTTCACAAGAAGTTGAATGTCATTCTCTACGCTAGTAAAACTCTAGACAGTGCCCAAAGAAACTATGCCACTACGGAGAAGGAATTTTTAGCAGTCGTGTTTGCATGTGAAAAGTTCACATCTTACATAGTTGACTCCAAAGTCACTATTCACTCTGATCATGCTGCTATTAAGTACCTTATGGAGAAGAAGGACGCTAAGCCTAGGTTGACCAGATGGGTTCTCCTGCTACAGGAATTTGATTTGCACGTCGTTGACCGAAAGGGTGCTGATAACCCTATAGCAGATAACTTATCTAGGCTAGAGAATGTCCTTGATGACCCACTACCTATTGATGACAGCTTTCCTGATGAGCAATTAAATGTCATCCGCACTTCACTTAGTGCACCGTGGTATGCCGATTGTGCAAACTATATCGTAGCCAAATACATACCACCCAATTTCACCTATCAACAAAAGAGGAAATTCTTCGTTGATTTGAGACACTACTTTTGGGATGATCCTCACCTTTATAAGGAAGGAGTAGATGGTGTTATTAGACGTTGTGTGCCTGAACATGAACACAGACAGATCCTGCAGAAGTGTCATTCCGAAGCCTACGGAGGACACCATGCTGGAGATAGAACTGCCCATAAGGTATTCCAATCAGGTTTCTATTGGCCCACTCTCTTCAAGGATGCCCGTAAGTTTGTCTTGTGTTGTGACGAATGCCAAAGGATAGGGAACATCAGTAAGCGTCAAGAGATGCCTATGAACTATTCACTTGTCATTGAACCATTTGATGTCTAGGCTTTGATTATATGGGACCCTTCCCGAGTTCCAATGGGTACAGTCACATCTTAGTTGTTGTGGATTACGTTACTAAGTGGGTAGAAGCTATCCCCACTAAAAATGTTGATCACCACACCTCTATTAAGATGCTTAAAGAAGTCATATTCCCAAGATTTGGAGGACCTAGATACTTGATGACTGATGGCGGTTCACACTTCTTTCACGGTGTTTTCCGCAAGATGCTAGCTACGTATGATGTCAACCATAGAGTTGCATCTCCTTATCATCCTCAGTCCAGTGGTCAAGTTGAGTTGAGTAATAGGTACATCAAGTTGATCCTACAAAAGACCGTCAATAGATCTCGAAAGAACTGGTCTAGCAAACTTGACGATGCACTATGGGCTTATAGGACTCCTTATAAGAACCCCATGGGCATGTCACCGTATAAAATGGTTTATGGTAAGGCCTGTCATTTACCTCTTGAGCTGGAACACAAAGCTTATTGGGCAATCAAAGAGCTCAACTTTGATTTCAAACATGCCAGTGAGAAGCGGTTGTTTGATATCCGCTCGTTAGATGAATGGAGAGCTCAGGCATACGAGAATGCCAAGTTGTTCAAGGAAAAGGTTAATAGATGGCAGGAGAAACGAATACAGAAACGAGAGTTCAATGTAGGTGACTATGTCTTGCTATACAATTCTCGTTTGAGATTCTTTGCAGGCAAGCTTCTCTCTAAATGGGAAGATCCCTATGTTGTTGAGGAAGTATATCGTTCCGGTGCCATCAAAATCAATATCACGGAAGGAAATTTTCCTAGAGTGGTAAATGGGCAAAGAATCAAGCATTACATCTCTAGTACTCCCATAAATGTTGAGACCAATATCATCAATGTCATAACTCCAGAGGAGTACATAAGGGATCTTTATCAGCCTTTTTAGACCTTGAAAACGAAGATGTAACTATTTCGGCAAGAAATTGGACTCCGATACTTCTCCAATAGGAAATTTCCTCAGTTTTGGAATTTTTGGAAAATTAGAAAAATAAAAGGCAGTCCGGAGAGCAAACGAGGAAGCCACAAGGGCCCACACCGCCACCACTCCCACTGGTAGTGTTGGGCAAGCTTGTGGGCACCTCGTGTGCCTCCCGGACTCTGTTTTCTTGTGGAGGACTCCTTCTGGCCTAGAAAAAATCAATATATAGTCGGCCGAAGGTTTTGATCTCTGTATCGCGCAGTTTTCCTCTGTGTTCGTTTCGAGCTTGTTTCTGACGCGGATCTAGATCATCATGACTCCCCAAACGCTCCTAAGGACAAGATCTTCGAGAAGGTCATCAATCCCTACCTCATGGAAGTGCTGAAACACCCTCGATCTATCAAGATGAGCGAGGGTATGTTGCACATCCGTGATGTTGAGGGGCCTAAGAAGACCGGAAGCGTGGAGACGAGGCTCGAAGCAATGGAGGAACAAGTCTTCAAGTGCCAAGGGATGGTTGAGCGTGGACTCAATGCCAACCACACGATGATCACGGAGTTCACTAGCAATCACAAGATGGATGCCATTGATATTGGGAAACACCTCTCCAGGCTCTACGATAGGGTTGACCAACTTCAGGGCCAAATCTATGACCTACAGAATCAAAACTGTGAGTATGAGTACAGTTTAAATCAATAAGGTTGCCTGCACATTTGAGGATTCCGGCGACTCGTTCATCCTGCCATGATGGAGCACCTATGCCTTCGAAGACGGAGGATCAGACTACTCCAACAAATCCTCCATCACCACCAAAGGAAGACAACTAAGCATTGGTATGGGCAATCCCCTTGGCTTCTGACAAGCTTGGGGGAGTTGCCCTGGTACCGTATCACCTTTATATCTTTTGCTTTTACCTTTGTTTTAGTTCTTTCCTTTTCAGTTTTTATTTCTTCTTTTAGAGGAACAAGTCTTTAGTTTTTAGTTTAAGTCTTTTGCTTTTGTCTCTCGCCCGATGTATTCGAGCTTACGAGCTATATAATAAAGAGTGTCGTAGTCAAGGGCTTTGCTTTGTGCCATGATCAAAAGTATGAAAAGAACGATAACATGAAAGATCATGAGACTATCCTATGGAAAGTGATAACTTCACTTATGACACGTATGATGATTAAAACTTGTTGAGAATAAATTAACATAGACCTCAGTCATTGTTGCAATTAATAAGAAGTAATAAGGAAAGAGAGGTTCACATATAAATATGTCATCTTAGACACTTTTTACAATTGTGAGCACTCACCAAACTATTACATGCTTAGGAGTAGATGTTGGACAAGGAAGACAACATAATGAATTGTGTTTGCTTGGTTCCAAACAATCTTATATGATTAGAGATCCCTTAGCATGTGACGTTTGCTTCCACTTCATATTAGCCAAAACTCCTACACCAAGTAGAGATACTGTTTGTGCATCCATAAAGCTCCAACCAGTTTTGCCATGAGAGTCCACCATACCTACCTATGGATTGAATAAGATCCTTCAAGTAAGTTGTCATCGGTGCAAGCAATAAAAATTGCTCTCTAATATGTATGATCTATTAGTGTGTGGAAAATAAGGTTTGTACGAACCTGTGATGAGGAAGACATGAAAGCGACAGACTGCATAATAAAGTTCTTTATCACAGGAGGCAATATAAAGTGACATACCTCTGCACTAAGAGGACACGCATCCAAACCTCAAAAGCGCATGACAACCTCTGCTTCCCTCTGCGAAGGGCCTATCTTGTACCTTTACTTTTTACCCTTGTTAGAGTCATGGTGACCATCACCAATTCCCGTTTTGCCTTTGTCTTGGCTACCGTCACATGCTTGGGAAATATCTATGTTCATATATCAACTTGGAGTTGAGTATTCATGCTTTATTATTGTTGACTTTACCCTTGAGGTAAACTGTTGGGAGGCAAAACTATAAGCCCCTATCTTCCTCTGTGTCCAGCTGAAGCTTTGACACCATGGGTACCACGTGAGTTATAACAATTGTGGAAAACAAAAGAAATGATTGAGTATGTGGGTTTGCCTTACAAGCTCTTATTTGACTCTTTCTGATGTTGTGATAAATTGCAATTGCTTCAATGACTATGGACTATTGTTGGTTACTTCTCGGTAAGGTTTTTGCTTGATGCTTTGCTTTGTGAAGGAATTGTTAGTTTCCCATAAGAATCTTTATTATATATTGCTGTCCTATGTGTGATCATGATGCCCGCATGTCCGTATTATATTTTATCGACACCTTCGTCCCCAAACATGTGGACATGTTTATGGAACTTGGTTTTCGATCGAGGACAAGCAAGGTCTAAGCTTGGGGGAGTTGATACGTCCATTTTTCATCATGCTTTCATGTTGATATTTATTGCTTTTTGGGCTGTTATATTACTTGTGGTACCATATTTATGCCTTTTCTCTCTTATTTTGCAAGGATTATTTGAAGAGGGAGAATTTAGGCAGCTGGAATTCTGGACTAGAAAAGGAGCAAATCCTAGTCCACTATTCTGCACATCTCCAAATGCCCTGAAAATTTACGTGGATTTTTTCTAGAATATATTAAAAATACTGGGCGAAGGAACTACCGGAGGGGGGCCACAAGGGCCCCACAAGCATGCCCACCGCCACCACCCCCCTGGTGGCGCAGGGCAGGCTTGTGGGCAGCCCACTGGCCCACTAGCCCCCTCTTTTGCTATATGATGCTTCCTGACCTGGAAAAATCATACGGGAGCTTTTTCGTGGTTTCGCCGCTGCCACGGGGCGAAACTTGAGCAGATCCAATCTAGAGCTCCCGCAGGACGATCTTGCCGGGGAAATTTCCCTCCCGGAGGGGGAAATCATCGCCATCGTCATCACCAACACTCCTCTCATCGGAGGGGAGGCATCTTCATCAGCACCATCTCCTCTCCAATCCCTAGTTCATCTCTTGTAACCAATCTTCGTCTTGCGACTTCGATTGGTACTTGTAAGGTTGCTAGCGGTGTTGATTACTCTTTGTAGTTGATGCTTGTTGGATTATTTGGTGGAAGATTTTATGTTCAGATCCTTGATGCTATTCATTACACCTCTGGTCATGATTATGATTATGTCGTGTGAGTAGTTACTTTTGTTCCTGGGGACATGGGATAAGTCATGCTGATAATAGTCATGTGAATTTGATATTCGTTCGGTATTTTGATATGTTGTATGTTGTTTTTCCTCTAGTGGTGTTATGTGAACGTCGACGACATAACACTTCACCATATTTGGGGCTAGAGGAAGGCATTGGGAAGTAGTAAGTAGATGATGGGTTGCTGGAGTGACAGAAGCTTAAACCCTAGTTTATGCGCTGCTTCGTGAGGGGCTGATTTGGATCCACTAGTTTAATGCTATGGTTAGACTTTGTCTTAATTCTTCTTTTGTAGTTGCGGATGCTTGCGAGAGAGGTTAATCATAAGTGGGATGCTTGTCCAAGTAAGGGCAGTACCCAAGCGCCGGTCCATGTACATATCAAACTATCAAAGTAACGAACACAAATCATATGAACATGATGAAACTAGCATGACAGAAATTCCCGTGTGTCCTCAGTAGAGTTTTTCCTCCTATAAGACTTTGTTCAGGCTTGTCCCTTGCTACAAAAGGGATTGGGCCACTTGCTGCACCGTTGCTACTACTTGTTACTTGTTACCGCTACTTTCAGTGCTTGCAGTTATTACCTTGCTGAAATCCGTTTATGAGAGCCTTCTGCTCCTCGTTGGGTTCGACACTCTTACTTATCGAAAGGACTACGATTGATCCCCTATACTTGTGGGTCATCACCTCTCCCCCCACAACCCCTATGCATCAGGCGACCATCAGGGCCCCTCCTCTCGCGCGCTAAGAGCTGGTGCGACGTGTGCCCGCGCGCACGACAACCGGCCGGGGATGCGCGGCCACGGATGCTCGTCTCCCCTCTCTCTTCCTTCCCCGCAATAGGTTCTGGCAGTCCAAAAGCATGTCCTGAGACCGTGGTTTCGACCCCAACTCCTGTCTGCACCCCCATGAGCGCCACGGTGAGTCATCGGCGCTCCCAAATCGGCTCACCGTCGCACGCCTATATATAGCCCTCCCCTCGGACAGCATACCGCAGCAACCTCTAGCACCTCCCTAGCCACCCAGCAAGCCAGCAGAGCCCCGGTGCTCGAGATCGACCGAGGCCCCTACGCCTCCGAGCTCCGGTCGATCTCCGGCTACACGTCGGCTCCTACCTCCCTCTGCCCACCAAATCACTCACTGTGACACCAGGGATCTTTTCCCCATCTTTCCCAAGCTAATCCGTGCCCCTAGCTACCACCTTCACCTTCGTCCGAAACTCCTCCGCCGCGGCTACCTCGTCGCCGGTGAACCTGAGCCTCTCCGTCGTTGCCTCGAACACCATCAGGTAGGCAACGATGAGCCAGACTCATTTTCATCTTCGTTTGGGCCTGAGGACGTCGGTAGCCACGCCGGCGTGCTCCTCCTCCTCTCTGGCCACAGGTAGGAGACGACCCCGACAGGTGTGCCTCACCTGTCGGTGGCCCATATCTCTCTCCCTCGCTGCCCGCAGTTGCTAACTGCAGGGGCCCGCGCGTCAGGTTCAAACCTGACGACACGCGCGCCTGGGCAGGCTAGCTGGCTGGCCTTTGGGCCGGCCCAGTCCTAGGCCAAGCCAGGCTAGGGGCTCTAGCCCTTTTTATTTTATTTAAAAATTTGATTTTCAAAGATTTTAATAAAAAGATTTAAGAAGTGTAATAATATGATTTTCCACTCTTATTCTTCTAAAAATGTGTAGTATTTAATAGAACCAATGGTTGGATTTTTGCAGCAATTATTCTGTTTTATAATAATAAAAAGGATTAATTTGGAGTAGTTTTGCTTCCGTTCAGTTGATTTTAAAAATATTACTTCATCACAAACAAAAGAAAATATTTTTAAAATAACAACCTAGATTTATCAGAAATAACCAACATTTTTAAAATAACTTCGTGATTTATTTCAGAGTGAGCTACCTTTTATTTTATCTTTATACGACGATAGAAAACCCGTGTGATGAAGGAGTCGGACCGGAAGACCTCACACACCCGGGATACCTAGCTGACCAAGGCAAGCAACCCTTTGACCATGACTGAGCATATGTTATGTTGCATGCTAGTGTAGCAAATATTTCCGTTGCATAGGATCATAAGTGCCAGTAAATCATTGAAGTGATGTTACCTATGGCTCCTCCGGAGCACATGCATTGAGCTTGATCCTACCACCTATGAGGGTCATGCTAATATCATGTTGATAAGTAAAGTTAGTGTAATATTAGCATGAGCATGTTATTGGTATAAATCAAAGGTTTATGAAAACCCCGTCGGGTGCCACTAATGCCCGAGGGTGATGATGAGATAGGTGGGCACTTTCGATGAAGTGGTGCACCGGGTATTTTGAGTGAGTATGGTTTCGGAAATGGGAATAGATTTATGATCTGTCAACCGTCCCACCTTACATGTACGACCATGTAACCCCTTATGGGATGGGGTTGTGTTGATTACTCTGGTCGGTGCTAGCAAAGAGCCACATTACTAGTGGCGGGAGTGATGTGTGGTCACTCTCGTGATGGGGTCGTGTCAGGTAGGGCGACTATGTCGTTTTTACGTGTTCCAGGCACACCGTTGGTCCCTGCATGGTATATATTGTCCAGAGTCGGTGCTCGTAAGACGTACAACATGTGGGCTGGGTACCAGTCGAGTGGACCTCTTTCTCTAGTATCGTCAGGGGAAAGGCATTGATCGGGTACTTACCTCGGGTATGTTATATACCATGACTCGTGGATGACACGGAAGTTTCCCGGATCTCGTTGGTCCAGCGTACTGCCCCTGCAGAGTGTAAAACTATTCGAGTAGCCGTGTCCACGGTCTAGGACAGTTGGGTAATCCTGGTTAATATACGTCCAGTTGTTTCCGCATAAACCAAGTTTGCGTGCGTATATGTTAAATGGTGTTTATATGAAAGATTTCGTATGACCATGTTTCGTGACTTGGCATATAGGGTGAACCTGGATGGTTGAGCCCGTGGCAGATATATTCATATCTGTAACCTGTTCTTGAAAAGTAGTTTTACTTATGATGCATACCAATGATCATGTTTATTTACCAACAAGTATGTATCCACCAAAGAAGCATGTTACTCTTATCCTTCACTTGCATTGTTCAGATCATGGGCTGTTTGTGGGTATATACAAAAGTACTCATTGGCTTGCCACTGGTTATATTATTGACCAGACATGGAAGGACCGGAGTTTGGAGATGAGTACGTCTTCGGAGACGCCCCTGCGAACTAGGAAGCTTCCGAGTCAGAATACCTGTTGGTGGAGGCTGATGGCATGAGCACCCGCTTAGCCCTAAGATTTCTGCTACTAGTTGTATGAGTGTGATTTGGCCTTATAGGCCCTACCTTGTGAACTTGACCATTCGGTCACATGATGTAATAATTCGGTACTTGGATGTAAGACTCTTAATATTCAGTATCTGTGTATTCGGTGAGCATTGATCTCTCGGATCACTGAGCACATTCATTCGGCGATCTTGACTCATAAGTCGGGGTCCCCACAGAGCTGGTATCAGAGCCATCCTGACTATAGGAAGACTTAGGTAGCATGGACGATAGCCAAGACGACTAGTGCACTTTGACCTTAACCTGAGATTCTGCACCCATGAGAAACTTTTTAACCTTCTCCCCTACATCATGTAGATGGCCGTGCTTCCAGTTGCTCAACAATTAGCAATTCTCTTGCAATGGCCCACAAGCGTGTGAGATCACGGCAGTTTTCGAGGGTAGAGTATTCAACCCAAATTTGTTGGTTCGACATGATGGGAGTGAAAGGATATTCTCCAGTATTAGCAGTTGAGTTGTCGGCTCAACCACACCTGAAAGATTAGTGTCTGCAAGCAGGGTAAAAGCAGCAAAGTTAGTATAGTAGCGATGGTGCTAGGAAAGAATCTATTGACGGCAGATTATTCCTAACTGAAGTATCAATGGCGCTAGAAAAGTATTGTAGCATGTAGTAGCAGTGTAAAGAGTAATAGAAGTGGCAAGGAACATCAGTAGTGATAGCAGTAGCAAGTAGCAACAGTAGCAAGTAACAGCAACAACAAGTAACAGTAGTAGCAACAGTTGTGGCAGCAGCAGCAGGACAAAGCAAGTAAAAGTAGCAGGAAGTAACAATAGCAGTAACAGTAGTAACACAAGCGAGCCTACGAATAGATTGCTCACGAACGATGAAGAGCTTCATGGAATTGGAGAGGGAAGAAGGTTGACGATGACGATGGCGACGATCTCCTTGATCTGGAGCCCAAAACGGACTCCAGATCTGCCATCCAGGGCAAGAACGGGATGTGGCGGCGCCTCTGGATCGTGAAACGCGATGAATTCTTCTCTGCTGATTTTTTCCAGGACAAAAGGGAATAAATAGCGCTGGGATTGGGGGCGGCAGAGCCACGTGGGACCCACAAGCCTGGTAGCCACTGCCGGGGGGAGGCCGCGACTACAGGGCTTGTGGCCCACTGGCCTGTCCCCTCCGGTGGATCTTTGCGTAGGTATTTTTCATATTTTCCAGAATTATTCTCCGTAAATTTCTAGGACGTTCCGAGAACTTTCATATTTGCAAAAAAACAACACCATGGCAATTCTGCTGAAAGCAACGTCAGTCCGGGTTAGTTCCATTCAAATCATGCAAACCAAAACAACGGCAAAAGAGTTTGGAAAAGTAGATACGATGGAGACGTATCAACTCCCCCAAGCTTAAAACCTTGCTTATCCTCAAGCAACGCAGTTGACAAACTGAAAGAGAAAGAAAAACTTTGACAAACTCTGTTTGATCTTGTTGTTGCAACTATGTCTAACTCATAACCAGAATTTCAGCAAGATCACAAGTTAACCACATAAGCAAGTGACACATAGGTCTCACGGTAAACTAGTATCAATGGCATAATTAGCTAGCGACCAAATAATAATGAGTTTGAGATACCAACAATTCAATCAAAACAAGCATGAAGCAATATGAATAGGTGGTATCTCGCTAGCTCTTTCTGAGACCGCAAAACATAAATACACAGCACTTCCAAAGATCAAGGGCTGACTAAAATTGTAATTCATAGCGACGAAGATCCAGTCATAGTCCTACTCAATATTAGTCAAAAGAAAAGCATAAAAATGAGAGTGGTGCTCTCCAATTGGTGCTTATATAAGAAGAGGATGACTAAACAGGAAAATAAATAGACAGGCCCTTCGCAGAGGGAAGCATTGATTTGGAGAGGTGCGAGAGCTCAAGCTTTCAAAAGAGAGATAATAATTTTGGGTGGCATGCTTTCATTGTCAACGCAATGACCAAGAGTTCTCAATATCTTCCATTCTACTCATGCTATAGGCGGTTCGCAAACAAAAAAGTAAAGTTTTAACTCCCCCACCACCAATCAATCACACTCCACGGCTAGCTGAATCCTTGGGTACCGTCCATACTAACATCAATCCGGGGGACTCTTGTTTTACAGTTATGTTTTCGATTTAAGCGTGGAACTGGGCATTCCAATTACCGGCCCCATTCTCGTGAATGACAATGAATAAACACATGTCGAGGATAACATGCCTAACATGGAAAATACCAATAGCCCCCAGTCACCACATGAGCGGTTCGGGCAAGCAAAACAGATTATTTCTTGAAGGTTTAGGGAATGGCACATGCAAATTTACTTGGAACGGCAGGTAGATACCGCAAATAGGTAGGTATGGTGGACTCTCATGGAAAAACTTTTGGGTTTATGGAAGTGAATGCACAAGCAGTATTCCGCTTAGTACAAGTGAAGGCTAGCAAAAGATTGGGAAGCGACCAACTAGAGAGCGACAACCGTCATCAAGATGCAATGAGTTTGACTAACATTGAGTGCAAGCATGAGCAGGATATAAATCACCATGAACACGAAAAGCATAGAGGCTATGTTGATTTTGTTTCAACTACATGCATGAACATGCGCTAGTCAAGCCACTTGAATTATTCAAAGGAGAATACCATCCTATCATACTACATCATAGTCATCTCAAAAACTATGTTGGCACTCAAGACAAACCATTATAAGCTCCTAGATAATTAAGCATGGAATGAGAAACTATGATCTCTAAGTTGTCATTGCAAACATCGTTCTCTCTCAACAAAGCTGAATCTGGGACGACAAGCTAGTCATATTTACAAAAACAAAATAGATAGAGTTCATACCAGCTTTTCCAGTCTCAGTCACTTCATCATATATCATCATTATTGCCTTTCACTTGCACGATCGAACGATGTGAACAACAATACGAGTGCTCGTGCATTGGACTAAGCTGAGTCTGCAGGCAAACACAAAGGAGAAGACAAAGTAATATGACTCTTTAAGAAATGAACAGGTATGCATGCGAGAGCCACTAAACATTGTAACCATGGTCTTCAACCTCGACTCAAAGAAAAAGAAAACTATTTACACGGGAAAGCTCCCAACAAGCAAAACAAGAAGGGAAAATCTTTTTGGGTTTTCTCAAAAGGACACAAAACAAGAAAACAAGAAAATGAAAATAAACTATCATGGATAATAAAGTGGCAAAGTGTAAACACCGACTAACAAAGTGAAAGCATAAGCATGAATGTAAAGTTGGTGCAAAGACGTACTCCCCCAAGCTTAGGCCTTTGGCCTAGCTTGGTCTACTCCCAAGGAGGGAAATAACCAGCTCCGGGATACTCCAGAGCGGACTATGGATGCCACTGCTATGGGAGCTCCTATGGCTCCCACTGATAAACTAGCGTCTGGTACTCGACTGGCGGCTCGGGCACGGGCACCTATGGTTGGGCCAAGCCCCAATATGTGTAGATGCCCGAGGGCATAATAGTGTACCTGCCTGCATGAAGATTGAACAAACAAGGAGCAGGAAAATTAATAGTCACACGAGTACCCTGACTAAATACCAGGTTATAAATCATCCGTCTACTAGCATCTCTATCCAGAAAATCATGGCGAACCATGCTGTCATAATCCGGGTATCTCTCTGGAAGAAGCATCTCTTCTTCCTCCTCCACTCTAACGGGTATCTCAAAGTGTCTGGCAAGACGGGTAGCATAGATACCTCCATAGACAACACCTTTGAAACGGTTTGTGTTCAACCGATGAGCTACTATAGCACCTAGGCTATAAGTCTTATTGTTATAAATGCCTTCGCGCAAAACAGCAAGGTCTGGAGAGCTAAGTGATCCAGCCTCCCCACGGCCAATCAAACATTTTCTCACAAATAATGAGAAGTACGGAAGCACAGGAAAATGTATGCTAGCAATTCCAACGCGAGATACTCCTCTCTCCTCTCCAACAACAATAGTATCTATGAAAGCCTCCAGGTCCCGTGGACGAGGATCATGAATATCCCGAACATAAGGTAATTTGCACACATTGCAAAAATCCTGTAGGGTCATGCGCTGGGGGATTTCGTATAACATGAACTCAACCATAGGAGGATTCTTCCTCGGATATAAGTTGAAGCTTTGAACAAAAATATTGGTGAGAAGGAGGTATTGTGGGCACTTATCTTCAACGAACGCGGTAAGACCTGCGTTCTCCACCAAGTAATTAAAATCTTCATAAAGCCCAGCGGCGCGCAAAAATTCATCACTCGGCCACTCGCACGCTCGAACTTTAGTGACTCGAGGAACCACGTACTTGGGGTGGTTCTTCTCATCCTCCTTGGGGTTATGGCTTGAAGAGCCTCTCAAGAACCTCCTCATCTTTTCCCTTTTCTAACTCTGAAAAATTCTGAAATTTTTAGAGACTTCAAGAGAAAAGTGAGTAAGGATTAACCCAACTCGTAGCAACTACTCCTACTAGTGCCTCGAGACCGTATCACGCTCTAAAACTACTTGGGACCAGCTAAAATCAACATTTCAAGCTCAAGAACAGGGTCACCAAGGTAGCAAGAATACGCGAAGGATAAAGCACTAGACTAGAAACTAATTGGACCAATGGAGGAGTCACTTACCAAGGAGTAATTTCCCCAAAACGGTTCGAAGAATGGTGCTTTGAGCAAGGAGATCGAAAATCGCAGCCAAATGAGCAAGAACACGGGTTTGAGCTACGAAACGATTTTTTCTGGAGGTAGAAGAAGAGGATGGGAGCTGGAATGAGTGGAGTGGGTCCCTGTGGGCCCCACAAGCTTGGTAGCCACGGCCAGGGGGGAGACCGCGGCTACAGGGCTTGTGGCCCACCGGTGTGGCCCCTAGGCCAGCTCTTAGTACCAGTATTTTTCAAAAAATCCATAAAAAATCATATTTGATTTTAAGGACCATCGGAGAACTTTTATTTTCGGGGTAATTTTCTCCAGGACGCTAAAACAAAAAACAGGAAAAACTAAACTAAATCTATCATTTTGCTTCTAAGCAACAGAAAGTGAAAGCTTAAAACAGAGGTATGTGACTCCTTGATTCATCCATGTCATGGTCATCGAAAGAAATCCGTCAATGGGGTTGATCAAATCCCCTCAAGAAAACCTTTTCGAATCGCAAAAGGAAATGGAGAATTGTCGAATAGCCACTAAGTCACCTCAACCGGGATATGAATCTCCCCAACAAGCAAATCATACTTCATCTTGACACGAGGAATAGGGCATTCAAAGCTCCCAATAAGAATCAATGAAGTTTTTTTGATAGCATTGATGCAATGTACTTGATATCGTTTCTTCGGAAACTGCACTGCATGCTCATTACCGTTGACATGGAAGGTGACATTGCCTTTGCTGCAATCTATAACAGCCCTTGCGGTTTTTAAGAATGGTCTGCCAAGAATGATCGCCATGGCATCATCCTCAGGAATATCTAGGATAACAAAGTCCGATAAGATAGTAACGTTAGCAACCACAACAGGCACATCCTCGCAAATGCCGACACGGAAAGCAGTTGATTTGTCGGCCATTTGCAGAGAAATTTCAGTGGGTGTCAACTTATCCAGTTCATGTCTACGATAAAGAGAGAGGCATAACACTAACACCGGCTCCAAGGTCACATAAGGCAGTTCTTACGTAGTTTAATTTAATGGAGCAAGGTATAGTGGGCACTTTGGGATCACCAAGTTTCTTAGGAGTTCCACCTTTGAAAGTTTAATTGGCGAGCATGACGGAGATCTCAAGATCTGGTATATTCCGTTTATTAGTCACGATATCTTTCATGTACTTGGCATATGGAGACATTTTGAGCATATCAATTAACCGCATCTGCAGAAAGACAGGTCTCAACATTTCAATAAAGCTCTCAAAATCCTCATCATCCTTTTTATTGGATAGCTTAGGAGGAAAGGGCATGGGTCCGTGAACCCATGGCTCCCTTTCTTTACCATGCTTCCTAGCAGTGAAGTCATTCTTATCGTATCTCTTAGGTTGTGGGTTATCAGGATTAACCGTAGGTTCAATCTCCACATCCTTATCATTGCTAGGTTGAGCATTATTATGAACATTGTTGTCCATATTGTCACCAGGTTCATGTTCATCACCAGATTGTGTTTCTCCATCAGACGCAAAAATATCATTTGGTTTTTCAGGTGTGACAGTATTGGTGAACTGACATGTAGGTTTCTATGGTCCTTCTTCTTCTTAGGATGACTGGGTGTATTAGCATTAATTCCTTGAGAATCTTGATCAATTCTCTTAGGATGGCCTTCAGGATACAAAGGTTCCTGAGTCATTTGGCGTCCTCTAGTAATAACTCTGACAGAGTTGTCATTTAATTCATTGAGCAAGTCATTCTGTGCTTTAAGTACTTGTTCTACCTGAGTAGTAATCATAGAGGCATGTTTACTCAGAAGCTTCAAATCATTGACATTTCTGTCTACACAAGCACTTAAATGACTAAGCATACGATTACTTTGTTCCAATTCTCTGCTAACATAATCATTGAAACTCTGTTGTTTGGCAACAAAGTTGTCAAATTCATCAAACCGTAGGCTAGCAAGTTTGTCAAAAGGAATATCTTTCTCATTGAATCTACGCGGAGAATTCACCTCTACTACTTGTATCGGGTTATCGAGACCATGGATCTCTTTGATAGGCGGTAGATTTTTGACTTCTTCAAATCTAATGCCTTTCTCTTTCATAGATTTCTTGGCTTCTTGCATATCTTCGGGACTGAGGAATAGAATACCTCTTTTCTTAGGAGTTGGCTTGGGAGGTGGTTCGGGGATAATCCAAGAATTATCGTTGATCAAGATGTTATTCAGTAGGATCTCAGCTTGTTCTATAGTTTGTTCCCTAAAAACACAACCGGCACAAGTATCTAGGTGGTCTCTAGAAGCATCGGTAAGTCCGTTATAGAAGATATCAAGTATCTCGTTCTTCTTAAGAGGGTGATCAGGCTAAGCATTCTGTAGCTGGATGAGTCTCCCCCAAGCTTGTGGGAGACTCTCTTCATTGAGTTGAGCAAAGTTGTATATTTCCTGCAAAGGCAGCTTGCTTCTTATGGGCAGGGAAATATTTCTCACAGAAGTAAGAGACCATATCCCGGGGACTACTCACACATCCAGGAGCAAGAGAAGTGAACCAGGCTTTAGCGTCATCCTTTAGAGAGAAAGGAAACAGCTTAAGGATATAGTAGTAGCGGATCTTCTCCTCACTGGTGCAAAGGGTGGCTATATCGTGTAGTTTGGTAAGATGGGCTACGACCGTCTCAGACTCATAACCGTGGAAAGGATCAGATTCGACTAGAGAGATTATCTCAGGGTCGATAGAGAATTCATAATCCTCATCAGTGATAAAGATAGGTGAAGTGGCAAACTTCGAGTCGTATTTCATCCTAGCTTTCAGAGATTTTTCCTTCCACTTTAGAAGTAATTTCTTAGCGTCATAGGCATCCTTACACGCAAGAAAATCCTCAGCTATCTCTCCCTCCATAACATAACCCTCATGTATATCAGGCAATTCATATCTAGGAGAGCTAGATCTAGTAGGAGCAAAAGCAGGTTCTATCTCAATAGTATCGGCAGTTTCAGAAGCATTACGAGCATTGGTAGTAACTCTAGCAATACGAGCATCAAGCAATACCCCTAGTGGCATATCAGGCAAAGTAGTATCTCTAGAAGTATGAAGCATAGCATCATCAGGCAAAATAGCATCTCTAGCATCATCAGGTAAAGCACTATCAAGCATAGCATCTCTAGCAGTATCATGCATAGCATCTCTAGCAGTATCGGGCATAGCATCTCTAGCAGTATCAGGCATAGCATCGCTAGCAGTATCAGGCATAGTAGCATCATAAGCATCATCAATAGCAGTAGCATCTCTAGCATCATCTAGCACAGGCGACATATCAAGATTTTGTACCAGGAGGTGGTGTCGCAAACGTACTCATAACTGAAGGTGAATCAAGTGCAGAGCTAGATGGCAGTTCATTACCTCCCCTCGTAGTTGAGGGCAAGACTTTGGTTCTTGGATCTTTCAAATTCTTCATAGTGATCAGCAGATATAAATCTCAAGTGACTCAGAGAATATAGCTATCCTCCCTGGCAACCGCGCCAGAAAAGAGCTGCTTCCAGTTGCTCACCAATTAGCAATTGTCTTGCAATGGCCCACCAGCGTGTGGGATCGCGACAGTTTTTTAGGGTAGAGTATTCAACCCAAATTTGTTGGTTCGACACGATCGGAGTGAAAGGATATTCTCCAGTATTAGCAGTTGAGTTGTCGGCTCAACCACACCTGAAAGATTAGTATCTGCAAGCAGGGTAAAAGCAGCAAAGGTAGTATGATAGCAACGGTGCTAGGAATGAATCTGTTGATGGCAGATTATTCCTAACTGAAGTATCAATGGCGCCACAAAAGTATTGTAGCAGCTAGTAGCTGTGTAACGAGTAACAGCAGTGGCAAGGAACAACAGTAGTGACAGCAGTAGCAAGTAGCAACAGTAGCAAGTAACAGCAACAACAAGTAACAGTAGTAGCAATAGTAGTGGCAGCAGCAGCGGAACAAAGCAAGTAACAGTAGCAGCAACAGTAGTAAGAGTAGCAGAGCAAAGAAAGTAAGAATGGCAGTGGGACAAACTTGTAGGCAATGGATCGGTGATTTTTTGGATGACATTCATCATGCAACAGTTATAACACGGAGAGATATGTGGCTAGCTCCCGTTGGTCAATGTGATGTAGGCATGCATTCCATGTGTAGTCATACGTGCTTAGGGAAAAGAAATTGCATGACATCTATTGTCCATCCCTCCCATGGCAGCGGGCTCCAAATGGATACTACGGGATATTAAGGTTCTCCTTTTAATAAAGAACCGGACCAACGCATTAGCACTTGGTGAACACATGAACTCCTCAAACTATGGTCATCAGCGGGAGTGGTTCCGGTTATTGTCACTCCGGGGTTGCCGGATCATAACACATAGTAGGTAACTACAACTTGCAAGATCGGATCTAAAACACACATATATTGGTGACAACATAATAATTTCAGATCTGAATTCATGGCACTCGGGCCCTAGTGACAAGCATTAGGCATGGCAAAGTAGTAGCCACATCAATCTCAGAACATAGTGGATACTAGGGATCAATCCCCGTCAAAACTAACTAGATTACATGATAGATCTCATCCTACTCATCACCGCCCAGGGAGCCTACGAATAGATTACTCACGAACGATGAAGAGCTTCATGGAATTGGAGAGGGAAGAAGTTTGATGATGACGATGGCGACGATCTCCTTGATCCGGAGCCCAAAACGGACTCCGGATCTGCCCTCCAGGGCATGAACGGGATGTGGCGGCGCCTCTGGATCATGAAACACGATGAACTCTTCTCTCCTGATTTTTTCCAGGATGAAAGGGAATAAATAACACTGGAATTGGGGGCGGCAGAGCCACGTTGGCCCCACAAGCCTGGTAGCCGCGGCCAGGGGGGAGGCCGCGGCTACAGGGCTTGTGTCCCACTGGCCTATCCCCTCCGGTGGATCTTTGCGCAGGTATTTTTCATATTTTCCAAAAATATTCTCCGTAAATTTTCAGGACGTTCCGAGAACTTTCATTTTTGCACAAAAACAACACCATGGTAATTCTGCTGAAAACAGCGTCAGTCCGGGTTAGTTCCATTCAAATCATGCAAATTAGAGTCCAAAACAAGGGCAAAAGAGTTTGGAAAAGTAGTTACGATGGAGATGTATCAGGCCGCCATACCTGAGATGCTTCTAGAGATGGGCTTTCCCCTACTTTTGGGTGATAGCCTCGAGAAGTGCCAAGTACGCCGCACGCCCATCTTCCTCTACCACGACCACTAGGTCAATGCCGACACGAAGGAGTATCTTGTCACATCCCTGGATCCCTAACTAGGTTTTACCATTGTGCTCATGTTTACATTCATTGCATTCAAGAACTTGAAACAAATTCAAAGCAAGTGGTGAAACAAAACCCCAAAAACCCTAGCCACTTCTCAATATTCAAGGAAATTCAAAATTTGTTAAAATCAATGAACCCGAAATGGCGTCAAGAAAAGTTCAACTTTTCTGATAATTCTTGAAAACAAATTATCAGGGAAGAAAACTATTTTCAAAACACATTTGGCATTTTATTTAAATTCAAAAGCCACTGAATTCAAGTTTAAATTTGAATTCAAAAACTTTCAAGTTTTCAAAAGTGTTGCAAACCTCAGGAGTAGTTAAGAATATTCCAACTATCACTCAGGGCTATTCAAAATAATTTTTGAACTAATTTTGGAGCCAAAATAAATGGCAAATCAAATCAGCAACAAAACAGAAAACAAAAACAAAAAAAATGGGAAAAGCTTACCTGTCGCTCACCTGGCCCAGCCCAGCTCCCTCTCTGTCGTCTTCCTCCTCGCCAGTGGGCAGCAGGAGGTGGCCGCCGCATTCTCCGGCGCGGCCACGCACCTGTGCGCCTGCCTGGACGCCGCTTCGCGCTGGCACGTGAGGGGGTAACCTCCCCGCAGCCTCTCCATGCTCTCCCCTCTCCTCATTCGCCCCGTCTGCCTCATCCCTCTCTGCCGCCATTAGAGCGGAGCCCGAGCTCGAGCTCGCCGTCGTTCTAGCCCACCTCTCCTCCTTTTGAGACATGCAACAGATCCGCCGCAGCTCCCTGAAGCTCCCAAGCTATGAGCCCGACGCCAGGATGCAGTGAATCGACGAGACGCGGTCGTCTTCTTCCTCGTCACCGAAGCTCGCCGCTGGCGTTCTCTCTCTACAGGCCGTCCCCGAGCAAGCTAGTGCTACCACTGCACTCCCCGTGAGCCTAGCAAGATTTCCCCCAAGTTTCCCCCTTCGATCTATTCCTCTAGCCCTGTTTTCACCGGAGCCCGACGTGATCCGCCGCGGGAGCTCGTCGCCGGTAGCCCTCCGATGAACGGCTCGTCCATCTAATGCCACCAATGGCTTCAGGGCGTCGTGTAGATGTCGTAGGAGCCTAGCCCCGCGTGTGAAGCCCCTTGTTTCGATGACCCCAATGACGCCCGAGCTTCGACCGCCGCCAAGCTCGTCGCCGGCGTCATCTCCGGCCTGACCAGCCCCGGTTCTGTGCAGAAATGGAACGGCGGGTGAACGCTAGTCACTCTGGTGCCCTCTGTCGTGCAAATGGTTATCGGGATGAGATTTCCGAGCCCCTCCGACATCCTGGTGGTCGCCGGAGGCTCACCGCCGGTGAGGACGACCTCGCGGCCGGTGGATCTGACGCCCCTGAGTCTATGACAGGTGGCGCCAGCCTCTAGTTAATTAGTAATTGTAAAAATAAAATTAACTTAATTAAATTAACCTAAGTAGTCACTGACAGGTGGGTCCTACTCTGCTAATTAACTAATTAACTTAAATTTAAATTAAAAACTGGCCTGGGTCACTAACCAGTGGGTCCCACTGGTCAAGTTTGACTTTCAACGGCCAGTTGGACCTGCTGATGTCATGTTGATGCAATAAAGTTTTTTCTATTTAAAAATAATTCTAGAATAAGTTCAACACTTTGGAAATTCATAAAAGTTTTAGTATAACTCCAAATTGGACAAATAATATATGAAAAATGATCAGAACAATCGAAGGAATCTGAATATGTCATTTTCAAACATGTTTGAAAATGTTAACTTCACCAAACATGCAAAATGGTGAATTGGTTAAATTTGATAAATTCTTTGGTGTTGGAATTTGAAATTCATTTGAATTCCACTTCAAATGATATGACCAAACAATGCTCAATCACAACCAGCAACTCAACATATCATTCCCATGCATGTTAAAACAAGATGACCTAAGCATCAGGTCGAATCAATTAAAAGGGTATTCGAAAATACCTGGTTTGAAGTGATATTTGAATCTTGATGATATTGAATGATCGATACCAGAGCATCTTGTTGCATATGATCGATATTGAATGATGTCATTTCTATCGGTAGGCTCCGCTCCTCCGGATTCCACCGAATAACCGACTGACGGATATTGTCGCTCTGCTGAGCAACAAGGCAAGCAACCATTTTTATCATCCCGATAAATCCCATGTTCTCGCTCCTGCACTTACTTATTGCTCTTACCACGTTAGCTGAACCCACTTCCTTTGCATGACCTGTCCTTGTCACAGTAAATAGCCGAACTTTCCAACCAAGCATACCTGGTAGATGCTTGAGCCATGATGTGCCTTATCCTGCTATGCATGCTATGCTTAGAGTTGTGTATGGTCTGTCATCTGGGTGATGAACAGGATCGTGAGAATGTGTTCAGTTGATAAAGGTCGTGTGTTGAACCTGATTTGGTAAAGGTACCAGTGAAAGGCTATGTAGGAGTACATGGCGGGTTGTTTCATTGGAACTGTCCTTAGGAACCGAGTTCCGTGTATGTAATCCAAGACTAGATACTACCACATGTTGGGATACTTAATTGACCCTCTCGACTTATTAATCGCTTAATACTCGGTCCAGGAGTTGCAAGTAGTTTCTGGTGTTTATAGTCATGTTGGAGGCCGTGCATAGCGCTGACCTTAGAGGTGGGCTATGATGCGATAGGCAGTGACACGGTGTACCAAGTGGCACCCGGATGGTGGGCTTGGGAACCCTGCGCACATCGTTTGGGGACATGGCGGAAACCTCGGTCGGACTTCCGTGCGCGTTACCCTCAGATAGGCGATAGACCTGGACTAAGTATTAGCATGGTTAACGTTCGTGGCCGACTCCCTCGCTGGGCTTCTGCTTGAAGGTTGCCGAGGTGCATGACGTGCACATGGCGATAAGTGGCGAGAGCATGTGTGAAGAAGTACTCCCCTGCAGGGTTATGATCTATTCGAATAGCCGCGTCCGTGGATATGGACTACTTGGAAACATATGTTGTTCATGGATAACTATAATGGCTACTCATAAAATTGTCAAGATAAGTGTTAGTGTCGTGGACGACATTCCCGTAGGGAGACGGAATGATTCCACGATGGAGTATTGTTGTGGTGTCAGTGGACTCGTGTGCGAAAAATAAAAGTTGTCTAAACTATTTAAAAATGCAAGTTGTCTAGCCAAAAGTCAAATGATGGCTTTCCGCATGAAACCCCACCACTCCTTGTTGATACATTGCATGAGTAGATAGTTTATCCTAAAGTCTTGCTGAGTACTTTTGTACTCACGTTTGCTTAATAATTGTGGCAGAGGTTGTTAATTACCCTAATGGAGGGTTCTATCTAGACATCGACGACGATGAGTAGCTGGTATCCGAGCTATGATCTGGTCCTAGGATGGGTCTGTAGATCGTCAGGCCATGTGCCTTTATCTTTCCATCTGTCTGTACTCAGACAGTTTTAAAACTTCCGTTGGCTTGTAAGAATTGTGTGTATGACTTGTGATGATGGGTGTGAGACCCCTACCTTGTAATATTATGTGTGAGGCTCTTCCGAGCCTTTTAAATAAAGTTTGTATATTTATGGTTATGTTGTGATGCCATCGATGTATCTATACATATCTGTATGCCATGCGTACGTGTGTTGTACATGATATGTATGGGGTTCAAATACCTAGTCGTATGCCTTAGTAGCACTCCTTACGGGGAAATGCCCCTTTGTGGTTCCATCGAGCCATGGTAGTTCGCCACTCCTCCGGACACATTGGTTGACAGGCATGTGTCCTTCTTAGCTGTTGTGTCTGTCTCATTTGGGAAATGTCACGCGTTGTAATGGAGTCCTTGTAGGTTGCTACGACTCCTCTACATCCGCTGATGACCGACACCTACTTTGTTGGGTCATGTATGCATGTCCCTGTACGGAACTGCCGCTTTAGCTTATGACTAGACATGTCGATCCGGGTTCTTTGACATTGGACTGCTAGCGACACAATTGCATACACGAGTCAAAAGGCGCAAACGGTCCCGACTAAGGTGAGGCTGTAGCCGTGGGGATAACCGTGCGTGAGACCACAAAGAGATGCGATGTGTTACAGGCTGGATTCCTATGGCTTAGGATCGGGGTCCCGACAGCGTTGGTATCAGAGCCTGACTGACTGTAGGATTACTAAGCCAAACTGGTCGTAGTTGAGTCTAGAATTGCTTTAGTTATACATGAGGGAATTGATTGTGGCATGGAACGTAAGATTTTTCTTTCTCTTCTCAAGTTATTCTATTCTGGTCATCCTCGTCTCCTCTGCAGGGATTAAGGACTAGGTTACTTATCTTTCTCTTAGGCTCTTGTTTCTGATCGGTAGATTATAGGACAACGAGTCGAGAGTTACTTCGGGTTTCTTTTATTCCAAGGAAAAGAAACTAAGTTTTGATGACCATGGAATTGAACTTGGTAGTTGAGTGGTTACGCTTTCCTATCTTTATGGGTTATCTCCAAAAATTTGTCAGCATTTACAATCGTTATGGTGCCCAATTTTGTCTTCAGAGCTCTAACGCTTTTGCATTACTCTCTATTTTCATATGCCTGGCCATCCTTCTCTTTAGGTGGTCCATTTGACTAGGTGCATTGATGTGCCAGGTCATACGGCCATGCTAGTCAGGATGATGTCAGTATCAGGTTACCGCTGGTACCCAGAGTACACAGTGGAGGAGCAGTACCGGGATTTTAATAAGAGTCAGTACCTCTGCACTGTTATGGTATTCCCAGATTACCGTGGAGCTGAGGAGCCGATCCATTGGTCTTATGGATTGGGGGTCACTTTTGACATGGCAGTACAAGATGCTGCCTATTCAATGTTGACCATCATGAGGGCCAGACATGCATTGTTGCAAAATTCAGAGTTCTGATATGTTCCTGCCTCTTAGCCAGGAGAAGAAGGATACCTCAGTGGGGTCTACTTTGATTCCTCTATGGTGGATCCACTGATGCAGTCCACTGCTGAGATTCTAGAGAATAGAGACAGGGATGCTCGTGCCCTTCGTATGGAGCTTTATGCTACACGTGCCCGTCTGTGGACAGCTTTGACACAGCTGGCACCTGTAGTCCAGACAGGGTATGGTGATATGGACATGTTAAACCCTGTTAGGACCCATCTTACGGCTCATGTTGACTGGCCTGCTATAGGAGCAGTCACCCCTCTTTGGGGATCTCTACTATCACCAATCAGGGGACCAAGGCCACACTCGTGTCCTTACGGATTCCAGGGGTCTCAGGCTAGAGTATTTCCTAATCCGCAGGTTGAGCTCCCAGGCCATCGAGGCAATCTTTATGAGATGATCTATGCGCATGCCTGAAACCGTGAGTGGAAGGATAGTATGGTAGTAGTTATACTTCCACAGTCGTGTGTGTCTTGTGGAGTATGCTTGTGTCGTGAGATAAATTCCGGAGGCACAGATAAATAATGTATAGGAAGCTTGGAAAGCCTCTGATGAATAGTTTCACGTTTTCAGTAGTTTGATCTTCGGTTAAGGTTGTACTGAATTTTGTAATGATGTGTATGAACCATGTTGTATATATAGCAGTTTCTTGTTACCATGCTGTTCGGATATTCATTTCCGCATTCCATGTGTTCAGTGCATTCTTAATCCATAGTTAGTGTTGATGTTGATATTGGTCTAAGCTGTGAGTTTGTTTGTCAGGATGGTGTTCACCAGGTTGAACCGTTCCCCTGCCCATGAGCAAGGAGAGGGTAGTCAAGCATCGCAGGAGGAACTGCCTCACCCGCAATCTCTGGCGGAAGTTATGCTTGAGGCACAGAGAAACAAGAGGGAGACCAACCGTGTGTTAGAGCGTATTGAGCAAAATACGGCTCGTCAGCCTAGGAATGATGCAGTGTCCCTCAATGACTTTGTGAAGCTGAATCCTCCAAAGATCCATCACTCCGTCGATCCCCTCGATGCTGATGATTGGCTATGCAGTATATCACGCAAGGTTCGCTCTGCAAATGTTTTTGAGGCCGACATGGTGACCTTTGCGGTGTACTTTCTGGAAGGACCCGCCAATTTTTGGTGGGAGAACTTTGAAGCTATGCGTCCTGCCGGACCAACAGCCACATGGGCAGACTTCAGTGCAGCCTTCCGTCTGCACCATATTCCAGAGGGCCTTATGGACAGAAAGAGAGAGGAGTTTTGTGCATTCACTGAGGGAAACTTGATCGTGGATGCCTACAGCCGCGAGTTCGGTAACCTCGCCCGCTATGCAACAGAGGAGGTGTCAACTGACGCCAAGAAGCAAGCAAGATTCCGTAAGGGTCTGAGCCCTGAACTTCGTCGTGATTTGCGCCTCCACGAATGTACAAGCTTCCAAGCTCTTGTCAACAAGGCGATCAGTGCCGAGACTGGTCGTACCGATTATGAAGTCACCAAGAAGCACTCCCGTGACTCTGGCTTGTCATCTAGTTCTGCGTTCCCAAAACGCAGGCTGTCGGTCCCAAATAGTTCTCTGCCGCCACGATACACTCCGAGGCCATCCTATGGGGCGGCTCAGACGAATCAGACCAACCCTCCAGCAAAAACCTATGGTGGTCCAGCTAGCAATGCTGCACCACATGCCAACCAGGTGATTTGTTACAAGTGTGGAGAACCAGGGCACTATTCCCAAGAGTGTCCTCAGAATATGGGTGCCAAGAAACCCGGAAATTCCGTTGGGCAAGGCAAGTCGGGCAAAGCTTACTATGTGAAGCCAACTCCTGCACGTGGCCGTGTGAACTATGTTTCAGCAGAAGAAGCTGCAGAGGATCCCGACGTCATTTTGGGTACACTCCTTGTTAATCATCACCTAGTGTCTGTTCTTTTTGACACTGGGTCATCTCATTCCTTCATTTCAGAAAGTTATGCAGAGTTGCATAACATGTCTTTCCATGATATGACAATCCTATTGGTTGTCCAAACCCCTGGTAGTAAGTGGCAAACCTCCAGGATAACCTATGACAATGAAATTCTAGTAGACAAGCTAGTTTTTCTAGCATCCTTGATAGCCCTGAAATCTTCGGATATCAGTATCATCTTGGGTATGGACTGGATGTCACCGCATTATGCCAAGATTGATACTTATTCTAGAAATGTTCAGCTTACACATCCCTCGGGTGAGATAGTCAATGTCTCTACTCGAGTTGCCAAATGCCAACTCTATTCCCTCAATGCCAACCCTCATCCGGAACTTGAAGACATTCCGGTAGTCCGTGACTTCCCGGATGTTTTTCCAGAGGAACTGCCAGGAATTCCACCTGACAGAGATGTAGAGTTTGTGATAGACCTTGTTCCGGGAACCGTTCCAATAGCCAGAAGAGCATATAAGATGGCACCCCTCGAGCTAGCCGAACTTAAGAAGCAGTTAGATGAGGCCTTGAATAAAGGATTCATTCGTCCTAGCTCTTCTCCTTGGGCTTGTCTCGTCCTCTTCGTCAAGAAGAAAGACGGAACGGATCGGATGGTTGTAGATTATCGACCAGTTAACTTGGTCACCATAAAGAACAAATATCCGCTCCCCAGGATCAACGATCTGTATGATCAGCTCGTAGGATCCTCAGTCTTCTCAAAATTGGATTTTAGGCTGGATACCATGAAATCAAGATCAAGAACGGGGACATTCCAAAAACGGCTTTCGTCACTCGTTATGGCCCATACGAGTACACCGTCATGTCCTTCGGTTTAACCAATGCCCCGGCCACCTTATCTCTCTTGACGAATTCAATCTTCATGGAGTATTTGGATAAATTCGTCGTAGTATACCTCGATGATATTCTCATCTACTCGAAGAACGAACAAGAACATGCCAAGCATCTAAGGATGGTATTTATGAAACTTCGAGAGCATCGCCTTTATGCCAAGTTTTCAAAATGAGAATTTTGGTTACCAGAAGTTAGCTATCTAGGTCACGTAATCTCTGGTAAGGGTATTGCTGTCAATCCCGAGAGAGTTCAAGCTGTCCTTGATTGGACTCAACCTGAATCGGTTAAGCAAGTTAGGAGTTTTCTTGGTCTAGCAAGCTATTGTCGCCGCTTTCTCGAGAATTTCTCCAAGGTTGCAAAGCCTCTAACTGAACTACTCAAGAAAGATAAAAAGTTCGAGTGGACACCATAGTGTGAGCATAGTTTTCAGGAACTTAAAGGACGCATGACTTCCGCACCTGTGTTGCTACCACCAGATTTCTCTAAGGACTTTGTTATCTACTGCGACGCCTCGCGACAAGGATTAGGTTGCATTCTCATGCAGGATCGTCATGTGATTGCATACGCATCTCGACAGTTGCGTCCAAATGAGGATAATTATCCCACACATGATCTTAAGCTTGCAGCTGTAGTCCATGCACTTAAAACCTGGCGACATTACCTTCTTGGTAATCATTGCGAAATATTCACTGATCACCAAAGTCTGAAATATATTTTCACCCAGCCGGATTTGAATCTCAGGCAAAGACAGTGGGTTGAGTTGATCACGGATTACGACTTAGGGATAACTTACACCCCGGGGAAGGCCAATGTTATGGCTGATGCACTAAGTCGTAAGTCTTATTGTAACAACTTGATGCTACAACGAGGTCAACCACGTCTCTATGAGGAATTTCGGAAGTTAAATCTTCACATTGTTCCTCAAGGATTCCTTTTCTCTTAGGGATCAAATCATAGTTGTGCAGGCATATGATAAGGGTATATCCAGGATCAAGGAGAATATTGCTAGCGGAAACACTACGGATTTCTCTGTCAAAGAGCAAGGTGTTGTCTTCTTTCAGAACCGTCTAGTGGTTCCAAAGAGCAAATGTCTGTGGCAATTGATCCTTAAGGAGGCTCATGATTCTCCTCTCACCATTCATCCTGGTAGTACTAAGATGTATCAGGACCTACGCCACAGGTTTTGGTGGACTAGGATGAAGAGAGAAATTGCTGAGTTCGTTGCTAACTGCGACGTTTGTGGTCGAGTTAAGGCAGAAAATCAAAGGCTTCCTGGCACCCTTCAACCTTTGGCTATTCCTGAATGGAAATGGGATAAAGTCAGTATGGATTTCATCACCGGTTTTCCCAAGACCAAGAAAGGAAATAATGCTATCTTTTTGGTCATTGACCGTCTTTCCAAAGTAGCTAATTTTCTTCCAGTTCGTGAGAGTATCACAGCTAGCCATGTAGCAGAGTTATATATCTCTTGAATAGTGTCTCTTCATGGTGTTCCTCTGGAGACTAACTCAGACCATGGAAGTATATTTACTTCTCGCTTCTGGGAGAGTTTTCAGAATGCCATGGGGACTCACTTATCTTTTAGCACTGCTTTCCATCCTCAATCAAGTGGTCAAGTAGAAAGAGTGAATCAAGTCCTACTATATATGCTCCGAGCTTGTGTTATATCGTTCGGTATGAATTGGGAGAAGTGCCTTCCATTCGCTGAGTTCACTTATAACAATAGTAATCCATCAAGCTTGGGCAAAGCTCCTTTTGAAGTTCTCTATGGACGAAGATGTCGAACAACTCTCAATTGGTCAAAAACCGGCGAGAGGCAACTATTTGGTCCCAACATGATCCGGGATGCAGAAGAGCAAGTTCGCATTATTTGTGAAAAGTTGAAAACAGCCCAGTCGCGTCAAAAGAGCCAATATGATCGTCATCATAAGGTTGTGACCTTTGAAGTTGACGAGAAGGCTTACCTTCGGGTGACACCTTTGAAGGGTAGCCATCGATTCGGTATCAAGGGCAAGTTGGCTCCTCGTTACATTGGTCCGTTTCGCATTCTTGCCAAACGAGGAGAAGTTGGCTACCAATTGGAACTTCCTCCGCATCTTTCCAAGGTTCATGATGTATTCCACGTCTCACAACTCAGGCGTTGCTTTTCGGATCCTATCCGTGAAGTTGACCACGAAACGCTTGATCTCCAAGATACCTTTTCATACCGAGAATACCCTGTGCGTATTCTTGATCAAGCTGAGCGTACCACTCGACGTCGAAACCTCAAGTTTCTTAAAGTTCAATGGTCAAATCATTCTGAAAAGGAAGCAACATGGGAAAGAGAGGATCGTCTCCGACTTGAGTACCCCGCGCTATTCCCGGTGAATTCAAAATTGCGGGACGAGATTCTTTTGAGTGGGGGTGAGTTGTCACATCCCTGATCCCTATTAGGTTTAGTAAGATGTGCTCATGTTTTCTTTCAATGCATCCAAGGAAATGAGATGAAAACCCAAAAGCAAAGCAAGAAAACCAAAGAAAAACCCTAGCAACCCTTCATTCAAAAGCATTTCAAAATTGATGTCAAATCAATGAACCCAAAATGGCCTTAAGAAAAGTTCATCTTTGTGATAAATATAGAAAACAAGATTGTCGGGACCCCGATCCTAAGCCATAGGAATCCAGCCTGTAACACATCACATCCCTTTGTGGTCTCACGCACGGTTAACTCCACGGCTGCAGCCTTACCTTAGCCGGGACCGTTTGCGTCTTTTGACTCACGTATGCGATAGTGTCGCTAGCAATCCAATGTCAAAGAACCCGGATCGACATGTCTAGTCATAAACCAAAGTGGCAGTACCGCACAAGGACATGCATACATGACCCAACAAAGCAGGTGTCGGTCATCAGCGAACGTAGACAAGTCGTAGCAAGCTACAAGGGCTCCATTACGTCGCGTGACATTTCCCCAAAGGGGACTGACACATCAGCTAAGAAGAACACGTGTCGGTCAACCAATGTGTCCGGAGCAGTAGCGAACTACCAAGGCTCGTTGGATCACAAAGGGGCATTTCCTTGTAAGGAGTGCTACTAAAGTTCACGACTAGGTATTCGAACCCCATACATATCAAGTAAGACACACGTACGCATGGCATACCGATATGTGTAGATACATCGATGGCATCACAACATAACCATAAACATACAAGCTTTATTTAAGAGGCTCGGAAGAGCCACACACATAATATTACACATTAAGGGTCTCACGACCCATAATATCAGTCATACAATTACAAGCCAGCGGAAGAGTTATAAACTGTCTGGGTACAGACAGGGCAACTAGAAGGCACATGGCCTGACTATACTACAGAGCCGACGTAGGGCCAGATCGTAGCTGGGACACCAGCTACTCGTCGTCGTCGATGTCTACGAAGAACCCTCCATTAGGGTCATTAGCAACCTCTGCAACATTTATTAAGCAAACATGAGTACGAAGGTACTCAGCAAGACTTTAGGAGAACTAACTACTCATGCAAGGTATGAAAAGGTATTGTGGGGTCTCATGCGGGAAGCCAGCATATGACTCGTGGCTAGACAACTTGCATTTTTAAATAATTTTGACAACTTGATTTCTCGCACACGAGTCCACTAACACCACAACAATACACTATCGTGGAATCATTCCGTATCCGTACGGAAATGCCGTCCACGACACTCACGCTTATCTTGGCAATTTTATGAGTAGCCATTGAAGTTATCTATGAACAACATATGTCTCCAAGTAGTCCATATCCGCGGACGCGGCTATTCGAATAGATCATAACCCCGCAGGGGTGTACTTCGTCACACACGCTCTCGCCACTTATCGCCATGTGCACGTCATGCACCTCGGCAACCTCCAAGCGGAAGCCCAGCGAGGGAGTCGGCCACGACCGTTAACCACACTAGTACCTAGTCCAGGTTTATCGCCTATCTGAGAGTAACCCGTACGGAAGTCCGGCCGAGGTTTCCGCCACGGCCTCAAACGATGTGCGCAGGGTTCCCAAGCCCATCATCCGGGTGCCACTTGGTACACCGTGCCACTGCCTACCGCATCACGGTCCACCTCTCAGGTCAGCACCATGCACGGCCTCCAGCATTACTATAAACACCAGAAACTACTTGCAACTCCTGGACCGAGTACTACGCGATTAATAGGCCGAGCGGGGTCGTATTTCAGGGCCCAGCATGTGGTAGTAACTAGTCTTGGAATACATACACGGAACTCAGTTCCTAAGGACGGTTCCAATGAAACAACCCGCCATGTACTCCTACACAGCCTTTCACCGGTACCTTTACCAAATCAAGTTCAACACACAACCTTTGCTCACCAAACACATTCCACAATTCTATTCATCTCCCAGATGACAGACCATACACAACTCTAAGCATAGCATGCATAGCAGGATAAGGCACATCATAGCTCAAGCAACTACCAGGTATGCTAGGTTGCAAGGTTCGGCTATTTACTGTGACAAGGTTAGGTCATGCAAAGGAAGTGGGTTCAACTATCGTGGCAAAAGCAGTTGAAGCATTTGATCCTAGTGCAATAAATAAGTGCAGGAGCAAGTGCATGGGAATTATCGGGATGATCTAAAGGGTTGCTTGCCTTGTTGCTCAGAGGAGGAACGATATCCGTCAGAGGGATATTCGGTGGAATCCGGGGGTGTGGAGCCTACCGAATGAATGGCAACATTCAATAACAATCATATGCACTCAAAATGATGCATGAGCATGGCATGAGAATGCAAGGTGATAAGTTATTATTTTCAACATGTATTAGGTTAGAGTTGATTAGAATCACATTCGAATAGCAATTCAAACGGGTATTCTCGGATACCGGTTTAATTGATTCGACATGATGCTCAGATCAACCTGATGTTAACATGCATGAAATGTCATGTTATGGTACTGATTTGTATCTAGGACAGTGTGTGATCATTGCATTCATAATGAAATTTGAATATTTTTCCAAATTCCATTTTAAAAAGTAATTATAAGAATTGCACTATTCCTTATTCCACAATTTAGGGTTCTGTAACTTTTTCAAACATAGTTGAAAACAGCATATTCAGAATCCTTGAATTTTTCTGATACTTTTTCATATATAAATTATTTTCATTGGAGTTACAGATTAATTTCTATGATTTTTACAAGTTTGAGCAATTTCCTGAATTAGTTTTATACTGGAAATACTTTTATTGCATCAGCATGACATCAGCAGGTCCATCTGGCCGTTGAAAGTCAAACCTGACCAGTGGGACCCACTGGTCAGTCTCTCTGGTCAATTTTTTTGATTAAGATTAACTTAATTAACTGATTAACCTTGCTGGACCCACATGTCAGTGACTGATTTACTTATTTGATTTATTTTTATTAGTTTTAAACTTGCCAGAGGCTGGCCCCACCAGTCAGTGGCTCAGGCCAGCCGAGATCCACCGGCGGCGAGGTCGTCCTCGCCGGCGGGGAGACTCCGGCGACCACCAGCACGTCGGAGGGGCTCGGAAACGGCGCACAGGGGGCCAAATGCTCCGCGGAGAGCACCAGAGGAACGGCACATCTCCCGCAGCTTCATTTCTGCACTTAGCGGGGCTAATCTGGCCGGAGATGACGCCTGCGACGAGCTTGGCGGTGGCCAAGGCTCGGGCGTCATCAGGGTCCTTGATTCAGAGGAAACTACGCTCGGTTCTTAGCTGCTACATCATCTACGCGTCGACCTGAAGCTGCTGGTGCCCTCGAAAGGACGACCTGATCATCGGAGGGCTACCGGCGACGAGCGGCAGCGGCGGTCCTCGTCGGGTTCCGGTGAAACTAGAGCTAGCGGAGGGGATCGACGGGAAAAACTTAGGGGAAACGACCGCATGCTCACGGGGAGTGCAGAGCAGGGCTTAGATGGCTCGGGGAAGGCCTCGGGGCGACGAATCGACGGGAGAGGTCCGGCGGCCGGAGGTGGAAGACGATGGCGTCGCGGGCGTTGCAGGGCTCGGGGTGGCTTCGGCTTCTGCAGGGATGACCAGGGCGATGAGGCGGAGCTAACCGCGTGCTCTGGGAGGGGATCCTATGGCTAGGGGCACGGGCAGCTCGACCTTTGCTCGGCTCCAATGGCGGCAGCAAGGAGGAGGAAGAGATCCGGGAGGAGGGAGAGAGCCGATGCGGGAAATGGATAGGGGAGGCCTCGGGGAGCTTATCCCCGGCCTTGCCAGCACGAGGCGGCGGCCAGGCAGGCGCACAGGTGCGTGGCCGCGCCGGAGGAGGCGGCGGCCACCTCCTGCTCCTACTGGCGCGAGGGAGGGGACGAGCGAGGGATGGGCCGGGCCAGGCTTAGGCGACAGGTAAGGGTTTCCCATTTTTTTTTCTGCTTTTGTTTTTCTGTTTTGCTAACTATTGTTTTGCTATTTATTTCAGCTCCAAAACAAAAAGTAAAAACTATTTTAGACCTCCTGAAATATTGTTATAGCATTCCCAACAATTTCCAAAGTTTCCAACATTTTTGGAAATTTATAGATTCTGATTTCAAATTTAAAGTTTGAAACTAGTGGCTTTTGTATTAATTTAAAAATGCTTAAGGTGTCAAGAAAATAGTTTTCTCCAATGCTCATTTACTTTCATGATTTATCAGAAAGTTTGAACATTTCTTGAGGCCATTTTGGGTTCATTGATTTGAACTAGTTTGAGATTTCCTTTAATTGAAATAGTGGCTAGGGTTTTGGGTTTTTCCTTTGCCACTTTGTTATGTTTGTTGAAACTTCTTAGATGCAAATGCAAAGAAGACATGAGCACAAGACTAACTTGCTTAAGTGTTAGGGATGTGACAACTCACCCCCGCTCAAAAGAATCTCGTCCCGAGATTTAGAAGTCGTCGGGAATAACGCAGGGTATTCAAGTCGGAGACGATCCTCTCTTTCCCAAGTTGCCTCCTTTTCAGAATGATTTGACCATTGAACTTTAAGAAACTTGAGGTTTCGACGTCGAGTGGTATGCTCAGCTTGATCAAGAATACGCACGGGGTATTCTCGGTATGAAAGGTTATCTTGGAGATCAAGCGTTTCGTGGTCCACTTCACGGATAGGATCCGAAAAGCAACGCCTGAGTTGCGAGACGTGGAAAACATCATGAACCTTGGAAAGATGCGGAGGAAGTTCCAACTGGTAGGCAACTTCTCCTCGTTTGGCAAGAATGCGAAAAGGACCAATGTAACGAGGAGCCAATTTGAACTTGATACCGAATCGATGGGTACCCTTCAAAGGTGTAACCCGAAGGTAAGCCTTCTCGTCAACTTCAAAGGTCACAGCCTTATGATGACGATCATATTGGCTCTTTTGACGAGACTGGGCTGTTTTCAACTTTTCACGATTATTGCGAACCTGCTCTTCTGCATCCTTGATCATATCCGGGCCAAAGAGTTGCCTCTCTCCGGTTTCTGACCAATTAAGAGGTGTTTGACATCTTCGTCCATAAAGAACTTCAAAAGGGGCTTTGCCCAAGCTTGATTGGTAGCTATTGTTATAAGCGAATTCGGCGAATGGAAGACACTTCTCCCAATTCATACCGAATGATATAACACAAGCTCGGAGCATATCTTCTAGAATTTGATTCACTCTTTCTACTTGACCACTTGATTGGGGATGGAAAGCAGTGTTAAAAGATAAGTGAGTCCCCATGGCATTCTGAAAACTTTCCCAGAAGGGAGAAGTAAAGATACTTCCATGGTCCGAGTTAATTTTCAGGGGAACACCATGAAGAGACACTATTCGAGAGATATATAACTCTGCTAGCTGGCTAGCTATTATACTCTCACGAACGGGAAGAAAACGAGCCACTTTGGAAAGACGGTCAATGACCACAAAGATAGCATTATTTCCTTTCTTGGGCTTGGGAAATCCGGTAATGAAATCCATGCTAACTTTATCCCATTTCCATTCAGGAATAGCTAGAGGTTGAAGGGTGCCAGCAGGCCTTTGATGTTCTGCCTTAACTCGATGACAAACGTCGCAGTTAGCAACGAACTCAGCAATTTCTCTCTTCATCCTAGTCCATCAGAACCTCTGGCGTAGGTCCTGATACATCTTAGTACTACCGGGATGAATGGTGAGAGGAGAATCATGAGCCTCCTTAAGGATTAACAGCCTTAGATGTGGGTTCTTAGGAACCACTAAACGATTCTGGAAGAACACAACACCTTGATCATTCATGGAAAATTCTTTAGCGTTTGCGCTAAAAATATTCTCCTTGATCCGTGATATACCCTTGTCACGCTTTTGGCCAGCTATAATTTGATCCTTAAGAGTAGGCTTCGCCGCCAGGGTAGAAAGGAATCCTTGAGGAACAATATGAAGATTCGACTTCCGAAAGTCCTCATGGAGATGTGGTTGACCTTGTTGTAGCATCAAATTGTTACAATAAGATTTACGACTTAGTGCATCGGCCATAACATTGGCCTTCCCCGGGGTGTAAGTTATCCCTAAGTCGTAATCCGAGATCAACTCAACCCACCGTCTTTGCCTGAGATTCAAATCCGGCTGGGTGAAGATATATTTCAGACTTTGGTGATCAGTGAATATTTCGCAACGATTACCCAGAAGGTAATGTCGCCAGGTTTTTAGTGCATGGACCACAGCTGCAAGCTCAAGGTCATGTGTGGGATAATTATCCTCATGTGGACGCAACTGTCGAGATGCGTATGCGATCACATGACGATCTTGCATGAGAATGCAACCTAATCCTTGTCGCGAGGCGTCGCAGTAGATAACAAAGTCCTTAGAAAAATCTGGTGGTAGCAACACAGGTGCGGAAGTCAGGCGTCTTTTCAGTTCCTGAAAACTATGCTCGCACTGTGGTGTCCACTCGAACGTTTTATCTTTCTTGAGGAGTTCAGTTAGAGGCTTTGCAACCTTGGAGAAATTCTCGACGAAGCGGCGACAATAGCTCGCTAAACCAAGAAAACTCCTAACTTGCTTAACCGATTCAGGTTGAGTCCAATCAAGGACAGCTTGAACTCTCTCGGGATTGACAGCAATACGCTTACTAGAGATTACGTGGCCTAGATAGGTCACTTCTGGTAACCAGAATTCACATTTTGAAAATTTGGCATAAAGGCGATGCTCTCGAAGTTTCATCAATACCAGCCTTAGATGCTCGGCATGTTCTTGTTCATTCTCCGAGTAAATGAGAATAACATCGAGGTATACCACGACGAATTTATCCAAATACTCCATGAAGATTGAGTTCATCAGCCGAGAGAAAGTGGCTGGGGCATTGGTTAAACCGAAGGACATAACGGTGTACTCATATTGGCCATAACGAGTAACAAAAGCCGTTTTTGGAATGTCCCCGTTCTTAATCTTGATTTGATGGTATCCCAACCTCAAATCCATTTTGGAGAAGATTGAGGATCCAGCGAGCTGATCGTACAGTTCGTTGATCCTGGGGAGAGGATACTTGTTCTTTATGGTGACCAGATTAACTGGTCGGTAATCTACAACCATCCGATCTGTTCCGTCTTTCTTCTTAACGAAGAGGACGGGACAAGCCCAAGGAGAAGAGCTAGGACGAATGAAACCCTTGTTCAAGGCCTCATCTAATTGCTTCTTAAGTTCGGCTAGCTCCAGGGGTGCCATCTTATATGGTCTTCTAGCTATTGGGACAGTTCCCGGAACAAGATCTATTACAAACTCTACATCTCTGTCAGGTGGAATTCCTGGCAGTTCCTCTGGAAAAACATCCGGGAAGTCACGGACTACCGGAATGTCTTCAAGTTCCGGAAGAGGGTTGGCATTTAGGGAATAGAGTTGGCATTTGGCAACTCGAGTAGAGACATTTACTATCTCACCCGAGGGATGGGTAAGATGGACATTTCTAGAATGAGTATCAATCTTGGCATAGTGAGCTGACATCCAGTCCATGCCCAAGATGATATTAATATCCGAAGATTTCAATGCTATCAATGAGGATAGAAAAACTAGCCTGTCTACTAGAATTTCATTGTCATAGGTTATCCTAGAGGTTTGCCATTTACTACCAGGGGTTTGGACAACCAATGTGTTGGGCATATCACAAAATGACATGTTATGCAACTGTGCATAACTTTCTGAAATGAAGGAATGAGAAGACACGGTGTCAAAGAGAACGGACGCTGGGTGATGATTAACAAGAAGCGTACCCAGCATGACGTTGGGATCCTCTGTAGCTTCTTCTGCTGACACATAGTTCACACGGCCACGTGCAGGAGTTGGCTTCACATAATAAGCTTTGCCCGACTTGGCCTGCCCGACGGACTTTCCGGGTTGCTTGGCACCCACATTCTGAGGACACTCACGGGAATAGTGCCCTGGTTCTCCACACTTGTAGCATATCACCTGGTTGGCACGTGGTGCAGCATTGCTAGCTGGACCACCATAAGCTTTTGCTGGAGGGTTGGCCTGATTCGTCTGAGGCGCCACGTAGGATGGCCTCGAAGTGTATCTTGGTGGCAGAGAACTGTTTGGAACCCACAGCCTGCGTTTTGGAAACGCGGAACCAGAAGATGAGCCAAAGTCACGGGAGTGCTTCGTTGTGGCTTCGAAGTCAGTATGACCAGTCTCCGCACTGATCGCCTTGTTGACCAGGGCTTGAAAACTTGCACACTCATGGAGGCGCAGATCACGACGGAGCTCAGGGCTCAGACCCTTACGGAATCTTGCTTGCTTCTTGGCGTCAGTAGACACCTCCTCTATTGCATAGCGGGCGAGGTTACCGAACTCGCGGCTATAGGCATCCACAGACAACTTGCCCTGAGTGAAGGCACAGAACTCAACTCTCTTTCTGTCCATCAGGCCCTCTGGAATATGGTGCAGACGAAAAGCTGCACTGAAGTCTGCCCATGTGGCCACTGGTTCAGTGGGACGCATAGCTTCAAAATTCTCCCACCACAGATTGGCGGGTCCCTCAAGAAAATACGCCGCGAAGGTCACCTTGTCGGCCTCAGACACATTCGCAGAGCGAATCTTGCGTGAGATGCTGCACAGCCAGTCATCAGCGTCGAGGGGATCGACGGAATGATGAAACTTTAGAGGATTCAGCTTCACAAAGTCATTGAGGGACACTGCAACATTCCTAGGCTGTCGAGCCGTATTCTGCTCAATACGCTCTAGCAGTCGGTTGGTCTCCCTTTTGTTTCTTTCTGCCTCAAGCATCACTTCTACCAGAGAAGGTGGGTGAGGTAGGTCTTCCTGCGACGCTTGACTACCCTCACCTTGCTCATGAGCAGGGGCACGGTTCAACCTGGTGAACACCATCCTGACAAACAAACTCATAGCTTAGACCAATATCATATCAATACTAACTATGGATTAAGAATGTACTGAACACACGGAATGCGGAAATGAATATCCGAACAGCATGGTAACAAGCAACTGCTATATATACACCATGGTTCATACACACCCTTACATAGTTCAGTACACCCTTAACCGAAGAGCAAACTACTGAAATTGTGAAACTACTCATCAGAGGCTTACAAGCTGCCTATACATTATTTATCTAGGCCTCCGGAATTCATTTCACATTACAACCACACTTCATAAGTCACGCATGACTATGAACGTACGGCTACTACCATACTATCCTTCCGCTCACAGCTCAGGCATCCTCATAGAACATCTCATAAAGATTATCTCCATGACCTGGAAGCTCAACCTGCGGATCAGGAAACACTCTAGCCTGAGATCCCTGGGATCCATAAGGACACGGATGTGGCCTTGGTCCCCTAACTGGTGGTAAGAGGGGTCCCCAAAGAGGTGTGACTCCTCCTATAGCTGGCCAGTCAACGTGGGCCAGAAGATGGTTCCTAACAGGGTTCAGCATCTCCATCTCTCCATACCCTGTCTGGACTACCGGTGCCAGCTGCGTCAAAGCTGTCCACAGACGGGCACGGGTAGCATAAAGCTCCATGCGGAGAGCACGAGCATCCCTGTCTCTGTTCTCTAGCATCTCAACAGTGGACTGCAGTAGTGGATCCTCCATAGAAGAATCAAAATAGACTCCACTGAGGTATCCCTCTTCACCAGGATGAGAGGCCGGAACATAGCAGAACTCTGAATTCTACAGCAGTGCATGTCTCGCTCTCATAATGGTCAGCATTGAGTAGGCAGCATCCTGTACTGCCATGTCAACAGTGACCCCCAACCCATAGGACCAATGGATTGGCTTCTCCGCTCCAGGGTAGTCTGGGAATACCTTAACAGTGCAGATGTACTGGCTCTGGTTGAAGTCGTGGTACTGTTCCTCCACTGTGTACTCGGGGTACCAGCGGTAACCGCACACCCACATCACCCTGACCAGCATGGCCATATGACCCGGTACATAATTGCACCTGGTCAGACGTACCACCTGACGAGAAGGACGGCCAGGCATCTGTAATAGAGAGTAATGCAAAAGCATTAGAGCTCCGAATGCAAAATTGGGCAGCATAACGGCTATAAATGCTCAAAAACAAATTTCGAGAAAACCTAAAAATGGAATAGCGTAACCACTCAACTATCAAGTTCAACTCTCTGATCATCAAACTTACTTCCTGCTTCCTAGGAATAAAAGAAACCCAATATCTCTCGACCCGTAGTCCTATAATCTACCGATCGGAAACACGAGCCTAGGAGAAGATGAGTAACCTAGTCCTTAATTCCCGTAGAAAAGACGAGGATGTCCAGAATAGAATAACTTGAGAAGAGAACAAGAGTCTTACGTTCCCTTAAACAAACAATTCCCTTATATATAACTAAAGCAATTCTAGACTCAACTTCGACCAGTTTGGCTTAGTAATCCTACAGTCAGTCAGGCTCTGATACCAACGCTGTCGGGACCCCGATCCTAAGCCATAGGAATCCAGCCTGTAACACATCGCATCCCTTTGTGGTCTCACGCACGGTTAACTCCACGGCTGCAGCCTTACCTTAGCCGGGACCGTTTGCGTCTTTTGACTCACGTATGCGATAGTTTTGCTAGCAATCCAATGTCAAAGATCCCGGATCGACATGTCTAGTCATAAACCAAAGTGGAAGTACCGCACAAGGACAGGCATACATGACCCAACAAAGCAGGTGTCGGTCATCAGCGAACGTAGACGAGTCATAGCAAGCTACAAGGGCTCCATTATCTTGGCAATTTTATGAGTAGCGATTGAAGTTATCTATGAACAACATATGTCTCCAAGTAGTCCATATCCGCGGACGCGGCTATTGGAATAGATCATAACCCTGCACGGGTGTACTTCGTCACACACGCTCTCGCCACTTATCGCCATGTGCACGTCATGCACCTCGGCAACCTTCAAGTGGAAGCCCAGCGAGGGAGTCGGCCACGACCGTTAACCACACTAGTACCTAGTCCAGTTTTATCGCCTATCTGAGAGTAACCCGTACGGAAGTCCGGCCGAGGTTTCCGCCACGGCTTCAAACGATGTGCGCAGGGTTCCCAAGCCCACCATCCGGGTGCCACTTGGTACACCGTGCTACTGCCTACCGCATCACGGTCCACCTCTCAGGTCAGCACCATGCACGGCCTCCAGCATTACTATAAACACCAGAAACTACTTGCAACTCCTGGACCGAGTACTACGTGATTAATAGGCCGAGCGGGGTCGTATTTCAGGGCCCAGCATGTGGTAGTAACTAGTCTTGGAATACATACACGGAACTCAGTTCCTAAGGACGGTTCCAATGAAACAACCCGCCATGTACTCCTACACAGCCTTTCACCGGTACCTTTACCAAATCAAGTTCAACACACAACCTTTGCTCACCAAACACATTCCACAATTCTGCTCATCTCCCAGATGACAGACCATACACAACTCTAAGCATAGCGTGCATAGCAGGATAAGGCACATCATAGCTCAAGCAACTACCAGGTATGCTAGGTTGCAAGGTTCGGCTAATTACTGTGACAAGGTTAGGTCATGCAAAGGAAGTGGGTTCAACTATCGTGGCAAAAGCAGTTGAAGCATTTGATCCTAATGCAATAAATAAGTGCAGGAGCAAGAGCATGGGAATTATCGGGATGATCAAAAGGGGTTGCTTGCCTTGTTGCTCAGAGGAGGAACGATATCCGTCAGAGGGATATTCGGTGGAATCCGGGGGTGCGGAGCCTACCGAATGAATGGCAACATTCAATAACAATCATATGCACTCAAAATGATGCATGAGCATGGCATGAGAATGCAAGGTGATAAGTTATTATTTTCAACATGTATTAGGTTAGAGTTGATTAGAATCACATTCGAATAGAAATTCAAACGGGTATTCTCGGATACCGGTTTAATTGATTCGACCTGATGCCCAGATCAACCTGATGTTAACATGCATGAAATGTCATGTTATGGTACTGATTTGTATCTAGGACAGTGTGTGATCATTGCATTCATAATGAAATTTGAATATTTTTCCAAATTCCATTTTAAAAAGTAATTATAAGAATTGCATTATTCCTTATTCCACAATTTAGGGTTCTGTAACTTTTTCAAACATAGTTGAAAATAGCATATTCAGAATACTTGAATTTTTCTGATACTTTTTCATATATAAATTATTTTCACTGGAGTTACAGATTAATTTCTATGATTTTTTCAAGTTTTAGCAATTTCCTGAATTAGTTTTATACTGCTAATACTTTTATTGCATGAGCATGACATCAGCAGGTCCATCTGGCCGTTGAAAGTCAAACCTGACCAGTGGGACCCACTCGTCAGTCTCTGTGGTCAATTTTTTTGATTAAGATTAACTTAATTAACTGATTAACCTTGCTGGACCCACATGTCAGTGACTGATTAAATTATTTGATTTATTTTTATTAGTTTTAAACTTGATAGAGGCTGGCCCCACCAGTCAGTGGCTTAGGCCAGCCGAGATCCACCGGCGGCGAGGTCGTCCTCGCCGGTGGGGAGCCTCCCGCGACCACCAGCACGGCGGAGGGGCTCGAAAACGGCGCACAGGGGGTCAAATGCTGCGCGGAGAGCACCAGAGGAACGACACATCTCCCGCAGCTTCATTTCTGCACTTAGCCGGGGCTGATCTGGCCGGAGATGACGCCGGCGACGAGCTTGGCGGCGGCCAAGGCTCGGGCGTCATCGGGGTCCTTGATTCAGAGGAAACTACGCTCGGTTCTTAGCTGCTACAACATCTACGCGTCGAACTGAAGCTGCTGGTGCCCTCGGAAGGACGACCTGATCATCGGAGGGCTACCGGCGACGAGTGGCAGCGGCGGTCTTCGTCGGGCTCCGGTGAAACTAGAGCTAGAGGAGGGGATCGACGGGAAAAACATAGGGGAAACGACCGCATGCTCACGGGGAGTGCAGAGCAGGGCTTAGACGGCTCGGGGAAGGCCTGGGGGCGACGAATCGACGGGAGAGGTCCGGCGGCCGGAGGTGGAAGACGATGGCGTCGCGGGCGTTGCAGGGCTCGGGGTGGCTTCGGCTTCTGCAGGGATGACCAGGGCGACGAGGCGGAGCTAACAGCGTGCTCTGGGAGGGGATCCTATGGCTAGGGGCACGGGCAGCTCGAGCTTTGCTCAGCTCCAATGGCGGCAGCAAGGAGGAGGAAGAGATCCGGGAGGAGGGAGAGAGCCGATGCGGGGAATGGATAGGGGAGTCCTCGGGGAGCTTATCCCCGGCCTTGCCAGCACGAGGCGGCGGCCAGGCAGGCGCACAGGTGCGTGGCCGCGCCGGAGGAGGCGGCGGCCACCTCCTGCTCCTACTCGTGCGAGGGAGGGGACGAGCCAGGGATGGGCCGGGCCAGGCTTAGGCGACAGGTAAGGGTTTCCCATTTTTTTTCTGTTTTTGTTTTTCTGTTTTGCTAACTATTGTTTTGCTATTTATTTCAGCTCCAAAACAAAAAGTAAAAACTATTTTAGACCTCCTGAAATATTGTTATAGCATTCCCAACCATTTCCAAAGTTTCCAACATTTTTGGAAATTTATAGATTCTGATTTCAAATTTAAAGTTTGAAACCAGTGGCTTTTGTATTAATTTAAAAATACTTAAGGTGTCAAGAAAATAGTTTTCTCCAATGCTCATTTACTTTCATGATTTATCAGAAAGTTTGAACATTTCTTGAGGCCATTTTGGGTTCATTGATTTGAACTAGTTTGAGATTTCCTTTAATTGAAATAGTGGCTAGGGTTTTGGGTTTTTCCTTTGCCACTTTGTTATTTTTGTTGAAACTTCTTAGATGCAAATGCAAAGAAGACATGAGCACAAGACTAACTTGCTTAAGGGTTAGGGATGTGACAAAGATATCAGAGATGAAACTTATTTTCAAACTACTTTTGGCATTTTAAATTTAAGTTAAAAGCTACTGAAATCAATTATCTATTTGATTTCAAATAATTTAAAGTTTCCAAAAATGTTGAAAATTTCATGTCTGGTTGGAAATATTCCAACTAACACTCTGGTATTTTTCAAACTATTTTAGGAATAGTTTGGAGCCAGAAATAAAATAAAACAAATAACAGAAAGTATAAAGCAGAAACAGAAAAAGAAAAGAAAATGCAAAAAGCACTACCTATCGCTCACTTGGCCCACGACCAGCTGCTCCCCGTCGTCTTCCTTGCGAGCGAGCAGCAGGAGGTGGCCGCCGCTCGTTTTGGCGCGGCCACGCACCTGTGCGTCTGCCTGGCCGCAGTGTCGCGGTAGCGCAACGGGGATAAGCTCCCCGAAGGCCTCCCTGAGCTCATCCCCTCCCCATTCGCTCTGTTCTCTCTCCCCCTCTCGGCCGCGATGACCACAAGCTCAAGCTTGAGCTCGCCGTCGCTCCTGCCCCTCTCCCTCTCTCCTGAGCCGCGCAACGGATTCGCCTTCGCTCCGTGAAGCTCCCCAGCTAGTCGCGCGACGCCAAGAACCCTTGAAACGCCGGGAAACCATCATCTTCTTCCTTGGGTCACCGGAGTTCGCCGCCGTCGTTCTCCCTCCTCAGGCCATCCCCGCGCCCACTCTCGACGCCTCTGCACTCCCCGTAAGCTCAGGGTCCTTTCCCCTAAGTTTTCCCCCTCGATCACTTCCTCTAGGCCCCGATTCCACCAGAGCCTTACGAGATCTGCCGCGGGACCTCGTCATCGGTATCTCTCTAGTAATCGGCTCGTCCATCAGAGGCCACCAATGGCTTCAGTGCGTCGCGTAGATGATGTAGGATCCCAGCCCCGCGCGTGTTGCCATCTGTTTCGATGACCCCGACGATTCCCGAGCTTCAGCCGCCGCCAAGCTCATCACCGGCGTCATCCCCAGCCATCTTAGCTTCAGGTCTTTGCAAAAATGGAACCACGGCTATGCGCGGGTTCGTTTGGTGCCCTCCGCCGTGCGTTTGGTCGTCGGAGATGCATTCCCGAGCCGCACCGCCGTTTTGGTGGTCGCCGAAGCCTCACCGCCGGCGAGATCGACCTCACCACCAGTGGATCTCACCCCCCTAAGCCTATGACAGGTGGGGCCAGACCCTGGCTAATTAAGTTTACTAAAAATTAAAAATAACTTATTTAATTAACTTAAACAGACACTCACATGTGGGTCCAACCCTGATAAGTAAGTAAATTAAGTTAAATTTAAATTAAAAACTGGCCAGAGTCACTGACCATGGGTCCCACTGGTCAGGTTTGACTTTCAATGGCCAGTTGGACCTGCTGATTGTCATGCTGATGCAATAAAGACTTTGGAAATTCATAGAAATTTGAATATAACTCGAAATTTGACAAATAATATATGTAAATTTGAATATAACTCCAAATTTGACAAATAATATATGTAAATGGATCAGAAAAATCCAAGGAATCCAATCGTGCTATTTTCATGCAAGAAAAACAAAGTTATGAAACATCATCAGGTCAAATCAATTAAAAGAATGTCATAAATTATAATTCAAATGATATTTGAATTATGATTTCAAATCAAGATCACCCCAAAGGGTTCTGCTAGTCATTTCAAACCATGCTACATTGCATTTCATGCATCATTTTGTTGCATATGTTTGATATTGATTGATTGTTGTTATTCCGGTAGGCTCCGCCCCTCCAGATACGTCTGATTATCCGACTGACGGATATCACCCCTCTGCTGAGCAACAAGGCAAGCAACCATTTTGACCAGATCGATAAATCCCATGTTCTCTCTCCCGCTATTATTTATTGCATTAGGTCAAAATGTTTTCATAGCTTTTACCACGTTAGCTGAACCCACTTCCTATGCATGACATGTCCTTGTCACGGTAAATAGCTGAACCTTGCAACCTAGCATACCTGGCCGATGCTTGAGCCATGATGTGCCTTATCCTGCTATGCATGCTATTCTTAGAGTTGTGAATGGTCCGTCATCTGGGTGATGAACGGGATCGTGAGAATGTGTGCAGTTGATAAAGGTCATGTGTTGAACCTGATTTGGCAAAGGTACCGGTGTAAGGCTATGATGATCCGGCAACCCCGGAGTGACTATAACCGGAACCACTTCCGGTGATGACCATAGTTTGAGGAGTTCATGTGTTCACCAAGTGCTAATGCGTTGGTCCAGTTCTTTATTAAATGGAGAACCTTAATATCCCGTAGTTTCCTTTTCGACCCCGCTACCACGGGAGGGATGGACAATAGATGCCATGCACGTTCTTTTCCCTAAGCAAGTATGACGACACACGGAATGCATGCGTACATCACATTGACGAACGGGAGCTAGCCACATACCTCTCCGTGTTATAACTGTTGCATGATGAATATCATCCAAAAAAATCACCGACCCATTGCCTACGAGTTTGTCCTACTGTTGCTGCTGGTGTTACTTGTCTTGCTCTACTGCTGTTACTACTCTTGCTAGTGTTGTTACTTGTCTTGCTCTGCTGCTGTTACTACTGTTGCTACTGATGTTACTTGTCTTGCTCTCCTGCTACTGTTGCTACTACTGTCGCTGGCTACTGTTGCTACTTGCTACTGCTGTCACTACTGCTTTTCCTTGCCGCTGCTATTGCTCGTTACACTGCTGCTACCTGCTACAATTTTGGTTCGCTGGTCGTTGACGGGAAGTGACAACTTCCGTCATCGAGGCAACTTGGCGCCATTGATACGACAGTTAGGAATAGTCTCCCGTCAACGGATCGTTTCTGACACCGTTGTTATCATACTACTTTGCTACTGATACTTTGCTTGCAGATACTACTCTTTCAGGTGTGGTTGAATCTGACATATTCAGCTGCTAATACTTGAGAGTATCCTCTCACCTCCTATAGGCGTACCAACAAATTTGGGTTGAATACTCTACCCTCAAAAACTGCTACAATCCCACGCACTCGTGGGCCGTCAACAACATTCTTCTAGTTTCGATTGCCGGAGAGTGCTAGTAGCCTTCTTCTGGTGCCGTTGCAAGGGGGAGAACAGTTGACATCAAGCATTTTTTTGGCGCCATTGCCGGGGAGGTATTGCTATATTCTCTGAGTCAATTGGGATTTATATCTGCTGATCACTATGAAGAATCTGAAGGATCCGAAGACCAAAGTCTTGCCCTCAACTACGAGCGGAAGTAAGGAATTGCCATCTAGCTCTGCACTTGATTCACCTTCAGTTATGAGTAAGTTTGCGACATCACCTCCTGCTAGAAATCTTGATATGTCGTCTGTGCTTGATGATGCTTGTGATACTACTGCTATAGATGCTATGCTTAATACTATGCCTCATGCTATGCGTGATACTGTTAGAGATGCTATGTGTGATACTGCTTTGCCTGATACTGCTAGAGATGCTATTTTGCCTGATGATGCTATGCTTGATACTGCTACAGATACTACTTTGCCTGATGTTCCACTAGGGGTATTCCTTGATGCTCATATTGTTAGAGTTACTGCCAATGCTCGTGATGCTTCTGAAACTACCGATACTATTGAGATAGAACCTGCTTTTGCTCCTGCTAGATCTAGCTCTCCTAGATATGAATTGCCTCATATACCCGAGGGTTACGTTATGGAGGGAGAGATAGCTGAGGATTTTCTTGCATGTAAGGATGCCTATGAAGCTGAGAAATTACTTCTCAAGTGGAAGGAAAAATCTCGGGAAGCTAGGATGAAATACGACCCGAAGTTTGCCACTTCACCTATCTTTATCATCGATAAGGATTATGAATTCTCTGTCAATCGTGAGATAATCTCTCTAGTCGAATCTGATCCTTTTCACGGTTATGAGTCTGAGACGGTCGTAGCTCATCTTGCCAAACTTCACGATATAGCCACCTTTTTCACTAATGAGGAGAAGATCGGCCACTACTATATCCTTAAGTTGTTTCCTTTCTCTTTGAAGGATGACGCTAAAGCCTGGTTCACCTCTCTTGCTCCTGGATGTGTGAGTAGTCCCCAAGAGATGGTCTATTACTTCTGTGAGAAATATTTCCCTGCCCATAATAAGCAGGCTGCCTTGCAGGAAATATACAACTTTGCTCAACTCCAAGAGGAGAGTCTTCCACAAGCTTGAGGGAGGCTCGTCCAGCTACAGAATGCTTTGCGTGATCACCCTCTTAAGAAGAACGAGATACATGATATCCTCTATAACGGACTTACCGATGCCTCTAGATACCACCTAGGTAGTTGTGTCGGTTCTGTTTTTAGGGAACGAACTCTAGAACAAGCTGAGACCCTACTAAATAACATCTTGATCAACGATAATGCTTGGACTATTCCCGAACCACCTCCTAAGCCAACTCCGAGGAAAAGAGGTATTCTATTCCTCAGTCCCGAAGATATGCAAGAAGCCAAGAAATCTATGCAAGAGAAAGGCATTAGATCTGAAGATGTCAAAAATCTACCACCTATCGAAGAGATTCATGGTCTCGATAACCCGATACAGGTAGTAGAAGTGAATTCTCTGCGTAGGTTTGATGAGAGTGATATTCCTTTTGAAAAAACTGCTAGCCTATGCTTTGATGAATTTGACAACTTTGTTGCCAAACAACAAAGTTTCAATGATCATGTTAGCAGACACTTGGAACAAAGTACTCGTATGCTTAGCTATTTAAGTGCTTGTGTAGACAGAAATGTCAATGATTTGATGCTCCTGAGTAAACATGCCTCTATGATTACTACTCAGGTAGAACAAGTAATTAAAGATCAGAATGACCTGCTCAATGAATTAAAAGACAACTCTGTCAGAGTCATTACTAGAGGATGCAAAATGACTCAGGAACCTTTGTATCCTGAAGGTCATCCTAAGAGAATTGATCAAGATTCTCAAGGAATCAATGCTGATACACCTAGTCATCCTAAGGAGAAGAAGAAGGATGATAGAAACTTACATGCCAGTTCACCAAATACCGTCACACCTGAAGAACCTAATAATATTTTTGCGTCTGATGCAGAAACACAATCTCGTGATGAACATGAACCTGGTGACAATATGGACAGAAACACAATATGGTGATGAACATCAACATAGCAATGATGAGGATGTGGAGATTGAACCTACGGTTAATCCTAATAACCCACAACCTAAGAAATACGATAAGAATGACTTCACTACTAGGAAGCCTGGTAAAGAAACGGAGCCATGGGTTCAGAGACCTATGCCCTTTCCTCCTAAGCCATCCAAGAAAAAGGATGATGAGAATTTTGAGCGCTTTGTTGAGATGATAAGACCCATCTTTCTGCAGATGTGGTTAACTGATATGCTCATTATGGGAGGGGCAGCCCCCTCAATCCGATGCGCATTATGGTGACGACCGCGGGGTCGGCTCAAGCTCCCTCGGGCGAACTGCTTCTAGGGGCCGTTTGGTGGCGACACCATTAGCCGCGGTGGCACCCTTGCTCCACCGTCCCATGCGGGGATTCATGAGGGGGAAGAGGTATAAAAGTTCATCGTGGTGACTCCCTAGGGGCGTCGGAGCTGGATGCGAATCTCGAACCATTTTGCAAGGGCCATGGCGGCCAGCCGACCCCGCGGTTGGGGCTGCGGGCGGATGGTTGGTTCAACGGACCCATGAGGGCAGTAGTCGACCTCACAACATGAAGCACCATGTTCTTGGCACGGGGGTGGAAGTCGTTCGCCCACTCCCGGGGGATTGGCCACGGACATCTTCTCCACTTCCGCTTCGACGACTCCACCACCCTTTTTGTGAAGTTCTTCGAGACGAGCGGTGTCCATATGGAATGTTGCGTCGAGAGCTCGAGCGGCAGCGACGGTGATACCCCCGGCGACAGTGATGATGACAGCAGCGTCTTCGGCCTCAAACGGGAGGGCAACGACTCCGAGTAGCACGGCCTACACCTTGGAGTGATAAAACATGGCCCCATTCTGTGGGACCATTTCCGGATTAACTACCACATCATAGTGGCGGATCTCCTTCGAGGCGCCGGTGGCTGCGCTATAGAAAGTCGGAGTCCAACTTGACCCCATAGCCACCACCATTGCTGACCTTGGGGAGGCTTCTTCTTTAGTCTTTTTCTGAACGCAAAGGTCACATCTGAGTGCCCTTTTGGCTTTACGACGTGTAACGAGAATGCTTGCCAGGGAGTGTCGTCTTGCCATGGGGCGCTTCTAAGGACAAATCATGTGCACACCCGTGGTGGCACTACACCCGCTAAGGCTAACCAACCATTCTTGTCGTGATCGCCCGAGGGGGAAGGTCCCTCCCAATGTTTAATGAGTCTACCAGGGGCTCAACCGCGCACAAGTCTTCTCATATGAGCATGATTTATTCAGTAAGGAAAGGTTTTACTTATGTTTTCCTTCCCCATCAGTCCGCTTGTCGTGGGGCGGTAGCTTTCGGAACATTCGTGGGTCCCTCTTTCCTATCCTACACCCCATTTCCTTCCCCCGGGATAACTTGAGTGCTTTCCTAGGATTCCCTGCTTTCCTTTGAGAAAAAGAAGAGAAAATAGGATGTCTAGAGGGTGTTAGTAGTTCGGCAACGATTATGCGTCATGTATAGTCCACCACAACGATCTGCATGATAAGCATAACGTAAATATGCAATTGAGCAGAAGGAGTTGCAGGACTTTTATTCTTTATATAACTGCGCACAAGATCATCACGTCGCTATGTACAAAGGATTACATGCATTGCTGCGAGACCTGTACAAAAATGGTTGCCGGGGGGACCACAACCGCTCCTTAGGGGTAGAACTTGCGAAGATACTTGATATTCCATGAGTTCTGCATCGGAGTGCCATCCACGATCTCCAGGCAGATTGCGCCAGACCTGGTGACTCGTACCACCTGGTAAGGGCATTCCGACTTTGGTGTAAACTTGTTTGTTTCCTTCACTCACTGAATCGATTGGAGGACAAGGTCGCCTTCCTCAACAATCCTAGCACACACCTTGCATCTATGGTAGCTATGTGGGCCTTGGTGGTACCTAGCATCGCATAGTCCGGCCTAGAGATGATCTTCCTCAAGGAGTGTGGCATCGTCATGCCGTAACCGCTCTTGCTAGTCCTTATCAAAGTCTTGCACTCTCGGTTACTAGTACGTGAGTTCCGTGGGGATAATTGCCTCCACCTCGTAGACCCTGGCGAAGGGGGTCTCACTTGGCTATCGATTTGGTGTTGATCTTACTGACCAAAGAATTGTCGGCAGTTCGTCAATCCAGTGACATATGTGCTTGCGCAGCTTGTTGAAGTTCCTTGTCCTGAGGACCCGCAACACTTCAGGACTTGCCCTCTGCACTTTCCCATTGCTCTTGGGGTGAGCGACGAAGGTGAAGCAGACCTTGGCGCCAAAGTTTTGGCAATACTGCATGAAAGTGTTGCTGGTGAATTGCATGTCGTTATCGGTGATGATCTAGTTTGGGACCCCAAAGCGACACACAATCCCTCTCAAAAACTTGACTGCTACTAGTGCTATCACCTTTTTTACAGGCACCACCTCGATCCACTTTGTGAACTTGTTGACGGCGATGAACAAGGACAGGAAGCCTCCGGTAGCATGGTGGAGCGGTCCGACGATGTTGAGCCCCTAAACCGAGAAAGGCCAGGAGAGGGGTACGGTTTGAAGGGCTTGTGCGAGTTGTTGTATGTTCTTAGCATAGTACTGGCATGCTTCACATGTTATCACCACTGCCACGATGTCTTTATGTGTTATGGGCTAGTAGAAGCTTTGCCGGAATACCTTCCTGACAAGGGCGCACGGTCCTACGTGGGACCCTGATACGTCTCCAACGTATCTATAATTTTTGATGGTTCATGCTATTATCTTGTCAAACTTTGGATGTTTTGCATGCCTTTTATTTATTTTCTCGGACTAACTTATTAACTAAGTGCCAAGTGCCAGTTCATGTTTTTTCCATGTTTTTGACCCCTTTCAGAGGAGATTTTGAAACGGAGTCCAAACGGAAGAAAATCCCCGCAAAGATTTTTTCTGGAACGGAAGAAGATTAGAGGACTTGGGAGCGAAGCCAGAAGAGCCCCAGGGGCCACACAAGCCACCACCCCGCGGCCAGGGGGGCCGCTCCATCTAGGATTGTGGGCCCTTTGGAGGTCCCCTGACCTAGATCTTGCGCCTATATATTCCGAAATATTCCCAAAAAAATCAAGAGACGATCGCAATTACTTTTCCGCCGCCGCAAGCTTCTGTCTCCGCAAGATCCCATCTGGGGCACGTCCTGGTGCCCTGCCGGAGGGGTGGATTCGGATAAGGAGGGCGTCTTTATCAACACCATGACCTCTCCGATGATACGTGAGTAGTTCACCATAGACCTACGGGTCCATAGCTAGTAACTAGATGGCTTCTACTCTCTCTTGGATCTTCAATACAAAGTTCTCCATGATCTTCATGGAGATCTATCGATGTAATCTTCTTTTGCGTTGTGTTTGTCGAGATCCGATGAATTGTGGATTTATGATCATATTATCTATGAATATTATTTGAGTTTCTTTTGATCACTCTTATGCATGATTTCATATCCTTGTAGTTCTCTTCGAGTTGTGGGTTTTGTTTGGCCAACTAGATCTATGATTCTTGCAATGGGAAAAGTGCTTGGTTTTGGGTTCGTACCGTGCGGTGACCTCACCCATTGACAGAAGGGGTAGCGAGGAACGTATCGTGTTGTTGCCATCAATGGTAAAAAGATGGGGTTTTCATCATTGGTTTGAGAGTAATAGTAGTAGATGCAGAAAGTATCGGTCTAGTTGTCTCATACGTGATGCCTATATGCTAGATCATTGCCTTAGATATCGTAATGACTTTGCACGGTTCTATCAATTGCTCGATAGTAATTTGTTCACCCACCGTGATATTTGCTATTACGATAGAAGCCTCTAGTGAACACTATGGCCCCCAGGGTCTATTCCACACCATATTTTCAGACTTACACTTTGTACTTCGTTGCACTTTTCGCCTTCAGATCTCACTTTGCAAACAATCTTGAAGGGATTTACAACCCCTTTGAAGCGTTGGGTGCAAGCTTGTTTGTGTTTGCGTAGTTACTTTGGACTTGAGGAGGCCCAGCTTCAGGATCGATACCTTGGTTCTCAAACTGAGGGAAATACTTACTACTCCTGTGCTGCATCACCCTTTCGTCTTCAAGGAAAAAACCGACGCAAACCAGAGAAGTAACAAGAAGAATTCCTAAGCGCCAGGGAAGGACTTTTGTTGCCGCAGCAGAAGAATTCTTGCGCCGTTACCGGGGAGGAAGATCAAGTCAAGAACTCATCCAAGTAGGTCTCGCAAACTCATCTCTTGCATTTACTTTGTTTGCGAGTTGCCTCTCGTTTTCCTCTCCACCACTTCACCAATTTGCCTTTTTTTCGTTCGCCTTTTCGTTCGCCCTTTTTGTCACCCACTTTTTGTTTGCTTGTGTGCTTGCTTGCTTGCTGAAGTCACCATGAACGAGAACACCAAGCTTTGTGACTTCTCGAATACTAATAATAATGATTTGAGCTTTGCGATATGCAAAAGAAAAAAGATGTGGATAATGACGTCACTACTGAAATTCAAAAATTTGCTGTCTGCCAAGGCGGACGGCAAAGGGTGCAACCACGGACGGCAAAGGCTTTGCCGTCGGTCAGCTGACGGCAAAGTAGACGGTAAAAAAAATCCGGTGAAGAGGTTCTTTGGCATGAGGGGGCAGACGGCAAAATAAATGGGACGGCACATATTGCAACGTCCCCGTTAAGTGTTAACGGCAGGCCTCCTCTCTTTGTCGTCTGCCTTCCCCCCCTTTGCCATGTGGGGGCAGACGGCAAAGAGGGGAGAGAGAGGGGGCATATTTCCCCCTTTGCCGTCTGCCTTCCCCCCTTTGCCATGTGGGGGCAGACGCCAAAGAGGGGAGAGAGGGGGGGGCAGATTCCCCCCTTTGTCGTCTTCCTTCCCCCCTTTGCCATGTGGGGGCAGACGGCAAAGAGGGGAGAGAGGGGGGGCAAATTCCCCCCTTTGCCATCTGCCTTCCCCCCTTTGCCATGTGGGGGCAGACGACAAAGAGGGGAACCAACCCCTTTTTTATTTATTTTTTTGTTATATCCAGCATTTTTAACAATAATGAGGATATATATATTTGACATAAAGAAATTTCTTTCCGTACTCATAACCATATTAAAATAACCTCTTATATCCAGCTTTCAAGTTGCATCTGTACCAAACCATATATTACACCAGTTTCATCCACGTGCATACGAAGTTTCATATATTCATATACTACAATAGTTTGAATACATCCCATGGTACAAGAAATCATCTTCAAGCAAATCATCTTCAAGCATTCCATCAATATTTTCCAAGCTTCCCGTGAAGTGAAGGTAATCTGCAAAATGACAAATAAGAAAGTTAGAAGAATAATACTAGATGAAGTAGTGTATATATATGTTATTTCGGAGATAAATCAGCTAAGTATAGACCATTTAGGAGCTAACTAAGCTAATTATGTCATTTAGGTGGAACCCTAGCTAACTATAGGTCGTTTCGGAGCTAACTTGGGTAAAATAGGTCATTCCGGAGCAAACTACGCTTATTAAGCCATTTTTGATCTAGCTAGGCTAATTATAGGTCATTTAATACCTAAGTTAGGGGAATAGGTCATGTTGCAGCTACGTAAGCCTTATTATGTCATTTAGGAGAGAACTTAGCTAAGTATAGGTCATGTTTTATTAAATTGACCATTTAGGAGCTAACTAAGCTAATTATATCATTTCATACGATAATTAGCCAATTTAGCTTTTCTTGGATGAGCCTAAGCTACGTAGAAGAAGAGAAAGAGAAGAAGAAGTAAAAGAAGGACGAGGAGGAGGAGAAGGAGAAGGAGAAGGAGAGGAGAAGAAGAAGAAAAGAAGAAGGAGAAGGAGAAGGAGGAAGAAGGAGGAAGAAGAAGGAGAAGGATGAGCTCCTTCTCCTTCTTCTCCTCCTTCTTCTCCTTCTTCTTATCCTCCTCCCTCTCCTTCTTCTTCTTCTCCTCTTCTTCTTCTTCCTTCCTTTCATTTTTCCTCTTTCTTCTCGTCTTGTCCCCTTCTTCGGGCTAGATTGGCTAAGAATGCCTTTTTGGAGCTAATTATGTCATTTCGAGGATAATTAGCTAAGTATAGGTCAGTTTTTATTAAATAGGTCATTTTGCAGCTAACTAAGCTAATTCTGTCATTTAGATGGATAATTAGCCAATTTAGCCTTTCTTGGATGAGTCTAAGCTACGTAGAAGAAGAGAAAGAGAAGAAGAAGTAAAAGAAGGAGGAGGAGGAGGAGGAGAAGGAGAAGGAAGAGGAGAAGAAGAAGAAAAGAAGAAGGAGAAGCAGGAGGAAGAAGGAGGAAGAAGAAGGAGAAGGAGGAGCTCCTTCTCCTTCTTCTGCTCCTTCTTCTCCTTCTTCTTATCCTCCTCCCTCTCCTTCTTCTTCTTCTCCTCTTCTTCTTCTTCCTTCCTTTCATTTTTCCTCTTTCTTCTCGTCTTGTCCCCTTCTTCGGGCTATATTGGCTAAGAATGCCTTTTTGGAGCTAATTATGTCATTTCGAGGATAATTAGCTAAGTATAGGATATTTTTTATTAAATAGGTCATTTTGGAGCTAACTAAGCTAATTCTGTCATTTAGATGGACAATTAGCCAATTTAGCCTTTCTTGGATGAGTCTAAGCTACGTAGAAGAAGAGAAAGAGAAGAAGAAGTAAAAGAAGGAGGAGGAGGAGGAGGAGAAGGAGAAGGAAGAGGAGAAGAAGAAGAAAAGAAGAAGGAGAAGCAGGAGGAAGAAGGAGGAAGAAGAAGGAGAAGGAGGAGCTCCTTCTCCTTCTTCTGCTCCTTCTTCTCCTTCTTCTTATCCTCCTCCCTCTCCTTCTTCTTCTTCTCCTCTTCTTCTTCTTCCTTCCTTTCATTTTTCCTCTTTCTTCTCCTCTTGTCCCCTTCTTCGGGCTAAATTGGCTAAGAATGCCTTTTTGGAGCTAATTATGTCATTTCGAGGATAATTAGCTAAGTATAGGATATTTTTTATTAAATAGGTCATTTTGGAGCCAACTAAGCTAATTATGTCATTTAGATGGATAATTAGCCAATTTAGCCTTTCTTGGATGAGTCTAAGCTACGTAGAAGAAGAGAAAGAGAAGAAGGAGGAGGAGGAGGAGGAGGAGAAGGAAGAGGAGAAGATGAAGAAAAGAAGAAGGAGAAGGAGAAGGAGGAAGAAGGAGGAAGAAGAAGGAGAAGGAGGAGCTCCTTCTCCTTCTTCTCGTCCTTCTTCTCCTTCTTCTTATCCTCCTCCCTCTCCTTCTTCTTCTTCTCCTCTTCTTCTTCTTCCTTCCTTTCATTTTTCCTCTTTCTTCTCGTCTTGTCCCCTAAATTGGCTAAGAATGCCTTTTTGGAGATAATTATGTCATTTCGAGGATAATTAGCTAAGTATAGGTCATTTTTTATTAAAAAGGTCATTTTGGAGCTAACTAAGCTAATTCTGTCATTTAGATGGATAATTAGCCAATTTAGCCTTTCTTGGATGAGTCTAAGCTACATAGAAGAAGAGAAAGAGAAGAAGTAAAAGAAGGAGGAGGAGGAGGAGGAGGAGGAGAAGGAGAAGGAAGAGGAGAAGAAGAAGAAAATAAGAAGGAGAAGGAAGAAGGAGGAACAAGGAGGAAGAAGAAGGAGAAGGAGGAGCTCCTTCTCCTTCTTCTTCTCCTCCTCCTTCTTCTTATCCTCCTCCCTCTCCTTCTTCTTCTTCTTCCTTCCTTTCATTTTTCCTCTTTATTCTCCTCTTGTCCCCTTCTTCGGGCTAAATTGGCTAAGAATGCCTTTTTGGAGCTAATTATGTCATTTCGAGGATAATTAGCTAAGTATAGGTCATGTTTTATTAAATAGACCATTTAGGAGCTAACTAAGCTAATTATGTCATTTCGTAGGATAATTAGCCAATTTAGCCTTTCTTGGATGAGTCTAAGCTATGTATAAGAAGAGAAAGAGAAGAAGAAGTAAAAGAAGGAGGAGGAGGAGGAGAAGGAGTAGGAAGGGGAGAAGAAGAAGAAAAGAAGAAGGAGAAGGAGAAGGAGGAAGAAGGAAGAAGAAGAAGGAGAAGGATGAGCTCCTTCTCCTTCTTCTCCTCCTTCTTCTCCTTCTTCTTATCCTCCTCCCTCTCCTTCTTCTTCTTCTCCTCTTCTTCTTCTTCCTTCCTTTCATTTTTCCTCTTTCTTCACGTCTTGTCCCCTTCTTCGGGCTAGATTGGCTAAGAATGCCTTTTTGCAGCTAATTATGTCATTTCGAGGATAATTAGCTAAGTATAGGTCAGTTTTTATTATTGGTCATTTTGGAGCTAACGAAGCTAATTCTCTCATTTAGATGGATAATTAGCCAATTTAGCCTTTCTTGGATGAGTATAAGCTACGTAGAAGAAGAGAAAGAGAAGAAGAAGTAAAAGAAGGAGGAGGAGGAGGAGGAGGATAAGGAGAAGGAAGAGGAGAAGAAAAAGAAAAGAAGAAGGAGAAGGAGAAGGCAGAAGAAGGAAGAAGAAGAAGGAGAAGGAGGAGCTCCTTCTCCTTCTTCTCCTCCTTCTTCTCATTCTTGTTATCCTCCTCCCTCTCCTTCTTCTTCTTCTCCTCTTCTTCTTCTTCCTTCCTTTCATTTTTCCTCTTTCTTCTCCTCTTGTCCCCTTCTTCCGGCTAAATTGGCTAAGAATGCCTTTTTGGAGCTAATTATGTCATTTCGACGATAATTAGCTAAGTATATGTCATTTTTTATTAAATAGGTCATTTTGGAGCTAACTAAGCTAATTATGTCATTTAGATGGATAATTAGCCAATTTAGCCTTTCTTGGATGAGTCTAAGCTACGTAGAAGAAGAGAAAGAGAAGAAGAAGTAAAAGAAGGAGGAGGAGGAGGAGGAGGAGGAGGAGGAGAAGGAGAAGGAAGAGGAGAAGAAGAAGAAAAGAAGAAGGAGAAGGAGAAGGAGGAAGAAGGAGGAAGAACAAGGAGAAGGAGGAGCTCCTTCTCCTTCTTCTCCTTCTTCTTATCCTCCTCCCTCTCCTTCTTCTTCTTCTCCTCTTCTTCTTCTTCCCTCCTTTCATTTTTCCTCTTTCTTCTCCTCTTGTCCCCTTCTTCGGGCTAAATTGGCTAAGAATGCCTTTTTGGAGCTAATTATTTCATTTCAAGGATAATTAGCTAAGTATAGGTCATTTTTTATTAAATAGATCATTTTGGAGCTAACTAAGCTAATTATGTCATTTAGATGGATAATTAGCAAATTTAGCCTTTCTTGGATGAGTCTAAGCTACGTAGAAGAAGAGAAAGAGAAGAAGAAGTAAAAGAAGGAGGAGGAGGAGGAGGAGGAGAAGGAGAAGGAAGAGGAGAAGAAGAAGAAAAGAAGAAGGAGAAGGAAGAAGGAGGAAGAAGGAGGCACAAGAAGGAGAAGGAGGAGCTCCTTCTCCTTCTTCTCCTCCTTCTCCTTCTTCTTATCCTCCCCCCTCTTCTTATTCTTCTTCTCCTCTTCTTCTTCTTCCTTCCTTTCATTTTTCCTCTTTCTTCTCCTCTTGTCCCCTTCTTCGGGCTAAATTGGCTAAGAATGCCTTTTTGGAGCTAATTATGTCATTTCGAGGATAATTAGCTAAGTATTCATTTTTTATTAAATATGGCATTTTGGAGCTAACTAAGCTAATTATGTCATTTAGATGGATAATTAGCCAATTTAGCCTTTCTTGAATGAGTCTAAGCTACGTAGAAGAAGAGAAAGAGAAGAAGAAGTAAAAGAAGGAGGAGGAGGAGGAGGAGGAGGAGGAGGAGAAGGAGAAGGAAGAGGAGAAGAAGAAGAAAAGAAGAAGGAGAAGGAGAAGGAGGAAGAAGGAGGAAGAACAAGGAGAAGGAGGAGCTCCTTCTCCTTCTTCTCCTTCTTCTTATCCTCCTCCCTCTCCTTCTTCTTCTTCTCCTCTTCTTCTTCTTCCCTCCTTTCATTTTTCCTCTTTCTTCTCCTCTTGTCCCCTTCTTCGGGCTAAATTGGCTAAGAATGCCTTTTTGGAGCTAATTATTTCATTTCAAGGATAATTAGCTAAGTATAGGTCATTTTTTATTAAATAGATCATTTTGGAGCTAACTAAGCTAATTATGTCATTTAGATGGATAATTAGCAAATTTAGCCTTTCTTGGATGAGTCTAAGCTACGTAGAAGAAGAGAAAGAGAAGAAGAAGTAAAAGAAGGAGGAGGAGGAGGAGGAGGAGAAGGAGAAGGAAGAGGAGAAGAAGAAGAAAAGAAGAAGGAGAAGGAAGAAGGAGGAAGAAGGAGGCACAAGAAGGAGAAGGAGGAGCTCCTTCTCCTTCTTCTCCTCCTTCTCCTTCTTCTTATCCTCCCCCCTCTTCTTATTCTTCTTCTCCTCTTCTTCTTCTTCCTTCCTTTCATTTTTCCTCTTTCTTCTCCTCTTGTCCCCTTCTTCGGGCTAAATTGGCTAAGAATGCCTTTTTGGAGCTAATTATGTCATTTCGAGGATAATTAGCTAAGTATTCATTTTTTATTAAATAGGGCATTTTGGAGCTAACTAAGCTAATTATGTCATTTAGATGGATAATTAGCCAATTTAGCCTTTCTTGAATGAGTCTAAGCTACGTAGAAGAAGAGAAAGAGAAGAAGAAGTAAAAGAAGGAGGAGGAGGAGGAGGAGGAGGAGAAGGAGAAGGAAGAGGAGAAGAAGAAGAAAAGAAGAAGGAGAAGGAGAAGGAGGAATAACAAGGAGAAGGAGGAGCTCCTTCTCCTTCTTCTCCTTCTTCTTATCCGCCTCCCTCTCCTTCTTCTTCTTCTCCTCTTCTTCTTCTTCCTTCCTTTCATTTTTCCTCTTTCTTCTCCTCTTGTCCCCTTCTTCGGGCTAAATTGGCTAAGAATGCCTTTTTGGAGCTAATTATGTCATTTCGAGGATAATTAGCTAAGTATAGGTCATTTTTTATTAAATAGATCATTTTGGAGCTAACTAAGCTAATTATGTCATTTAGATGGATAATTAGCCAATTTAGCCTTTCTTGGATGAGTCTAAGCTACGTAGAAGAAGAGAAAGAGAAGAATAAGTAAAAGAAGGAGGAGGAGGAGGAGGAGGAGGAGGAGAAGGAGAAGGAATAGGAGAACAAGAAGAAAAGAAGAAGGAGAAGGAAGAAGGAGGAAGAAGGAGGAAGAAGAAGGAAGAAGAAGGAGGAGGAGCTCCTTCTCCTTCTTCTCCTCCTTCTTCTCCTTCTTCTTATCCTCCTCCCTCTCCTTCTTCTTCTTCTCCTCTTCTTCTTCTTCCTTCCTTTCATTTTCCTCTTTCTTCTCCTCTTGTCCCCTTCTTCGGGCTAAATTAGCTAAGAATGCCTTTTTGGAGCTAATTATGTCATTTCGAGGATAATTAGCTAAGTATAGGTCATTTTTTATTAAATAGGTCATTTTGGAGCTAACTAAGCTAATTATGTCATCTAGCTATCTTTTATTAAAACACTAGAAATAACATACCTAAGTTAGGGTCAAGCACGGTGGCTCTGGCTTGTTTCACCTGGAGAAGGCTCGACTGTAGAAGGGTCATGCGATCCGTTTCGGGAGATATTCTGCACCAGACATCGTTTGCAATGTGTAGTTATCATGAGGACACTCTTAAGATCACTCCACTTAAATGAAACTCACCATCCCAGCCACGTTAATGACTGGCATCGGCGGAGGGACTTGGCCGTTCTTCTCGCACATAGACTGTACATTTGGTTTCGACAAGTCAAACTTTTTATTTATTAATGAAACGGACAGTCAAATGCAACATTTGAAATAACATGAAGAAGAAACTTACCACGAAGAGCTCGTATATGGCCCTGGTAGATGCATCATTCCATGCCCTCTCTGCCTCCACCAATGCAATCGTCCTCTCCTCCAGCTCCCTAATTTCCTTATCCTTCTCCGCCATAGCCGCTTGCATTGCCTCTCTCCCTTTCTGAATAGCAGCCTACAACACAACTCATTGTTAGAAATGTAATCATATTGTTTCCAACGCACAACATAATGCGGAAAGATAGTTGAGTCCATTAAACTAACCTCGATGGAGAGCTCGACTGGCCGTGGACGACGTGTTACCTCTGGACAAGAGCTCGTTTGGCGTGCCTTTATCTGCCGGAGAGTGCTAGGACAACGTATAAGGCCGTCTCCAATGGCGATCGAGCCATGGGGCCTCCCGTTGCCAGCTATCATCACCAGCTCTGGATCAATAGAACCCTCGCTCGAGTTAAAGTCCTCCGTTTTCCTCGCCTTCCCGTGATCTCTGTACTTCACGAGCTTGTCGTGGGAGGAGATGTTGGTGAAGTTTTCTGGATGCTCGAGGCCAGACTCAGAGAATGCCCTGACCTTCTTGTACGAGGCAGTATGGGCCATCGCATACAGGTCGTACATCTGTGGCGCCTCCGTCTTATTGTGACGCGCCTAAAAGAGAGAGAGAGGAAAATTGTATTGGTAAAGGACTCAAGATAGCATTAAGAATGAATTTCATGAGGCATGAAGCAAACCACATACCCAGTTCTCGCCAAATTGGATTAAGTTGACGCTCCCTTGATGGTGTGGCACGCCAACCATTTTGTCACACCTCTCCTTGGCGTTGTTGTGGCTGGCCTCCCACGTTGCGGAGCACCACTGATCCACCAAGGCCTCCCAACAATCCATCTTATCCACACACCTTCTCGGGGGCACCTAAGTTAATAAAGAGAAATTTGAGCACGTAAGAACCAAATCAAGGAAACTAACTACAAAGCCTTAATAATATGTAATTACCTTCATGTAATGCTCCTTCTCCATCTTAGCATCACGGCACTTCGCCTTGTCAAGCCTAATACGCCACGTGGCATAGTAGTCTCGAACAGCCTGCACCCGAGCCTCGTGGCTAAAGTTTTGAAGTAGGCGGCGACATTCAGTTTCGATAACCTTTGCTGCGTCCTCCTCGTATCCCTCCTCACACCTGTAGTAGGTCTGGAAACGAGACAACACCGATTAGTACAATAAATAGCTATGGTTGATTTATAATTGTGTGAAAGAGAAATTACCCAGAACTTTTGGATCACCATGTCCGCCCTCGTGTCACACAAAACACCGTCGATCTCCAACTCCGGCGGGGCCGGGGCACCCCAGTAGTGCTCCCAGGTCATTCCTACCTCTCGCTCCTGACCGGGCAACGTAACAAACCCTCGGAAGTTTTGACGGCAGAGAACAAGAAGGACGCTGTTGGGTTTGCGGACACCCTTGGAAACAATCCAACCCATACAGTATGACAAATTAATGCCAAAACATTAGATATTTGAGAAAACGCGAAGGAAAAAGGTTAAATAAAAGTAAATTGACTTACTTGTCCCCATTTGTCCTAATCGACCACCTCTGCTCGGGGGTCGCTGGCACGAGCGGGAGCCCCGAACTACCACGCTCGTAGACGGTAGCCCCCTCACCCAGCTCCTCGTCGCTACCAGCATGGCCACTTGGCTCAGGCCAGGTATCCCACTGGATCTCTTGGGACGTACCCTCATCCCTGCTTTGCTCCGGAGTCGCCTGGAAGGAAGCCTCTGGGACACGAGTCTCGTGGGTCGAAGGCTCGTCGACATGAGGCTCGTCGACCCGAGGCTCGTGAACCGGAGACCGTGTAGCCTCCACCTCAGACGAATCCACCCTAGAAAACCTGTGCTCAGGTGAATCAACTTGGGGTGGTGGTGGAGACCGTGTAGCCCTACCTCTCCCGCGGCCACGTGTACCTTTAGTACAACATAAATACCAACATGAGTAATAAAATGTATATAAAGACCAATATGCATACAACATGAGTACAGCATAGATACCAACATGAATACAACGTGTACCTTTAGTGCCTCTCGGCTTCGCGGGGGGTCGACCTCCTCTCACGGGGGGCGCTCCTTGCAAAGTAGAGAGCAACACTCTCCGAAGAGGCAAGGCAGGAATGGAAGTACCCATCCCATCACCCGCCGATGAAGAAGCAGCCGCGGAGTGCTTTCGACCCTTTCCCACCATCTTCCAATACCTGTCATGACAAAGAGTAAATGAAATTAGTACAACATAAATACCAACAGGAGTAATAAAATGTATATAATTTAAGTGTATCATCGTCATAAATACCAACATGACTAATAAAAATTGAATACCTAACATGAACTCAAAATTTATATATAGTATAGTAGTTGAATACCTGACATGAACTAATAACAATCGTCCTCGTCTATATATGCTTCGGGGTCAATAAATGCATCATGATCATCACTATCATCAATAAATGCATCATCATCATCACTATCACGAAGAACATGTGGAAGGCCACCATTATGTAATCGGTCAAGAAGTGACAGGTCATCCGCAGCAATAACCTCTTCTTCTTCCAGCTCTTCCTGTTCGGGCTCAGGGGTTAAGACAGATTCACTGTCGCTGTCTACTTCAATGTTCTGGGGTGAAGTAGAGCGGTTCTTGAAACGTTTCTTGGACATATGTGTTTCTTCGAAGAATTCTCCTTCATATGTGTCTGGGTTAATGTGAGGTTCGTAATCCTCTTCATGGAGGGTAGGTGGTCTAAAATGTGGTGGCACTTCATAAACGACATCCCAACCTTTGAGATTTGGATCAGTTTGGCAGGCCCACGGTAGATAGAAAACTTGTGTCGCCTGTTGAGCCGTAATATAGACATCGGGAACATCTAAGTGGGTGTTTTGGTTGATTTCGACTAGTCCTATATGTTCATGAGTCCTTCTAGTCTCCCTCGGCTCAAACCAATAACATTTGAAGACTACGGCGGTCGGTGGGTTTTCACCATAGATTAGAAGTTCATAAATTGCATCAACTCTTCCATAATACTCGCTGTCTCCTTCGCTGATAGCAGATACAGAACAATTTGTAGTCTTTAGGTCGGGCATAGATAGCTCTTTCTCAAAGGTACGAAAGTGATACCCGTTGATGTTGTATTTGTCAAATGAACGGACCATATAGTCAAAACCATTAGCGACTTGTCTCAACTCGGCGTCCATAGACTCTGCATCAGTCTACATGTTTAATACGAAAGAACGGATGCATTAGCCGCAAATTAGACCAATAAATCAAATGGGCCCTTAATGGTAATTAATTACCCTTTGTTTGAACCAAGAGATGAAACCGGGATAGTCGCCTCCATGCTTTGCGAGAAGCTCATACTCTTCGACGGAATCCTTTTCGATGACCGCTCCATCCGAGAATTCGGCGACGTATCGACTATATCAAATATCCGGGAATAAGATTAGTTCAAAGCAATTAGAAGTTGCGGAACAATAAATTACCGAGAACTTACTCGATGTACGGACGCACTTCTGTTAGGTTGGTGAAGATATACAATGAAATGGTCCGCCATTCTTCGACATCCAACGATTTCCCTTTCGAAGCACCGGATGGTGCGAGCTTACCTTTGAATAGGCTGAGGTTGGATCGAACTTTTTCTCGATCGCCATCATTGTACCGAGGCTTCGGGTTATGCAAATGATGATTTTTGGCTTCGTAGTGTGCTGTCACGAAGTTTTACGCCTCCTCAGTAATGAATGCCTCGGCCATCGATGCTTCCATTCTACGTTTATTTTTACACTTAGCTTGAAGCGTCTTCTGCATCCTCTCAGTTGAGTAGCCCCCCATTCTTGCCTCGGTCGGGAGATGCAAAATCAAATGTTGCATTGGATTAAAGAATCCCGGTTGAAAGATCTTTTCTAATTTGCAGATCAACTCCGGCGCCAACTCTTCCATTTCATCTAGTACGCCAGGCGATAGTTCTTTCGCACAAAGAAAACGGAAGAAATAGCTCAGCTCTGCCAGTACTAGCCATTCATCCTCAGGGATAAAGCCATGCAACATCACCGGCATTACCCGCTCATTCCATACGTGCCAATCATGACTCTTGAGCCCAAATATTTTCAATTTCTCAAGACTCGCTCCCCTCTTGAGATTCGCAGCATACCCATCGGGGAACATCAACCGCATTTTCACCCACAATAGCATTTCCCTCATAGCTTGCCTTTTAAGATTGAACCATGCCTTTGGCTTCGCTATGCTTTGCTTTCCTTTCCGTTGTTGCATGTTTTGCAACGTTCTATCACATAGAGCCTCCAGGTCGATTCTAGCCTTAGGATTATCTTTTGACTTCCCCTCTATGCCGAACAATGTACCAAAAATGGCCTCCGCAATATTCTTTTCAGTGTGCATCACGTCAATTTTGTGTGGGAAAAGGAGGTCTTTGACGTAAGATAGATCCCATAAGCATGACTTGTGAGTCCAGGCGTGTTCCGTATTATACCCTTTGAAGTATCCTGGATGCAAAGGATCAGGCTCGAGATCGTTTAACTGATCAAGGGTCTGTTGGCCTGTCAACGCAGCTGGTGCAGTGTTTTTGACAACTCTACCTTTGATGAAATTCTTCATGTCTTTTCTGAACTGATGGTCAGGATCCAGGAATTGTCTATGCATGTCGAAGCAAGAATACTTGCGACCAGCCTGCAACCAACGGAACTGAAGAGCTCCCTTGCATGCGGTGCACGGGAACCTTCCATGCACCCACCAGCCAGCGAATAGCACAAACGCCGGATAATCATGCGTCGAGTACATGTACCACACATGCATTTTGAAATTTGTTTTGGTAGCCGCATCGTAGGTCTTGATCCCATTATCCCAGGCTTCTTGCAACTCATCCTTAAGCGGCTGCATGTACACATTCATATTCTTCCCCAGATAGTTGGCCCATGGAATTATCAACGTCAAGAAAATGTTCTTTCTTTTCATAATCTCCCCGGGTGGCAAATTTAGTGGAATGACAAATACAGGCCAACAACTGTATTGTGTTGCCGTCATACCATACACATTGAACCCATCCGTGCTTATGGCAACTCTAGGTTGCCTTGGATCTTCCGATTTATCCTTATGTAATGGATCGAAGTGCCTCCACGCAAAACCAACAGAAGTGTGTACCAGCATCTTGTTCCCATCCGCCTCTAGTTCGGTTCTTTTGCCCAATTTGTGCCATGTCATCTGTCTGGCCGTCTCTTCGACCATGAAAAGACATTGAAGTCTTGGTACGATTGGCAGATATCGAAGAACACTAATGGGGATTTTGGTCTGATTCTTCTCACCCATGCCGTTGTCTACCACAATAAGAATTGCAAATGGGGAAATAGTACAAGGCCGCATACTCAAGCCTAAATAAGGCACATCCATTCTCACAGGCATGTATCTTCTCATAGGGCATCTTAAGTACACTGAGGATTTTCTCTGACTGGTAGAGGTTTGTAGGGAGTACATGGCCTTTGGGTATTAAGCGTCCAAATATCATCATCATCGCGTCGTAGCATTCTCTGCCTAGGTTGAATTGAGCCTTCAGAGCCATTACTTGCGCGATGGCATCCAGCTGACAAAGCTCAGTCTGCTCGTGGAGAGGACATTTTGAAGACTCCAACATTTCATAGAAATCCTTTGCAGATTCCTCCATCTCATCGTCCGAATCACGAGCATCATCAAAGTCTTGCACAATGTCTTCAATCCCGGTACCATGCTCGTCGGTGCGACGACGAATCACCTCAGCTCTGGCACATTGGTCAGACTCACCATGAAAATTCCACACCGTATAATTAGGCGTAAAACCCCACTTCTGCAGGTGTTTACCCATTTCAAACTCTGTTTGCTTTTTCCAGTTGTCACAGTTGGGACAGTGGCACCATGTTTTATGCTGGCCATTTGCAAATGCGGCTCTCACAAACCATTCATGTGTCATGTCTTTCTGACTAGGGTGACCAGTGTACATCCAAGAACGATCACTCATGTTGCCTAGCTACCTATGGGGGAAAAGAAATAAATATATAATTCATCATCTATATTCATACGCTAATGAAGTTTGTAAGTTTTATTATGTCCATGCAACCTACACGCTAATAGGTAAAGATAGGTCCTAATCCCACACGAGTATGTGTAGACTGGGTTCGTTTTCTCATGCTCTGCTCCAGATGCGACGCAGAATTTCGGCAGCACCTCCACGCTGTTCTCCTGATAAACGTCTCGGCAATAAGCAGAGAGGATGTGTACCCGGAGAACAACAGGGGAGGCACTGACGAAATTCCGCATCGGATCCGGGGCACAGCATCCGTGAAAACAAACCCAATCTACACATACTCGGGCTGTCCATGGATAATGTTGGACAATTCGAAAGGATGGCGGTTATAAATATGCAAAGAAATGCATATTTATAGATGTCGCCCTTTCGAACGGGAGACGCATACTGGTCACGCATACTCATGATTGAAGAAACCTATAGCTAGCAAGTTTCATCAGCACGAAGACCGGGATAGAGCAAATTAAGGGGGTAGGAGGAGAAGCCATTTGTGCTCACCAACAAACGCAAGGGCGGAGCTCGTCCAACGCACGTGGAGGTCGTCGAACAACTGCACATTGAAATTCACCCGATCAACACAAATATGATGTTTTTATAATTAACATAATCGGAAAATATGTGACCTAACTCATAATTTACAAATTTATGACCCCTTCGGCTTAGTGGCGTCGATGGTCGGTGGTGTCGGGTGTCGGTGGCGTCGATGGTCGGTGGTGTCGGGTGTCGGTGGCGTCGATGGTCGGTGGTGTCGGGTGTCGGTGGCGTCGGCGGTCGAGGGTTAGTTGTGTCGGTGGTCGGGGGTTAGTGTTGTCGGGGATCGAGGATCACTAGCGTCGGGGGTTGGGGTCTCTTTGGTCAACAAGAGGCCGAAGAGGTGTCGGGGGTCGGGGCTTGGGGGTCAATGGTGTCGGGGGTCGGGGGTAGGGGGTCGGTGGTCGAGGGTCAGGGGCGTCAGGGGTCGGGGGTCGAGGGTGAGTGGCGTCGGGAGTCGAGGGTCAGTGGCGTCGGGCGTCGGGGGTCGAGGGTCGAGGGTCAGTGGCTTCTGTACTCGAGGGTCAATGGCGTCGGGCATCGGGGGTCGGGGGTTAGTGGAGTCGGAGGTCAGGAGTCGGGGGTCGGGGGTCAGTGGTGTTGGGCGTCTTGGGTCGGGAGTCGGGTCTCAGTGGTGTCGGAGGTCGGGAGTCGAGGGTCGGGGGTTGGTGGCGTCGGGCGTCGAGGGTCGTGGGCCGGGGGTCGGGGTCCTTTTCTTTCTTCTTCTCCTCTCTCCTCTTCTTCTTCTTCTTCTTGATCATCATATTATTATTCTTCTTCTTCTTTCTCCTCCTCCTCCTCCTCTTCTTCTTCTTTCTTTTATCTTTCTCCTCCTTTCCTCTTTCTTCTTCTTCTTCTTCTTCTTCTTCTTCCTTTTTCTTCTAGTTTATTATTCTCTTATTTTCTTCTAAGTTTTTTTTCTATCTATTGTTTTCTTCTCTATCTACTTTTTCTACCTAATAAACTAACTATCTAATTTCACATAAAAAACTGAAAAAAACTAACTATCCAATTTAACAGAAAAAATAGAAAATAAACTAACAATACTTCGAATACCATGGTGGGTAGCAAAAGAGTTATATTGTGAGCGATCTTCAGCCAGGAGCCATTACATTGTTGCAGACGTCCTACTTGGTCAGGCCAGCGTCGGCCGAGCATGATAAACCTCCTGTCCAAGCCAGTGGCATCAGCAAGGCGGACGATTGTAGTGGTGTGGAGGTGCGATCTATCATGCATCTCACTCTGTTTGTGGTCAATTTTTTTGCTCCATGATTTCAAAACAAGCGTGAAGAGCTGAAGATACTGGCGTGAAAACGAGATGAGAACGGGCTGAGATGAGATTAAGAAACTAATGCTGCTGTTGCAAGCTTTCTTTTTTATATATACGGTATCCACATATCTACTGATGGACAATTGACCACTGTAATTATATACTAATGCTGTTGCTGCAACCTTTTTTTTTATTTATTATCTTTCATATTTTTCATCGTGACAACCTCTTAATATTTTCAGCCATCTCTTCATAGGTACTACTAACTTGGAGGTCTTTATTATATAGTCCAGTTCCTTCATGCTTGAATTTGTCCATATTTCTCTTTTATTTTCACCATTGAGAAGTTAAGATGTTGGTTTGGACGATATTCTGATCTTGGTTAGTAAGAGTAGGATATTCTGATGTAGTTGATCGTTTCCATGCTAGAGTTCATTGGAAAATATATATTGGAACTACCATCTGTGATGCTAGACGATGATAATGGTTTATTCTGTTTGACGCGAGATGAGCTAATCCGTGTGCTTGGTCTACAAGGTTAAGATGGTAGATGATGAAAATGATTCTTTTGAACATAAAAGTACACCAGAGATTCTCTCCTGGCAATTGGAACACCACATTACCAAATGTTTTGGTCACCTTGGTTTCGATTTTTTAGTGATATTACTGTCTGTACTTTTCTCTCCATGATGATTAGCGCTAGTTTACGAGTACGGTGGCTCGATCATTGTCTGTTCGTAGTCATTCAGGCATATTTTTGAAAAGAAAAAGAATCATGTGAAGGCTAAACATGACATGGTTATGAAGGTGTAATGTTCAACCATTAGTCCGTGGCTGCAATGCGGTGTTTCCCTTGGTGTTCATGCCAGGTGCTTACAGATTAGCCAAACTAAAAATAAATGACACACTATATGTCTATACTCTATACTACCTATTGTGTATGTAAAAAACAGGAAATAAAGACAAAAAGAAAAAAAATTACCTGCAGTGGGAGGAGGGGAGGGCGAGCTCCGGCCCTAGGCGGCGGGGAGGAGAGGCGTGGGGAGGAGCTGCATGGGGAGGAGGGGAGGGCGAGCTCCGACCGTGGGCGGTGGTGGTGGGCCGGAGCGGTTCCGGTGGTTTTGGTGGCGGCGCTTGGGTGGGTTGAGCGCGAGGAGGAGGGCCGCAGGGAGGAGGGACGCGGGGAGGAGGAGAGCGGGGAGCTCCGGTCGTGTGCGGCGGCGGTGGGCTGGAGTAGCTCAGTTGGTGGTGGCGGCGGCGCCTGAGTGTGCAGCGGGGGTGGAGCGTGCCGTTAGGGGAGCGGGGGTGGGGGCTGGGTGCCGTTAGGGGGAGCGCCCCTTTGCCGTCTGCAGAAGCTGGGAGGCAGACGGCAAAGGGGTGGGTGGGGTGGGGCGGGCTTCGGCCGTTAGGGTGGCGCCCCTTTGCCGTCTGCGTGCTCTTTGCCGTCTGCCTCTCGGGCCTTTGCCGTGCATCAGCAGACGACAAAGAGGTGGCCGACAAAGCTTGGGAGAGAATGAAATTAATGATTAGAAATTGTCCCGCTCATGGCTTGAGTCTTTGGATGATTATTCAAATCTTTTACGTTGGCTTGAATTTCGCTTCTAGAAATATCTTGGACTCCGCTTCAGGTGGAACGTTCATGGAAATCACATTAGGAGAAGCCACAAAGCTCTTAGACAACATCATGACGAACTACTGTTAGTGGCACACTGAAAGGTCACCTACTAGTAAGAAGGTACACACTATAGAAGAAATGAACTCGTTGAGTGCTAAGATGGATGAGTTCATGAATTTGGTTGCTAGTAGAAGTGCTCCTTCGGATCCTAATGATATGTCTTTGTCTTCTTTGATTGAGAGTAGCAACGCTTCTTTGGACGTTAATTTTGTTGGTAGGAATAACTTTGGCAATAACAACGCTTTTAGAGGAAACTATATTCCTAGGCCTTTTCCTAGTAGCTCCTCTAATAACATTGGCAACTCCTACAACAATACCCATGGAAATTACAACAGATTACCCTCTGATCTAGAGAGTAATATCAAAGAGTTCATCAACTCTCAAAAGATTTTCAATGCATCCATAGAGGAAAAACTACTAAAAATTGACGATTTGGCTAAGAGCGTTGATAGGATTTCTTGTGATGTTGATGCTTTGAAAGTTAGATGTGCTCCTCCCAAAATCAACATGGATGAAACTTTGAAAGCTATGCGTGTTTCCATGATTGAGAGCCAAGAAAGAACCACCCAAATTTGTGTTGGACATGAATGGCTTAAAAAGGTGTGTTCTCGTGATGAGAATCACGAAGATCTTAAAGTGTTTGGTGTGACTCCCATTGAATCTTTGTTTTCTTGGGTCAAACCTAATTATTATGGGGCTGGATATGAATCCACTTTGGTTGAAAAGTGCCCCAATGATTCTGAGTCCATCTATCTTGATGCTAAAAGCATTAAAAGTGGAGTAGAAGACGTTAAAACTTTGAGTAGTAATGAAATTACTACCGTGGATTTCAAGGAATTCAATTATGATAGTTTCTCCTTGATTGAATGCATTTCTTTGATGCAATCCATGTTGAACTCTCCACACGCTTATAGCCAAAACAAAGCCTTTACCGATCATATCGTCGAAGCTATGATAAAAGCTCTTGAAGAGAAACTTGAATTGGAAGTCTCTATCCCTAGAAAGCTTCATGATGCGTGGGAACCTACCATCAAAATCAAAATAAAAAACTATGAGTGCAATGCTTTGTGTGATTTGGGTGCTAGTGTTTCTGCGATTCCAAAGTCTTTATGTGATATTCTGGGTTTTAGTGAGATTGAAGAGTGTTCTCTTAATTTGGATCTTGCTGATTCTACTATCAAGAAACCCATGGGAAGGATCAATGATTTTCTTATTATTGAAAATAGGAACTATGTACCCGTGGATTTCATTGTGCTTCACATTGATTGCAATCCTACATGCCCTATTATTCTTGGTAGACCTTTCCTAAGGACTATCGGTGCTATCATCGATATGAAGGAAGGGAATATTAGATTTCAATTTCCTTTAAGGAAGGGCATGGAACACTTTCCTAGAAAGAAAATAAGATTGCCTTATGAATCCATGATGAGGGCTACTTATGGTTTGAGCACCAAAGACGACGATATGTGATTCTATCGCTCCTATGCCTTGCTAAGGGCATTAAACAATAGTGCTTGTTGGGAGGAAACCCAATGAATTTACCTTTTTCTTTATGTTTTGTTGCGTCCACACTTTCATAATTATGTTCTGATTGTATTTTTTTGTGTTTGAGCCAAGCAAAACCTTTACGACTAGTCCTGGTAATGGTTGTTTGATCCTGCTGGAAAAAGACAAAGAAAATTCACCCACGAGATGATTTTTTATTTTTATTCAGAAAGAGATTTTGAGTTGATTATTTTTGCTGGTGATTCATATGCTTTTTCCACAGACTGTCGTAATGTTTCAGATTTTTTGAGGTACCAGAACTATATGAAATATACAGATTGCTACAGACTGGTTTGTTTTTGACAAATTCTATTTTTGTTGAGTTGGTTGCTTGTTTTGGTGAAACTATGGTTAGTATCGGGGGGGGGGGTATTAGCCATGGAAAAGTGAGAATACAGTAGCCCATCATCAATATAGTTGAAATTCAAGTTTGCTACAGTATCAAAAGAAGTGGTAGTTTGTTTTCTAGTACTAATGTTATCACAAGTTTCTGTTTAAGTTTTGTGTTGTGAAGTTTTCAAGTTTTGGGTGACGTTCTCATGGGCAAAGATATAATGAGTGGAAAGAGCTCAAGCTTGGGTATGACCAAGGCACCACAAGCCAAATTCAAGGACACCAAAAAATCCTAAGCTTGGGGATGCCCCGGGAAGGCATCCCCTCTTTCGTCTTCAATCCATCGGTAACATTACTTGGAGCCATATTTTCATTCACCACATGATATGTGTTTTGCTTGGAGCATCTTAGTGTGTCACAATCATCCTTGCTACACACCTTTTTGAGAGAGAGACATGCACTCATCGTGATTTTGCTAGAATGCTCATAGTGCTTCACTTATATCTTTTGAGCTAGATACTTTTGCTCTAGTGCTTCACTTATATCTTTTGAGCTAGATACTTTTTGCTCTTGTGCTTCACTTATATCTTTAGAGCATGGCGGTGCGTGATTTGGTAGTTGGCTTATGCTATGAAAGTAGTCCCAAATGTGCTAGGTACCCAAAAAGGATGCAAAAACCTCCATCTTCATGTGCATTGAATAGAAAGAGAAGTTTCGATTCCTCTCAATTAGTTTTGAGATGTGGATTCGGTAGTATTGAGAGTTATGTTAGTAGGGTGTTGTAAATCTAGAGATACTTGTGTTGGAGTTAGTTATTTCCATAGCATGCACATATGGTGAACCGCTATGTTAGGAAGTGGGACCATAATTGATCTATTGATTGTCATCCTTTGTGTTGAGGTCGGGATCGCGTGATGGTTTACACCTACCAACCCTTCCCCTCGGAGTATGCGTTTAGCACTTTGTTTTGATTACTAATAAAACCTTTCGCAATAAGTATATGAGTTCTTCATGACTAATGTGAGCCCATGGTATAGATGTACTTTCACCTTCCACCATTGCTAGCCTCTCTAGTGCCGCGCAACTCTCGCCGGTGCACAAATCCACCAAATTCCTTCCTCAAAATAGCCACCATACCTACCTACTATGGTATTTTCATAGCCATTCCGAGATATATTGCCATGCAACTCGCACCGTTCCGTCTCATGACTTGTGTCGTCACTCTCATATTGCCATTGCATGATTATACTAGATCGTTGCACATCCTGGTACACTGCCGGAGGCATTTCCTATGGAGTCATCATCATTGTGATCTTTCAGCTGTGACTAAATAAAAGTGTGATGATCATCATTATTAGAGCATTGTCCCATGTGATGAAGTAAAAAAAAGAGGCCAAAGAGCACAAAAACAAAAAAAAAAAGAGAAAAGAAAAAAAGAGCCTAAGAGCCCAAATAAAAAAAAGAAATGAGAGAAAAAGAGAGAAGGGACAATGCTACTATCTTTTTCCCCACTTGTGCTTCATGTTAGCACCATGTTCTTCATGATTGAGAGCTTCTTGCTTTGTCACTACCTTATGCTAGTGGGAATCTTCGTTTTATAACTTGGCTTGTATATTCCAATGATGGGCTTCCTCAAAATTGCCCTAGGTCTTCGTGAGAAAGCAAGTTGGATGCACACCCACTAGTTTTCCTCTTGAGCTTTCACATACTTATAGCGCTAGTGCATCTCTTGTATGGAAATCCCTACTCATTCACATTGATATCTATTAATGGGAATCTCCATAGCCTATTGATACGCCGAGTCAGTGTGACCATCTCCTCCTTTTTGTCTCACAACCACCACCACACTCTATTCCACCTATAGTGCTATATCCATGGCTCGTGCTCATGTATTGCGTGATAGTTATAAAAAGTTTGAGAAAGTAAGAGTGTGAAAACAATTACTTGGCCAATTCTGGGGTTGTGCATGCTTTACATTAGTTGTGTGAGGATGATGGAGCATAGCCAGACTATATGATTTTGTAGGCATAACTTTCTTTGGTCTTGTTATTTTGAAAGTTCATGATTACCTTGCTAGTTTGCTTGAAGTATTATTGTTTGCATGTCAATAGCAAACTATTGTTTTGAATCTTACGGATCTGAATGTTCATGCCACGTGAAAGAAGTTGCAAAGGACAACTATGCTAGGTAGCATTCCACATCAAAAATTCATTCTTTATCACTTCCCCACTCGAGGACGAGCATGAGTTAAGCTTGGGGATGCTTTATACGTCTCCAACATATCTATAATTTTTGATGGTTTCATGCTATTATCTTGTCAAACTTTGGATGTTTTGCATGCCTTTTATTTATTTTCTGGGACTAACTTATTAACTCAGTGCCAAGTGCTAGTTCCTATTTTTTCCATGTTTTTGAGCCCTTTCAGAGGAGATTTTCAAACGGAGTCCAAACGGAAGAAAATCCCCGAAAAGATTTTTTCTGGAACGGAAGAAGATCGGAGGACTTGGGAGCCAAGCCAGAAGAGCCCCAGGGGCCCCACAAGCCCCCACCCTGCGGCCAGGGGGGCTCTCCATCCAGGCTTGTGGGCCCCCTGGAGGTCCCCTAACCTAGATTTAGCGCCTATATGTTCCCAAATATTCCCAAAAAAAATCAAGAGACGATCGCAATGACTTTTCTGCCGCCGCAAGCTTCTGTCTCCGCAAGATCCCATCTGGGCACGTCCTGGTGCCCTGCCGGAGGGGGGGATTCGGATACGGAGAGCTTCTTCATCAACACCATTATCTCTCCGATGATGCGTGAGTAGTTCACCATAGACCTACGGGTCCATAGCTAGTAACTAGATGGCTTCTTCTCTCTCTTGGATCTTCAATACAAAGTTCTCCATGATCTTCATGGAGATCTATCCGATGTAATCTTCTTTTGCGGTGTGTTTTGTCGAGATCCGATGAATTGTGGATTTATGATCAGATTATCTATGAATCTTATTTGAGTTTATTTTGATCTCTCCTATGCATGATTTCATATCCTTGTAATTCTCTTTAAGTTGTGGGTTTTGTTTGGCCAACTAGATCTATGATTCTTGCAATGGGAGAAGTGCTTGGTTTTGGGTTCATACCGTGCGGTGACCTCACCTAGTGATAGAAGGGGTAGCGAGGCACGTATCGTGTTGTTGCCATCAAGGGTAAAAAGATGGGGTTTTCATCATTGGTTTGAGATTATCCCTCTACATCATGTCATCTTGCTTAATACACTACACTAGATGCATGCTGGATAGCGGACGATGTGTGGAGTAATAGTAGTAGATGCAGAAAGTATCGGTCTACTTGTCTCGAACATGATGCCTATATGCTAGATCATTGCCTTAGATATCATCATGACTTTGCGCGGTTCTATCAATTGCTCGACAGTAATTTGTTCACCCACCGTGATATTTGCTATTATGAGAGAAGCCTCTAGTGAACACTATGGCCCCAGGGTCTACTCCACACCATATTTTTAGCCTTACACTTTTTACTTCATTTCACTTTCCGCCTTCAGATCTCACTTTGCAAACAATCTTGAAGCGATTGACAACCCCTTTGAAGCGTTGGGTGCAAGCTTGTTTGTGTTTGTGCAGGTACTTTGGACTTGACGAGGCCCTCCTTCTGGATCGATACCTTGGTTCTCGAACTGAGGAGAATACTTACTGCTCCTGTGCTGCATCACCCCTTCCTCTTCAAGGGAAAAACCGACGCAAACCAGAGAAGTAACGAGAAGAATTCCTCCGCACCAGGGAAGGACTTTTGTTGCCGCAGCATACCCACTAATCCCTTCATGTATCTATCCCAACAGCCGCCATTGTCCTTCCTCCCGGGTGATGTACCTCAATTTCACCCTGTTAGGCCTCCGCCTATTCAGGTCGTTTTCCATGAACTGGTACATGCATGACCGCCAGGCTTCTCTTCCGGCTTCCTCTTGCTCTTGAGGGATGTCTCCTGTCGGGAGATATTGGACAATTAGTTGTGCCCATGACGAAGCCTTGGGCTCGACGAGAAGGACTAAAGGCATCTCTTCCGCCAGAGGAGCACTAGCTTCAACGACAAGGGTTGTTTGTCGGGCGGGAGCTTGGCGCTCCCCGTCGAGCATTTTAGCCTCCCCAACAACTTTGTTGGTGGCCGCGGGCGTCTCTACTGGGAAATTGTCGCCGGTGCTGATCTTGCTCTTCTTAGCTTGCCACCCCGATGGTGTAACTGACGGCTGAGTGAGTCGGAGCACAAATGTGCCTGGTTCGACACGCGACTTCTGAGCTGCTCGTTTTGAAAAGTCATAAGCGATGTTGTTCTCCATCCTTGCAATGTGTTCCATCTATAGACCATCGAAGCGTTCCTCCAACTTCATCACCTCATCAACATATGCTTCAATCAGGGGGCTTTGATACTCCTTGTTAACTTGACACACTACTAGTTGTGAGTCCACTCGTACTATCAGCTTTCTGATACCTAACTCTACCGCTACTTGTAGCCCGGCAAGCAAACCTCCATACTATATCATGTTGTTGGTTGATACTTCCCGGGGAATGCATCTGGATCACATACTTGAGGTGCTCTCTGGTGGGTGCTATGAGTAGCACTCCGACACCTGCGCCTTGAAGCAAAAAAGCTCCGTCAAAATACATGACCCATGCCTGTGGGTTCCATGCCATGAAGGTCCGTCTCTGGGATCTCTTCGTCTCGTGTTGGCCTCCATTCGGCAATGAACTCTGTGAGTACTCTACTCTTGATGATTGATGTGATCTCGTAGTTCAAGTCGAAGCTGGCAAGTTCCAAGTCCCACTCGACGATCCGCCCGATTGCCTCCGGGTTCCTCAGGATCTGCTGCAATGGGAAAAGAGTGACAACGATGATGCAGTGCGCTTGGAAGTTGTGATGCATCTTGCGGGAGGCCACGAGGAGGTCGAAAAGCAATTTCTGAACCCCAAAATATCCCGCCCGAGACCCCTGCGGGAGGGAGCTGACGAAGTACACTAGCGATTGCACCATCTTCTTCCTCTATGCCACCCGTTATTCCGCTTCCTATGCATCTTTTGAGTCGGGCTTTTAGATTCTTTATGTTCACTTGGGATTATCGCTTGCCGGGCCAGAGGTCATTGTTTCCCCTCGACCTCCCTTTCCCCCACTAGCAAGACACTGACCACCTGATTTGTCGCTGCCTAGTACAACAGTATAGATGCTCCTCAGGTTTGGGCACGATTAGGACCGAGGGTAAGGATAGGTACTTCTTCGGGTCATGTAGTGCTGCTTCCGCTTTTGGAGTCCATATAACGGGTCTGGCCTTCTATAAGATTTTGAAAAATGGCATGGCCTGTTCCGCGGACTTGGAGATGAATTGACTGAGATCAGTGACACATCCCGCCAGCCGACGAATATCCTTGACGCACTTATGGGCCCCTAGTTGCTTGATGGTTTTAATCTTGGAGGGGTTGGCTTCTATCCCACACTGAGGTATGAATAAACCAAGGAGCTCACTAGACGGGACCCCGATCAAGCACTTCTCGGGGTTGAGATTCAAGTTGATCTTGCGCAGCTTCACAAAGGTCTCCTCCAGGTCTTGGACTACAGTGGCCTTGTTCTTGGTCTTGACAAAGACGTCGTCCATGTAGGCCTCCACATTTTGTTGCAACTCTGGTACAAGGACAAGACCACAGTTGTGGAATACTTAGGTTCCACATAGCACAAGGGAAAAAGGAAAGAAAGATGTCGAGTGGTATAATCTGAGGTAAGAAGAAGTGAAAGTGTGTTACATCTAAATAAATGTTATAAAAAAGACATGTCTATTGGGGAACGTTGCATGGGAAACAAAAAAATTCCTACGCACACGAAGACCTATCATGGTGATGTCCATCTACGAGAGGAGATTAGATCTAGATACCCTTGTAGATCGCTAAGCGGGAGGCGTTATGAAACGCGGTTGATGTAGTGGTACAGCTTCGTGATTCAAATCACCGTCGTCCAACGATCCATTCCGATCTAGCGTCGGACGGACGGCACCTCCGCGTTCAGCACACGTACAGCTCGATGACGATCTCGGCCTTCTTGATCCAGCAAGACAGATGGAGAAGTAGATGAGTTCTCCGGTGGTGGTGATGAGGAAGAACTATGTGGTATAGGATTGAGTTGCACGTGGCAAAGTTGTGTCTCAAAACTCCATAAACCACCAATATATAGAGGAGGAGGGGAGGGGCTAGCCTTGGGGCTCAAGGGAGCCCCAAGGGCGCTGTCCGAGTGGGAGGAGGTGGACTCCCACCCCAATTCGGTTTGGGGGAAGGCGTCTCCTCCTTCCTTCCCACCTCCCTCTTTCCTTGTTTTTTCTTTTCTTTTGGTATTTTCCACTTGTGGCGCCATGGCCCAATTGGTCTGGCCTCACCAGCCCACTAAGGGCTGGTGCGCCACCCTAGGGTCACTGGGCTCACTCCCGGGTGGGTGTGCCCCTCTCGGTGAATACCCGGAACCCATTCGTCACTCCCGGTACACTTCCGGTAATGCCCGAAACATTCTGATGATGAAATGAAACCATCCTATATATCGATCTTCGTTTCCCGAACACTATGGAAACCCTCGTGACATCCATGATCTCATCCGGGACTCCGAATTTTTTTTGGTAACCACACATATAACCCAACTATACTAAAACATCATCCAACCTTAATTGTGCAGTCCCTACGTGTTCAAGAACTATGTAGACATGACCCGAGACACTCCTCGGTCAATGTCCAATAGCGGGACCTGGATGTCCATATTGGATCCTAAATATTCTATGAAGATCTTATCAGTTGAACCTTTGTGCCAACGATTCATATAATCATGTATGTCATTCACTTTGTCCTTGGGTATGTTACTTGCCCGAGATTCGATCGTCGGTATCCGTATACCTCTTTCAATCTCGCTGCCGGCAAGTCTCTTTACTCATTCTGTAATACAAGATCCTGTGACCTACACTTGAGTCACATTGCTTGCAAGGCTTGTTTGTGATGTCGTATTACCAAGTGGGCCCCGAGAAACCTCTCCGTCACACGGAGTGACAAATCCCAGTCTTGATTCATACTAACTCAAGGACACCTTCGGAGATACCTGTAGAGCACCTTTATAGTCACCCAATTACGTTGTGACGTTTGATACACACAAGGTATTCCTCCGGTCTCAGTGAGTTATATGATCGCATGGTCATAGGAATGAATACTTCACACGCAGAAAACAATAGCCAT